>NC_091996.1:28235743-28835743 GCF_044704955.1 Pristiophorus japonicus | reverse complement strand
CTAATTAGAGGTCCAAGATTGAAAATAATTGGCAAAAGAGCTAGAGGAAAAATAAGGAGAAATTATTTTTCACAGTGGGTTGTTATAATCTGGAATGTACTACCTGAAAGGATGTTGAAATCATGTTCCACAGAAATTTGCAAGATTATGGGGAAAAAGATGGGATGTGGGACTAAATTAGGCAGCTCTTTCAAAGAGCCAGCACAGGCACGATAGGTCGAATGGCCTCCTTCTGTGCTGTAAGATTCTAAGAAACAATACAATCATATTCAAACTGAAACAATACTGCTTCTCCAGTACTTCTGCAAGTCTTCTTTAAATGGCTCAAAAAGTATTTCTAATAGAATCCAAATAGTAAGGGATTTACCAATCAGAAACCAGGATCATATACTGACACTGCCACAGGAGCAAGAAACTGAACACACTGCCATTCTTAATGATCATTCCTAGTCTGCTCAATATAAAGGGCTAGAACATGCACAGACACCAATGGCATTTGCTCCTGTTGGTACTAGAATATCCAAGGTCGGGGGTGGTCACCTCATTTAAATATCACCAGCAAGTAGACATGCACATCTTGGGCATCTGCCAAAGGAATTAGTGATGGGAAATGTGACGTTGGCCCGCAGCAATTGCAGAAGCTGGAACACCAGTGAAGAATTGTTTTTGGTGCCCAATCAGCTGGCTTTATAAGAGGCCCAATATCAATAATAAAGCTGTTACTCTGTTTGGGGTCCAAACAAGGCCTGGACAACTAAATGGGGCCCACATCCACCACTGAGCATGCCTATATGCCAGCTTCCTCATGGCATTAAAAATGCTAGGACTAAGGAAATTTGCAGCCTGGGAATTCTCTCCCCTGACCGCCCCCCATCCCCCGCCCCCGTCCCTCTGTTCCCCACCGTGACAGACACACCAACATTAGCGTCCTCAACCAGGCCAACATTCCCAGCATTGAAGCACTGACCACACTTGATCAGCTCCGCTGAGCAGGCCACATTGTCTGCTTGCCAGATACGAGACTCCCAAAGCAAGCGCTCTACTCGGAGCTCCTTCACGGCAAATGAGCCAAAGGTGGGCAGAGGAAACATTACAAGGAAAGCCTCATAGCCTCCCTGATAAAGTGCACCATCCCCACCGACACCTGGGAGTCCCTGGTCAAAGACCGCCCTGAGTGGAGGAATTGCATCCGGGAGGGCGCTGAGCATCTCGAGTCTCATTGCCGAGAGTATGCAGAAACCAAGCACAGGCAGCGGAAAGAGCGTGCGGCAAATCAGTCCCACCCTCCCTTACCCTCAACGACTATCTGTCCCACAAGTTCTGGCCTATCCGAGTCCTGGCACCTTCGCTGCCCTCCCAGTTGCCATTTGTCAGAAATACGTTGGTGGTTGCGGAAAAGTTTGAGGTCCACGAATCATTCTATTTGCCAATAACACTGAATTGCAGACATAACTTTACTATGGCAAATCCATATGATTGAAATTGTTTTCTAAATATTTTGTAAGGTAAAAGTGAATTAAGACAAACTAAATAAAGTTATTGCAATTTCCCCCGTGGGGCGTAAAGGATCAGCGCGGGGTGATAAGGGGTCAGCGCACACGGCGATGACATCATCGCTGTCTGCGCCACCGCCCAGGGCAAAAACTACGGGGCATGATACAATGCCATTTCGCCACCTGCCCCAAAGTCCTTATCGTCCCTGGGAGGTGCTAATGGGCCTTTTGGAAAGGGGTAATTTTGGCCCCAAAGATTATTCCCCAGTTAGACTTCAGAACATCATCATAGGCAGTCCCTCGAACAAGGATGACTTGCTTCCACGAGAGTTCACAGATGTTTCAATGAAGGACTCGATGTTCCAGTCTTGAACTTCAGTTGAGGGGGTGGAAGATACCTGTGTGTGAATTTTTTTTACGTGTTTTGCACATCAGCCACCACACGGGCTTGACAGAACTAGGTCTTCATCCAATGGCAAGGATTAACCAAGACGACTGGAGACCAGCTCTGCTGCACGGACCTAGTGCGCACACATATCGCAGTGTGACAGGAAACACTTCCATTAACATTGCACTACAAATTTACTGTGTATGAGTAGCTATTTGAAAGAACTTCAATACTTAATCTTAAATTATTGCCTTCTAGTGCCCTGGGATTCACTCAGTCCTCCAATATACTAATGAAAAAAATAATCAGCAGCAAAATCAACAATCATTCATATTGTATGGTTTTATAATACCGAGAGTACTGTTTCCCTGTGAACTGGGATTACGGCAAGCACTGTGCTGATGAAATGCAAAAATATTTATATGAGGGAGCAAAACATCCCTCCTCCAACACATGCTAACGACAATCTTTAATCAATTAAAATTACATAGACAGACTGAAACAGGGTCTTTGCTTATGCCGCCACAGCAAAAGGTGAGCACCTGAACCAGCAGAAAAAGTTTTCACAAATAATATTACAAAAGTTTTTTTTTTAAATAGTTTTTTGTGGATTTTTCATATTTTCAGCAGAGGCCTTGTTTAATAAATCAGTTCTCAACTGTTGTTACTAACATCAAGCTACAACAATTTTTATAGTGGAAAAATTTTAATTTTGTTACATTTTAAAACAAATCCACGAAAGGGTAAACCAGTCCATCATAGCAGCCAACTCTTGCAAGTTCATACATAAAATTTTACATTTTCTATACTGTAGTTTATTGTACGCAGATGTTTAGAGAAAACTATCTTTTAAACTCTGATGATAGTCAGAATCAATTATGTTTTGCTATACTTGCAAAATATTCAGCTGTGTGATTTCTAGTTTAGAAAATATTACTTTTGTAGATAATTAATTAGAAATAATTATAATTTTAATGATATGGTTTACCATTTGTTATTCATATTATAATAATTTAGATACTTCACATAATACTTAACAACTTAGTGCAATATGTTGCTTAATTTATGCTTTCAGCACACGGTTAATGTCTGAGCAATCAGATATTAATAATAGCTATAACATGTGTTATCCTGTGTAGATTATCAATCTTCACGTTTCTGACTGCAGTATCAGCAAGACTTTTAGGAGACATCAAGCACTCAGACATAGAGGGTGAAATTCTTTACACAAATGAGGGTAGAATGTCATATTAAAGCTAGGAAGCCAATGCATGACTATAGTTATTAAGGGCTCAATTTTCCCCAGGAGTTGCACTGTTTTTTTTGGAGTACACTGCTTTTTCTGGCCTAACTTAAAAATCCCCAGTTTCCCCAATCAATTTGCACTCACTTTATTATGTTTTTTTCTCAAAACGGGGTGTTACCAGCCACCTACGCCAGTTCTGGCCATTTAGGCAACTTTGGCCAGCTAATAGTTACTCCATTTCTGCTTAGGCCATCGTATGTGGCCACTCGAGAAAACCCTTGCGGAGAGTTAAAGAAATCGGCGCAGGGAAGAAAATCGGTGCAGGTAAGTGCAGCAGATGCCCAGACAGCAGCAGCAGGAAAGGTAAGAGAGAGGGGGAGAGAGAGATGGGGGAGGAAGAGAGGTGTGGGGGGAGGGAGAGGTGGGTGAAGGGAGGGAGAGGGGATGGGGAGGGAGGGGGGGTTGGGGGGAGGGAGAGTGGGTGGGGGAGGGAGAGGGGGAGTGGGGGGAGGGAGAGGAGGAGTGGGGGAAGGGAGAGGGGGAGTGGGGGAAGCCTTTGACTGGGAGGGAGGAGACCACTCGGCCTGGGTTAGGGGAGCGGACTGGGAGGCCACTCGGCCAGGGCTAGGGGTGGGTAGAGAACTGATAGAAATCACCAGCAGGCAGTAGCACGATCAGTTCTCCACCCGCCCCTAGCCCTGACCAAGTGGCCTCCCAGTACGATCGATCTCTTAGAAATCACCGGCAGGCAGGAGCACTAAGAGATCGATCACACCGGGAGGCCACTCGGCCAGGTCTAGCGGCGGGCAGGAGAACTCACCGGCAGGCAGGAGAACTCACAGGTTACCATGGCAGCCAGATTTTTTTGCCGCAGATCAAGGCTCCACCCCCCTCAGGTTAGCCAAAATGAAGAGATCCTACGGGGAAACTTACAACACATTTTTTTTTGGGTGTACTCAAGCCATAAAAAAATTGTGCGTAACTCTTCAAGTACACCAAAAAATTGCTTTGGGGAAAATTGAGCCCGAAGAATGTGCAAGTTTCAAAAACGTCTCGTTGAGAGATTTTCTTTGCCTGTGTGAGCTCCTGTGCGCATGTGCACTAACAGTCGGTCGGTCATGTTACTGATGCCCATGAGTGCTCTTAAATATCCTGCCAGATCATGTCTTAATCACCAGCTAACTCATCACTGACAGCAACACTAGTTGATAATGCTGAGTGACAAACAACGACTGTGCTCAATCATGCAGCAAATTCTGGCTGCTGAGCAACTCTTATCTGCACATCAAGGCCGTGATTTCGTCACATGCGGCGGGATCAATGCAGCCAGGGTTACTGGCAGTGGAAAGCCTGCACCCGACTCGAGGTTGCTGTCTCCTTGGAATCTTCCCATGATTAGGCTGGTTAAGGCTTCTCAACCAATTAAGAGGAAACCGATCTGATTATGTCATTTGATGACGTGTCATCAGCTGGTTTCCTTAAAGGGACCATGCCCACAATGATTTTGACAGTACTTCTGTCAGTGTCCTGCAGCATTGAGGAGCACTACATAGAGGTGCAGGGCTGCACCCAGGCTCTACCATGAATCCCTTCAGATGCTTATGGAGGGAGTCACAGCATGCAAGGAGGTCCTCTTGCCTTCCCATGGGCGGAAGGGACCTCCCAATGGACACCTAGTGCAGCCTGGTTGCACATTGCACAGGAGAGCACAAGCAGAAATGTCCTCAGGAGGACCAGGCTGCAGTGGCTCAAACCCTTCAATGGCCTCAGCAGATCACGAAACGTTACTGCAAAGCCACACTCAACCTCATCCTGCTGTGCAACCCATCACTCTACCTTCCCTACTCTACCCCTGCACATACTTTTTCGTATCAACTTACCTTGCACCTCCACCCATCCTTCTCTCTCGCTCTATATCTACATTATCAGTTCCCCATTTCAATAACAACCCCTCACACTCATCCTTGTCCAATCATACCAACTAACAACACACAAGGGTAGGCATTTGCGTCATTTAGCCAATGTATAGGCCTTGGGTATAGTTAATGTTAAAGTATTGTCAAACATTGAAATCTTTATTTTAAGGACTTTGCGTTCTTGGACAGATTTGTGAGCACCTTTGCATGTGGCTTAGTGAGTTGCAGTAAATGGTGAGACACAAGGGTTATCCCCCCACACAGTAGTGATGCTGGTGTGTTTAGTGATGTTGGTGTTGGGGGTGATTGTGGTGGGATTCTGAGGACGAAGGTGAGATGTTTTTCAAGGGCACCGATGCTGCTGGAATAGATGGCAGATGAGGCTGAGATGACAGAAGCGCCCTGTCAATGGTGAGAGAGGTTGCTCCAAGGAGGTGAGAGAGAATGGAGAGTTCACTGCAAACACTTCCAAAGTGCATACAGCTCACAAATCTTTTCCAAAACCTGAAGGCTTCATCTTTTGACATTGTAAAGTGAACAGCTGTTAAATGGTAGTTGTTATACTACTTCTGCAGCTGTCAACTAGCCAAAGCAACAGAGAGTCACTGAGAACCCGACACACTTACGTGGCGTGAAACTCGAGGGATGGCAAAACCGTCAAAACATAGAAACATAGAAAATAGGTGCAGGAGTAGGCCATTCGGCCCTTCGAGCCTGCACCACCATTCAATAAGATCATGGCTGATCGTTCATTCAGTACCCCTTTCCTGCTTTCTCGCCATACCTTTTGATCCCTTTAGCCGTAAGGGCTATATCTAACTCCCTCTTCAATATACCCAATGAACTGGCATCAACAACTCTCTGCGGCAGGGAATTCCACAGGTTAACAACTCTCTGAGTGAAGAAATTTCTCCTCATCCCAGTCCTAAATGGCCTGCCCCTTATCCTAAGACTGTCCCCTGGTTCTGGACTTCCCCAACATCGGGAACATTCTTCCCGCATCTAACCTGTCCAGTCCCGTCAGAATTTTATATGTTTCGATGAGATCCCCTCTCATCCTTCTAAACTCCAGTGTATAAAGGCCCAGTTGCTCCAGTCTCTCCTCATATGTCAGTCCTGCCATCCCGGGAATCAGTCTGGTGAACCTTCACTGCACTCCCTCAATAGCAAGAATGCCCTTCCTCAGGTTAGGAAACCAAAACTGAACACAATATTCCAGGTGGGGCCTCACCAAGGCCCTGTACAACTGCAGTAATACTTCCCTGCTCCTATACTCAAATCCACTTGCTATGAAGGCCAACATACCATTTGCCTTCTTCACCGCCTGCTGTACCTGCATACCTTTCAAGGACTGATGAACCATGACACCGAGGTCTCGTTGCACCTCCCCTTTTCCTAATCTGCCGCCATTCAGATAATATTCTGCCTTCGTGTTTTTGCCCCCAAAGTGGAAAACCTCACATTTATCCACATTATACTGCATCTGCCATGCATTTGCCCACTCACCTAACTATTCTAAGTCACCCTGCAGCCTCTTAGCGTCCTCCTCACAGCTCACACCGCTACCCAGCTTAGTATCATCTGCAAACTTGGAGATATTACACTCAATTCCATCATTTAAATCATTAATATATATTGTAATGAGCTGGGGTCCCAGCACCGAGCCCTGCGGCACTCCACTCGTCACTGCCTGCCATTCTGAAAAGGACCCGTTTATCCCGACTCTCTGCTTCCTGTCTGCCAGCCAGTTCTCTATCCACATCAGTACATTACCCCCAATACCATGTGCTTTGATTTTGCACACCAATCTCTTGTGTGGGACCTTTTAAAAGCTTTTTGAAACTCCAAATACACCACATCCACTGGTTCTCCCTTGTCCACTCTACTAGTTACATCCTCAAAAAATTCCAGAAGATTTGTCAAGCATGATTTCCCTTTCATAAATCCATGCTGACTTCGACCAATCCTATCACTGCTTTCCAAATGCGCTGCTATTTCATCCTTAATGATTGATTCCAACATTTTCCCCACTACTGATGTCAGGCTAACCGGTCCATAATTACCGGATTTCTCTCTACCTCCATTTTTTAAAAAGTGGTGTTACATTAGCAACCCTCCAGTCCATGGGAACTGATCCAGAGTCAATAGACTGCTGGAAAATTATCACCAATGTATCCACTATTTCTAGGGCCACTTCCTAAAGTATTCTGGGATGCAGACTATCAGGCCCCAGGGATTTATCGGCCTTCAATCCCATCAATTTCCCTAACACAATTTCCCACCTAATAAGGATATCCTTCAGTTGCTCCTTCTCACTAGACCCTTGGTCCCCTAGTACATCCGGAAGGTTATTTGTGTCTTCCTTTGTGAAGACAGAACCAAAGTATTTGTTCAATTGGTCTGCCATTTCTTTGTTCCCCATTATAAATTCACCTGAATCCGACTGCAAGGGACCTACGTTTGTCTTCACTAATCTTTTTCTCTTCACATATCTATAGAAGCTTTTGCAGTCAGTTTTTATGTTTCCGGCAAGTTTCCTCTCGTACTCTATTTTCCCCCTTTTAATTAAACCCTTTGTCCTCCTCTGCTGAATCCTAAATTTCTCCCAGTCCTCTGGTTTGCTGTTTTTTCTGGCTAATTTGTATGCCTCGTCCTTGGATTTGACACTATCCTTAATTTCCTTTGTTAGCCACGGTTGAGCCACCTTTCCCGTTTTATTTTTACTCCAGACAGGGATGTACAATTGTTGAAGTTCGTCCATATGCTCTTTAAAGGTTTGCCATTGCCTATCCACCGTCAACCCTGTAAGTATCATTTGCCAGTCTAATTTAGCCAATTCGCGCCTCATACCGTCAAAGTTACCTTTCCTTAAGTTCAGGACCCTAGTTTTTGAATTAGCTTTGTCACTCTTCATCTTAATAAAGAATTCTACCATATTATGGTCACTCTTCCCCAAGGGGCCTCGCACAACCCGATTGCTAATTAATCCCTTCTCATTACACATCACCCAGTCTAGGATGGCCAGCTCTCTGGTTGGTTCCTCAACATATTGGTCTAGAAAACCATCCCTAATGCACTCCAGGAAATCCTCCTCCACCGCATTGCTACCAGTTAGGTTAGCCCAATCAATATGTAGATTAAAGTCGCCCATGATTACTGCTGTACCTTTATTGCATGCATCCCTTATTTCTTCTTTGATGCTGTCCCTAACGTCACTACTACTGTTTGGTGGCCTGTACACAACTCCCACTAGTGTTTTCTGCCCTTTGGTACTCCGCAGCTCCACCCATACCGATTCCACATCATCCAAGCTAATGTCTTTCCTTATAATTGCATTAATTTCCTCTTTAACCAGCAACGCAACCCCGCCTCCTTTTTTTTTCTGTCTATCCTTCCTAAATGTTGAATACCCTTGGATGTTGAATTCCCAGCCTTGGTCACCCTGGAGCCATGTCTCCGTGATGCCAATCACATCGTATCCGTTAACTGCTATCTGCACAGTTAATTCGTCCAACTTTTTCCGAATACTCCTCGCATTGAGGCAGAGAGCCTTCAGGCTTGCCTTTTTAACACACTTTGACCCTTTAGAATTTTGCTGTAAAGTGGCCCTTTTTGTTTTTTGCCTTGGATTTCTCTGCCCTCCACTTTTACTCTTCTCCTTTCTATCTTTTGCTTCTGTCTCCATTTTATTTCCCTCTGTCTCCCTGCATTGGTTCCCATCTCCCTGCCATATTAGTTTAACTCCTCCCAAACAGCACTAGCAAACACTCCCCCTAGGGCATTGGTTCCGGTCCTGCCCAGGTGCAGACCGTCCGGTTTGTACTGGTCCCACCTCCCCCAGAACCGGTTCCAATGCCCCAGGAATTTGAATCCCTCCCTGCTGCACCACTGCTCAAGCCACGTATTCATCTGGTAAAAGGTTGGTAAAAGATTGATAAAATTGTATGCAATATTTACTGAGTTACATGCAAAAAAACATTTGATGGCTTTCCTTGACGTTTATCAACAAATGATATTGCAGTACTTACAGAGCACGTTTGTTAAATTAAGCTACAAAAGTGTATTCTACCCAGTTAAAAATGTTTGAAGTGAAGGGAAGCCAAATGATTAGAATTAAATAACAGGTTGTAACCTGTTTTCAGAAAGACCATGCAATTTCTGTTCAGGTTTGATTAAATATGCCTTTGGCTATTTTCACAGCAGGCCTGCCTCCAAACCCGCACTCGCAGGGCTGGAAAGATTCCGGCCCAATATTCTGCTCATTATTAGAATAAAAATCTGCATATTGGGTGCTTTTTACAGTTTAGTACTGGACATGCAATATTTACTGAGTTACATGCAAAAAAAAGTTTGAAGGCTTTCCTTGATATTGATGTAAACAAAATGGAAATTCTATTATCTGCTGTAATGGAAGGGACCTGTCCCAGTGGATAATAGAAAGTGGCAGGGAACAGAGTCTCCAAATCTTGCGGCTGGATTTTCGGGTCGTTTGCGACCAGGTTTTCACTGTGTTTTGACCCTCTGTGGTGAAAAATGGGGCGCTCAGCTGTTTTTCGCCCGGTTACGATCCTCGGGTCAGTTTTTGTAGCGGCGCTTAGAAGCACCGCAGGGGAGAGTTGCGCCAGGTGTGTAATGGCTCGCATTGTGGCACCGTCCAAGTTTCGAGACTCACCCAACCCGTACGCCATGGCAAATTATACTTAAAGGGTTGACGGTAGATAGGCAATGGCAAACATTTAAAGATCACATGGATGAACTTCAGCAATTGTACATCCCTGTCTGGAATAAAAATAAAACGGGGAAGGTGGCTCAACCGTGGCTAACAAGGGAAATTAAGGATAGTGTTAAATCCAAGGAAGAGGCATATAAATTGGCCAGAAAAAGCAACAAACCTGACGACTGGGAAAAATTTAGAATTCAGCAGAGGAGGACAAAGAGTTTAATTAAGAGGGGGAAAATAGAGTACGTGAAGAAGCTTGCCGGGAACATAAAAACTGACTGCAAAAGCTTCTATAGATATGCGAAGAGAAAAAGATTAGTGAAGACAAAGGTAGGTCCCTTGCAGTCAGATTCAGATGAATTTATAATGGGGAACAAAGAAATGGCAGACCAATTGAACAAATATTTTGGTTCTGTCTTCACGAAGGAAGACACAAATAACCTTCCGGAAGTACTAGGGGACCGAGGGTCTAGTGAGAAGGAGCAACTGAACGATATCCTTATTAGGCGGGAAATTGTGTTAGGGAAATTGATGGGATTGAAGGCCGATAAATCCCCAGGGCCTGATAGTCTGCATCCCAGAGTACTTAAGGAAGTGGCCCTAGAAATAGTGGATGCATTGGTGATCATTTTCCAACAGTCTATCGACTCTGGATCAGTTCTTATGGACTGGAGGGTAGCTAATGTAACACCACTTTTTAAAAAATGGAGGGAGAGAGAAAGCGGGTAATTATAGACCGGTTAGCCTGACATCAGCAGTGGGGAAAATGTTGGAATCAATTATCAAGGATGAAATAGCAACGCATTTGGATAGCAGTGACAGGATCGGACCAAGTCAGCATGGATTTATGAAAGGGAAATCATGCTTGACAAGTCTTCTGGAATTTTTTGAGGATGTAATTAGTAGAGTGGACAAGGGAGAACCAGTGGATGTGGTGTATTTGGACTTTCAAAAGGCTTTTGAAAGGTCGCACACAAGAGATTGGTGTGCAAAATCAAAGCACATGGTATTGGGGGTAATATACTGACGTGGATAGAGAACTGGTTGGCAGACAGGAAGCAGAGAGTCGGGATAAATGGGTCCTTTTCAGAATGGCAGGCAGTGAATAGTGGAGTGCCGCAGGGCTCAGTGCTGGGACCCCAGCTCTTTACAATATACATTAACGATTTGGATGAAGGAATTGAGTGTAATATCTCCAAGTTTGCAGATGACACTAAACTGGGTGGCGGTATGAGCTGTGAGGTGGATGCTAGGAGGCTGCAAGGTAACTTGGACAGGTTAGGTGAGTGGGCAAATGCATGGCAGATGCAGTATAATGTGGATAAATGTGAGATTGTCCACTTTGGGGGCAAAAACGCAAAGACAGAATATTATCTGAATGGCGGCAGATTAGGAAAAGGGGAGGTGCAACAAGACCTGGGTGTCATGGTTCATCAGTCTTTGAAAGTTGGCATATAGGTACAGCAGGTGGTGAAGAAGGCAAATGGTATGTTGGCCTTCATAGCTAGGGGATTTGAGTATAGGAGCAGGAAGGTCTTAATGCAGTTGTACAGGGCCTTGGTGAGGCCTCACCTGGAATACTGTGTTCAGTTTTGGTCTCCTAATCTATGCTTTTGAGCGATGCAGCGAAGGTTCACCATACTGATTCCCGGGATGGCAGGACTGACATATGAGGAGAGACTGGAGCAACTGGGCCTTTATATATTAGAGTTTAGAAGGATGAGAGGGGATCTCGTAGAAACATATAAGATTCTGACGGGACGGGACAGGTTTGATGCGGGTAGAATGTTCCCGATGTTGGGGAAGACCAGAACCAGGGGACACAGTCTTAAGATAAGGGGTAGGCCATTTAGGACTGAGATGAGAAGAAACTTCTTCACTCAGAGAGTTGTTAACCTGTGGAATTCCCTGCCGCAGAGAGTTGTTGGTGCCAGTTCATTGGATATATTCAAGAGGGAGTTAGATATGGCCCTTATGGCTAATGGGACCAAGGGGTATGGAGAGAAAGCAGGAAAGGGGAACTGAGGGAATGATCAGCCATGATCTTATTGAATGGTGGTGCAGGCTCGAAGGGCTGAATGGCCTACTCCTGCACCTATTTTCTATGCTTCTATGCCATGCCTCGATGACCACCAGGTGGTAAGTTGAATAAACTAAATAAAGTTAAAATTTAAATTTTTAAAATATTTTTGCATCAATTTGTGAGTTAAGGGTGTTGACAATGTTTTTTGAATGTTTTTTTTGAATTTTTTGTGTTTTTCTTTCCCCTCCCAAGGCCTCTCTCAGAGCACTTCCAGCCCCGCACTAAAGTTGGCGAGGATCCCATTTTTGTGCCGCGAAAATAGTGCAACGCCTCCCTTTGCACTGCGCCTCTGGTGCAGACCCCAAATGCCGAAAGTTAAGTAATTAATTGGTAACATTAATTGGACGGTAATTTTCCCGCCCTGCCTCCATTTTCACCCTGAAAACAGAGAAGCCGAAAATCCAGCCCCAAGTCTTACACATGTGGCACAGCATTAACCTAACCAAGAGATTAACATTATTACAATATAAGTAACATCAACAACATTTAAGCTTCCTTGGGTTGTGAGATAATTGTCAATGATATTAGCAAACTAAGCAATGTAAGTCCAGCAAACATTCTGGAGGATAATTGGGAAGATGGATAATGGAGATTCCACTGTTCTGTGCAACATAGCTTGGCCGTTCATCTGTTTATCCATACCCAAATGTGTTTCATTTTAATAAATATACTTCTATACAAAGCAGCTTATATCAGCTTTTACCTTCAGCTGACATATTCAGCGAAATGCTATCGAGTCAATATTCCCTCTGATTATTCAATGATGACCTGAGATTCAGATATTAGTTACTTTACTTCTCCTGCAGTTCTGCAGCTTTTTTCTCATTTCCCACTCTAGTAATATGTTTCACTAAAATATACAAAATAGCCTGGAAATTACTGTTATATAAATGCTTAATGCAAAGAGGGAAATTGATATGAATACCAAATATTCATATAGTAATATCACACATTATTATTTCCAGGCTAATATATTCAAAATACATCATGAGTTAACTTTTTAGTAGTTATGAGGCTGTGAATAATCCACTTAATAGACTGAAATCCTTGTATTAATATCAAGCGTTGTTCCACAGTCCTTATGACATGCCCCCACTGGCATCCATCTATAAGGTTCTGAGGTAGCTCTGAACATTGATCATTATATATACTATATTGTATATATATGTTAAAAATCTTACATCTGCGTGTACTTCCTGCCAACGATTTCCATTATGACCGAGTGTCCATATTTATAATGGGAACCGCCTATGCAAAGTTGTCGCACTATAATTACACTCTTCTGACAATGATGGTGCGGTACCACCTCAGTTTTGCAACTCTTCAAACTCTACTGCAGAGCAACTCCTATGAAAGAGCAAAAGAAAGAATGAAAGAAAGATTTGGACATGACCATCGGACGTCTCAAAGCCATTTACAGCCAATTAAGTACTTTTGGAGTATATTCACTGTTGCAATGTAGGAAACACGGCAGCCAATTTTGCACAGCAAGCTCCCACAAACAGCAATTTAATAATGACCAGATAATCTGTTTTTGTTATGTTGATTGAGGGATAAATATTGGCCAGGACTTCAGGGATAACTCCCGTGCTCCTCTTCGAAATAGTGCCATGGGATCCGTTTACATCCACTTGAGAGTGCAGATGGGACCTCGGTCATAGAATCATAGAATGGTTACAGCATGGAAAAAAGGCATTCGGCCCATCGAGCCCGTGCCGACACTCAGCTAGTCCTACTCCCCTGCCCTTTCCCTGTAGCCCTGCAATTGTTTTTCCTTCAGATACTTATCCAACTCCCTTTTGAAAGATAAGATTGTGTTTTCCTCCATCACCCTTTCAGGAAGTACATTCCAGATCACAACCACTTGCTGCATAAAAAAGATTTTTCTTATATCACCTTTGGTTCTTTTGACAGTCACCTTAAATCTGTATCCTCTGGTTCTTGACCCTTCTGCCAATGGGAACAGTTTCTCTCCATCTACTCTGCCAGACCCCTCATGATTTTGAACACCTCTATCAAATCTCCTCTCAAACTTCTCGGCTCCAAGGAGAACAACCAGTCGATCAATGTAACTGAAGTTCCTCATTCCTGGAATCATTGTTGTAAATCTTTTCTGCACCTTCTCTAAGTTCTTCATATCCTTCCTAAAGTATGGTGCCCAGAATTGGACACAGTACTCCAGTTGGGGCCGAACCAGTGTATTATACAGGTTCATAATTTCCACTCTGTACCCCTATTTATAAAGCCCAGGATCCCGTAAGCCTTTTTAACTGCTTTCTCAACCTGCCCTGTCAGCTTCAACAACTTGTGCAATATACCCCCAGGTCTCTCTGTTCATGCACTCCCTTTAGGATTGTACCATTTAGTTTATATGTCCTCTCCTCATTCTTTCTACCAAAATATATCACTTCACACTTTTCTGCATTAAATTTCATCTGGCACGTGTCCGCCCATTTCACCAGCCTGTCTATTGTACGGGGTGGTTTTCAGCGGGTCAGCTTTCCCTTCTGACCTTATATGAGCGGTTCCGAATCGCTCCCACACCCTTGGTTCTAGACACTGGAATTATGAAGGGACTGTGACAGACTTTGTCAGACAAGCGGTTTCAAGGTAGGAAGCAGGTATGGCTTTATTGTGTCTAAAAAGAAGTAAAAGGCACACCTTTAATAACACACACAGAATATTAATACCAATACACACTGAGGGGTACAACACATAGAATAAAATGTCAAATTACAGCCTGTGGGGAAAAGAATACAGCTTAAACTCTAAATGGGGTAAAGAGGAGAATGCAGATACATTTACACAAGTTATCCCAGCCTCCCTCCTCCCAATTCCCTTAACTAACTAAGTTATAGCTCTGGGGTTCAGGGGCTATGCTCACCAATCCCTTTTGGCAGTTGCCGGTGAATCACGGTTTCGGGGTTCGCTGCACTTGGCCTTCTAGGCGAGTCGTACCCCGGATGGAGGAGAGGACTTTGGACTGCATAGTCTTCGGTTGGGGTGCGTCCGTTGATGCGGTAAGTTGCGTTTTGGATGTATGGGATAGGTACCCACTTTCTTTGGTTAGGAATAGTTTTAGTTAGTCCTTTTTACACCCGTTGGGTCGTTCAGAAGTAAACTGTAGTGGTTGTCAATTTGGTTGCTGACAACCTTCCGTTTCGTGGGCCTCATGCTCGGTCAGTTCTTGATGAGTTCTAGTAGTTTTCTTCACTACTCCATTTCTTCACTCCCCAGCTCCGGTTGCTTGTGTCTGTGTCTGTGTTCGAGTCTGTGTATTTTCCTGGTAAAACTGGGAATAGATATACCCCAAAAAGGCTTCCTTATCTCCCACCAAATCTAGCCCAGCTCTTTGTTTCGATTTTGCAGCCCAGCTAACTGAAACTTGATTAAGTGGTTTTAATCTGGTGTTAATAGGCTTTTCGAAGTTGATGAGCTCTCGTCCATTGTGCTAGTCTGAGCCAGATATTTCTATGTCTGTTGAAAAGATGTTGGAATATGTATGTGACATTTGGGTCCTCTGGGTGGGGTGATAATGTTTCTTCCATGGTCGATTGTTTGAATGCTAATGTTTTCTAGGGACAAGTTTCCAGGGTAAACAGTTCCCAGACAATTTGATCAGCTCCAATGTCCAAACTGGCCCTTTAGCGATTGACCCCACCCCTTTTCTTGCAGACCCAACATTCACCTTTTAAAAATCCCAAATTCGATTAAAGTTCGTAGTTTCTTCCATGTGCACTTTAGGATTTCAAACTTTCTGGTAGATAGTTCCAAATTAAATTCCCTTTCCTATGAGTCCAAACACTGGGGGAGGGGAGGGGGGGGGGTTATCTCCATGAATGCATCCCCTTTTATCCCCTGCAGGCCTTGTCTCTCCCTTTAAAACTCATTTGTGTCCCGACGTTTTTCCTTCCATCTTAAAAGTCCAGAAAGGGATTCTTCTTCTCTGCAGGGGAAAGGTACCAGGAATCTTTGAGAAATATTGGTAAATTCTACACTATGTCTTCTTGAAGTCTATCACTCTCCTCCTCACTGTTCACTATACTTCCAAGTTTTGTGTCATCTGCAAATTTTGAAATTGTGCCCTGTACACCCATGTCCAAGTCATTAATATATATCAAGAAAAGAAGTGGTCCAAGGACCGCCCCATGAAGACCACCACTACTTACCTTCCTCCAATTTGAAAAACAACCATTCAGCACTTAGCCAATTTCATATCCATGCTGCCACTGTCCCTTTTATTCCATGGGCTTCAACTTTGCTGGCAAGCCTATTATGTGGCACTTTGTCGAACACCTTTTGGAAAAGTCTCATCTGAAAGACGGCATCTCTGATAATGCAGCATTCCCTCAGCACTGCACTGGAATGTCAGCCTAGACTTTTGTGCTCAAGTTCTTGGAGTGGGATTTGAACCCACAACCTTCTGATCCCGAGGCGCTGGTAGCACAATCGCTATACTTAAATCAAATCTACATCTCTGCTCACAATATTGCCATATGTTTTGCTATAGAACTATAAATAATAATATAAAATCAAGGTATTATATAAAAATAAGGACAGAATTTATGACTTCAAAATGCTGACTAAATTATATCTGCACCTGGTCCAATTATCTCCCACCCCTAACCCACTTCAGCTGAAGACTGCACTCGGTCTTGACTCCCTAGGGGGGACGATTTTCGTCTCACTACTGCCCCATTTTTAGGGCAGTAGTGCGACAAATATTTCCAGATGGCCACAGGGTAATGAGTAACATCAGTCATTCTGTAGTTCATGCTTGCATTAAGCAGGTGACTGATGCGATGCTTAACACGTTCATCATATTCTCCATGGACATCCAGAGTAAGATAGGACACATAGGTTTGCCCTGATTTCAACAAAATTGTTAAACTGACATTTTAACGTAAAGTCCTAGCATGAACCTGATGAGTTAATTCAATGTTTTCCATACAAATGCAAGTCATAAAAGTGATGCAAAGTCTGAGGTGCAGCCTATGCATCAGTGCAACATAGCACTGCATAGAATATTGTAGAATATTTATCCTGTGTTGTTCACTAAAAAATAAAAAAAATAATGCAAAATAACAAATAATTAAGACAATAAAATTCTGTTAATTTTCAAAAAAAGTCAGTGTAAAGACAGGAAATGCAGAGGAATTTCATTCCACAAATGTTGAAATCCATGTGACATGATTGGCCTGATTTATTGTGCTCTACCTTTTAGGAATCCAGTAAAGTACTGGTTCATATCAAGTTAATGCAACCTCTGCTTAAAGGCTTTTTTATAGACACTCCCAAAATGCACACTTTTCTCTCAGCTCTACTGCTTACTGCCCAGATTAATAGGTTTCCTGCATAAATCTCTTTGCCAACTAGGATGGACATTTCAATTTATATGAATAAATTAGAAAACATGCTTGCTGTGCTATGGGATAATAAAAGTGAAACAGAGAGGGAACATTTCCTGGGGCTGTAAATGATATTAAATTGTACCGTTATTATATATAGTGTATTACACAGCACAGTGCATTAGCAAGATGCTTATAACACAATTAATTACAAGACAACAATGCAAACTCTGTTCCATTAAATCAAGCAATTTCCTGTCTCAAAATAAATGGTGTGAGGCTAACTTGGCTCAATTTATTGTGTACTTCAATTAATTTCAAAGCAGCCAATTCAAAAGGTGTCAATTTAATTTAAACCATTAAAACTCAATTTCTGCCATCTGTAAGCAAAACTCCTTTAGTTTGCACATTGAATTGTTGCCAAAACTGATGAGGGGGACTTAATTGTTCTCAGTGTAAACCAAAGCTGTGTTGCATACTTAGGAAAGCATATACACTTGAAAGCATACCAAGATAATTTGAGATGGCTGCTTTTTGTTGTCTGTACAATTTCACGAGTTGCACTCTCCTCCCAGTGAGAATCCCATCACCATCAAACTAGCTTTTGAAGTGCTTCATTGTTGATAATCACGCTAGTATGAAGAGCACACAATAGAGCAAATGGAATTAATTATAACTTTGTTCTGCTGTGGGGTCGTTATACCCGATGAAGGGTATATACCCAAAATATTAACTTGCCGTCTTTCTTTACAGTTGCTGGCTGATCTGCTCTGTACTTCCAGCATCTTGTGTGTTTATTTGAAGTAATTGGAATATTGTTCTATAATTTTACCAGATCATTACTTGAATAAATTGTATGAATTCTTAATAAGATCAAGTTTGCCGTGATCAGTTCAGATCATCTAATGACGGGTCCTCTCAATCTGATAACCACAAATTTGACAACAGAATATAATCTTTTTCCAATTTTCTCTTCTTGTCTTCCTTCCTGCCCTGAAGGTGTTTACTCTTTGCTGGGGCACAAATGCACAGGTGGCAACACCGTTCCAACACCTCACCAAATAGCCATTTTTCATGTGAGAGCCAAAAAGCAAATCATGGTAAGCTATTTAACCATGAGAGGTATCAAACTTAGTTCAATCCTGTCCTCATCTGATATAGGATGAATGAAGTGAGAATATTCTATTGTCTGAGTGGGAATGCGCATTAGAATGTGGCTTTTTGAATGGAGTAACATTTCTGTCATCCAAACCAACAAGTTGCAGGTTTAGTTCTTGATGTACTACATCAGCTGATCAGTAAAGGCAGTCATTGGAGTGCCACAATTACCCATGTTTCATCTAGAGGAATGAGGCTTGATGGCCACACGACCCTTTTCTCTACCTTGAGCTTCTCTTATATTCTTATGGACTCAATAAAAACATTAGCATGCCGAATTCTAAAACAATTCCAGTGTGACAAATTACATAAGCAGTCAATTCCCGCTTAAGTGGATTAACTTATCACAATCACTCACTTAACAAAAAAAAATCACGTTAAATATGTTATATGTTTAGAAAAAAGTTTTTCCAAAATGTTAAATCACAGATCTAAAATATGGACTTGTCACTAATAAGTGGCAATAAAAATGTCATGAGGTTGTAAAATCATCTATTCAACAGGAGTACAGATAAAATAACAGTGGGAATTATTAAAATGCGTGCAGGATGAAAACAGTTTGATTTTTCGGTTTCCTCAAAGGAAACATTCCCCTTCGCAGAGCTAGTATGCAAGCTAATTCAACTAAAGTAACTCATCCTTTCTTGTGTAAAAGCAGCATTTACAAATCAAAAATCTAAGTAATAAGAACATAAGAAATAGGAACAGGAGTAGGCCATACGGCCCCTTGAGCTTGCTCCACCATTCAATAAGATCATGCTGATCTGATCATGGACTCAGCTCCACTTCCCTGCCCGGTCCCATAACCCTTTATCGTTTAAGAAACTGTCTATTTCAGTCTTAAATTTATTCAATGTCCCATCTTCCACAGCTCTCTGAGGCAGCAAATTCCACAGATTTACAACCTTCTGAGAGAAGAAATTTCTCCTCATCTCTGTTTTAAATGGACGGCCCCTTATTCTAAGATCATGCCCTCTAGTTCTAGTCTCCCCCATCAGTGGAAACATCCCCTCTGCATCCACCTTGTCAAGCCCCCTCATAATCTTATATGTTTCGATAAGATCGCCTCTCATTCTTCTGAACTCTAATGAGTAGAGGCCCAACCTACTCAACCGTTCCTCATAAGTCAACACCCTCATCCCCGGAATCAACCTAGTGAACCTTCTCTGAACTGCCTCCAAAGCAAGTATATCCTTTTGTAAATATGTAAACCAAAACTGCACACAGTATTCCAGGTGTATCTCGTCGCCAGTTGTTATGTATGAATAAAGAGTCTGACTGGATATTGTGAGCTCAAAGTAAAGTATGACCGTAGTCTTTTATTGCAGGTCTCCAGAGTGCCTCTACAGCCTGTGAGGCTTCCTTAAGTACAGGTGCTCCCAAGGGATTGTGGGATCCCTTGGGACTCCAGGGGATGAGCCTTCTGGTGGCTACACAAGGTATATACAGGTTTACATATATAACAGTAATATCTCCAAGTTTGCAGATGACACTAAGCTGGGTGGCAGTGTGAGCTGTGAGGAGGATGCGAAGAGGCTGCAGGGTGACTTGGACAGGTTAGGTGAGTGGGCAAACGCATGGCAGATGCAGTATAATGTAGATAAATGTAAGGTTATCCACTTTGGTGACAAAAACAGGAAGGCAGAATATTATCTGAATGGTGACAGATTAGGAAAAGGGGAGGTGCAACGAGACCTGGGTGTCATGGTACATCAGACATTGAAAGTTGGCATGCAGGTACAGCAGGCGGTGAAGGCGGCAAATGGCATGTTGACCTTCATAGCGAGAGGATTTGAGTATAGGAGCAGGGAGGTATTACTGCAGTTGTACAGGCCTTAGTGAGGCCATACCTTGAATATTGTGTACAGTTTTGGTCTCCTAATCTGAGGAAGGACATTCTTGCTATTAAGGGAGTGCAGCGAAGATTCACCAGACTGATTCCCGGGATGGCAGGACTGACATATGAAGAAAGACTGGATCGACTAGGCTTATATTCACTGGAATTTAGAAGAATGAGAGGGGGGTCTCATGAGAAGGGATGTCCTAGGGGGAGTGTTTGCTGGTGCTGTTGGGGAGGAGTTAAACTAATATGGCAGGGGGATGGGGACCAATGCAGGGAGACAGAGGGAAACAAAATGGAGACAGAAGAAAAAGACAGAAAGGAGATGAGTAAAAGTGGAGGGCAGAGAAACCCAAGGCAAAAAACAAAAAGGGCCACTGTACAGCAAAATTCTAAAGGGTCAAAGTGTAATAAAAAGGCAAGCCTGAAAGCTCGGTGCCTCAAGGTGAGGAGTATTCGGAACCCAGTAGAGGGCTCTGAGCTAGTTAGAGTGGGTGAGAGCGCAGATGAACAGGACCCAAAGAAAGAATGCAAAAGGCAGGAGGCAACAGAGCAGAGTAGCACTGGGGTAAGTGTAAACCACAAGGTGATAGGAAGGGACAATATGTATGCATATAAAGGGGCTGCAGGAGGAGTCAAAACTAAAAATCATGGTTTAAAAACTAGTATTAAAACACTCTACCTAAACGCACGCAGCATTCGAAATAAAGTAAATGAGTTGACGGCACAAATCATTACGAATGGGTATGATTTGGTGGCCATTACAGAAACGTGGTTGCAGGGTGGCCAAGACTGGGAATTAAACATACAGGGGTATCTGACAATTCGGAAGGATAGACAAGAAGGGAAAGGATGTGGGGTAGCTCTGTTAATAAAGGATGATATCAGAGCAGTTGTGAGAGACGATATTGGCTCTAATGAACAAAACGTTGAATCATTGTGGGTGGAGATTAGAGATAGTAAGGGGAAAAAGTCACTGGTGGGCGTAGTTTATAGGCCCCCAAATAATAACTTCACGGTGGGGCGGACAATAATCAAGGGAATAATGGAGACATGTGAAAAAGGAACGGCAGTAATCATGGGGGATTTTAACCTACATATCGATTGGTCAAATCAAATCGCACGGGGTAGCCTGGAGGAGGAATTCATAGAATGCATACGGGATTGTTTCTTAGAACAGTATGTTACAGAACCTACAAGGGAGCAAGCTATCTTAGATCTGGTCCTGTGTAATGAGACAGAAATAATAAACGATCTCCTAGTAAAAAATCCTCTTGGAATGAGTGATCACAGTATGGTTGAATTTGTAAATATAGATTGAGGGTGAGGAAGTAGTGTCTCAAACGAGCGTACTATGCTTAAACAAAGGGGACTACAGTGGGATGAGGGCAGAGTTGGCAAAGTAGACTGGGAACACAGACTAAACGGTGGCACAATTGAAGAACAGTGGAGGCTTTTTAAGGAGCTCTTTCATAGTGCTCAACAAAAATATATTCCAGTGAAAAAGAAGGGCGGTAAGAGAAGGGATAACCAGCCGTGGATAACCAAGGAAATAAAAGAGAGTATCAAATTAAAAACCAATGCGTATAAAGTGGCCAAGGTTAGTGGGAAACAAGAAGAGTGGGAAAATTTTAAACAACAGCAAATGACTAAGAAAGCAATAAAGAAAGGAAATATAGATTACGAAAGTAAACTTGTGCAAAACATAAAAACAGATAGTAAAAGCTTTTACCGATATATAAAATAGAAGAGAGCGACTAAAGTAAATGTTGGTCCCTTAGAAGATGAGAAGGGGGATTTAATAATGGGAAATGTGGAAATGGCTGAGACC
Organism: Pristiophorus japonicus; assembly: GCF_044704955.1. Classification (NCBI taxonomy): domain Eukaryota; kingdom Metazoa; phylum Chordata; class Chondrichthyes; family Pristiophoridae; genus Pristiophorus; species Pristiophorus japonicus. The sequence goes on along the minus strand of NC_091996.1, from coordinate 28,813,720 downwards.
TTAAACAATTATTTTGCTTCGATCTTCACAGTGGAAGACACAAAAACCATGCCAAAAATTGCTGGTCACGGGAATGTGGGAAGGGAGGACCTTGAGACAATCACTATCACTAGGGAGGTAGTGCTGGACAGGCTAATGGGACTCAAGGTAGACAAGTCCCCTGGTCCTGATGAAATGCATCTCAGGGTATTAAAATAGATGGCGGAAGTTATAGCAGATGCACTCGTTATAATCTATCAAAATTCTCTGGACTCTGGGGAGGTACCAGCGGATTGAAAAACAGCTAATGTAATGCCTCTGTTTAAAAAAGGGGGCAGACAAAAGGCAGGTAACTATAGGCCGGTTAGTTTAACATCTGTAGCGGGGAAAATGCTTGAAGCTATCATTAAGGAAGAAATAGTGGGACATCTAGATAGGAATAGTGCAATCAAGCAGACGCAACATAGATTTATGAAGGGGAAATCATGTTTAACTAATTTACTGGAATTCTTTGAGGATATAACGAGCATGGTGGATAGAGGTGTACCGATGGATGTGGTGTATTTAGATTTCCAAAAGGCATTCGATAAGGTGCCACACAAAAGGTTACTGCAGAAGATAAAGGTACGCAGAGTCAGAGGAAATGTATTAGCATGGATCGAGAATTGGCTGGCTAACAGAAAGCAGAGAGTCGGGATAAATGGGTCCTTTTCGGGTTGGAAATCAGTGGTTAGTGGTGTGCCACAGGGATCGGTGCTGGGACCACAACTGTTTACAATATACATAGATGACCTGGAAGAGAGGACAGAGTGTAGTGTAACAAAATTTGCAGATGACACAAAGATTAGTGGGAAAGCGGGTTGTGTAGAGGACACAGAGAGGTTGCAAAGAGATTTAGATAGGTTAAGCGAATGGACTAAGGTTTGGCAGATGGAATACAATGTCGGAAAGTGTGAGGTCAACCACCTTGGAAAAAAAAACAGTAAAAGGGAATATTATTTGAATGGGGAGAAATTACAACATGCTGCGGTGCAAAGGGTCGTGGGGGTCCTTGTGCATGGATCCCAAAAAGTTAGTTTGCAGGTGCAGCAGGTAATCGGGAAGGCGAATGGAATGTTGGCCTTCATTGCGAGAGGGATGGAGTACAAAAGCAGGGAGGTCCTGCTGCAACTGTACAGGGTATTGGTGAGGCCGCACCTGGAGTACAGCGTGCAGTTTTGGTCACCTTACTTAAGGAAGGATATACTAGCCTTGGAGGGGGTACAGAGACGATTTGCTAGGCTGATTCCGGAGATGAGGGGGTTACCTTATGATGATAGATTGAGTAGACTGGGTCTTTACTCATTGGCGTTCAGAAGGATGAGGGGTGATCTTATAGAAACATTCAAAATAATGAAAGGGATAGACAAGATAGAGGCAGAGAGGTTGTTTCCACTGGTCGGGGAGACTAGAACTAGGGGGCACAGCCTCAAAATACGGGGGAGCCAATTTAAAACCGAGTTGAGAAGGAATTTCTTCTCCCAGAAGATTGTGAATCTGTGGAACTCTCTGCCCAAGGAAACAGTTGAGGCTAGCTCATTGAATGTATTCAAATCACAGATAGATAGATTTTTAACCAATAAGGGAATTAAGAGTTATGGGAAGCGGGGGGGTAAGTGGAGCTGAGTCCATGGCCAGATCAGCCATGATCTTTTTGAATGGCGGAGCAGGCTCGAGGGGCTAGATGGCCTACTCCTGTTCCTAATTCTTATGTTCTTATGTATGAAACATATAAAATTCAGACCGAATTGGACAGGTTAGATGCAGGAAGAATGTTCCTGATGTTGGGGAAGTCCAGAACCAGGGGTCACATACTAAGGATAAGGGGTAAGCCATTTAGGACCGAGATGAGGAGAAACTTCTTCACTCAGAGAATTGTGAACCTTTGGTATTCTCTACCACAGAATGTTGTTGAGGCCAGTCCGTTAGATATATTCAAAAGGAAGTTGGATGTGGCCCTTATGGCTAAAGGGATCAAAGGGTATGGAGAGAAAGCAGGAATACGGTCCTGAAGTTGCATGATCAGCAATGATCATATTGAATGGTGGTGCAGGCTCGAAGAGCCGAATGGCCTACTCCTGCACCTACTTTCTATGTTTCTATGTCTCTTCCTGTGGCACTCTGGATATCATTACCCCTATCGCTACCCTGCACTATTGCGTTCTCCTATCTTTTTGACTTTTTAAATTTCTGCTCACCTCCACCCTGTAATGTATATAATGACTCGAAAGACTTGTTACTGTAAGCTCACTCAGATGCAAACCTGGTTCAACTTTATTCACGGCCAAAGTGTGCACATGACATGGTACTCGCTCTTATATACCAAGGCCCGCGCACCCGCGCGTACAGCCCGATGACCTCCGACAGTGGCGCCCCCTCGCGTCTAGTGGCCCCAAACATCAATACATAACAACATTCCCCTTCAAGATCTTAGTATCAGTCTCTTTACAAATTAAGACGGTCTGGGACTTTTCGCTCACGAGTTGATTGTCTCAGTTCAACTCCAGTTCTGGCCGAGTGTTCTGTATCAGTTATGACTGGAGGCTAAGTAACCGATCTGATGGGAGTGGTAATGACCCTATCAGAGACTGAAAAACTAGATTCAGTAATGGCAACAGAGTCTTCTGATGAATGAACATTGATTGGTTTGTCACTGACTGCAACTTCCTCAACCGATTCCGGTTCATCCATGTGCCGCAGTTTTATCTGATCAACATGGTGTTTCCTGCATGTTTGCCCATTCTTGAGCACAACAATAAACACTCTGTTACCCATCTTGGCCGTAACAGAACCTCGACCATAATTCAGCACATAAACTGGATCGTTAACACAGCAGGACGATCATGATACCATTGCTGATTTTGACGTCTGTTTTCAACATGATCATTCAAATCAGGATGGACAAGAGAAAGCTTGGTCTTGAGACTTCTCTTCATCAGTAATTCAGCAGGGGAGACCCCAGTAAGCGTGTGAGGTCTTGTCCTGTAACTAAGCAATATACATGATAAACAAGTCTGCAGTGAACCCTGAGTCACACATTTCATGCTTTGCTTGACCGTTTGAACCGCACGCTCTGCTTGACCATTAGACGCAAGTTTGAATGGAGCAGACCTTACATGTTTGAGTTCATGAACTCCTGAAACTCAAAACGTGTGTAGCAAGATCCGTTATCGCTCACAACAATGTCAGGCAAACCATGAGTAGCAAACATGGCATGAAGGTTCTCAATAGTAGCTGTGGACGTACTGGATGACATAATAACACACTCCATCCACTTTGAATATGCATCCACCACAACAAAAAACATCTTTCCCAGGAATGGGCCCACAAAATTGATGTGTATCCTTGACCATGGTTTAGATGGCCATGACCAAAGACTCAGCGGAGATTCCGCTGGTACTTTACTTAGCTGCATGCAAGTATTTCACTGATGCACACATGATTCCAGATCAGAGTCAATGCCAGGCCACCAAACATGAGCCCTGGCAATGGCTTTCATCATGACGATACTAGGATGAGTGCTATGTAGTTCAAGTACAAATTTTTCTCTGCCTTTCTTAGGCATAACAACATGATTGCCTCACAGTAGACAATCTGACTGAATGGATAGTTTATCTTTGCAACGGTTGTAAGGTTTGGTCTCATCGCACATTTCCATAGGTATTGCAGACCAATCACCACTGAGGACACAATGTTTCACAACCGATATGATAGGATCATGGCTGGTCCAAATCATCGCTCGTTGAGCAGTGACAAGAGTTCCTTCACTCTCAAAAGCATCCATTACTAACAGTAGATCTGCAGGTTGAGGCGTCGCCACTTCAGGTGTGGGCAACGGCAGACGACTCAGTGCATCGTCACAATTCTCAGTGCCAGATCTATGACGAATAACATAATAAGCAGACAATGTCAACGCCCACCTCTGGATACGGGACAATGCATTGGTATTAATACCTTTGTTTTCCGAAAACAATGAAATGAGTGGCTTGTGATCCATTTCGAGTTCAAAACAAAGACCAAACAGGTGCTGATGCATCTTTTTGACCCCATACACACAGGCCAAAGCTTCTTTTTCTACCATGCTGTAAGCTCTTTCCACCTTTGACAAACTTTTCGAGGCATACGCAACAGGTTGTAGCTTACCCGACTCATTTGCTTGTTGGAGTACACAGCCAACCCCATATGATGAAGCATCACAGGCCAATACAAGATGCTTACACGGATCATAGTGAACAAGCAGCTTGTTCCAACAGAGCAGATTCTTGGCTTTCTCAAAATCTCTATCTTGATATACACCCCAGACCTAGTTGTCGCTTTTTCTCAGCAGCATGTGCAGTGGCTCTAATAAAGTGCTCAATCTGGGTAAGAAATTACCTAAGTAGTTGAGTAGCCCAAGGAATGAACGCAGCTCTGTCACAGTTTGAGGTCTGGCTGCATTTTTGATCTGCCTTGGTTTTTGAATCAGGAGACCTGATGCCATCAGCAGCAATTTTCCTCCCCAGGAATTCAACTTCAGGTGCCATGAAGACACACTTCAAACATTTCAGCCTGAGTCCCACTTTGTCCAGATGATGTAGGACTTCAAGATTGTTCCGATGTTCAGCAGTGTTACGACCTGTGACCAGAATGTCATCTTGAAACACGACGGTTCTAGGAACGGACTTCAGTAGACTCTCCATGTTCCTCTGAAATATGGCTGCAACCGAACGGATTCCAAAGGGATATCTGTTGTAGACAAACAGTCCTTTATGGATGTTGATGCAAGTGAGTTTCTTCGAAGTGTTGACAAGCTCCTGTGTCATATAGGCCGACGTCAGATCCAGTTTAGTGAACGATTTTCCACCAGCTAGCATGGCGGACAGGTCATCAGCTTTCGGTAGTGGATACTGATCCTGTTTCGAAAATCGGTTAATCGTAACCTTGTAGTCTCCATAGATCCTGACAGTGCCATCACTCTTTAACACAGGAGCGACAGGACTGGCCTGTTCGTTAAATTCGACCGGTGATATGACCCCTTCACATTGGAGTCAGTCAAGCTCAATTACGACCTTCTCCATCATCATGTACAGAAGAGACCAAGCTTTATGATAGACAGGTCTTGCATCAGAATCCAGGTGATTCTGCACCTTGGCTCCAGTAAAATTGCCAATGCCTGATTCAAACAAGAAAGGAAACTTCTTCAGTACTTGAGCACATGAAGTGTCATCCACCGAGGACAACGCTTTGATATCATTCCAGTTCCATTTGATTTTCTTGAGCCAATTCCTGCCGAACAGCATTGGACCATTGCCTGGGATGATCCATAATGGTAAATCGTGAACCACACCATCATACAACACCTTGACTACTGCACTGCCAATCACCGGTATGAGTTCCTTAGTGTAAGTACGCAACTTGGCATTGACTGGACTCAGCTTAGGCTTCACAGCCTCAGTATCCCACAGCTTGTCGAATGTCTTTTGGCTCATTATCAACTGACTCAAACCCGTGTCCAGCTCCATTGATACAGGCATACCATTCAGCTTCACATTAACCATTATCGGTTGGCTCTTTGTCGGGAACGAATACATGCCGTACATTTTCTCCTCAGGTATCTTGGGTTGCATATCTGGGCCAGCACTGGACTGGTCATCATCATCAATGTGATGAGCAGCAGCATGCTTGCTCAGTTGTGGGCACATTCGCTGAAGATACACCACTTTCGAACAGCCTTTACAGATGTACTGTTTAAACCGATACTGATGAGGCCGATGATTGCTCCCACAACGCCAACAGGGTGAAATCGGATTGGTACCAGTTGGCGGACTTACAGCAGTTACAGCTTTCACATAAGCAGTCGAGTAGGCCCTGCCATAGCAGTTCTGCCAGACGACAACACAATCTTAATTACAGCACATGCTGTGGAGCTCCGACTCTTCGATGATATCTGCCTTAAATTCTCAACAATCGCCATGCATGCCTGGGCAGTTGCGATGATCTTGCTCAAATCCAGCGTTTCTGCAGCCAATAATTTCCGAAGGATCACATCATGGTTGATGCCTATCGCGAAGAAATCTCAGAGCATATCTTCCAACGCGTTTCCAAACTTACACGGCTCAGCCAGACGTTTTAGGTCAGCGACGAATCCCAACACATCCTGGCCCTCAGCACGAACATGTGTGTAGAAGCGATAGCGTGAGATAATGATCCCCTATTTTGGCTTGAGATGTTTATGCATCAGAGCGCACAAATCCCCATATTCTTTGTCCGTTGTACATGCAGGTAAGAGAAGATTCTTTATGAGGCCATAAATTTTTGGACCACAAACGGTGAGGAAAACTGCCCTGCATCTAACTGCATCACCAGCTTCCTCCATTTTGTTGGCCACGAAATACTGATCCAGGCGGTCGATAAAATCCGTCCAATCCTCGCCATCCACGAATCTCTCCAGAATTCCAATGATGCCCATTGTGCATGTGAAGGTTCTTAAGTTATCTCATCGTCAAATGTAATGCATATAATGACTCGAAAGACTTGTTACTGTAAGCTCACTCAGGTGCAAACCTGGTTCAACTTTATTCGCACCCAAAGTGCGCACATGACATGATACTCGCTCTTGTATACTTGGGCCCACGCACACGTCCGTACAGCTTGATGACCTCTGACAGTGGCGCCCCCTGGTGTCTAGTGACCCCAAGCATCAATACATAACACACCCTCTCCGCCCCCTTTCCCCAACACTATTTAATTTAAAGCCCGATCTACAGCCTTAGTTAATCGATTTGCCAGTACACTGGCCCCAGCCTGGTTCAAATGAAGCCCGTATCAACAGGACAACTCTCTTCTATCCCAGTACTGGTGCCAGTGTCCCAAGAATTGAAACCCATTTCTCCCACACCAATCTTTGAGCCACACCAGGGTTTTCATGGAACTACTTTCATTACACAAGACATAAGCAGGTGCAGTGCAAGATGAACACACTGAATTATGAATCATGATTTCTCCAGTCAGAGGTACTGTCCAGCCCAAATCCACATTTGCTATTTAGCTTACAGTTTTAAAACACTGCAATTAGTTGTTTCACCAAGGCGCTGTGCCATAAAGTGAGAGGATGCCAATTGATGCTGTCTGTGCCAGCTCTCTTCTTGAGCAATCAAAAAGTGATCACTTGTCCTGCTCTCTCCCCATAGCCTTGTATCTTCCACTGCTTCAAATGTTTATCTACTTTTCCCTCAAAGGGTTAAATGGTCTCTGCTTAAACTAGTCCCTGTGGCAAAGCATTCCATATTCTAATAATTCTGAGTGTTCCAACAGCTTTCTGCTAGCAGAGAGATCACTATCAGAGATCTCCGAGCAGTCCCTTAGTCCCAGGGCAAGTGGGTGGGACAAGAGGGGAACTTAAAAAGGAGATAGGAAATATATATATATATTTTAAAAGCTGCAGTTTGAGTGGGGAACACATCCCTCTTATAATCCTTCAAACAGGTTATCAACTCAGTCTTCCCTGTACAGCACCAGACTGCAGATTGAGGCGACGACCAGACTCGACTGGACTGGAGACCACTCTGCTATAAACCAATGTACACAGCATCTATGTAACTTCAAAAGAAAACATCATTGATCAGTTAGCCAATTTTTTTTTTAAAAACACAAACAGAAAGCAGTGAGTTTCCATTGAACAAAAAAGCCAACTCATGACCTGATGTTATTATACAATTGCAGCTTTGCGTGTCATTCAGCCAGGATCATTCACTATGTAAATATAACCAATGGAACCCTACTGTACATCAACATACGAGAGAATTTAATGCAGAGATTAATCTTCAGATTTTGTCTTTGAATCTTTCATCTTTGGGTAGCAAATATTTCACTGCATGATCACAGAAATCTTTAAATAATAAGCTTCATAAAAGATTGCATTTCAACATATCACTGAGTCAAGGTAGAAAAGTACAAGCAATTATTTGAAATCGGTCATTGAAGTGAAGTGAAAAATAGGATAAAAAATGCAGCATTAAATTACTATGGAAATGAATTATTTTCTCTGTGTTCTGATCTTTTACCAAAATAAAAGCTTCTCTGTATAAAGTACAATAATACTCTGTTACAAGTCATATTTCAGAGAGACACATTTCAATGTTCAGTAACAACTTTTGTAAATTAAATTCTTGTCTTGCCTCCACAAACCTGGGCTAAGTGGGGAGGGGACAGAAATCAGAGATCCTGCGCCTGGTTGCCAATTCGGAGACTCCTCTTGGAAAGTTTGTTAAGTGTGGAATTCAAATGAAGAGAAGATCACTCTACTCTGACAGCCTCCCCCACCATGTGGTATATATCAATGATTTAGATTTGAATATAGGGAGTACGATTAAGAAGTTTGCAGATGACACTAAAATTGGCTGTGTGGTTGATAATGAAGAGGAAAGTCAAGGGCTGCAGGAGGATATCAATCTACTGGTCAGGTGGGCAGAGCAGTGGCAAATGGAATTTAATTCAGAGAAGTGTGAGGTGATGCACTTTGGGAGGACTAATAAGGAAAGGGTATACACATTAAGCGGTAGGCCACTTAATAATGTAGATGAACAAAGAGACCTTGGAGTGCTTGTTCACAGAACTCTTTTTGGGAGAAAACTAAAACATTAAGTCATTAAATCGTGTCCCCCCGATCTGGGGACACACCAAACATTTTCAAGGCCCCTTTTCTTGTTTTTTTTTTGTTTTTTTTGTGTTTTTGATTTTTTTTTTTGGGCACTAAAATCATAATTTTTTCTCCATGTGCCCCCTATAAAAGGGGAGGGGGACACTAAAAAAACACTGGCAATTAAAACAAATTAACTTTTAAAACATAAAATCAAATTAAAATTTGGTTGCCGGGCGTGATGATGCACTCCAGTCCCTCCGGTGCCCACCTCTTGCGGAAGGCCGCGAGCGTACCGGTGGACACCGCATGCTCCATCTCCAAGGACAACCTGGCGCAGATGTACGCGCGGAAGAGAGGCAGGCAGTCAGGCTGAACGACCCCCTCGACCGCCCGCTGCCTGGACCGGCTGATAGCACCCTTGGCCGTGCCCAGGAGCAGTCCTACGAGGAGGCCCTCGGACCTACCCGCTCCCCTCCGCACAGGGTGCCCAAAGATCAGGAGTGTGGGACTGAAGTGCAGCCAGAATTTCAGGAGCAGCCCCTTTAAATAATAAAACAGGGGCTGCAACCTCGTGCATTCAATAAAAACATGGAACACGGACTCTTCCAGACCGCAGAAATTGCAGGCGGCCTGGGAGCCCGTGAACCGGCTTAAAAATTTATTGCACGGCACTGCTCCGTGCACCACCCTCCAGGCCAAGTCCCCGATAAATAGTGGGAAGACTCCCGCGTAGAGTGCCCTCCATCGGGGACCCCCGCCTCCTCCGGACGGCAAGATGGTACGCCATGGCGTGTCCGGACGGCAGGCGAGGATGGCAAAGTTGAAAGTGTGCAGGAGCAGCCCGTACAGGAAACCCCTCCGCACGGAACTGAAAGGCACGGAGGGGATTTCCTCGAGGCGGCTCAAGTTGTGAGGCGCCGGCTCCCGTGGAAGGTTCCAGGGATTGGCGCCGATGAGGAATTCCGTCCGGACGGGGGTCAGTTCGGACGGGATTTCCCCACGTGCTTGAGCCTCCTCGACACACCTAACGGAGTCGGGGCCCAGAGCTGTTTTTAGCGACTCGATGTCATCGGCCGCGCGGTGGACGTTGGCAGAACTTAGGCGCCGCGCCAGCATGTCTGGCGCCATCCAGCCTGCTCCTCCGCCATCGAGCAGGTCCCTGACCCTGGTCACCTCACCAGCCACAGCCCTCTCGTCCGACCGCCACCTAAAACCTCGGTCGTGGAGGTACGGTTTCCCGAGCAGCGGCTCCTGCAGGACAGCCGCCACTCCAGCCGGTGGAGAGCTGCGCTTGGTGGAGACTTTGTTCCAGACCCTGGTGAGTTCCTTGTAAAAGACAAGCAGCTCCTGGAAGGCGGTCCTGACGCGCCTCAAGCTCACAAACAGGAGCTGCGTGTCGTAGTTGAGGCCATGCTGCTGGCTGAAGAAATACGTCGCCAGAGCACGCGACCTGGGAGGGGGCTCGGCGTAAAGGTATCTCTGCAGGGTCTGAAGACGGAAAGTCGCGAGCTGGGTGCTGACGCACACCAACGACTGACCGCCCTCCCCAAGCGGGAGACTCAAGACCGCGGCAGAGACCCAGTGCTTTCTGTTGTTCCAGAAGAAGTCCACCAGCTTCTTGTGTATCTTGGTGACAAACGCAGGGGGAGGGGTCAAAGTGACCAGCCGGTACCACAACATGGCGGCCACCAGCTGGTTTATGACTAGCGCTCGACCCCTGTAGGACAGCACTCGGAGCAGTCCTGTCCAGCGCCCTAGGCGAGTGGCGACCTTGGCCTCCAGCTCTTGCCAGTTCGCCGGCCAGGCTTCCTCGTCGGGGCTAAGGTAGACTCCCAGATAGAGGAGATGGGTCGTGCTCCAGGCAAAAGGCCTGAGCTCCTCTGGCAGGGAGTCCACCCGCCACTGACCCACCAGGAGTCCGGAACATTTCTCCCAGTTGATCCTGGCAGAGGATGCGGCCGAGTAAATCTCCTGGCACTCACGCATCCTCCGCAGGTCAGCGGGATCCTCTACCGCGAGGAGCACGTCATCAGCGTAAGCCGAGAGGACGACCTCCACGCCCGGCCCTTGCAGAGCCAGTCCCATCAACCTCGTCTGCAGGAGGCGCAGGAAAGGCTCCACGCAGATGGCATATAACTGGCCGGACATGGGGCATCCCTGGCACACCCCTCTCCCAAAGCGGAGGGGCGCCATCAAGGACCCGTTAACCTTTATCAGACACTCCGCGGCGGCGTACGATAGTCGGATCCGGGCGACGAAATGCGTCCCGAACCCGAAAGCGCGCAGAGTCCTGAACAGATAGTCGTGAGCCACCCTGTCGAACGCCTTCTCTTGGTCGAGAGATAGGAAGGTGACCGACAGACCAGCCTCCTGGGAATGATGGATGAGGTCCCGGACCAGATGGATGTTATCGTGGATTGTCTGGCCCGGGACCGTGCAGGACTGGTCGGGGTGGATCATGTGGTCCAGCACGGCGCCAAGGCGAGCAGACATCGCCCTGGCGAAGATTTTGTAGTCCGTGCTGAGGAGGGAGACCGGGCGGCAGTTCTTAAGGAGGCAGACATCGCCCTTCATAGGCAGCAGTACGATGACTGCCCTGCGCCAAGAGAGGGGCATCTCCCCGGTCGCCAGACTTTCCCCCAGGACCCGCGCGTAGTCGCCCCCCAGGACGTCCCAGAACGCCCTGTGGAACTCCACGGTCAGCCCGTCCAGCCCCGGGGCTTTTCCCCTCGAGAGCCGGTCGAGGGCGCCGGCCAGCTCCGCCAGGCTTAGCAGAGCTTCCAGATTTTCGGCGCCCTCCGGGCCGACCTTCGGCAGGTCCTCCCACAAAACTCTACGCGCTTCCTCGCTGGACGGCTCCGGAGAGAACAGAGCCCCGTAATATTCACGGGTCCTGTTGTTGACGCCCTCCGGATCCGAGACGAGAGAGCCGTCGTCGGCCAGCAGCGTCAAGAGCTGCTTACGGACACTCTGTCTTTTTTCCAGCGAGTAGAAGAGGGGGGAGCCGCGGTCCAGATCCCGCAGGAACCGGATCCGCGACCTCACGAACGCGCCTCGGGACCCGACGAGCTGCAGGTCCTTCAGCGCGGCCTTCTTCACTTCGTACACCATCCGCAGGGCCGGGTCCTCGACGACTTGACCGAGACGGGACTCCAGGTCGAGCACCTCTTTTTCTAGGCGCCCGACCCTGGCCGCCCGCCTCTTGGTCGACCCCCTCGCGTACTCTTGACAGAAGACGTGAGCCTTGCCCACGTCCCACCATAGCCTCAAGGAGGGGAAGCCCCCCTGCTTCCTTCTCCAGTCGGCCCAGAAACAACGGAACGAGTCCTGGAACCGCACGTCCTCCAGCAGCTGGTTGTTAAAATGCCAGTACGCGGACCCCATCCTCGCGCGGAGCGAAGCGAGCTCCGCCCACACCAGGTAGTGGTCCGAACACGGCACCGGCCGCATGGAGGCCGCCGGGACGCAGGAAACGTACGCCCGAGACACGTAAAGGCGGTCGACTCTGGACCATCCTACTCCAGGCCTCACCCAAGTAAAGGCGCTGGAGTCGGGATGGAGATTTCGCCAGACGTCCACCAAGTCGAAGGACCCGACCAGGTCCCTCAACTTCTCCATTGCCGTCATGCTCTGCGGGGCACCGGAGCGGTCCCTCACCTCGAGGGTGCAGTTAAAATCCCCCCCGAGGACAATGCAGTCGCCGACGTCGACGGAGCCAAGAAGAGCGGACACTTCTTCGAAGAAGCGCGTTTGCTGCGGGCCGGGCTGAGGGGCGTACACGTTCACGAGATGGAGCGGCACGTCCCCCAGGCGACCCGTGACATGCAGCAAGCGGCCTGGCACGGGCTCCTCGACCCCCAAGATCTCCGGCTGAAAATGCGGGGCCAACAAGATGGCCACCCCACAAGAAGTGGTAGTGAGGTGGCTCATGCGGACCTCTCCTTGCCATTCCAGGAGCCACGTGGCTTCGTCTCCCGGAACGGTGTGGGTTTCTTGCAGGAAGCACACCGCATATTTCCCCTCCCGCAGGAGCAAAAAATTGTTAAATCTACGGTGTGCCTCTCTGCCGCCGTTGATGTTGAGGCTGGCTATGGTTATCTTCATGACAAAAGCATAGTGCAACCTCTACTTAACCTATTGTGGGGGGGAGTGGAGTCGTTTGTTGACATCCGCTCCTTCAGCAGCCCAGTGAGGAACACTTTGAGCCGGCGCAGTTGAAGGCCTTGCGCCTTTGATAAGGGCCCGCCCATGGCCATGGTTTTAGCGGCGGCGCGGACGGACGCGACGAGCAGCCCCGGCTCGGACCATCTTTCCAGGGCCAGATGGGCTCGGTTGCGGCGACCCTGGCTCTGGACCAAAAAGTCCCGGAGTTCCTTTGCAGGAATGAGGGGGGACTCAGCGGTGGGCACAAGGTGATCCACCGCCTCACTGGCGATGGACTCAAGATCTTCTCCCGAGTCCCCCACCAAGTCCCCGTCCCCCTCCGGGAGGTCGCCGCCAGCAGCCGGCCCGTCGACTGCACGAGGTACGGCAAATGGCCCAGCCGCTCCATCCGACCCTGGCTCTGCCCCGATCCCACCCCCAGGATCGTCGGCAAAGGAATCCCCACTGGGCTCTTTTAAAAGTGGTGCTGGGTCAGGAAGCGACAGCGGAAGGGGTCCTCCTCCGCCCCAGGAGACGGGGAACCTGGAGAGACCTGGCCAAAGAAATTCTCCAGGTCCTCCAAGTACCCCAGCTCCAAAGTAGGGGACGAGGGTTGTTGTTCTTCCCCATCCCCGCCGCCACCCCCCGACCCAGCGTGTACAGAATCATTAAAATTGTTAACATTTTTTGTTTCTTCCGGGTCGAGCGACTCCCGGGGGAAGTTGATTAATAGCTGGGCGGGCTCAGGTTCAGCCTTTTCGGCCCCGCCAGCCTCAGTCCCCGGGACGCTCGACCCGGCGGGAACGTATTCCTCCGCTGGCCCCACGCCCCCCACGACAGGCAGATCTTCCACGCCATCCCCGGGAGGCAGAGGCTGGGCAGCCTCGACTGTCTCACCCTCCCCGGGGACAGACTCCTCTCGCCTACAGCGCAGTTTGGGGGTGCTGGTGAGGGACGCAGGACACACGGCGGGCACCGACTCCTCCACGGAGGGATGTTGTTCCCCCTCCGCCTCATTGGAGCGGCACCTCGTTTTGTTCCTGGGGGGGCGCGGAGACAGGAAGCCCGCTCCACACCCCCCTTTTTCTTATCTTGCCCGCGCCCAAGCCCCTCTGCGGTAATGGTCAAGGGCTCGGGCACGGGCTCAGGGCACCCCGCGCTCGCCGATGACTGGGTTGGGCCGAGCGCGGTAATCAAACTGTCTGGCGCAGAGGGGACCCGCCTCGAGATGTTTCGCCTTCCTCCGCGCCTTCTTTCCGATCGGATGCTCACCCTTCCCCCCGCCGGAGGCCGTGAAAACAAAGGCCCCCGACGATGCCCGCGCACCCACAGCTCCCGGTACGCGGACGCTACTAGGGGGAGGGGTGGCGGCGGCGCCAGCCTTGGCCGCCTTCAGTGGTTTGGCGGCCTTGGAGGCGGGGTAGTTCTTGCGAACGTGCCCCACCTCCCTACAGGCATGGCACCGCACGCCGTCCAGAAGACGCGGTAGGCAGTCCCCTCGTGCACCACATTAAAAATACCCTCTGTCGTCTCCTCCCACGCCATCCGGAGAAAAAGCTGGCGGCGGAAGGAGAACACATGGCGCAGGCTGCTCTCCCTGAGGCCGAGCGGTATGGGGTTTATCCCTGACCTTACCTCCCCCAGTTGGTGTAGATGAGGGAGGAGAAGCTCAGCGGGAACAAAGGGCGGGACGTTTGAAAGGACGACCCTCTTCGCGGTGGCCTCGAGTGGGTCCACCGGCAGGAACGTCCCGCCCACCGTGAGCCCCTTTTCAAGGGCCAGGGACACCGCCCACTCCGACCCCAGGAAGAACACCGCCTTCCCAGACATCTTGGAGGCTGCGACAATGGCCGAGGGGCCGACTACCCCAGCCATCGCTCGCACGCACTCCTCAATGCTCATTGTGGGGTGAGTATAGCTCTTGACCCCGTGTTTCTTTGTTATTAGTCTGAAAGGTGGCAGGGCAGCAGGAGGCGCCGTGGATGTGGACACCGCCTGCGCATATGTCTTTGCTGGCCCTGCCACCGGCGTGGTTGGGGTCGCCATCACGGGGTCCCTTTAAGGGCCACACCCACCCCAATGTCACAGGCCTTAATGGTCTTAAATGGTGTTTGAACAGAGGGAGCTCTAAAAGAGGCACACCTCTCCCCTAGTTGACAATTGGGGAGGGGCCTTGCTCCCTCTGCTCAGATTTCTTAATTGTTTTTTCAATTAGGAGGAAAGGGGCTCTCAGAGAGAGAGGGGAGAGACAGAGAGAGAGAGAGAAAGAGAGTGGGGGGTGGGAAAGAGGGAAGCTGTGAGGGCAGGTCTCCCCTCACAGCGATGGGTGGGTATTTTTCTTGGGGTGCACTCCCCAGATGATGGCAAACCAAACACAGTCTTTGTAGATGGTCTTCGGGTTGGGGGAGAAGATGTCTTCACCTGGGACAGCTGGAGCCACCCAGGCACACACTCCCAACGATGTTAAATAGGTGATTAATAGTTCTTCAGCCAGGTAGCTCCAGCTATCCCAGGCTAGGCAATAGGGGAGGGGTGCTTCAGTGGTGTGTGGGGCCTAGCTGTAAGCAAGACCCCTACACACACTTCCACACACACACACTCCCCGCGATGTTCCGGCCCTCTAGCAAGTCTTCTTTGCTCCCTCCACCGATACAACAAAGTCTTTAGGGGAATGCACCAAAACACACCCACCTTTGGTTGATGAAGTTTCTCCCTTCTTCCACACTGGATAGTTGTTCTTTTTCCCCCCTCTCTCCAACTCTCTGCAGCAGTATTAAAGGTTGTTGAATTTTCAGCTCTCATCCTCTCCCCCTGGATGAATTGGAATTGTAGAAAGCCCCTTCCTCCTCTTCCTGGGCTGTTTCACAGGGCTCACAACAGGCTTTCCAGGCAGGAGCAACAGCAGCAAGCTCCTTCTCTCACCACAGCACAGCTCCAAGTGAATAGGCCACGCCTTCAAAGCTCCACCATTGATTGGTCCACAGATTCCCTGAAAGTAGCAGGCCAGGTGGATAAGGTGGTTAAGAAAGCATACGGAATGCTTGCCTTTATTGGCCAAGGCATAGAATATAAGAGCAGGGAGGTTATGCTTAAATTGCATAATACTTTGGTTAGGCCCCAGCTGAAGTATTGCGTGCAGTTCTGGTCGCCGTATTATAGGAAGGACATGATTGCACTAGAGAGGGTGCAGAGGAGATTTACTAGGATGCTGCCTGGCATGGAGAATCTTAGTTATGAGGCTAGATTGGATAGGCTGGGTTTGTTCTCATTGGAACAGAGGAGGTTGAGAGGAGATCTCATTGAGCTGTACAAAATATTGAGGGGCCTGGACATAGTGGATAGTAAGGGTCTATTTCCATTGGTGGAGGGGTCTATTATGAGGGGGCATAGTTTTAAGGTGGTTGGTGGAAGGTTTAGAGGGGATTTGAGGGGGGGGGGTTCTTTACGCAGAGAGTTGTGGGGATCTGGAACTCGCTGCCTGGAAGAGTGCTGGATGCAGAAACCCTCACCACTTTTAAGAGATGGTTGGATGGGCACTTAAAGTGTAGTAACCTGCAGTGTTACGGACCGAGAGCTGGTAATTGGGATTAGACTGGATGACCTTTTGTTGAACGGAGCAGATATAATGGTAAGTACTGCAGGGAATAGAATACGGCCAGGGTGATCTCCTGGACTAGTTTTGATCGCCTGGATTGGTTGGAGAGGAATTTTCCCAGATTTTTTTCTCCCTAAATTGGCCTGGGTTTTTATCTGGTTTTTGCCTCTCCCAGGAGATCACATGGCTCCGGTTGGGGTGGAGTGTAGAATGTTTTAGTAGAAGGGGTGTTGCAGTTGTGGTGAGGCGGATTGGTTGGGCTGGGTGCTCTTTGCCTTTCCGTCATTGTTCATAGGTTTATATTTAACCTTTAGGGCTGCTGACCAAGGGCCGTGTGGCTCTTTGTCGGCCGGTGCGGACACAAGGAGGCCATTCCGGCCCATTCTGCGCTGTAAATTTCTATGTTTCGATGTTTCTATCCTGCTGATGCTCATTATCTAGGCTCAGAGGAACAATGGTCACTTGGTACTAGAGGGCTGCTGGCACCAGAGCACTGCACCCCAATCAGGGAGAAAACTGGAGGGAAAAAATCCATTCTCTAGTGGGTTTAACAGATTAGTGTCAATAACAAAAAAATTTCTGCATGACTGAATCTTTGAAATCCTTCAAATTAAAAAACCCAGTTAGGAGAATACTTTTGCAAGAAGTGATTAATTGAGATAAATCTAACATGGCTCTACTGACCCAAAACTTAGAGCAGTGCTGTTATAGAAATCTTCAACATCAATAACTATATGCTGCCCCTTGATGATATCATCCCAAAACACAGAGTCAGTTTCCACATGTATGCAGACGACACGCAGCTCTACCTCTCCACCACTTCTGTTGACCCCTGCTTGGTATCTAAATTGTCAGGTTGCTTGTCCGACATCCAGTACTGGATGAGCAGAAATTTTCTCCAATTAAATATTGGGAAGACCGAAGCCATTATCTTTGGTCCCCGCCACAAACTGCGTTCCCTAACCACTGACTCCATCCCTCTCCCTAGCATCAGTCTGAGGGTTCGCAACCTAGGTGTCATATTTGACCCTGAAATGAGTTTCCAGCCATATATCAGTGGCATAACCAAAACCTCCTTTTTCCTCCGTAACCTCTGTAACATTGCCCGCCTCCGCCCCTGCCTCAGCTCTTCTGCTGCTGAAACCCTCATTCATTCCTAGTTACCTCTAGACTCTAACTCACTCCTGGCCAGCATTCCACATACCACGCTACGTAAACTTGAAGTCATCCAAAACTCAGGAGCCCATGTAACTAACCCGCACCAAGTCAAGATCACCCATCGCCCCTGTACTTTCTGACCTACGTTGGCTCCCAGTTAAACAACGAGTCGATTTCAAAATTCTCATCCTTATTTACAAATCATCCATGGACTTGTCCCTCCCTATCTCTGTAATCTTTTTCAGCCTCAGAATCCCACAAGATATCTGCATCCTCAAATTCTGGCCTCTTGAATACCCCCTCATTATAACTGCTCAACCATCGGTGGACATGCCTTCAGCTGCCTGGGCCCTAAGCTCTGGAACTCCCTTCCTAAACCTCTACGCCTCTCTACCTCTCTTTCCTCCTTTAAGACACTCGTTAAAACCTACCTCTTTAAACAAGCTTTTGATCATCTGCCTTAATTTCTTCTGTGGCTCGGTGTCAAATTTATTTGTTTGTCTGTAACACTGTTGTGAAGCGCCTTGGAATGTTTTACTACATTAAAGATGCTATATAAATAAAAGTTATTATTATATGGTTGCACACCCAAAGCCTGTCTTTTCTCTTTATAGAATTTCCAGATTGTACTATTTTAGCTCTAGGAATACATGTCTTGTACATCATTCATATCCTGTTACTGATCACAAGCTTGTAAAATGGTACAATTAAAGAGAATATAAAATTGGACCACCTATAATTCAATAAGCCTCAGTCCTATTATGTGCCATCATTCAGCTTCCTATAGCCAGAAAGTCAAATTGGTCTGACAATCAGTGTCAATGCCGCTTATTGGAAAACCAACAAGCAGTTTTTATGGGAGATTAAAACGCCAAATAGCTTTCCATCCTCTAAAGATACTTTTGTTATCTTGAAGTATTTCATCAACAGGCTTGGTACCATGACAGGAAGGAGCTGAAAAGTGTCTTTATTGGTCCTTATGAGGAACTAAAGGATGGGTGAGCTAGATAGTCTGAATAGATACTTATTTATTTTTACACAAATAGTTTGTTAAGTACAATTGTGTATTCATTATTTGTCATGTAATTTCTTCATGAGATTGGAGCTACAGCACTGTATCTGTGAATTAGCTCAAGCATAATATATTAATTTCTTCAACTTGACTAAAATTCACTAGTTTGGGGCAAGGAGAGTTGAATATTGTGTCCATCAAGATGGAGGATTTCAGTGCTGAGAATTTGAATATCTCCAATTTCTCCTACCCAGTGTCAGCATCCAGCATTGTGAGGTCAAAACTCTTCAACAATGCATCAAGCTGCGAAGAGCATCCCGTAATACTCCAGAATCAATTTCTTGGTTACAGGTTTCAAAACAGAATTGTCAATTTGCCACAAATTGTTCTGTGCTGATGGTGCATATTTATGAAGAACTGGGATGAATCTACCCAAACCCATTACACTTATGATCCTTTAAAATGAGGGTAAATAGTTTTCCATCTCAGAATTCTCATATTACGCAATGGGGACTTTGTACAATATTTTAGAACAATTCTAATGTTAAAATAATGGAAGAAATCCATCGACACTTAAATTCTGGCCCTAAAATTACCAACCATAAAGTTTTCCCTAGATTCAGTTGGATCTTGACTAGTCAAATCACAGCTCTGGTTCACAGAATTTAAAATACTTTCAGGACAGGAAAAAAAACTTTACATACACATCAACCCCTAGAGTCAGTCTGGCATTTTGCTGGCATTTTCTAACGGTATCCATGTGCCTCTCCCAGTGTTCAGACTGTTATTTTATGGTGGCCTATCTCTGAATGACAGCAAGCCACTTTGTGCTGCATGTATTGCTGGGAAAATTCCTCTTGTGCAGGGTAAGCCAACTTCAGTCAAGCTGTAAAAATATAAAGAGTTATTAAGCATGTCACTCATTATATGACTGCAGGTGCAGCTATTGTAGGAAAATAAAACAAACTGAGTTTAGTCAGGCATCATTTTGAAACAGAACCAGCCGCAAGAATGCAAGACGTTTGATAAAGTACCATGTAATAGACTTGTTAGCAAGATTGAAGCCCAAGGGATTAAAGGGGCAGTGGCTGCATGGATATGAAATTGACTAAGGGACAAAAAGCAGAGAGTAGTGATGAATGTAAATGCAGAGAATGCTGGAAATACCCAGCAGGTCAGGCAGCAGCTGAGGAGAGAGAAACAGAGTCAACGATTGGCATTTCCCAGTCCCGAATGGGGGCGGGTCAGCAATAAAAAAAAATCACAGAAATTGTCAGAACGTAGGGAACCCGTCATGATCCTGCCGACTTCTGCATTTAACTCGGGCGCGTTTCCCAGCGCGCCACGGGCCCGCACGGGAAAGGCTTGTTGAGAGACCCTTAAGAGGATTTTTAACATCCGGTTTTGGCTTTAACTTCTTCAGCACGGGATTCACACACCACAGGAATCTCACATGTGAAGGGCAGGCGGAAGCTCAGAGTTCATTGTACGCATCCATTAATTGACAGCTGGGAGAAGCACATAAATAATCCCACATTACACCTGCTTCCTTGCCTAATGGAAAGGCTCTTACTGACACCATTTTGTGCAGCGATTTAGCTGTCAGGAGCAACCTCGGAAGCAACTCTAACCACATTGCTAGTTACTATCAGAACATTGAGGGATGGTGCCTCTGATCTCCACTTTACCTGTCATCTATTACATTAGCATGGATGGCGCTTTTGCTGTCTCCCTTGGACTTCAGAATCGGATCAAGATGAGATCCAGCACCAACAACACCAGCAGCATCCACATCAGCAGGAGCAGCAGCAACCACAACAGCAACCTTCTCAACGATCTGATGCTACACAGGAAAGAGGGGATCAGCATAGGGGTGCACCATACCAGAGAAGATACCCCAAACACAGAGTATACAGGCAGAGGATGAGCTTCCTGAACTTGACTGAGCAGCAGTACATCAGGAGGCTCAGAAATTTGTAGTTTGCTGGAACGAGACCTGCTGCCCAGAGAATCTGGTGGACACACCTTACCAGTGGCCATCAAAGTACCACCATCATCAACTTCTTCACCTCAGGCAACTTCCAGGGATCTGCAGCAGACATTTTCAGGATCTCGCAGTCGGCCGCCCACAGATGCATCACCCAGGTGACCAATGCCACATTTGACAAGTCGATCAATTATGTAAACTTTGCCACTGATGAAGCCAGCGTTACTGAGCAGATGCTCATCTTTGCGGCTCTGACTGGCTTCCCACAGGTGCAGGACATAATCAACTGCACACACACGAACGTACAAAAAATAACAGACCGGTAAAGACCGTCTGGTCCATCAAGCCTGTCCCATGCAATTGGGATACCTTGTGTATCACAACATATATACTCCATCCCACATGTGACCATCAAGGTACCCTTACATCACCCAGGAGTGTTTGTAAACCACAAGGGCATCCACTCCCTAGATGTGCAGCTCGTCTGCAACCATAGAAAGATCATCATGCATGCGTGCGCTAGATTCCCTGGCAGCTGTCATGACTCTTTTGTGCTGCACCAGTCCCCCCTCCGTCAGCTCTTTGCACATCCAAACAGACTTACTGGCTAGCTGCTTGGAGACAAAGGTTATCCACTGAAGATATGGCTGATGGCATCCTTGAGAAGGTCAATCACCAAGGCAGAGGAGCGTTATGATGACAGCAACATGTCCACCAGATGTGTCATTGAGCAAGCAATCAGTTTGCTGAAGGTGTGCTTCAGATGCCTTGACAGATTTGGAGCAGCCCTTCAGTACACACCAGTCAGGGTCTCCAAAATCATCATCATTTGCTGTGCATTTCACTGATGAACTTTCACTGGATGCTGACATCCGTCACCATATGAGTGACTGTTGTATGCCATGTGGCTGTATGAGCTTTAGCTCTGTCACCAGGTTGTTGGGAGGTTCCCCTCTCTCAGTCCTCCATCGCCAGCAGCTCTGCAACTCCAGAGATCCAGCCTACTAGTCTGCTGGAGTCAAATGACTGAAGACTCAAGGGCCACCTTCGATTCTCTGTCTCTATTGTTGTGCACTCTCTTCTCAAAGAAGAGAACTTTGAGTGAGACTGATGAAATGAGTGTAAGAATTGGATGGGCTACATCTGTAGAGGGTGACTATGAGGGAATGGCGTGACATTGCCAAATGGCCTCCTTCTGGGATGTTCCTTGCTATGATTGCATTAGGATGAGGGTTGTTCTCTAGCGCAGAGAAGGTTAAAGAGAAATTAAATAGAGTTGTTCAAAATCTTTGTCATGTATGTATGCTTGGATTTACTAGCCATCAGGTGGCGTCACTGTCGGAGGTCATTGGGCTGTGCGCACATGTGTGCGGCCCAGGTATAAAAGGCCAGCCATCTTTCAATGAATCTTTTTGGGTCCTAATAAAGTGGAGCCAGATTTGTACCTGTTCAGAGTTTACAGTATTCACTCTATTGAGTTATTGCATAAACAACATTTGGTGAGGAGGTAACAAGTACCTTCTCATGCAAAAATGAACACAATTGGAATTCTGGAGCGATTCGTGGAGGGAGACGATTGGGCAGACTTTGTAGCCCGCTTGAACCAGTACTTCATGGTCAACAAAATGAAGAAAGAGGCAGACGTAGTTCGGCGTCGGGCAGTCCTCCTCACAGTTTGCGGTCCGAAAATCTATGGACTCAAAGAATCTCCTTTCGCCCTTAAGTCCAACGGACAAGGACTATGAAACATTGTGTGCTCTGGTACGTGACCATCTCAAACCAGATGAAGGCATCATCATCTCAAAATATCGATTTTATACGCACGTTCGTTCTGAGGGCCAGGATATATGGGAATTCCTTGCCGACCTAAGACGTCTAGCTGGACCGTGTAAGTTCAAAACTGCGTTGGCAGACATGCTGCGGAACTTCTTTGTAAGCGGCATCAACCACAAGGTGATCCTGCGTAAGCTACTGGCGGCGGAGACGCTGGAATTGACTAAGGCCATCACGATTACCCAATCATGCATGACGGACAAAAGCTTAAAGCAGATATCATTGAAAAATCGGAACTCGGCAAGTACTGTAAAACAAGATAGTATCGTCATTTGGCAGAGCTGCATATGGCAGGGCCTACCCGACTGCGTACGCGAAACCTGTGGCTGCCCAAAGTCCGCCAATGGGAAGAATCCGATATCACCGTGTTAGCGTTGTGGGGGAAATCATCGGCATCATCAATGTTGGTTTCAACAGTATATTTGTAAAAGCTGTTCGAGAGTGGGGCATCTCCAACGCATGTGTCCGCAACTGAGCAAGCACGCTGCGACATACCACGTGGAGGATGATGAGAAGTCTAGCACGGATCTGGATATGTAATCCGAGATACCAGAGGAGGAAGTATATGGACTGTATTCATTCCAAACAAAGAGCCAACCAATAATGATTAATGTAAAACTTAATGGTGTGCCGGTAGCGATGGAATTGGACACTGGTGCGAGTCAATCAATAATGAGCCAGAGGATATTCGACAGGCTGTGGGATACTAAGGCTGTGAGGTCTAAGCTGAGCCCAGTCAATGCCAAGTTGCGGACGTACACTAAAGAACTCATAACGATGATTGGCAGTGCAGTAATCAAGGTGTAGTATGATGGTGCGGTTCACAATTTACCATTATGTATTGTTCCAGGCAATGGTCCAATGCTGTTCGGCAGGAACTGGTTAGAAAAAATCAAATGGAACTGGAACGAGAGGAGGATACCCCATGTGCTCAAGTGCTGAGCAAGTTCCCCTCGCTGTTTGAACCAGGTATCGGCAATTTCACGAGAGCCAAGGTGCAGATCCACATGGACTCGGATGCAAGGCCCGGCCATCATAAAGCTCGGGCAGTTCCATACATGATGAGGGAGAAGGTCGAGATCGAACTGGACAGATTCCAGCATGAAGGGATCATATCACCGGTTGAATTTAATGAATGGGCCAGCCCCATTGTTCCCGTGTTGAAAAGTGATGGCACTGTCAGGATTTGTGGAGACTACAAGGTTACGATCAACTGAGTTTCGAAACAGGATCAATACCCGTTACCAAAGGCTGATGACCTGTTTGCAATGCTAGCCGGGGTGAAGTCGTTCACAAAACTGGATCTGACGTCGGCCTACATGACACAGGAGCTGGTCGACACGTCGAAGAAACTTACGTGCATCAACATTCATAAAGGACTGTTTATCTACAACAGGTGCCCTTTTGGAATTCGCTCGGCTGCAGCCATATTTCAGAGGAACATGGAGAGTCTACTGAAGTCCATGCCCAGAACCGTCGTGTTCCAAGATGACATACTGGTCACAGATCGTGACTCTGCTGAACATCTCAACAACCTGGAAGAGGTTCTACATCGTCTGGACAAAGTGGAACTCAGACTGAAATGCTCGAAGTGCGTCTTCATGGCACCAGAAGTCGAATTCCTTGGAAGGAAAATTGCTGCTGACGGTATCAGGCCTCCAGACTCGAAAACCAAAGCCATCAAAAACGCACCAAAGCCTCAGAATGTGACGGAGCTGCGTTCGTTCGTTGGTCTACTCAACTACTTCTGTAATTTATTACCTCGATTGAGCACCTTATTAGAGCCACTGCACATGCTGCTAAGAAAAGGCGACAACTGGGTTTGGGGTGCATCTCAAGATAGAGCTTTTGAGAAAGCTACTAATCTGCTTTGCTCTAACAAGCTGCTGGTACATTATGATCCATGTAAACGTCTAGTATTGGCCTACGATGCTTCATCATATGGAGTTGGTTGCGTGCTCCAACAAGCTAATGAGTCGGGCAAATTACAACCTGTTGTATATGCTTCAAAAAGTTTGTCAAAGGCGGAAAGAGCCTACAGCATGGTAGAGAAAGAAGCATTAGCCTGTGTGTATGGGGTTAAAAAGATGCATCTGTACCTGTTTGGTCTTCGGTTTAAACTGAAAACAGATCACAAGCCACGCATTTCATTGTTTTCAGAAAACAAAGGTATCAATACCAATGCATTGTCTTGCATCCAGAGGTGGGCGCTGACATTATCTGCCTATGATTTTGTCAATCGCCATAGACCTGGCACTGAGAATTATGCCGATGCATTGAGCCGTCTGCCGTTGCTCACACCAGAGGTGGAAACGCCACAACCGGCAGACCTACTGTTAGTCATGGATGCTTTTAAAAGTGAAGGAACCCCTGTCACGGCCGAACAAGTTAAGACCTGGATCAGCCAGGACCCGATATTATCGATTGTGAAATGTTGTATCCTTAGTGGTGATTGGTCTGCCATACCCAAGCAAATGTGTGAGGAGACCAAACCTTACATTCGTCGCAAAGACGAACTATCGATTCAATCAGATTGTATACTGTGGGGTAATCGTGTTGTTATGCCCAAGAAAGGCAGAGAGAAATTTGTGCATGATCTACATACCGCGCATCCCGGTATTGTAATGATGAAAGCCATTGCCAGGTCTCATGTATGGTGGCCTGGAATTGACTCTGATCTGGAATCGTGTGTGCATCAGGGCAACACTTGCATGCAGCTTAGTAAAGCACCAGCGGAATCGCCGCTGAGTCTGTGGTCGTGGCCATCTAAACCATGGAAAGGATCCACATCGACTTTGCAGGTCACTTCCTGGGAAAGGTGTTCTTAGTTGTGGTGGATGCTTATTCCAAGTGGATCGTGTACAATCATGTCATCCAGCACATCCACAGCTACCATTGAGAGCCATCGTGTCATGTTTGCTACGCATGCACTGCATGACATCGTTGTAAGCGACAACGGATCTTGCTTCACCAGTATGTAGTTTCAAGAGTTCATGAAACTCAATGGTATCAAACATGTGAGGTCAGCACCATTCAAACCCGCATCCAATGGACAAGCAGAGCGTGCTGTCCAAACCATCAAGCAGAGTATGAAACGTGTAACTCAAGGTTCACTGCAAACTCGCTTGTCACGCATATTGCTTAGTTACAGGACATGACCCCATATGCTTACCAGGGTCTCCCCTGCTGAACTATTGATGGAGAGATCTCAAGACCAGCTCTCTCTTGTCCACCCTGACTTGAATAATCGTGTCGAATACAGATGTCAAAGTCAGCAAGGGTATCATGATCGAGCTACTGTGTCAGGCAACATTTCTATCAATGATCCTGTGTATGTACTGAATTATGGTCAAGGTCCCAAATGGATTGCCGGTACGGTTACAGCCAAGGAGGGTAACAGAGTGTTTATCGTTAAGCTCAAGAATGGGCAGACATGCAGGAAACATGTCAATCAGATAAAGCTGCGGCACACGGATGAACCAGAACAGTCTGAGGAAGACACAATCAGTGACCAACCAACCTACCCTCAGTCATCAGAGGACTCTGCTGTCATCAATGAATTTGGACTTTCAATCACTGACATGGTCAATGAATCTGGACTTTCAATCCCTGACGTGGTCATTGCCACTCCCATCAGATCGGCTACCCAGCCCCCAGTCATAACAGACTCAGAATGCTCGCCCAAGGCTGGAGTTGAACTGAGACGTTCAACTCAGGAGCAGAAAGCCCCGGACCGACTCAATTTGTAAAAAGACCATTACTAATATCTTAATTAAATGGGGATATTGTCATGTATGTATGCTTGGGTTTACTAGCCACCAGGTGTCGCCACTGTCGGAGGTCATTGGGCTGTGCGGCCCACGTAGAAAAGGCCAGCCATCTTGTAATGAATCTTTTTGGGTCCTAATAAAATGGAGCCAGGTTTGTACCTGTTCGGAGTTTACAGTATTCAGTCTATTGAGTTATTGCATACACAACAATCTTGAAGGAATTTGATAGAGTAAATAAGGATAAACCGTTTCCAGTGGTAGAAGGGGCAGTAACCAGAGGACACATATTCAAGGTAATTGGCAAAAGAACCAAAGGCGACATTAGGAAAGATTCTTTTATGTAGCAAGTTGCACTGCCTGAAAAAATGTTGGAAATAAATTCAATAATAAGTTTTAAAAAGGAATCGGATAAATAATTACAAAGGAAAAATTTGCTGGGCTATGGGGAAAGAGCAGGGGAGTGTGACTAATTGGATAATTCTTTCAAAGAGTCGGCACAGGCATGATGGGCCGAATGGCCTCCTTCTGTGCTGTATCATTCTATGATTCTATGAATGTATCTATATCTTTAACCAGATATTTTATGCCATCTCATTAACACAGGAATGATCTCAATAGATGCACAAAATGCTTTTAATATTTTTAAATTTACAAAGTTCTATGTTACTGAGTACTGGTGCAATTACATTTTATAGAAATTATAGGTTAGTCAGATTAATTTTAAACCTCAAGGCTCAACATAAACTAAATTTAGTAAGTACAGGTCAGTGATTTGATGTACGCACTGTATACTGATAATATGCCACAACAAACAATGAAGGAAGAATTTGATCAGTATGAATATAATAATGTTTGGTCTGTTTAATATTAGTGCAATAAAATGTATACAAAGCTAATTACAGTAAAATTCATCTGAAATTGTGAAAAAACAATGTAAGAAATTGAAAAATTGTACAATAGTAACATTGAAAATGATTCTCCAGTCAGAATCAACTCACTTTTTCAACTTACTTTCATCAGCAGAAGGTTATTGTATTATCAAAGGGGATGTTTTCTTTATCGGGAGTAGTTTTTTTTACAATGTGATACGTCTTTACAAAAGACTTAATTCAGCATCCAATATTAGGTTAGATTCTGCCATGGATCCCAGTTCTCAGCTAAGAAGCGATCCCACATATCGGGCTGAATTTTCGCCACCATTCTGCGCCATTCTTTTGGCATCCGCTGTTTTTTTTGGAGCAAATTAAAATCGGCAAGTTTCACCAAAGTTTCTGCGCCATTGTAAACTACTTACGGCCGATTTTTTAAGTTCCCAATTTTTTGACGTCACTGGGGCTGCCAGCAGTGCCATTTCTGGCCATTTAAGAGAGTTTGATCAACTAGGATTTTTTCAAAAACAGCGCAGTGCACCGTTCTATTTAAAAAGAAGGCATACAAAAAGCAGAAAACTATCGACCAGTTAGCCGAAGGTCTGTGGTTAGGAAAATGTTGGAGTCCATTATTAAAGAAGCAGCAGCAGGACATTTGGAAAAGCAAAATTCGGTCAGGCAGAGTCAGCATGGATTTATGAAAAATGACAAATTTGACAAATTTGCTGGAATTCTTTGAGGATGTAATGAACAGAGTGGATAAAGGGGAACCAGTGGATGTGGTGTATTTGGACTTCCAGAAGGCATCTGACAAGGTGCCACATAAAAGGTTACTGCACAAGATAAAATTTCACAGGGTTGGGGGTAATATATTAGCATGGATAGATGGCTGGCTAATGAACAGAAAACAGAGAGTCATGATAAATGGTTCATTCTCGGGTTGGCAATCAGTAACCATTGGGGTGCCGCAGGGTTAATATAGATTGTAAATCAACTATTTATAATCTATATTAACGACTTGGAAGAAGGGACCGAGTGTAACGTAGCCAAGTTTGCTGACGATACAAAGATGGGAAGAAAAGCAATATGTGAGGAGGATACAAAAAATATGCAAAAGGACATAGACAGGCTAAGTGAATGGGCAAAAATTTGACAGATGGAGTATAATGTTGGAAAGTGTGAGGTCATGCACTTTGGCAGAAAAAATCAAAGATCAAGTTATTATTTAAATGGAGAAAGATTGCAAAATGCTGCAGTACAGCAGGACCTGGGGGTACATGTGCATGAAACACAAAAGTATAGTATGCAGGTACAGCAAGTGATCAGGAAGGCCAATGGAATCTTGGCCTTTATTGCAAAGGGGATGGAATATAAAAGCAGGGAAGTCTTGTTACAATTGTACAGGGTATTGCTGCGTGCAGTTTTGGTTTCTATATTTACAAAAGGATACACTTGCTTTTGAGGCAGTTCAGAGAAGGGTCACAAGTTGGTTCCAGAGATGAGGGGGTTGACTTATGAGGAAAGGTTGAGTAGGTTGGGTAGGTAGAATGAGAGGTGATCTTATCGAAATGTCTAAGATTATGAGGGGGCTTGACAAGATGAATGCAGAGAGGATGTTTCCACTGTTAGGAGAGACTAGAACTAGAGGGCATAATCTTAGAATAAGGGGCCACTCATTTAAAACTGAGATGATGAGAAATTTCTTCTCAGAGGGTTGTGGATCTGTGGAATTCGCTGCCTCAGAGAGCTGTGGAAGCTGGGACATTGAATAAATTTAAGACAGAAATAGACAGTTTCTTAAACGATAAGGGAATAAGGGGTTATTGGGAGCGGGCAGGGAAGTGGAGATGAGTCCATGATCGGATCAGCCATGATCGTATGGCCTACTCCTGCTCCTATTTTTTATGTTCTGAAAAACCTAACCTGAACTGAAGAAAATCGGCGCAGAGAAGAGAAAATAGGTGCAGAGAAGACAGAGCGGAGTGGAGTTAGGTTTTGGAGGGAGAGAAGATACTGAGGGCGGGGTGCTTCTCGGCCCTGGATAGCAGCGGCACCGGGGGCAGGGGGTCATTTGGCCCGGGATAGCAGCGGCACCAGGGGCCATTCGGCCTGGCATAGCAATGGCACCGGGGCTCCACAATTGCTTATGTCTTGCTGCATTTTGTATGTTTCACTTTGCAACCTCAGCTCTTCAGTGTCCCTCGTTACCCTGGCAACCTCAGTTTTTCAGCGCAGACCTTAAGCTCCACCCACAGAGCTTAAGGACAATCTGCACCGCTCCAAAATGAAAGTATATTCCGGCGAAACTTGCAACTTTTTTTTTTTGACGCAGTCAGCCACTAAAAATTGGACATACCTCTACAACTGCATAAAAAATCGGCAATGTGGAAAACTGGCCCCTTGAAACATGAGTGAGTCTTTTAAATTTCAAGCTTTACTCAACGCTTGTTAATGTTTTGCCCATATAATATTTATGTCAATATCATCCCCTTGTCCTCTAATTCTGCAATAAGTCTAAGTTAAATAACTTACACTTTATCCATATCCCTCAGAATTTTAAAAATCTCAGCCATGCCCCTCTCAATCCTCTTCTCTCCATTGTATAACATGAGATACTATACTTCATATTATAGTCTAATCCGGGGGCAATGTATATGGTGTACAGTATACCAGGAGTTATGTACAGCATCTTAAGTAATTAATAAATAGATTCATTGGGCCCAAGTTTCAGGCCGCGCCTAGAACGACGCAGCCCCGACCTGGACGCCCGTTTTTCGCGCTCGAAAGTGCACCTCAAAAATACTTATCTATTCTCCGGCTACCTGCAGGTCCTCTGGAGCTGGGCGCAGCGCAGCACGAGCTGTGGGGGGCGGAGCCAGTTCCCTGCGCAGAAAACAGTGCCGGGACCTCTGCACAGGCGCGCTACAGTGCAGTAGCTCCAGGCGTCCAAAACTGTGTGGGAGGGGTCCGAAGCACGTAGCCCCTAGTCCTGGCCGAATGGGCTCACTGGGGCGGCGTGGATCAGGCTGCACCTCCCGCGCCCAGCTGCTGCTTCCTTCCTTCAGCTGGCTCTCAAATCCAGCCCCCCCCCCCCCCCCCACCCAGCTCCCAACCCGACTCCCCCCGGGACCCGACTTGACTCATCCCACCCCCCCCGACCCGACCCGCGATCCCCACTCCCCCCCTCCCCCCCCAGACCCGACCCACGCTCCCCCGCCGGACCCGACCCACGCTCCCCAGCCCCGGACTCGACCCAACTCCAGCTCCGGACTCGATCCGACCCCCCACCCCGGACCCGACCCCCCCCCCCCCCCACCCAGGACCCGACCCGACCCGACTCCTGGCCACCTACCTTTAACTCCGGTGCTGGGGATGGGCCCCGCCCGAAGTCTTGGGCCCGGCCGGGCCGGTTCAGCCTCCCTCTCCTCTCTCCTCTCCCCCTCCCTCTCTTCTCCCCTCTCCCCCTCCCCCCTCCCTTCTCCCCTTCCCTCCCTCTCTTCTCCCCCCTCCTCCCTCCCTCTTCCTCCCCCTTTCCTCCCCCTCCCTCTCCCCCCCCCCCCCTCCAGCCCCCTCCTCCCCCTCCCCTCGCTGTCAGAATCACAGACACTGACAGACAGAGAGTGAGAGAGACACACACAGACAGACAGAGATAGAGACACTGACAGAGACACACTGGGGGGGGGTGCGGGGCCCGTCCCAGCACGCTGTTGGAGGGCTCCCGGTGCTGCAGTCGGTAAGTAGAAAATGTTTTATTTATTGATTTTTTAATTTTTTATTAATTTTTATGATTTATTGATGTATTTATCATTTATTATTGATGATGGCTCTTTATTTGTAAAACTGAAGTGTTTAATGTTTGTAAACTTCCCTTTAACTCCTCCCTCCCCGACCCGCCCATTCCCTACGTCTGATTTGTAACCTACGTCTGATTTTCTAAGTGTAGGCAAGGTTTTTCTGAGCGTACAAAAATCTATACTTACTCCATTCTAAGTTAGTTTGGAGTAAGTTTTCACTGCCTAAACTTTCAAAATGGGCATAAGTGGCCGGACACGCCCCCTTTTGAAAAAAAAATCTGTTCCAAACTGAAACTGTTCTAACTGACTAGAACTGGAGCAAACTAAATGCCAAGAATTGCAATTTCTAAGATATTTCATTCTAAACCAGTTGCTCCAAAAAAACAGGAGCAACTCAGGCCGAAACTTGGCCCCATTATCTTGTATATAGTCTGATAGTTGGGTAGAATACATTTTATACAGTCGAATTCAGGGGGTATGAAAATGTCACAACTTCTTTCAACTGAACATTAGGAAGACTGAAGCTATTGTTTTTAGCCCTCGCTATCAATTCTACTCTCTTGCTACTGGCTCCATACCCTCCCTAGTCACATGTTCAAACTAATCAAGGTAGCATATAATCTTACCATGTTGTTTAACCTAGAGCTGAGCTTCAAACCCCATATCTTAGCCATCATCAAAAACGCTTATTAGTAGTATTAAGCAGTCCCTCGTATCGAGGATGACTTGATTTCACACCAAAAAGGGATGAGTTCACAGGTATTTCAATGAGGGACCTGACATTCCAGGTCCCAAACTATATATTGAAGGATGGAAGATGCCTGTGCATGGATTCTTGTAACTTGGGGTGGCCATTGCACACAAACCACCACGCGGACTTGACAGAGCTAGGTCTTGATCCAGTGGCAAGGGTTAACCAAGACGACGAGAGACCAGCTCTGCTGCACCAACCTAGTGTGCACACATACTCCTACTGTCCATAGATCGCAGTGTGCTGGCTCGTGCTGCCCCTGGGCCCTTGCCTCTTCTGGGACCCGAACCCTCGCCTCTCCTGGACCCTGATCACGACACTCCTGGGTTCCGATCTCTCACTGTTCCTCCGCCCCGATCAAAAATGGAGCAATCAGTAACAGGACATCAATAAGTCTTCTCTTATCTTGGATACATCAAATATCGACACACTGTTATTTGAAATATCAATTCCCTTTTTCTATGTCGCTGTTAGTTAAAGGTATTCGAAAGGGAGGATTTACAGACAGGAAACTCAAACTAAACATCAGGTCAAGATCTGACGGAATCACTAAATACCTCAGGACCTGAATATCATCAGCCTTTGAATGTAGAAGGAGAAATGTTTGTCTGTTCTGTCTGTGGGAAAGATTTCAAACATCAGTGTAATTGGAAAAACACCGAGACACACACACCTGTCGAGAATGTTCCAGTGCACTGCCTGTGGAAATAGCCTTAACCAGTTGCACAACCTGAAAAAACATCACATCATTCCCAGCGGGGAGAAACCATATGCTGATTATCACCTGTCAAACAACACTCGTCGCTGCTCCACTACAGCCCCTCTCGTGCCGAATCCATTCTCCACACTTTTGTCACCTCCAGACTTAATTATTCCTATGCTCTCTTTGCTGTCTTCTCATCCTCTACCCTCCATAAACTGTAACCTGCCACATGTGGAAAATTGAGAAGCACACTTGGCTTTTCCCTCCTCCAGATAGCAGCAAGCTTCTTCCTCATTTGCAGCTAGATACCTGGAGCTGGATGAGTGCAATGATCATTTGGTAAGCTCTCTCCTTACAGCTTGCCTTCACTGGAAAGTGAATTTCAGTGCAAATAAGGCCACCCTTTTCGGTGCACTTTCTGTAGAAGGGCGAGCAACATTACAGCATCAAAGGAAGCAGTGTTGTCTACATGGCCGTGGATGTCATCGTGAACAATCAGGCCACTTTTTTGCCACTACAAATTCCCTTTAATAGTGAGTTGAAACTGTTTTAAGAGCTACTGTTTTACCAGATTTTAAATTACCTAGCCATATATGCTGCAGGTCAAGTTTGCTAGGCAAACTTTTCATGCATCGGTAACCTATTCAATTTAAGGGAGCCACTCGGCAGTTCCTGCCTTCGGAGTTGCACAGCTGAACCAGTGCCATGGGCTACCTCAACCCTATTTTTGTCATTTTCGCGAAGATCTGGTTCTGGTTCCAAGATAAAATGCTCCACATTTGGACCTAATACCTCCCCTTACCAGGAATAATAATACGCAAAGTAGTATTAGGCAGTCCCTCGTGTCGAGGTTGACTTGCTTGCAAACCAAAGAGGAATGAGTTCACAGGTATTTCAATGAGGGATCTGACATTCCAGGCTCCGAACTACATATTGAAGAGTGGAAGATGCCTGTGCGCGGATTCTTTTAACGTGGGGTGGCCATTGCACACCAGCCACCACACGGGTTTGACAGCTAGGTCTTGATCCAGTGGCAAGGATTAACCAAGACGGCTGGAGACCAGCTCTTCTGCACGGACCGAGTGCGCACACATGCTCCTACTGTCCATAGATTGCAGTGTGGTCTGGCCCGTGCTGCCCCTGGACCCTCGCTTCTTCTGGGCCCGGTATAATAACAAAGGCACTGTCTAGTGTAGTGGGAAAAGGAAATGGATTTTGTCAGCCTTGCTCACTTTTCTGTTGTTACCACTTCCCCATGTTATTCTTAAACCAGATCCCATTTCTACTCTTGTAACACTACACACCCTCCTGGTTAGTGTTACATAGAAACATAGAAAATAGGTGCAGGAGTAGGCCATTTGGCCCTTCGAGTCTGCACCACCATTGAATAAGATCATGACTGATCATGCAACTTCAGTACCCCATTCCTGCTTTCTCTCCATACCCCTTGATCCCTTTCGCCGTAAGGGCCACATCGAAATCCCTTTTGAATATATCTAACGAACTGGACTCAACAACTTTCTGTGGTAGCGAATTCCACAGGTTCACAATTCTCTGAGTGAAGAAGTTTCTCCTCATCTCGGTCCTAAATGGCTTACCCCTTATCCTTAGACTGTGACCCCTGGTTCTGGACTTCCCCAACATCGGGAACATTCTTCCTGCATCTAACCTGTCCAATTCCGTCAGAATTTTATATGTTTCTATGAGATCCCCTCTCATTCTTCTAAATTCCTGTGAATATAAGCCTAGTCGATCCAGTCTTTCTTCATATGTCAGTCATGCCATCCCGGGAATCAGTCTGGTAAACCTTCGCTGCGTTCCCTCAATAGCAAGAATGTCCTTCCTCAGATTAGGAGAGCAAAACTGTACACAATATTTAAGGTGTGGCCTCACCAAGGCCCTGTACAATGGCAGTAAGACCTCCCTGCTCCTGTACTCAAATCCTCTTGCTATGAAGGCCAACATGCCATTTGCCTTCTTCACTACCTGCTGTACCTGCATGCCAACTTTCAATGACTGATGTACCATGACACCCAGGTCTCGTTGCACCTCCCCTTTTCCTAATCTGTCACCATTCAGATAATATTTTGCCTTCCTGTTTTTGCCACCAACGTGGATAACCTCACATTTATCTACATTAGACTGCATCTGCCATGCATTTGTCCACTCTCCTAACCTGTCCAAGTCACCCTGCAACCTCTTAGCATCCTCCTCACAGCTCACACTGCCACCCAGCTTAGTGATAGAGATATTACATTCAATTCCTTTGTCTAAATCATTAATGTATATTGTAAATAGCTGGGGTCCCAGCATTGAACCTTACGGTACCCCACTAGTCACTGCCTGCCATTCTGAAAAGGACCCGTTTATTCCTACTCTTTGCTTCCTGTCTGCCAACCATTTCTCTATCCACGTCAATACATTACCTCCAATACCATGTGCTTTAATTTTGCACACTAATCTCTTGTGTGGAACCTTGTCAAAAGTCATTTGAAAGTCCAAATACACCACATCCACTGGTTCTCCCTTGTCCACTCTACTAGTTACATCCTCAAAAAATTCTAGAAGATTTGTCAAGCATGATTTCCCTTTCATAAATCCATGCTGACTTGGACCGATCTTGTCACTGCTTTCCAAATGTGCTGCTATTACATCTTTAATAATTGATTCCAACATTTTCCCCACTACCGATGTTAGGCTAACCGCTCTATAATTCCCTGTTTTCTCTCTCCCTCCTTTTTTAAAAAGTGGGGTTACATTAGCTACCCTCCATAGGAACCGATTCAGAGTCGATAGACTGTTGGAAAATGACCACCAATGCATCCACTATTTCTAGGGCCACTTCCTTAAGTACTCTGGGATGCAGACAATCAGGCCCTGGGGATTTATTGGCTTTCAATCCCATCAATTTCCCGAACACAATTTCCTGACTAATAAGGATTTCCTTCAGTTCCTCCTTCTCGCCAGACCCTCAGTCCCCTAGTATTTCTGGAAGGTTATTTGTGTCTTCCTTAGTGAAGACAGAACTAAAGTATTTGTTCAATTGACCTGCCATTTCTTTGTTCCCCATTATAAATTCACCTGATTCTGACTGCAAGGGACCTACATTTGTCTTCACTAAGCTTTTTCTCTTCATATATCTATAGAAGCTTTTGCAGCCGGTTTATATGTTCCCTGCAAGCTTACTCTCATACTCTATTGTCCACCTTCTAATTAAACCCTTTGTCCTCCTCTGCTGAATTCTAAATTTCTCCCAGTCCTAATGTTTGCTGCTTTTTCTGGCCAATTTATATGCCTCTTCCTTGAATTTAACACTTTCCCTAATTTCCTTCGTTAGCCACGGTTGAGCCACCTTCCCCGTTTTATTTTTACGCCAAGCAGGGATGTACAATTGTTGAAGTTCATCCATGTGATCTTTAAATGTCTGCCATTGCTTATCCACCGTCAATCCTTTAAGTATCATTCGCCAGTCTATCCTAGCCAATTCATGTCTCATACCATCGAAATTACCTTTCTTTAAGTTCAGGGCCCTAGTCTCTGAATTAACTGTGCCACTCTCCATCTTAATGAAGAATTCTACAATATTATGGTCACTCTTCCCCAAGGGGCCTCGCACAACAAGATTGCTAATTAATCCTCTCCCATTGCACAACACCCAGTCTAGGATGGCCAGTTGGTTCCTCGACATATTGGTCGAGAAAACCATCCCTTATACACTCCAGGAAATCCTCCTCCACCATATTGCTACCAGTTTGGATAGCCCAATCTATATGTAGATTAAAGTCACCCATGATAACTGCTGTACCTTTATTGCACGCATCCCTAAATTCTTGTTTGATGCCATCCCCAACCTCACTACTACTGTTTGGTGGTCTGTACACAACTCCCACTAGCGTTTTCTGCCCTTTGGTGTTCCACAGCTCTACCCATACAGATTCCACATCATCCAAGCTAATGTCCTTCCTTACTATTGTGTTAATCTCCTCTTTAACCAGCAATGCTACCCCACCTGCTTTTCTTTCTGTATATCCTTCCTGAATATTGATTACCCCTGGATGTTGAGTTCCCAGTCTTGGTCACCCTGGAGCCATGTCTCCGTAATCCCAATTACATCATATCCGTTAACAGCTATCTGCACAGTTAATTCGTCCACCTTATTACAAATGCTCCTCGCATTCAGGCATAGAGCCTTCAGGCTTGTCTTTTTAACACATTTTGCCACTTTAGAATTTTGCTGTAATGTGACCCTTTTTGCTTTTTGCCTTGGGTTTCTCTGCCCTCCACTTCTACTATTCTCCTTTCTATCTTTTGCCTCCGTCTCCCTTTTATTACACTCTGTCTCCCTGCATAGGTTCCCATCCCCCTGCCATATTAGTTTAACTCCTCCCCAACAGCACTAGCAAACACTCCCCCTAGGACATTGGTTCCGGTCCTGCCCAGGTGCAGACCATCCGGTTTGTACTGGTCCCACCTCCCCCAGAACTGGTTCCAATGTCCCAGGAATTTGAATCCCTCCCTCTTGCACCATTCCTCAAGCCATGTATTCATCTTAACTATCCTACTATTTCTACTCTGACCAGCACGTGGCACTGG
Organism: Pristiophorus japonicus; assembly: GCF_044704955.1. Taxonomy (NCBI): domain Eukaryota; kingdom Metazoa; phylum Chordata; class Chondrichthyes; family Pristiophoridae; genus Pristiophorus; species Pristiophorus japonicus. The sequence continues at coordinate 28,776,874 of NC_091996.1, read as the reverse complement.
TCACAATCCTGAGATTACTACCTTTGAGGTCCTACTTTTTAATTTAACTCCTAGCTCTCCAAATTCAGCATGTAGGACCTCATCCCAGTTTTTACCTATATCGTTGGTACCTATATGCACCACGACAATTGGCTGTTCACCCTCCCCCTCCAGAATGCCCTGCAGTCGCTCCGAGACATCCTTGACCCTTGCACCAGGGAGGCAACATACCATTCTTGAGTCTCGATTGTGCCGCAGAAATGCCTAGCTATTCCCCTTACAATAGAATCCCCTACCACTATAGCTCTCCCACTCTTTTTCCTGCCCTCCTGTGCAGCAGAGCCACCCATGGTGCCATGAACTTGGCTGCTGCTGCCTTCCCCTGATGAGCCATCTCCCCAACAGTATCCAAAGTGGTATATCTGTTTTGCAGGGAGATGACCGCAGGGGACCCCTGCACTACCTTCCTACTCCTGCTCTGCCTGTGTAACCTTAACCTGCGGTGTGACCAACTCACTAAACATGCTATTCACAACATCCTCAGCATCGCGGATGCTCCAGAGTGAATCCATGTGCAGCTCCAGTGCCGCAATGCGGTCTGACAGGAGCTGCAGTTGGATACACATCCCGCACACATAGTAGACAGGGACACTGGAAGCATCCCTGATTTCCCACATAGCACAAGGGGAGCATGACATGGATCTGGGCTCTCCTGCCATGACTTAACTCTTAAATTAACTTAATTTGGCAACAATGCCAAAGGTTTCCTACTGATAAGAAAAGAAAAAGAAAAAGATAAAATACTCATCAATCCGCCAGCCAATCACTTACCCGCTTGGCTGTGACGTCACACTTCGATTTCTTTTTACTTCTTTGTTTTAATTTCGGCCTCAATTTCCCGTTCCCACTGTTGTGGCTCCTCCCGAACTCCGTGCCCTTTTTATGGGCCTCTCGATCTCCTGCTCCTGCTGCTGTGGCTCCTCCTGAACTCCGCGCCCATTTTATGGGCCTCTCGATTTCCCGCGCCCGCTAATGTGGCTCCTCCCAAATGCTGCACCCTTTTTATGGGCCTCTCGATCTCCCGCTCCCGCTAATGTGGCTCCTCCCGAACGCTGCAGCTTTTTTATGGGCCTCTCGATCTCCCGCTCCTGCTGCTGTGGCTCCTACCAAACTCCACGCCCTTTTTATGGGCCTCTCGATCTCCCGCGCCCGCATCTATTACATAGGAACATAGGTGTGAGGTAGTTTGCCAATATCTGTCATTGGTGAGCATTTCTCATGTGTCAGTCTGCTGAGAGAGTCAGAAGGAGATATGATCACAGGGCAGTGCTACCAACAAAGGAACAGCAGGAGGCCATTCTGCCCCTTGAGGCTGTTCCGCCATTCAATGAGATCATGGCTGATCTGCACCATAACTCTATCTACTCGCCTTTGGCTCATATCGCTCTCAGATTTAAAATGATTCATTGAGCATCTACTGCTTTATGTGGGAGAGTTCCACACTTCTACCACCCTTGGCGTGAAGCAGTATTTCCTAACTTCTCTGCTGAATGATCGGGCTCTGATTTTAAGGTTATGTCCTCTTGTCCTAGACTCGCCCACCAGCGGAAAAGATTTTTCTCCATCAGTTCCTTTCAAAATCCTAAAAGCCTCAATCAAATCACACCTGAATCTTCGATATTCCAGGAATCCAGGCCAAGCACACATCTATTGTTATGCAGCACCTTTCAAAACCTCAGCATCTTTACAGCCAGTGAAGTATTATCGAAGTGTAGTCACTAATGTAATGTTGGAAATGCGGCAGATATTTTTCACACAGCAAGATCCCATAAACAGCAAAGTGATCATGTCAAATTAATCTGTTTTTAACGAAGTCGAGTGTGGTTTAAATGCTGGCCCGGGACACTGGAGAGCATTTCCCTGCCGGTTTGAAGACTCATTGGAAAGACAGCACCTCCGACAGTGCTACATTCCTCAGCACTGGCACCGCGAGTCTCGGCCTAAATATGTGCTCGAATCTCTGGAGTGGGAATTGAACCCATGACTCTAATACTCAAAAGCAATGCAATAGCCACACTTACATGCAGCATGGAAACCGACAGCAAGCCCGCCTCAGATTATTCTTGGAAACTGACATTGCCCACTCTGGGCCCAAGTTTCCACATGATTTGCACCTGATTTTTAGGAGCAACTGGTGGAGAACGAACTATCTTAGAAATCGCAATTCTCCACATTTTTTTTTCTGCAGTTCTAGTGAGATAGAACAGTTCTACTTTGGAACAGAATTTTTTCTTCAAAAGGGGGCGTGTCCGGCCACTGACGCCTGATTTGAAAGTTTCCACAGTGAAAACGTACTCCAAACTAAAGTAGAATGGAGCAAGTGAAGATTTTTGTAGAACTGAAAAAACCTGTTCTACACATTAAAAAATCAGGCGCAGGTTACAAATTAGGCGTCCAGAACGAAGTGGGGGGGGAGGGAAGTCATTAAATTCTACAATAAATTCTTATTTATACTTCTAAAAATATTATACAAATAAATCTAACTTGAATAAACATTTATAAGCAAAGAAAAGATTAAATAAACCATCTTCCTACCTGTGTGAAAGTGCTTCAGCCATCGTTCATTCCCGCGGGGGCGGGAGCCGTTCCGTGCGTTCCCGCCGGGGCGGGAGGGGAGAGCCATTCAGTGCGTTCCTGTGGGGGCGGGAGAGCCTTTCAGTGCGTTCCCGCCGGGGTGGGAGGGCCGTTCAGTGCGTTCCCGCAGGGGCGGGGGGAGAGCCGCTCAGTGCGTTCCCGCCGGGGCGGGAGGGGATGGAGAGCCGTTCAGTGCATTCCCGCGGGGGCGGGAGGGTGGGGGGAGAACCGTTCAGTGCATTCCCACCGGGGCGGGAGGGGAGGGGGGGGGGGGGAGAGCCGTTCAGTGCGTTCCCGCCGGGGCGGGAGAGCCATTCAGTGCGTTCCCGCGGGGGCGGGGGTGAGCCGTTCAGTGCGTTCCCGCCGGGGCGGGATGGGGGGGGGGAGAGCCGTTCAGTGCGTTCCCGCGGGGGCGGGAGGGGGAGGGGGGAGAGCCGTTCAGTGCGTTCCCGACGGCGGGCGGGGGTGGGGAGGGAAACGGCTGCCTCAACTTTCTGAGGCTTTCTCACTGCTGCAAGAAGCCTCAGTGCTGATGTGCTGATGGCAATGTGCTTTTATTAAAAAATGTTCAAAAATTAAACAGCTACAAAGAACTACAAAAATGGCCGAGTGCCAATGTTTCCTTCACACTGTGCGTGCGTGAATGCTCCAACGCGCACGCGCAGCGTTGCCGGCAGGAAAAAAACTAATTTAAACAGTACCCGCCCCCTCCCACTTACAAAAGTGTAAGTGCGAGTGTAGGCTCCGCCCCCCTGCACGCCGCGCCAGGCAGACAAGGAGCTGCAGGGCACTCGAGAATAGCACGTTTTTTTTTAGGCGCCGTTTTAGGCACGAAAAACGGGCGCCCAGCTCGGAGGGGCGCCCGTTTTTTTCTGTGTGCAAACTTGGGCCCTCTATTTCCAAAGACATAAAGTCTGCTGAGAGCAGCAACAAAGGAACCGCTGATGAGGTTATGGATAGAAGTTTGATGCATGGTTACGTTTTCACCTTTCTGTGTATAAAATTCTGATACATGTATTCCTTTAATTCCCTGAAAATTAGTAGCAGATATCACAATAAAAGCCTTATTTGCACAGTTGCTCAGAATTTACTTTATAACACAAAACCTAAATCTGTGTTACATAAGGGATGGTGAACACTAAAAATGAGACATTTTCTAGAAGGGCCAATGCCTACCATAATATATTGTTTTCTTATAATCTACATATGCAAGGTAATAATTAATAAAGAAAATTTAAATTGAAATAAAATTCCATTGTGGGAATCTTCAGTTTCATCAGGTTAGCAGATTAAGTGCTAAAATTATTTTTACTAAATCTCAGAAGCAACATTTTTTGCCACATGTGGGTAAAAATTAGTTTAAAAAAAAATTTCTGACGAAAGATCATCAACCTGAACCGTTAACTCTGTTTCTCTCTCCACAGATGCTACCTGACCTGCTGAATATTTCCAGCATATACTGTTTTTTAATTTGATATTTTTAGTTATTTTACTTGTAAGCAAAGAACCCTATATTTCAGATTGTGCCGTATTTAGTGCACTGGAACACCAACGCAGCCAGGGTGTGGATTTATACCAGAAATCCACCACATTGTGAGTTCCTGCTCTCAGCCATGCTGCCACAAAAAAAGAGAGACCAGGCTCACTTCGCAGGGAGAGAAGGAAATCTGGACAGTCTATTATCTCCACATAACTAACAGGCAGTTAAAGAGTGGCATTGGAAGAAACTGGCAAGAGGGTGCCTTCCTGCCCTCGCAGCTGGGAAATAGTGTGTGGCAGATGGAGACATAGACAAAGGTAAAAGGAAAAACATTGCCGTGACTAGAAAATAAAGTATACATTCATCATTATTACAAAGAGTTCCAACAATGTGGAAGTTGTTGGAGACAGGTCTCTGGTGGATAGGTAGTATTAGAATCTTGATTACAAGAATTTGATTCCCATCCTAGTCTACAGTGCTATGTGCATTCAGGCTTTCCCTCGAACATGAGCTTACTATAAACCAGAGCACATGTTAAAAAAAAGTAATCTTCTTGCACCAATCAGTGTGCTTGGTGGGCTCATAAAGAAGTAGAACTGAGAGTTTCCATGGAGATGTCAAAGCACAGCTGTGAGAGTCTTCATAGAAAATAGCCTTACATGATGTTGAATTTGACGGTGACTCAGTAGTAGACTGACAAGGTTAGCAAAAGAATAATGAGCACATCTGGGCTCTATATAGTTCCCATGTTACCTGTAAGTTCCGTCTCATCTGTGGAAATATAAAAGGAAATTTGCAAAATAAATGCATTTTAAAAACATCTCTCAATAATTTTCCCTAAGAATTTTGGTTGGACACGATCCATAGCATCTTTGCCTTTTTTATTTCTTGCGCAAATAATACTCGCAGCATTTTCCTTGCAATAATTTTCCTCCTCCCTATTGTTCCATGCAGGGACTTGGTTTTGTATTGTCAACGCTCTCAATAATTTGTCAAGCATCCTTCATTTCTCACAGGGATTTATTGTAAATTTGTAGTAATATCTTGCAAGGATTAGTTTCCATGCTTATAAGGATCTAACTTTACAGAGTAGTTGCTAAAAAATCTCGAATTTCCCACATCATTTCACCACAACACTGTTGTTTCTTCACAGCTTATCACAGTATCTTTGTTCCTCAAATTTGATTACCACCAGTCTAACAACGCTAATATCAGACTACCAGGAAAACCTGGGTGTTCCACATTGAAAATTTCTGTGATAATCTTGTTTCTTAAAAGGATTCACAGTAAAATTATAACGATTTGATGCTAAATAATGTAATTACTCAGAACAATTTGTCGCAAAGCTAATTTCTTACAGTTGCAGTCCATGATTCATGTCTTTGCAAAGATTGTCATGCTCTTGTTTCCCATCGGTTTGCCACGAGGTTTTATTTACCCACAGTGATTCTCTGGAATGGAAGGCTTTCTTATACTGAATCTCCAACATGGCTCTCATAATTAGCCAGAGTTAAGCTTTGCACTCATTTCTCACATATTAATTTGGATATACCAAGACACTTCTGTTTTTTTTTAATTGGTATTTTGTCACTGTACCAGAGAACTTTATTACAATTTTCAAAAACAAAGCAGAATTTGGTAGTAAGTGTCACCTATGTTTTCCCCCCAAAATTTCTCCTATCCATAATGCACTAATTTTTGGTCGAATACAGTCTACTACAAACTTGAGTTGGTATCAACTCAAGTAGTTATGCTTCATCTATGCATAGACAGTGAGTGTTGGCAGGTTATCAAGTGCATTTTTCAGTAGAAATTACTAAATAGTGATGTGCACTGGGAAGCCTGGCTAATTTTTTCCTGTCTCTTGCCCAAGGGCACTGAAGCTAGTTGTAGCATTCAAATGGTGACCTGACCAAGAACAGCTAATGCAGCACAGACTCAGAATTGAATCTGACTACCTTGTGTTTAAACAGCCTTTTTGTTCCCTTACATTAAATGGCTAATTGGGGCTGCTTTTGCCATTAAGTCATTAAGTGGTAGCAGGATGTGCCAATGCCAAACTTCAAAGGAATACTTGCATCAAATTTGCATACTTTAGAATTTGGAAATCTTGCCAATGTTATAAAGATCAAGATACTGGTCACATGGAGTGACGAGACCATTGAAAGGACTCTGTTGGTTTACCTTACCTCACTCAAAAAAGAATTAATTTCTGGCTCTGCACAATGATCCCACTGATTTTGCAGTAGAATAGAGCAATCCATTCACCAATGGCAGAGGATAGAAGTTTAGAAGTTTACATCATGGAAGGAGGCCATTTCGGCCCATCGAGTCCGCGCCGGCCAACAAGAGGCTATCCAGCCTAATCTCACTTTCCAGCTCTAGGTCCATAACCCTGCAAGTTACGATACTTCAAGTGCACATCCAAGTACTTTTTAAATGTGGTGAGGATTTCTGCCTCTACCACCCTTTCAGGCAGTGAGTTCTAGACTCCTACAACCCTCTGCATGAAGAAATTTCCCCTCAAATCTCCTCTAAACCTTCTACCAGTTACTTTAAATTTATGCCCCCTGGTTGTTGACCCCTCTGCTAACGGAAATAGGCCCTTTCTATCCACTATATCCAGGCACCTCAATTTTATACACCTCAATGAGGTCTCCCCTCAGCCTCCTCTGTTCCAAGGAAAACAAACCCAGCCAATCCAAACTGTCCTCATAGCTAAGATTCTCCACTCCCAGCAACATCCTTGCAAATCTCCTCTGAACACTCTCCAGTGCAATCATGTCCTTCCTGTAATGCGGTAACCAGAGCTGCAGGATATTAGCTTTCTAAAACACCCACAGATATCCACTATGGCCCTCAAATAAGACTACCAATTGTTCATCTGCTTTTCCCATTCCACTCATCATCATCATCTGGAAGTGAACACTAGGAGTCCATGGTGGACTGCAAAGGCAATGAGTTCTCAGGTGAATGAAGAGTCCGATGCAGGACCTACAGTCTCTGTCACAGGTGGGGCAGATGGTGGTTGAAGGAATGGGTGGGTGGGGGGCCTGGGTTGCCGCGCGCTCCTTCCCTTGTCTACGCTTGGCTTCAGCTTGCTCTCTGGGGGAGGTGGGACCGGACCGTCTGCACCTGGGCAGGACCGGAACCAGTGTTCTAGGTGGAGTGTTTGCTAGTGCTGTTGGGGAGGAGTTAAACTAATATGGCAGGGGGATGGGAGCCTATGCAGGGAGACAGAGGGAAATAAAAAGGAGACGGAGGCAAAAGATAGAAAGGAGAATAGTAGACGTGGAGGGCAGAGAAACCCAAGGCAAAAAGCAAAAAGGGCCACATTACAGCAAAATTCTAAAGTGGCAAAGTGTGTTAAAAAGACAAGCCTGAAGGCTCTATGCCTCAATGCAAGGAGTATTCGGAATAAGGTAGACGAATTAACTGCGCAGAGAGCAGTTAATGGATATGATGTAGTTGGCATCACGGAGACATGGTTCCAGGGTGACCAAGGCTGGGAACTCAACATCCAGGGGTATTCAACATTTAGGAAGGATAGACAGAAAGGAAAAGGAGGCGGGGTGGCGTTGCTGGTTAAAGAGGAAATTAATGCAATAATAAGGAAGGACATTGGTTTGGATGATGTGGAATCGGTATGGGTGGAGCTACGGAATACCAAAGGGCAGAAAACGCTAGTGGGAGTTGTGTACAGGCCACCAAACAGTAGTAGTGAGGTTGGGGACAGCATCAAACAAGAAATAAGGAATGTGTGCAATAAAGGTACAGAAGTTATCATGGGCGACTTTAATTTACATATAGATTGGGCTAACCAAACTGGTAGCAATGCGGTGGAGGAGGATTTCCTGGATTGCATTAGGGATGGTTTTCTTGACCAATATGTCGAGGAACCAACTAAAGAGCTGGACATCCTAGATTGGGTGATGAGTAATGAGAAGGGACTAATTAGCAATCTTGTTGTGCGAGGCCCTTTGGGGAAGTGTGACCATAATATGGTAGAATTCTTTATTAAGATGGAGAGTGACACAGTTAAATCAGAAACTAGGGTCCTGAACTTAAGGAAAGCTAACTTCGACGTCATGAGGCGTGAATTGGCTAGAATAGACTGGCGAGTGATACTTAAAGGATTGACGGTGGATAGGCAATGGCAAACATTTATAGATCACATGGATGAACTTCAACAATTGTACATCTCTGTCTGGAGTAAAAATAATACAGGGAAGGTGGCTCAACCGTGGCAAACAAGGGAAATTAAGGATAATGTTAGATCCAAGGAAGAGGCATATATAGTGGCCAGAAAAAGTAACAAACCTGAGGACTGGGAGAAATTTAGAATTCAGCAGAGGAGGACAAAGGGTTTAATTAGGAGGGGGAAAATAGAGTACGAAAGGAAGCTTGCCGGGAACATAAAAACTGACAGCAAAAGCTTCTATAGATATGTGAAGAGAAAAAGAGTAGTGAAGACAAACATAGGTCCCTTGCAGTCAGACTCGGGTGAATTTATAATAGGGAACAAAGAAATGGCAGACCAATTGAACAAATACGTTGGTTCTGTCTTCACGAAGGAAGACACAAATAACCTTCCGGATGTACTAGGGGACCAAGGGTCTAGTGAGAAGGAGGAATTGAAGGATATCCTAATTAGGTGGGAAATTGTGTTGGGGAAATTGATGGGATTGAAGGCCGATAAATCCCTGGGGCCTGATTTTCTGCAACCCAAAATACTGAAGGAAGTGGTCCTAGAAATAGTGGATGCATTGGTGATCATTTTCCAACAGTCTATCGACTCTGGGTCAGTTCCTATGGACTGGAGGGTAGCTAATGTAACACCAATTTTTAAAAAAGGAGGGAGAGAGAAAATGGGTAATTATAGACCGGTTAGCCTGACATCAGTAGAGAGGAAAATGTTGGAATCAATTATTAAAGATGAAATAGCAGAGCATTTGGAAAGCAGTGACAGGATGCATGGATTTATGAAAGGGAAATCATGCTTGACAAATCTTCTGGAATTTTTTGAGGATGTAACTAGTAGAGTGGACAAGGGAGAACCAGTGGATGTGGTGTATTTGGACTTTCAAAAGGCCTTTGACAAGGTCCCACATAAGAGATTGGTGTGCAAAATCAAAGCACATGGTATTGGGGGTAATGTACTGGCGTGGATAGAGAATTGGTTGGCAGACAGGAAACAGAGAGTCGGGATAAACGGGTCCTTTTCAGAATGGGAGGCAGTGACTAGTGGAGTGCCGCAGGGCTCAGTGCTGGGACCCCAGCTCTTTACAATATACATTAATGATTTTGATGAAGGAATTGAGTGTAATATCTCCAAGTTTGCAGATGACACTAAACTGGGTGGCGGTGTGAGCTGTGAGGAGGATGCTAAGAGACTGCAGGGTGACTTGGACAGGTTAGGTGAGTGGGCAAATGCATGGCAGATGCAGTATAATGTGGATAAATGTGAGGTTATCCACTTTGGTGGCAAAAACACGAAGGCAGAATATTATCTGAATGGCGGCAGATTAGGAAAAGGGGAGGTGCAACGAGCCTGGGTATCAAGGTAGGTCAGTCATTGAAAGTTGGCATGCAGCAGGCTGTGAAGAAGGTAAATGGTATGTTGGCCTTCATAGCTAGGAGTTTTGCGTATAGGAGCAGAGAGGTCTTACTGCAGTTGTACAGGGCCTTGGTGAGGCCTCACCTGGAATATTGTGTTCAGTTTTGGTCTCCTAATTGGAGGAAGGACGTTCTTGCTATTGAGGGAGTGCAGCGAAGGTTCACCAGACTGATTCCAGGGATGGCTGGACTGACATATGAGGAGTGACTGGATCAACTGGGCTTTATACACTGGAGTTTAGAAGGATGAGAGGGGATCTCATAGAAACGTATAAGATTCTGACGGGACGGGACAGGTTCGATGTTCCCGATGTTGGGGAAGTCCAGAACCAGGGGACACAGTCTTAGGATAAGGGGTAAGCCATTTAGGACTGAGATGAGCAGAAACTTCACTCAGAGAGTTGTTAACCTGTGGAATTCCCTGCCGAAGAGAGTTGTTGATGCCAGTTCATTGAATGTATTCAAGAGGGAGTTAGATATGGCCCTTACGGCTAAAGGGATATGGAGAGAAAGCGGGAAAGGAGTACTGAGGTGAAGGATCAGTCATGATCTTATTGAATGGTGGTGCAGGCTCGAAGGGCCAAATGGCCTACTCCTGCACCTATTTTCTATGTTTCTGTGTTTCTACAACACAGAGAGGTCATTCACGACATCATCCTGTGCTGGGGCAAGCTCTACTAGTCGAACTATTGTAATGCTATTTCCCTGTATCCCTTTATATTCTTCCTTTTCAAATACATACCCATGAATAAACATGAACAAAAAAGAAAAACCATGAATCCACACCTGTTAAAATAATCAGTTCTACAGAATGCAAATTTTTAGCCACTATTGGTTAAGTATCGGGAGAATTGTGAGCATGGAAGTTACTTTGTACATCTCAGGGAAGGTGGCTATTTGAATAACTGCTAATATTTTAGAACATTAACAAAGTGTTCTTGCAGAATCGTGGGGGCCAATTTTGGTCTCTGGTCTTGGAACTGCAGGAGGAGAGTACCGTGGGGATTGTACCAACCCAAGACTATAAATGCTGAACCCAACGAAGTTGTTTGGTTCAATATTATTGACACAAGGTGGGAAAGTTTCAGATGTAAAACTCGAGATTGGGAGCTTTCCAATTAGGGGCAACAAATTGCATTTTGCTGCAGGTATTAAAGGCCTATAGCAGCTTAATGACTGGTTTCTAAAAATGAAAGATTGTTGGTGACATTCAAGTGTATGCCTAGGCATTGTCAGCACATGGCAGCTAATGTTGAGGATTTCATAACTCACATGTGTGAGGTTCTGATATACAGGAAACTCTGCAGTCTCACCATGGGCTCCCAGTGTTTACTTCCAGACCATCTCGAACTCATTCTCTCTGCACCTCCACCCCCCTAACCACCACCCCACCATGATATAATGTCTGGCATTACAGATGCTATCTCTTAGCAAAACGCACGCAGCCCTGTGCTCACCAATCTCTTTCTTCTTAGAAAGGCTAGGAGATCACATGGAGGGATCAGTCATCTCAATACTCTCTTTTGAACTAGTTGGTCTTCAAGGAGCCAACATTGCACTATTTTTTGTCCCGGGTCAAACAATGGCAGAATGGAGGAACAGTGTGAGATCGATGCATCATGGCAGTAGCTGGGAAAGTGGGAACTGACCTGCAGTTGGTTGCAGACTAGTTGCATATTGATACAATGGAACCCCATGTAATTTACGAAGCTGCACTATTGTTGACAGGAGCATGGACAGGACAATGGGGTCAAGTTTCGGTCCGCGCCTAGAACGGCGCAGCCCCGCGAGCCACGCCTTATTTCTGCGCTCAAAACCGCGCCGAAAACTTACCTCGGTATTCTCCACTCCCTCAGGTTGATCCAGGCCCTCGGCACAGCGCAGCACAAGCTGTGGGGGGGGCGGAGCCAGGTCCCGGTGCTGAAAACAGTGCCGGAACCTCTGCACATGCACGCTACAGTGTGTGCGCATGTGCAGTAGCTCCAGGCGCCCGAAACTGTGTGGGAGGGGCCTGAAGCATGCCGCCCCTAGCCCTAGCCGAATGGGCTCACTGGGGCGGCGAAGATCAGACTGCACCTCCCTCCTCGAGCTCCTGCTCTGGCTCTGGATCTGGCTCTGGCTCCCCCACCCTATTCAGCTCCTGCCCTCTGGCTCTCTTCCGCCCCTCCCCTCCCCCAGCTCCCGCTCTTCCCCCCTCCACTCCACTGCCTGCTGCTTCCCCCCCCAGCTCCAGCTCCCCCGCCGCCCTTCAGGTCCAGTCCGCTCCCTCTTCACATCTTCGGCAGGGCTCACCCGCCCGGCATCTTGCTGGGGGCGGGCCCTGCCCGAAGTCTTCGGCCCGGCTTCTTCTCGTCGGCCGGGCCCGTTCAGCCTCCCCCCGCTCCTCCCTCTCCCTCCCTCCCTCTCCTCTCTCTCGCCCCCTCTCCTCTCTCCCCCCCCATCCCTCCCCCAGCTCCTGCTCCGCTGCCTGCCGCTCCCCCCTCACTGCCTGACGCTCCCCACCCTAGCTCCCGCTCCGCTCCAGTTACCCCATCCGCCCTTCAGGTCCGGTCCACTCCCTCTTCACATCCTCGTTGACCGGGCCCATTCAGCCTCCCCCTCTCCTCTCCCCAGCCACCCCTCTCCTCTCCCCCCCCTTTCCTCTCCCCCTCTCCTCTCCTCTCCCTCCCTCTCTCTCTCACTCCCTCCTTTCCCCCCCTCGCCCTCCTTTCCCCCCCCTCGCCTCTCCCCCCTCTCCTCTCCCCCCTCTCCTCTCCCCCTCTCCCCCATCCCCCCTCCTCTCGCCCCTCCCCTCTCCCCCCATCCTCTCCCCCTCCCTCTCTTCTCCTCCCATCCCTCCTCCCCTCTCCTCTCCCCCCTCCCTCCTCTCCTCTGCCCCCCTCCCTCCCCTCTCCCCCCATCCCCCCCTCTCCTCTCCCCCTCCCTCTCTTCTCCCCCCATCCCGCTCTCCTCTCCCCTCCCCTCCTCCCCGTCCCTCTCTTCTCCCCTCCTCCCCCTCTTCTCCCCTCCTCCCCCTCCCTCTCTTCTCCCCCCACCCTCCTCCCCCCTCTCCTCACCTATCCTCTCCCCCTCCCTCCTCCCCTCCCTCTCCTTTTCCCCCTCCCTCCTCTCCCCCCTCCCCTCCCTCCCTCTCCTCTTCCCCCTCCCTCTCCTCTCCCCCTCCTCTCCTCTCCTCTCCCTCCCTCCCTCCTCTCCCCCCATCTCCCTGCCTCCCTCTCCTCTCCCCCCTCTCCTCTCCCTCCCCTTCCTCTCCTTTCCCTCCCCCCTCTCCTCTCCCTCCTCCCCTCTCCTCTCCCTCCCCCCCCTTTCTCTCCTCTCCCTCCCCCCCTTTCTCTTCCTCCCCCGCTCTTTCCTTCCCTCCCTCCCTCTCCCTCCCCCCTCTCTCTCCCCCCTCTCTCTCCTCCCCCTCCCCTCTCCCCTCCCCTCCCTCTCCTCTCCCCCCTCCCTTCTCCTCCCCCCGCTCCCCTCGCTGTCAGAAATACATAGACATTGACAGAGAGACACTGACACAGACAGAGAGAGAGAGAGAGACACACTGACAGACAGAGAGAGAGAGAGAGACACTGACAGAGACAAAGACACACACACTGGGGGGGGAGAGGGGGGGGCGTCCCAGCACGCTGTTGGAGGGCTCCCGGTGCTGCAGTCGGTGAGTAGCAACTTAATTTTTTATTTATTGATTTTTTAATTTTTTTAATTTTTAATTTTTTATGATTGATTTATTGGTTGATTTATTGATTTATTTATCATTTATTATTGATGATGGCTATTTATTTGTGAAAGTGATGTGTTTCATGCTTGTAAACTGCCCTCCCCCACCCCCCCATCTCTCTTCCTTACGCCTGATTTTCTAAATGTAGGCAAGCATTTTCTAAGTGTAGGCAAGCTTTTTATGAGCGTACAAAAATCTACACTTACTCCATTCTAAGTTAGTATGGAGTAAGTTTTTGCTGCCTAAACTTGCAAAACAGGCGTAAGTGGCTAGACACGCCCCCTTTTGGAAAAAAAAAGTGTTCTAAAATGAAACTGTTCTAACTCACCAGAACTGGAGCAAACTAAATGCCGAGAATTGCAATTTCTAAGCTACTCCATTCTAAACTAGTTGCTCCAAAAAAATAGGAGCAACTCAGGCCGAAATTTGACCCCAATGTGTGCAATCAATGAACATACATAAGAAATAGGAGCAGGAGTAGGGTATTTGGTCCCTCGAGCCTGCTCCGCCATTCAATAAGATCATGGCTGATCTGATCTTGGCCTCAACTCCACTTCCCTGCCTGCTTCCCATAACCCTTGACTCCATCATTCAAAAATCGGTCTATCTCCACCTTAAATATATTCAATGACACAGCCCTGGACTTTTGGAAATTTTGCAATCTCGGTAAAACCTAGGGCATTCTCCCAATGATTCTGATTGGCCATAGGGAAAATGAAGTTGTTTGCTCTGTTCTGCAAACAACATGTTTGTCAATAATTTATTCCATAATAGACTGCAGATTGGCTGTTGTTATTGTGGCCCCGTGGCAGCCTGGAAGGAGCTAGAAGCAAAAAAGTTCGGGCAGCAGTGATGTTTCCAATTTTTGCCTTTGAGGTTGGCTCATAATAACATAAAAATTAGGAACAGGAGTAGGCCATCTAGCCCCTCGAGCCTGCTCCGCCATTCAACAAGATCATGGCTGATCTGGCCGTGGACTCAGCTCCGCTTACCCGCACGCTCCCCGTAACCCTTAATTCCCTTATTGGTTAAAAATCTATCTATCTGTGACTTGAATACATTCAATGAGCTCGCCTCAACTGCTTCCTTGGGCAGAGAATTCCACAGATTCACAACCCTCTGGGAGAAGAAATTCCTTCTCAACTCGGTTTTAAATTGGCTCCCCCGTATTTTGAGGCTGTGCCCCCTAGTTCTAGTCTCCCCAACCAGTGGAAACAACCTCTCTGCCTCCATCTTGTCTATCCCTTTCATTATTTTAAATGTTTCTATAAGATCACCCCTCATCCTTCTGAACTCCAATGAGTAAAGACCCAGTCTACTCAATCTATCATCATAAGGTAACCCCCACATCTCCGGAATCAGCCTAGTGAATCGTCTCTGTACCCCCTCCAAAGCTAGTATATCAGCTAGTATCAGGTAGTATATCAGATAAAGGCATATCAGGTCATCTTACAGTATGACACATCTGTCACTGCGACCGTGGTGAAAGTGTAGCATCTGCATGCATTTCTCTTTTATTAATTACAGAAATGGTCTATATCCCAAGTTTGAGGATAAGGGTAATGGTGAGCATGAGCTGTCATTCTCCAAAGTCATGTACCATGTTTAAAATTTCTGTTTCCCCCTCATCTTCATCATAGTATGCTGAATTAAGAGGGACTCCCAGAAGGGCTTCCATAGTGCACTGGGCTAGGAAGGTAACAGCAAGAAACAGACACTTCACAAGTACTTACTGAGAGCTGCAAGGTCCTTGAATTGAATGCCTTTACGCAGCCTGGGGTTTGTAAGTGTCAGAAAGAACTGGGAGTTACCCCGCAGGAACTACACAAAGGGTATCTCTTCCACCTAAATTAAATAAAATAATGAAACTCTCCTCTATTTTAGGTGAAAACAGATATCTTACAAAATAGATAAAGACCAGGCAGAACTGATCCCCGTTCAATTTCCTGATTCATTACATCCTGTCTGTTCTTGTGTCAGCCTTTGATACTAAAATAGGCTCCACTAACTTATTCAGGCTAAGACTCCAATTCTTGCAACTTGGTCTCATATTATGAAACGAGAAAGGTAAGATGTATAACTGGAATCATTTGATTTTGACTAAGTTGTTTTCTCTTTGAATTTAACATAATGGCCACCAGGACACAAAAATCCATGGTCAAACTAGGCTACAGACCTCATTACAGCCTTGCTCCAAATATGGACAAAAGAGCTTAATTCCAGAGGTGAGGTGAGAGTAATTGCCCTTGACATCAAGGAGCCCTAGTAAAAATGAAGTCAATGGGAATCAGGGGGAAAACTCTCCACTGGCTGAAGTCATACCTAGCACAAAGAAAGATGATTGTGGTTGTTGGAGGCCAATCATCTCTGCCCCAGGACATCACAGCAGGCGTTCCTCATGGCAGTGTCCTAGGCCCAGCCATCTTCAGCTGCTTCATAAATGACCTTCCCTCCATCACAAAGTCAGAAGTGGGAATGTTTGCTGATGATTGCAGCGTTTAGTTCCATTTGCAACTCCTCAGATAATGAAGCAATCTGTGCTCACATGCAGCAAGACCTGGACGACATTCAGGCTTGGGATGATAACTGGCAAGTAACATTCACGTCGCATAAATGGCAAGCAATGACCATCTCCAACGAGAGACTAGCCACTGCCCTTTTACATTCAATTGCCTTGCCATTACAAAATCACCCACCATCAACATTCTAGGGGTCACTCTTGACCAGAACCTCAACTGGACTAGCCAAGTAAATACTGTAGCTACAAGAGCAGGTCAGAGGCTGAGTTTCTGTAGCGGCTGGCTCACCTCCTGACTCCCCAAAGCCTTTCCACCATCTACATGGCACAAGCCAGGAGTATGATGGAATACTCTCCACTTGCCTGGATGATTGTGGCTCCAACAACACTCAGAAGCTCTAGACCATCAAAGACAAAGCAGCTGCTTGATTGGTACCCTACCCACCATCTTAAACATTCACTCCCTTCACCACCAGTGCACCGTGGCTGCAATGTGTACCATCTACAAGATGCATTGCAGCAACTCGCTAAGACTTCTTGAATAGCACCTCCAAAACCATGACCTCTATCACCTACAAGGACAAGGGCATCAGGTGCATGCGGACACCTGCAAGTTCCATTCCAAGTCACACACCATCCTGACTGGGAAATATTTTGCTGTACCTTCATAGTCGCTAGGCCAAAATCCTGGAACTCCCTCCCTAACAGGGAATACCTTCACTACATGCACTGCAGCGGTTCAAGAAGGCGGCTCACCACCACCTGCTCAAGGGCAATTCGGGATGGGCAATAAATGCTGGCCTTGTCAGCGACACCCACATCCTGTGAATGAATAAAAAAACACTCCATTGTACAGTTTATCTAACTATTCATGCCAGGAAAGGCAAGCTGTTTCTGCTCTTATCTCTCTAGTTTGTAAGTATATACTGTGCTGAAGCCATTAAGGAGAAAGTACTGCTGCCTTGAGTCCTTACAGGGGGCAAAAGTAACATAAAGAAGGAATCATTTGAACAGGTCGCTTTCCTAACAAATCCTGTATCTTACAACTACAAAGCACTCAGACTAAACCAAGCTTCAAAAGGAAGGCTTGCCAATACAATTTGGGATCAGGAAAACTACTAATCATTCCCACTGCTATTATTTTGACACAGTGAAAGAAACAGACCACAACTGGCAGATCGACTGCTGCTCTTGCTCAAGTAGTAAAAATAACTTGAATTTTTCACATGCACAAAACCTTATTTTCTAGATATCATTCAAACCATACAAACTAGTGTCATAGTAAACTAGGATTTTTCAAAGCAGAAATTAGAACTGTAGTTGATGTTCATGAACCTAAAAGGAAGAGTCAAGTCAGCTAATTTCCGAGCAACCAATAAACATCTAAAGTAAACAGGAAATCTTCATTCAAAAATTGATCATATTAAGGATATATTTTAATGTCTGGCAATATATTTTAAGGTCCCAACCACAAATCAGGAAGTAGATATGTTTTGAACTTTTTGCCAGAAATTGCACTCCTTACTACGATTCATCTTTTCCAATAAAACTGGCTTTACAGGGGAAGGTTACTTCCATCTCCTATAAAATGTTACTTTAGCATCTAACATCAGAAATTTCCAAACTCACTATATCAATTTCATGTCTTATTTTGGTGGGCACATTTATAATCCTGTGCTATGCCAGGTGGGGTAAAAGTTCACAAGTAGCCCTCTCTAATCAATGACTGGTCTATCGGGTAATTGTATAAGTTAGAGAGAGATGAATGGAAAGTGAAAGATTTATTTCATTATGTCTGAAATCTCTCCAGGGCTTGATTCAAGTATATATACTTCCCTGGTCTTTCCAAATCATCCATCATATCCAGCTAAACAATAGTAAAAACTATTTTGAAATAACAACTTGCATGTATATAGCCCCTTTAATGTAGTAAAACATCCCAAGGGGTTTCACAGGAGTATTATCCAACTAAATTTGACACTGAGCCACATGAGGAGATATTAGTGCAGATCGGTTAAAGAGGTAGGTTTTAAGGAGTGTCTAAAAGGAGAAAAGTGTCATGTATCTTACATTATTACATATAACTGTCTCCTAACATGCTATACATGACTGTAATAAGATAAGACCTGTAACCACCAGCATACCTTACCACCAGGGGTGCACTTGCAAGAGACAGGTATATAAGGACAGGTCTCAGGCAAGTGCAGCATTCCAGAGCTGTGAAATAAAGGTGCAGGTCCAGAGTGACCTTGACTTCACTACATGCCTCGTGTGAATCTATACTGAGGGGACAGGACTTTACAGTGGCAACGAGTTACGGATCAGATGAAAAGTACAATGCGGGAGACAATTGGGAGGACTTTATAGAAAGGCTCCAGCAAAGCTTTGTAACCAAAGACTGGTTAGGCAACGATAAGGCAGACAGGAGAAGAGCCCATCTCTTGACCAGCTGTGGCTCGAAAACATACGCTTTAATGAAGGATCTGCTGGCACCCGAGAAACCAGCAAGCAAGTCGTTTGAAGAATTGAGCACACTGGTAAGAGACCACCTGAAGCCAGCGAGCAGCCTACACGTGGCCAGACACAGGTTCTACAACTACAGACGCTGTGTGGGCCAGAGCATACCCAACTTCGTGGCGGAACTTCGGAGATTGGCTAGTTTATGTGAGTTCTCCGATGAACTGAGGAGAGAAATGCCGAGAATTGCAATTTCTAAGATGCTCCATTCTAAACTAGTTGCTCTCAGGCCGAAACTTGAGCCCCATGAGTTAGCCAGCTCAAAACATGGCTGCCAATTGTGGAGCAATTAAAATCAGCGATGCGCAAGAGGCAGAGATCTTGGAGGGTTGTAGGATTTTACTGAAATAGGGAGGGTGAGGCCATGGAGGGATTTGAAAACAAGGATGAGAATTTTAAAGTCAAGGCGTTTCTTAACCGAGAGCCAATGTAGGTCAGCAAGCACATGGGTGATGGGTGAACGGGACTTGGTGCGAGTTAGGATATGGATGAGCTCAAGTTTATGGAGGGTGGAAGATGGGAGGCCGGCCAGGAGTGCGTTGGAATAGTCAACAAGACTAGAGAGTTTCAGCAGCAGATGAGCTGAGGCAGTGGCGGATTCAGGCGATGTTACAGAGGTTTTAGTGTGGCGCAGGAATGTGATCAGAAACTAATCTCGCGGTCAAATATGACAGGGAAATAGGGAGAGGGATGGAGTAGGTGGCTAGGGAACAGAGTTTGTAGCAGGGACCAAAGACAATAAATTCAAAGTTTTGATAGAGCAGACAGAGTGTTTCCACTTGTGGAGAAGAGCAAAACTAGAGGCCATCAATATAAGATAGTCAGCAAGACATCAAATATTCAGAAGAAATTCTTTACCAGAGAGTGGTGAGAATGTGGAGCTTGCTACCACAGGGAGTGGTTGCGGCGAATACTTTAGATGCTTTTAAGGGGAGGCTAGATAAGCATACGAGGGAGAAGGGAATAGAGATATATGTTGATAGAGTTAGGTAAGGAAAGACAGGAGGAGGATCAAGTGGAGCATAAACACTGGCATGGAACAGTTTGGCCAAATGGCCTGTTTCTGTGCTGTATGTTCTATATAATTCTATGTAATTTGCAATCGTATTGTTTTCCTGTAACTATTCTACAGCAAAAGTTAAAAGACAAATTTCTTTAATCCTCTCACCAATGGAATGTTCTTTACATGTACAAATTTCTAATATATTAAAAAATAGGCAGTGAAGAACTAATTGGCCTTGGAGGGAGTACAGTGTAGATTTACCAGAATGATACCTGGACTCCAAGAGTTAAATTACAAGGGGAGACAAGGGTTGTATTCCCTGGAGTTTACAGGGGAGAAATTCAGTATTGCCCCATTTGGGGAGCTAATGATTTCCAGCTTTTTCTAATTTTGCTAAATCAAGTGCTCCACTCCCTTCCTGGAGCGCTAAAGGATGGAGGTAGGGCGGTAGTGGTGCAGCACTGCAAAATGCTACAATGTCCCGTGCAGCACTGCTGCGATCCGAGGCTCCTTCACTCCCTTAAAGGAAAGGGCCATCGCTACAGGCTCCGCATTGGGACCAGTGAGCGGTTCCCCGACAGCAGCCATTGTTATGTCCAGAATAACTCCACAAGACTGTATATTGTAAGCTCAAACTCTTGGACCTTGGTCTCTTTAATGTAACTCCAGTGAGGAAGCAGCATGGTCGACTGCCTTTTGTAGCTGCTTGCCCAGGGTGTGCAGGTGACCCTTGGGTCTCCAACAGGTGCGCCCCTGGTGGCAAGTCTTACACACTAGTAAAGTTTACATACATAACATCACTCCCCGGCCACCCCCCACCCCCAAAGTCTTAGATACAAGTTATTTACAAGTTGAGGGGATCCAGGGCTCCACATTCCCGCTTGATTGCCTGAGTTAAAGTCCTGGCATGGGTGAGTTGGTCGGATCATTGCTGCACTGCAGTGCGGCTAGTCTGATCGGACTGTCGGGCATGGTGGGTTCATCCTCATGCTTGACAGCGAGGTCAGTTGCTGGTTGGGTGTGTGTTGGGGGATCAATGATGGTAATGTCCTCTTCAAACTGTTCTTGGTTGTCAGTGAATCGCAGTTTGATCTGATCCAAATTCTTTCTGCATGTTTGTCCATTGAGAAGTTAGACAACAAACACTCTATTCCCCTCCTTGGCTAAAACAGTGCCATCAACCCCATTTGGGACCATAACCGCAATTAAGAACAAACACAGGGTCATTAATCTCAATGTCACGCGAAACAGCTGCGCGATCGTGGTACACGTTATGCCGGTGACACCGGGTTTCTACATGAACATTGAGATCCGGGTGGACTAAGGAGAGCCTGGTTTTGAGTGCTCTCTTCATTAACAATTCTGCAGGGGGAACACCAGTAAGCGAGTGGGATCGCGTCCGGTAGCTGAGCAGAACCCGAGATAACCGGGTCTGCAGGGAACCGTACGTCACGCATTTCAAGCTCTGCTTGATAGTTTGGACTGCCCGTTCCGCTTGACCATTGGATGTGGGCTTAAACGGTGCAGACCTGACATGCTTGATGCCATTGCGGATCATGAACTAGTTGAATTCCGAGCTGGTGAAACATGGTCTATTGTCACTAACAATGGTGCATTCACTCTGGAGCATGCACGATGCTGAGAATGACGTGAATAGCATGTTTAGTGAGTTGGTCTTACCGCAGGTTAAGAGACCACAGCCAGATAGGAAATGGAAGACCAACAGGAAGAGCAATGCAAGGAAGATAGTGCAGGATTCTCCTGCGGTCATCCCCCTGCAAAACAGATAGACCGCTTTGGGTACTGTTGAGGGGGATGACTCATCAGGGGAGAGCAGCAGCAGCCAAGTTCATGGCATCGTGGCTGGCTCTGCTGCACATGAGGGTAGGAAAAAGAGTGGGAGAGCTATAGTGATAGGGGATTCAATTGTAAGGGGATTGGTAGGCGTTTCTGCGGCCGCAACCGAGACTCCAGGATGGTATGTTGCCTCCCTGGTGCAAGGGTCAAGGATGTCACGGAGCGGGTGCAGGACATTGTGAAAAGGGAGGGTGAACAGCCAGTTGTCGTGGTGCACATTGGTACCAACGATATAGGTAAAAAACGGGATGAGGTCCTAAGAGACGAATTTAAGGAGCTAGGAGCTAAATTAAAAAGTAGGACCTCAAAAGTAGTAATCTCGGGATTGCTACCAATGCCACGTGCTAGTCAGAGTAGGAATTGCAGGATCGCTCAGATGAATACGTGGCTTGAGCAGTGGTGCAGCAGGGAGGGATTCAAATTCCTGGGGCATTGGAACCTGTTCTGGGGGAGGTGGGACCAGTACAAACTGGACTGTCTGCACCTGGGCAGAACCGGAACCAATGTCCTTGGGGGGAGTGTTTGCTAATGCTGTTGGGGAGGAGTTAAACTAATATGGCAGGGGGATGGGAACCAATGCAGGGAGACAGAGGGAAGCAAAATGGAGACAGAAGCAAAAGATAGAAAGGAGAAGAGTAAAAGTGGAGGGCAGAGAAACCCAAGGCAAAAAACAAAAAGGGCCACTTTACAGCAAAATTCTAAAGGGTCAAAATGTCTTAAAAAGGCAAGACTGAAGGCTCTGTGCCTCAATGTGAGGAGTATGCGGAATAAGGTGGACGAATTAACTGTGCAGATAGCAGTTAACGGATACGATGTGATTGGCATCACAGAGACATGGCTCCAGGGTGACCAAGGCTGGGAACTCAACATCCAAGGGTATTCAACATTTAGGAAAGATAGACAGAAATGAAAAGAAGGCGGGTTGGCGTTGCTGGTTAAAGAGGAAATTAATGCAATTGGAAGTAAAGACATTAGCTTGGATGATGTGGAATCGGTATGGGTAGAGCTATAGAATACCAAAGGGCAGAAAATGCTAGTGGGAGTTGTGTACAGACCTCCAAACAGTAGTAGTGATGTTGGGGAGGGCATCAAACAGGAAATTAGGGATGCATGCAATAAAGGTGCAGCAGTTATCATGGGTGACTTTAATATGCATATAGATTGGGCTAACCAAACTGGAAACAATACGGTGGAGGAGGATTTCCTGGAGTGCATAAGGGATGGTTTTCTAGACCAATATGTCGAGGAACCAACTAGGGGGGAGGCCATCTTAGACTGGGTGTTGTGTAATGAGAGAGGATTAATTAGCAATCTTGTTGTGCGAGGCCCCTTGGGGAAGAGTGACCATAATATGGTGGAATTCTACGTTAGGATGGAGAAGGAAACAGTTAATTCAGAGACCATGATCCAGAACTTAAAGAAGGGTAACTTTGAAGGTATGAGGCGTGAATTGGCTAGGATAGATTGGCGAATGATACTTAAGAGGTTGACAGTGGATGGGCAATGGCAGACATTTAGAGATCGCATGAATGAACTACAACAATTGTACATCCCTGTCTGGCGTAAAAATAAAAAAGGGAAGGTGGCTCAACCGTGGCTATCAAGGGAAATCAGGGATACTATTACAGCCAAGGAAGTGGCATACAAATTGGCCAGAAATAGCAGCGAACCCAGGGACTGGGAGAAATTTAGAACTCAGCAGAGGAGGACAAAGGGTTTGATTAGGGCAGGGAAAATAGAGTACGAGAGGAAGCTTGCAGAGAACATTAAAATAGACGGCAAAAGCTTCTAGAGATATGTAAAGAGAAAAAGGTTCGTAAAGACAAACGTAAGTCCCCTGCAGTCAGAATCAGGGGAAGTCATAACTGGGAACAAGGAAATGGCAGACCAACTGAACAAGTACTTTGGTTCGGTATTCACTAAGGAGGACACAAACAACCTTCCGGATATAAAAGGGGTCAGAGGGTCTAGTAAGAAGGAGGAATTGAGGGAAATGCTTATTAGTCGGGAAATTGTGTTGGGGAAATTGATGGGATTGAAGGCCGATAAATCCCCAGGGCCTGATGGTCTGCATCCCAGAGTACTTAAGGAGGTGGCCTTGGAAATAGCGGCTGCATTGACTGTCATTTTCCAACATGCCATAGACTCTGGATCAGTTCCTATGGAGTGGAGGGTAGCCAATGCAACCCTACTTTTTAAAAAAGGAGGGAAGAGAGAAAACAGGGAATTATAGACCTGTCAGCCTGACATCAGTAGAGGGTAAAATGATGAAATCAATTGTTAAGGATGTCAGAGCAGCGCATTTGGAAAGAGGTGACATAATAGGTCCAAGTCAGCATGGATTTGTGAAAGGGAAATCATGCTTGACAAATCTTCTGGAATTTTTTGAGGATGTTTCCAGTAGAGTGGACAAGGGAGAACCAGTTGATGTGGTATATTTGGACTTTCAGAAGGCGTTCGACAAGGTCCCACACAAGAGATTAATGTGCAAAGTTAAAGCACATGGGATTGGGGGTAGTGTGCTGACGTGGATTGAGAATTGCTTGGCAGACAGGAAGCAAAGAGTAGGAATCAATGGATACTTTTCAGAATGGCAGGCAGTGACTAGTAGGGTATCGTAAGGTTCTGTGCTGTGGCCCCAGCTGTTTATATTGTATGTTAATGATTTAGACGAGGGGATTAAATGTAGTATCTCCAAATTGCGGATGACACTAAGTTGGGTGGCAGTGTGAGCTGCGAGGAGGAAGCTATGAGGCTGCAGAGTGACTTGGATAGGTTAGGTGAGTGGGCAAATGCATGGCAGATGAAGTATAATGTGGATAAATGTGAGGTTATCCACTTTGGTGGTAAAAACAGAGAGACAGACTATTATCTGAATGGTGACAGATTAGGAAAAGGGGAGGTGCAACGAGACCTGGGTGTCATGGTACATCAGTCATTGAAGGTTGGCATGCAGGTACAGCAGGCGGTTAAGAAGGCAAATGGCATGTTGGCCTTCATAGCGAGGGGATTTGAGTACAGGGGCAGGGAGGTGTTACTACAGTTGTACAGGGCCTTGGTGAGGCCACACCTGGAGTATTGTGTACAGTTTTGGTCTCCTAACTTGAGGAAGGACATTCTTGCTATTGAGGGAGTGCAGCGAAGGTTCACCAGACTGATTCCCGGGATGGATGGACTGACATATCAAGAAAGACTGGATCAACTGGGCTTGTATTCACTGGAGTTCAGAAGAATAAGAGGGGATCTCATAGAAACGTTTAAAATTCTGACGGGTTTAGACAGGTTAGATGCAGGAAGAATCTTCCCAATGTTGGGCAAGTCCAGAATCAGGGGTCACAGTCTAAGGATAAGGGGTAAGCCATTTAGGATGAGATGAGGAGTAACTTCTTCACCCAGAGAGTGGTGAACCTGTGGAATTCTCTACCACAGAAAGTTGTTGAGGCCAATTCACTAAATTTATTCAAAAAGGAGTTAGATGTAATCCTTACTGCTGGGCAGATCAAGGGGTATGGCGAGAAAGCAGGAATGGGGTACTGAAGTTGCATGTTCAGCCATGAACTCATTGAATGGTGGTGCAGGCTCGAAGAGCCAAATGGCCTACTCCTGCACCTATTTTCTATGTTTCTATGTTTCGATGTAACAAGGACGTCGGGCAAACCTGGGTGGAGAACATGGCCCGGAGGCTTTCAATGGTGGCAGTGGACGTACATGATGACATTATTATACATTCAATCCATTTAGAGTAAGCGTCCAGTTTAACATCTGTAGTAGTGGGGAAAATGCTTGAAGCTATCATTAAGGAAGAAATAGCAGGCCATCTAGATAGGAATAGTGCAATCAAGCAGACGCAACACGGATTCATGAAGGGGAAATCATGTTTAACTAATTTACTGGAATTCTTTGAGGATATAACGAGCATGGTGGATAGAGGTGTACCGATGGATGTGGTGTATTTAGATTTCCAAAGGTACCACACAAAAGGTTACTGCAGAAGATAAAGGTATGCGGAGTTAGAGGAAATGTATTAGCATGGATCGAGAATTGGCTGGCTAACAGAAAGCAGAGAGTCGGGATAAATGGGTCCTTTTTGGGTTGAAAATCGGTGGTTAGTGGTGTGCCACAGAGATAGGTGCTGGGACCACAACTGTTTACAATATACATAGATGACCTGGAAGAGGGGACAGAGTGCAGTATAACAAAATTTGCAGATGACACAAAGATTAGTGGGAAAGCGGGTTGTGTAGAGGACACAGAGAGGTTGCAAAGAGATTTCGATAGGTTAAGTGAATGGACTAAGATTTGGCAGATGGAATACAATGTCGGAAAATGTGAGGTCATCCACCTTGGAAAAAAAAAACAGTAAAAGGGAATATTATTTGAATGGGGAGAAATTACAACATGCTGCGGTGCAGAGGGACCTGGGGGTCCTTGTGCATGGATCCCAAAAAGTTAGTTTGCAGGTGCAGCAGGTAATCAGGAAGGCGAATGGAATGTTGGCCTTCATTGCGAGAGGGATGGAGTACAAAAGCAGGGAGGTCCTGCTGCAACTGTACAGGGTATTGGTGAGGCCGCACCTGGAGTACTGTGTGTAGTTTTGGTCACCTTACTTAAGGAAGGATATACTAGCTTTGGAGGGGGTACAGAGACGATTCACTAGGCTGATTCCAGAGATGAGGGGGTTACCTTATAATGATAGATTGAGTAGACTGGGTCTTTACTCGTTGGAGTTCAGAAGGATGAGGGGTGATCTTATAGAAACATTTAAAATAATGAAAGGGATAGACAAGATAGAGGCAGAGAGGTTGTTTCCACTGGTCGGGGAGACTAGAACTAGGAGGCACAACCTCAAAATACGGGGGAGCCAATTTAAAACCGAGTTGAGAAGGAATTTCTTCTCCCAGAGGGTTGTGAATCTGTGGAATTCTCTGCCCAAGGAAACAGTTGAGGCTAGCTCATTGAATGTATTCAAATCACAGATAGATAGATTTTTAACCAATAAGGGAATTAAGGGTTATGGGGAGCAGGCCGGTAAGTGGAGCTGAGTCCACGGCCAGATCAGCCATGATCTTGTTGAATGGCGGAGCAGGCTCGAGGGGCTAGATGGCCTACTCCTGTTCCTAATTCTTATGTTCTTATGTTCTACAAGGAACATCTTTCCTAGAAAGGGGCCAGCTAAATCTATGTGGACCCTGGACCACGATTTGGAGGGCCATGACCACAGACTCAGTGGGGCCTCCCTTGCTCAACTGTGAGCAAGTGTTACATTGGTGTATACATGACTCCAATTCCGAGTCAATGCTGGGCCACCAAATGTGCGACCTGGCGATAGCCTTCACCATGCCTATGTCTGTGTGGGTACTGTGTAGATCGCATATAAACATTTCCCTGCCTTTTTTTGGTAAAACCACATGATTCCCACATAGGCGACAATCCGAATGGATGGAAATTTCATCTTTGCGTCAGTAAAACGGCTTAATTTCGTCTTGCATTTCCCCAGGACCAGCCGACCAGCTCCCATTAAAGATGCAGTTTTTTACTAGGGATAGCACAGGGTCCTCTCAAAAACATCCATTACAAGGAGCAAGTCTGCAGGTTGCGCCATTTCCACCCCCCCCCGGTGGTGGGCAATGATAGCCGACTGAGGGCATCAGCACAATTCTCAGTGCCTGGTTTGTGGCGGATTATATAGTCATACGCAGATAATGTTAGTGCCCATCTTTGGATGCGGGATGAAGCATTGGTGTTAATACCTTTGCTTTCTGAGAACAGCGAAATGAGCGGTTTGTGGTCGGTTTTGAGCTCGAACCGGAGTCCAAATAGATATTGGTGCATTTTTTTAATCCCGTATACGCATGTTAATGCTTCTTTCTCAACCATACTGTAGGCTCTTTCAGCCTTAGATAAACTTCTGGACGCATGTGCAACCGGTTACAGTTTGCCTGACACATTGGCTTGCTGCAACACACAACCGACCCCGTACGAAGATGCATCACAAGCTAGTACTAACATTTACACGGGTCATACAATACAAGTAACTTGTTAGAACATAGCAAGTTTCTGGTCTTATTAAAGGCTGTCTCTTGAGATTTACTCCAAACCCAGTCGTCACCCTTGGGTAGCAATAAATGCAAAGGTTCCAGCAAAGTGCTCAACCCCTGTTGAAAGTTACCAAAATAGTTGAGGTGTCCCAAGAATGAACGCAGCTCCGTCACATTCTGTGATGCATTCTTGATGGCCTCCATCTTGGATTCCGTGGGTCTGATGCCGTCCGCCACAATCTTTCTCCCCAAAAATTCGACCTCTGGAGCCAGGAAAACACACTTGGAGCGTTTCAGCTTGAGTCCCACTCTGTCCAGTTGCTTTAGAACCTCTTCCAGATTGTGCAAGTGTTCGGTGGTGTTGCCACCAGTGATTAGGATGTTGTCTTGAAACATCACAGCGCGCGGAACTGACTTCAGCAGACTCTCCATGTTCCTCTGGAAGATGGTCGCAGCCAAGTGAATCCCAAAAGGGCATCTGTGGTATATAAATAGTCCTTTCTGCGTGTTGATGCACGTCAATTTTTTTGAAGGTTCAGCCAGCTCCTGTGTCATGTAAGCAGAGGTTAGATCCAGCTTGGTGAACGACTTTCCCCCTGCTAGCGTTGCAAACAGGTCTTCCACTTTGGGTAGTAGGTACTAATCCTGTAACGAGACTCAGTTGATCGTTACCTTGTAGTCTCCGCAGATTCTGACCGTCCCATCGCTTTTCAACACCGGAACAATTGGACTGGCCCACTCGTTGAACTCGACTGGCGATATGATCCCCTCTCGTTGAAGTCTGTCTAGCTTGAGCTCGACTTTCTCTCGCATCATTTATGGAACTGCTTGGGCCTTGTGATGAACGGGCCGTGCATCAGGGACTAGATGGATCTGCACTTTGGCGTCTGTAAAGTTGCCGATGCCTGGTTCGAATAACGACAGGAATTTGTTTCGCACTTGGGCGCACAAGGTGTCATCCACTGAAGACAGTGCTTTGATGTCATCCCAGTTCCATCGGATCTTTCTGAGCCAGCTTCTGCCGAACAGTGTTGGGCCATTGCCTGGTGCAATCCATACTGATAAATCATGCACCGTTCCATCGTACAATACCTTCACTGCCAATGACTGGTATGAGCTCTTTGGTGTAAGTGCGCAGCTTTGTGTGAATCAGGCTTAGCTTTGGCCTTTGTGCCTTGTTGCCCCACAGTTTCTCAAAAGCCTTCTGGCTCATAATTGACTGACTCACCCCCGTGTCCAATTCCATGGAATGCCGTTTAATTTGACTTTCAACATTATCGGAGGGCTTTTGGTGGTGAAGGTGTGTACCCATACACTTCAGCCTCGGGTTGAGTTGCCTCTCTTACTCGTTCAACGTAATGCGCGCCGGATCGGTCATCTTCTGCCGACTCTGCCACGTGGTGAATCACAGTACGTTTGCACATTCGCTGGAGGTGCCCCATTGTTCCACAGCCCTTGCACACGTAGTGCTTGAATCGACATTGATGGGCTCGATGATTACCCCTGCAGCGCCAACATGGTGTTAATGGATTCGCATTCAGACCCCACAGCTGACTCTGAGTCATCCTAGGTCTGGCCTCTGCAGGTATGTAGGCCCTGCCATGTACAGTTTTGCCAGCTGAAGGCATTATTTTATGCACAGTACTTGCCAGTGAGTTTCGATGCTGCAAAGATATCTGTTTAGTGTTATCGTTCGTGGATATGAAAGCCTGGGCTATCGTGATGGCCTTGCTCAGAGCTGGGGATTCAGCAGATAGCAGTTTGTGAAGAATGACCTCGTGGCCGATTCCAAGCACAAAAAAGTCCCGCAACATTTCCCCCAAAAATCCAGCAAATTCGCACAGTCCCGCAAGGCGTCTTAGGTCGGCGACATAGCTCGCCACATACTGGCCCTCGGAGTGATGGTGCGTGTAAAAGCGATACCTGGCCATTAAGATGCTCTCCTTTGGCTTGAGGTGTTCCCGAAAGAGCGTACACAACTCTGCATATGTCTTGTCCGTTGTTTTTGTCGGTGCTAGCAGATTTTTGATGAAGCCATATATCGTGGACCCACAAACGGTGAGGAGAATCGCCCTGCGCTTGACCGCGGTATTTTCTGTATCCAGCTCGTTGGCCACAAAGTACTGGTCAAGACGCTCAACGAAGGCTTCCCAATCATCACCCTCAACAAATCTCTCAAGAATACCAACTGCGTGAAAGTTCGTAATCTGTTACTCGTCGGCAATTGTTATGTCCAAAATAACTCCACAAGACTGTATACTGTAAGCTCAAACTGTTATAACCTTGATCTCTTTGATGTAACTCCAGAGTGAGGAAGCAGCATGGTAGACTGCCTTTTATACCTGCTTGCCCAGGCTGTGCAGGTGACCCTTGGGTCTCCAACAGGTGTGCCCCCTGGTGGCAAGTCTTACACACTAGTAAAGTTTACATACATAACAGCCGTGATCCGGCCCAATCAGCTCCATGCACTCCAGCAGAGTGCCGGACTGATCAATCGCAGCCATGGAGCAATTGAAAAAAAAAATCACTTCTTTTATTGTTAAAATTTTTCTCCTACGCACGTCAACATCCCCTTTTACTTGTGCCTCTGAAGCTCCAGGCCTCCCAAACCACGCCTCAGACAGCTGTCGGTGCTGTCGCCCGGCAATGCTGCAGGGGTCGGAACCGAAGTTCAGATCCGGGGTACTACCGGGGCGATGCGCATGGCAATAACATCATGATGTCCTGGCAAAGTGTCACTGGCGCCACAAACTTCTCGGCCAAGTTAGTGGGAGTCGTTCATCTCACCACGCCCGCTTGGTAAGTCGTTAGCGCCCAGTTATTGTCCCCCAGAGGTGATAACTGGAGTAGTTAAAGAAGCTAATTTCTAGGACTACAAGTTTAGGGGGTGATTTAGTCGAAGTTTTCAAGATATTAAGGGGAATTGATAGGGTAGATAGAGAGAGAAACTATTTATGCTGGTTGGAGAGTCCTGGACTAGTGAACAGCGTCTAAAACTTAGAGCTAGATCCTTCAGGAGCGGTTAGGAAACATTTCTACACACAAAGGGTGGTAGAATATTGATCAATTTCAGAGATTGATAGAATTTTGTTAACCAAAGGTGTTATGTATCAAATAGCTCCACGAGGCTGAGTACGGTGAGCTCGTTCAGGCATGACCTTACTCCAGTTTATTTATCTCAAAGTGAGGATTCAACATGGCTGCCAACATTATATACACAGCTTGCACATTCCTGCCAGTGACCATTAGGACTCCGACAGTCGCGCCCTCCGGCGGCAGGTAAAACCCAGAGGGACCTAGAGATTCAACAGCCAGCAGCTTTGGAAGGATGACCTCGTGGCCAATGCCAAGCACGAAAAAGTCCCGCAGCATTTCCTCCAACGCAGCTCCGAAGTTGCACAGCCCAGCGAGACGTCTCAGGTCAGCGACAAATTCCGCCACGTCCTGGCCCTCGGAGCGATACCTCGCCATGATGATGCTTTCCTTCAGATTAAAGTGGTTCCGAACCAGCGTACACAATTCATCGTAAGTCTTATCCGTTAGTTGAGGCGGTGAGAGTAGATTCTTGATAAGGCCATAAATTTTTGACCCACCAATGGTAAGGAGAAACACCCTGCGCTTAATTGCGTTACTGATTCTTTCCAATCCGTTGGCTACGAAGTACTGGTCGAGGCGATCAGTGAAATCCTCTCAGTCTTCCCCTTCCATGAATCTCTCCAAAATTCCAACAGACATGGTTGCGTAAAAGTTCGTATTTTTAACTCATCGCCAATTGTTAAGTATCGAATAACTCCACGAGGCTAAGTACGGTTCAGGCATGACCTTACTCCAGTTTATTTATTCTCAAAGTGAGGATTCAACACGGCTTGCACGTGTCTGCCAGTGACCATTAGGACTCCGACAGTCGCGCCCTCCGGTGGCAGGTAAAACCCAATTAACATACATAACAAAAGGTATTAAGGGATATGGGGCAAAGGCCCAAATTTTCCCCAATGCCATTTTTTGGTGTATTTCAAGAGTTAAACCAGTTTTTTTGGGCCCCGACTACTCCAAAAAAATAACTTGCAAGTTTCCCCGTTCTAATTTTTTTAATTGGCGCCACGCAGCCTGTCCTTTAGCTTCGGGGGGATGGAACCTAATGTCTGTGCCGAAGAAAGGACGCCCCCCCTTCTGCGCACGCGCGGAAAAAATAAGACATTTTTACGTGACTGTTATGGGCGCGCATGCCCAGTACAGCTCCCGGTCTGCATTCGGCCATTTTTGAAGAGCCAGTTGTGTATGAGAACTTTGAGTGCTGTGTGAGAACTTTAATTCTCAGTGGAAAAATCGGAGCTGCAATATGCAACGTGGTTCAAGGACCAGGAATTTCTCACGAGGAAATGGAGGCACTAGTTACTGTGATTGTGGCCAGATGGTACAAGCTGGACACCAGCAGAGGTCACATAAAAGTTTCACCAAAAGAAATGAAGAAACGCTAGAACCAACTTGCACAAGATTACTGTGCAATTGTGACCACCCCGAGGTCTGGAGGCCAGTGCAAAAAGTGGCAGGACATTGGTCATAGCTAGTGTAAGTAATATTTTCATTTATTCACTGGAATTAAATTGTAAATATGACCATCTGGATGTCACACCCAGCAGAAACACAACCTCTCTAAAAAGTTATTTTTCATCTTTGCAGAGGAAGGTGGCACACAACAAAAGAGAGCGAACTTGAACAGGAAGAGACCCAGCAAATCTTCACCCACTGACACACTTGGAAGACAGGGTCACTGCTTTGATGGATCCTGCCTGGAGAAAAGCACTGCACAAGCTGGCCCCACGCTTGAGGGAGAGGGTAAGTCCTGCAAATTCCATAGTCTGGCTTTGCTAAATGTTAAGTACTGCGTGGGCTAGCTATGCTTCAGTTCACGGGGATGTCTCCGTCAGCTACGCTTCGGTTGATGCAATGTGCCATCATTCATCGTGGTCCTTCAAATGAGTCTGCTGAATCATTTGTCTGTTCTGTTATATTTTGCAGAACTTGAGGACAACCCTTATGAGGCTGAAGCTGATGAAGAAGATTTAGATGCAGACGAGAACATCTTCCTATCCCACCTTCCAGACCAAGAGCATGGGGGTGAGGGGGAGGGGCAGAGGGAGGTTGAAGCCCCCACTGTTGTACTCATTCTGGAGGAAGTGCAGGTGCCGCCCATTGAGGAGCCAGCCCTTTGCCGAGTGGTACGAGTGTTGGGACATTCCATGGTTTTGCACTGTCCGAGTGGGGTGCAGCAAGGCACACCCAGGGCCCCACCGTCTGAGGCTACAGGTCTCAGTGGGATGCAGCGAGCCACACCCAGGGTAAGGAGGGGAAGGAGAGCTCAACAGCACTCTCCTAAGGATAGGATGTAACAGATGTGGTTCAGATGATGGCAATGAGTGCGGAGAGCATTGACCTTACGTGATCACTCCTGGACACCATTAATGGGGTGGGTGATGAGGTATCGGGACTATCAGAAGAAGTAACAACACTCTCACGAGAAATGGGAACACTGTCCAGGCACATGAGGGAGGGATTGTTGCAGGTAGTTGAGACACTGTCAGTGAACATGAAGGAGGGAATGTCGGAGTGAGGGAATGTCGGAGGTAGCTGCTGCAATAAGGGAACACGCCCAGACCCCGCGGCCATTGACGGCATCAACTGCCACTCCCACTCCAATCCCCAACCTCTGAAGAGGCCCAAGCCGGGCCTTACACATTACCGCTGCCCACGCCGCCCATCATGAAGTGTGCACTGCATGAGGTGCTTGAATGAATAAGCTTGGTACCAACCCGAGAAACGCTGCGCCACCGCCTGCGGGTAGGGGTGATGTCACCAAGACCAAGCGCAGCGGGCGGTCTTAGAATAAGGTGGAGGAGAGATGGGTGCAGCCTTTCTTTGCTGCTGTTGTTGTTATTATCGTTGTTACTGTTGTAACTATTCTCAACTTAAAAGTTTTTTGTAAGTTATGTAAATTTACAAGTTTTAAAGTTTTTATGTGATCTTAAAGTTTGTAAGCAATCTTAAAAGAAAACTTTTTGATACAAGAATATTTTTATTAAAGTTAAGTACAAACAGGTGTTAAACTTTTGAATAAAAGATATTTTAAATTATTACTGAATCATTTCCATTATTTGTTCCATTATTAACACAACTTTTTGAACCAAAGAAGAATAATTTCCATTATTTGTTCCATTAAAACAACACAATATTACGGAACAGGTCCAAACAATAAACATGGTCCATATGGAATAGTTGCAGCTGAGCCTTCAGGCAGCAAAGCATTCATGGATGAGCTGTTGGCACAAGGCTCGAGCAATCGTTAAAGGGGCACGACGGCCCGTCCTCTGCCGTTGTCGTGCTCCGAGTTCAGGTAGTTGCATGGCTTCCTCCTTGACCTCCTCTGCGCCTTCCTCCTCATCATCAACCACACTCACCTCCCTGGGACTTCTACTACCAGCTGCTGCTGCCTCAAGATGGCTAAGTTATGCAGCATGCAGCACACAACAGTGATCTGACTGATAATCTCAGGGGAGTATTGCATGTAGCCTCCGAAATGGTCCAGGCATTGGAAACGCTGCTTCAAGATGCCAATGGTCCTCTCTATTATGCTACTCTTCGCAATGTGCGACATGTTGTATTCCTGGTCAGCTTCGCATGGGTTATGCATGGGGGCGTCATGAGCCAGGTGGCGAGGCCGTACCTTTTGTCTCCCAGCAGCCAGCTCTGCCCTTCTGGCTGCTGCTGAAACATGGCAGATA
Organism: Pristiophorus japonicus; assembly: GCF_044704955.1. Taxonomy (NCBI): domain Eukaryota; kingdom Metazoa; phylum Chordata; class Chondrichthyes; family Pristiophoridae; genus Pristiophorus; species Pristiophorus japonicus. The sequence goes on along the minus strand of NC_091996.1, from coordinate 28,742,741 downwards.
TAATGCTCTCGCGTAGGATGAACGTATCATGGGTGCTCCCAGGGTATCTTGCATCGACGGACATGATGCAATGCATGTCGTCACACACGAGCTGTACATTAATGGAGTGGAAGCCTTTTCTGTTCCTGTACATCTCGGAATCCTCCAAAGGTGCTCGCAAGGTGATGTGGATACAATCAATGCAGGCCTGTTCCTTTGGGAATCCAGCAATCCTGGAGAAGCTCACAGCCCAGTCACGCATTGCCTAGGCGGTCATGGGGAACTTTATGTAGCCATTCCTTCAGGCATATAGTGCAGCAGTCACCTGCCGAATGCAGATACGTGTTGCATGTTGAAAAATGGCGCACACATCCCCAGTTGTGGCCTGGAATGATCCAGATGCATAAAATGAAAGTGCAGCTGTATCTTTTACTTCAACTGACAAAGCAGTCCTCCTGACGCTTCTAGGGTGCAGGTCTGCTTTTATTAGCTCTCAGATTTCGGCTACAACTTCTTTGTGAAAATGCAGCCTTCTCACACAGTCTGCATCACTCAGGTGCAGGTATGAACGCCTGTCTCGATATACCCGATGTGGGTAAGGCCTCCTGCCCATCATCCTATGTGCTCTGAGGTTCCTTATGCGATGATGTCGAATCAATCTTCTACTCTGCAGCACAATCATGTAGACGCCTTGCACGAAGTATGTATTGTCAATATTGCCCCCATAATTAAATTGTAGCTTTACAAGAAGCTCAAAACAGCAAGACAAAGCACTCCAACCTTCTTTCCTCTCTCTCTGCCCAAGGTCAACGCCCAAGTATCGACCACACCCTGGTCTGCGCATGTGCAATAGGCTTGCTTAGAATGGGAAACTAGGCATTCAATGAAGACATTTGGGGCAACGAAGTCTAATACAATTCTTTAATTTTTGATTTTTTTCCAAGTACCACCCCACCACCGAACGTCTCCTCACCGGGCTCGAGGGTCGGCCGGCAGAATCGCTTCCTCGTCCAGACATAGGGTCTCGGTATCCACCCAACCCCTTAATGCCCCCCCGGGCTTCTTTTGAAGCTGCTGTATAGCCTATGGGTTTTCATCCCTTCCGTTCGGCTTCCACCCCACCCCTCCCCTCCCCCTCCCGCAGGCTTCTTTTGAAGCCGAGCCCTGAGCCCGTGTCCGGGTGAGGGAGCGACATTCTGACCCCCAAGACTGGTGAGGAGACATTCAATGGTGGTGTGGTACTGTACTTTGAGAAAATTCAAAAATTAAAGAATTGCATTAGACTTCTATTTTCTCCCTTTTGACTTTGAAAAATTAAGCTTCATGATGCATATTCTTTGTCTTCTTGACTCCCTCAAAAACTTCACCTAAAAACAATGGCATCTTTCTGCACCGATTTTTTAATGTGCGCCGGTTTTTCTTAAGTGCTCAAAAGGTTTTTTGGGAGTGGTCACATACTCCATCCTAGGAAAATTGTAAGTTGGCCAAACTTGCTTAAATGTGAAAAACTGGCGCAGACATCAGGTTATGACGCAAAAAAACCCTAAAAAAATCATACATAACTGAGTTACACTGGCACAGAAACTTTGGGGAAACTGGAATATTTTAATTTACGCTAAAAAAAGCGGCACCGCCAAAAAAGCGGTGCAGATAACTGGGGAAAATTGAGCCCATGGAGTTAGGTCATAGATCAGCATGAACTCGTTTAATGGCAGAACTGGCTTGAGGGGCGAAATGGCCTACTCCTGTCCCTATGTTCCTAATAGACTGCAATGATCAGTGATGCAATTCAGTTGTGAACATTTCTGGAAATCAAACAAAGCCATTTGCTTCAACACACAATGTAACCCCAATTTTTTAAAAAGGAAGAAGAGAGAAAACAGGTAATTATAGACCAGATAGCCTGTCATCGGTAATGAGGAAAATGTTGGAATCAATTATTAAAGATGTAATAGCAGCGCATTTAGAAAGCAGTGACAGGATCGGTCCAAGTCAGCATGGATTTATGAAAGGGAAATCATGCTTGACAAATCTTCTAGAATTTTTTGAGGATGTAACTAGTAGAGTGGATAAGGAAGAACCAGTGGATGTGGTGTATTTGGACTTTCAAAGAGCTTTTGACAAGGTCCCACACAAGAGATTAGTGTGCAAAATTAAGGCACATGATATTGGGGGTAATGTATTGACGTGGATAGAGAACTGGTTCGCAGACAGGAAGCAAAGAGTGGGAATAAACGGGTCCTTTTCAGAATAGCAGGCAGTGACTAGAGGGGTACTGCAGTGTTCAGTGCTGGGACCCCAGCTATTTACAATATACATTAATGATTCAGACGAAGGAATTGAGTGTAACATCTCCAAGTTTGCAGATGACACTAAGCTGGGTGGCAGTGCAAGCTGCGAGGAGGATGCTAGGAGGCTGCAAGGGGACATGGACAGGTTGGGTGAATGGGCAGATGCATGACAGATACAGTATAATGTGGATAAGTGTGAGGTTATCCACTTTGGTTGCAAAAACAGGAAGGCAGATTATTATCTGACTGGTGACTGATTAGTAAAAGGGGAGGTGCAACGAGACCTGGTTATCATGATACTTCAGTCATTGAAGGTAGGCATGCAGGTACAACAGGCAGTAAAGAAGGCAAATGGCATGCTGAACTTCATAGCGAGAGGATTTGAATATAGGAGCAGGGAGGTCTTACTGCAGTTGTACAGAGCCTTGGTGAGACCACACCTTGAGTATTGTGTAAAGTTTTGGTCTAATCTGAGGAAGGACATTCTTGCTATAGAGGGAGTGCAGCGAAGGTTCACCAGACTGATTCCCGGGATGGCAGGACTGACATATGAAGAAAGACTGGATCGACTAGGCTTATATTCACTGGAATTTAGAAGAATGAGAGGGGATCTCATAGAAACATATAAAATTCTGATGGGATTGGAGAGGATGGATGCAGGAAGAATGTTCCCGATGTTGGGGAAGTCCAGAACCAGGGGTCACAGTCGAAGGATAAAGTGTAAGCCATTTAGGACCGAGATGAGGAGAAACTTCTTCACTCAGAGAATTGTGAACCTGTGGAATTCTCTACCACAGAAAGTTGTTGAGGCCAGTTCGTTAGATATATTCAAAAGGGAGTTAGATGTGGCCCTTACGGCTAAAGAGATCAAGGGGTATGGAGAGAAAGCAGGAATGGGGTGCTGAAGTTGCATGATCATATTGAATGGTGGTGCAAGCTCAAAGGGCCGAATGGCCTACTCCTGCACCTACTTTCTATGGACCCAAGTTTCCACATGATTTGCTCCTGATTTTTAGGAGCAACTGGTGGAGAACGGAGTATCTTGGAATTCGCAATTCTCCACATTTAAGTTTTCTGCAGTTCTAGTCATGTAGAACAGTTTCACTTTTGAACAGAATTTTTTTTCAAAAGGGGGCGTGTCCAGCCACTGAGGCCTGATTTGAAAGTTTCCACAGTGAAAACGTACTCCAAACTAATTTAGAATGGAGCAAGTGAAGATTTTTGTAGGCCTGAAAAAACCTTGTCTACACATTAAAAAATCAGGCGCAGGTTACAAATTAGGCGTCCGGAACGTGGTGGGGGGGGGAGGGAAGTCATTACATTCTACAATAAATCCTTAGTTATACTTCTACAAATATTATACAAATAATTCCAACCTGAATAAAAATTTATAAGCAAAGAAAAGATTAAATAAACCATGTTCCTACTTGTGTGAAAGTGCTTCAGGCAGGGAGAAGGCTGCAGGAAGCCTCACAAGTTGAGGCAGCCGTTCCCGACGGCAGCGGGGGGGAGGCAGTGAGGAGGCAGCCGTTCCCGACGGCAGGGGGGGGGGGAGGAGGTAGTGAGGGCCCGACCGACGGCAGCGGGGGGGAGGCAGGGAGGAGGCAGTCGTTCCCGACGGCAGGAGGGGGGGAGGAGGTGGCAGTGAGGGCCCGACCGACAGCAGCGGGGGGAGGCAGTGAGAAGGCTGCAGGAAGCCTCAGAAGTTGAGGCAGCCATTGGGCCCGTCGGGAAACGGCTGCCTCAACTTCTGAGGCTTTCTGCAGCCTTCTCACTGCTGCAAAAAGCCTCAGTGCTGATCATGGAAGGGCAATGTGGTTTTATTAAAAAATATTAAAAATTGAACAGCTACAAAGAAGTACAAAAATGGCCGAGTGCCAATGTTTCCTTCACACTGCGCGTGTGCGAACGCTCCAACGCGCACGCGCAGGGTTGCCGGCACGAAAAAAACTCATTTAAATGGTACCCGCCCCCTCCTACTTACAAAATCGGCGCAAGTGGTAGGCTCCACCCCCTGGGCGCCGCGCCAAGCTGACATCGAGCTGCAAAGCGCTCGAGAATAGCGCGGTTTTATTCAGGCGCCGTTTTCGGCGCGAAAAACGGGCGCCCAGCTCGGAGGGGCGCCTGTTTTGCCGCGTGTGGAAACTTGGGGCCTATGTTTCTATGTTTCTATGAAACATATTTCAGGAGAATATTCTTTGAATATAGAGCCTATGAGACTCAGAGACAATCAGTCAAAGATCAAATTGCTTTGCTGAGTTGCCAACAGTTATATTCCATTACACCTCCTTAAATTAAAAGAACACACCTGGCATCTCCACAAAACATTAGCCATCTCACCTTCTGCTCCTGAAGGAATAAAAGATTAAGCAATCATTGGTGATGTCAGCCAGTCTAGTGATCCAAAAAGGCCAATGGCCCTGCTGAGTGAAACTCTATCTGTAATAATATTGAATGGCTTTTGCACAAGAGTTGCATTTACAGTCTCCCCAGACCAGTATTAACGTAATGTAAACAAATATATCTTTAGCAAAGATCAATCTGCTGCCAGGCTTTAGAATTTTGAAGATGTGCAGAGATCTAGAACCAAAATTACTTTGAGTAATATCCTGACCGTTAACTGTGTCCTTTCCTAGCTTATTATCAATAATAGATTGGGAAATCTTGTGCGAATATGTGGAAAATGAGCCTCAGCTCAAACTTAATTCATTGTAATATTCTTTTTAAAAGTTTAAAAAAATCATAGAAGCCAATGTCAACAAAAATTAAATTATTTTAAAGAAGAAACATATTATCAGTTTTCTTTAAAACTCTACTGAAATACATCAGAGAAGTAATGACCATATGAAAAAGGACAGGAAATTACCAGCTAGTCTATTGAGACTGTCCCTTCCTGGCATAGTGTAACCATTCCCCCTCCCCACGGAGTCACGCAATCCCCTGGGAGAGGCAAAATAAATGGTAGGCTAATTTAGCAAAAGATATTTGAGAAATTCCTCTCCAAATCCCCCCTTGAAAGCAATCAAGCAAATTCCAGGAGACCACGTTGAGTTTGCAAAGTACATATAAACAGGGTACTACTTAACACACACACACACACAATTTCATAATCAACATTTCTCGATAATTCAAATACTCCATATACAGTTCTATGGTTATAATTTTCTCAGTGGCACAAAAGCTTACTTATAACCTCTGGTTGCTAAAACTGTGATTTCTAGCCACAATAAGAAAAATAAAATACAGTAAACTGGCAACAGTGTGGAACTGAAGTCCAGAATGAACCGTCAGACTACACATTATCCAGTGTTACACAAACCATTGGACCACAGGCAGCAGAATGGAATTAAACTTATAGGCAGTGATCTTACCATGGCTAATTCTTCCGAGAATGAAAATTCCTTAAATCTCCTTGAAGATCAAGCTGAGACTTTGGAGGTACAAGGCCAGCATTTTACAGCTATATTGCAAATAATTCTAAAGTACTTATTTTAGCATTTTTTTAAAATCAGTAATAAGATATTTCATTACTTTCTAAATCACTCAGATCTAATTATATTTTATGAAGAAAAATAAGAAAAATAAAATACAGTAAACTGGCAACAGTGTGGAACTGCAGGTTAACGTTTAGACAGTCAGAAGGTCACAGTAAAATACCATTCCCTGCACTGGACAATTTTTCATGTTTTCATGCACTGTAACTTTGAAACAAATGTTCTTCCTGAATGTAATTTGAAAAGTATTAATTGCACTGCTGAGAGCAGGTGGAGTAGTTGCTCGTGGTCCATAAGGTTCACATCAAACATGCTTTCATCACATACATAAAATCAGTATCAGTATATTGTTATTATGGATTCATTTGGATAGATTATAAAGCTTTTGAAGTGCAAGATTTCGTTTGAAAATAAACTGTAATCTAAAGGATGAAAATAACTGTTGGAACAGAAATCCCACGTGAAAAAAGGGCTGTAACTTTTCTCATGATAGAAAAGCAGACGCATATCCTCAGACCTCAAAAACTGAAACTGCCAGTAAAGCACTACCCTAATAAACAGACATTGAACATGCTGACATTGGTTTCCCACACAGTAACTTCTAACTGTGCAAGGTCATTGAAGTAAAACAATGGGCCAAGTGCCATCTTTCAAGAAGTGAATATTCTACATATGCCATTCACATGCATGGCCCTGCTTATGTGATAAAGTTTCATCTTGACTGCCCTTCAATAACTACATTTTATGTACATTATAACCATCACTTTTTTTTTATGTTGCAAATACCAACACAAACATTGCTCAGAAGAGCAGTACATGCTACCCTTGTATTCCATTACTGTGGCCCTGGAATCGTGCATCTACTGTAGAATTTACCTTCTGCTGATTTGCTGAAACTGCTTTGTGTACATTACTGCAAAGCTCAAGAGATTAGCAGTGCTAAATTAACAAGTACCACCATGAAAAGAAGTATCCTTCCTGTGTTCAGTATCACAGTGGGAACAGCTCACACACCAGGCAGGCAGCAGCAGGCTGAGGTTTGCTTCTTCACAAAGGAACTTTTTACAATGAAAAAAAAATGACACCACTACATTAGAACCAGATTCTCCTAACTGGTTACTGCAGTAGCAGATATATAAAAGCACACAATGCTGTAATGTTTATGTGGTCTTGTGCTCACACATCATACTATGTAATATGTATTGTTCAGATCACTGAATGAATTGTTATTAAATTAAATGTATATACACAAGGAAAGGAAGAAATAAGTTTTGTTTGAGATGTGACTGTAATTTAGGTTTCTGCTGTTACCCTGAGCCATAAAGTGTACTGAACAGGACATGATAGTGCATGGCAAAGCTTTTTTTTAAATGGAGAGGCCTAATTTGACGAATGACTATGATTTGCAAATTGGCATCCTGGTTTGCCACAGAATTATACACTTCGTACCATGCAGCATATACTTAGTACCATACAGCATAGACTACAAAATGAAGCAAAATTTGGTAAACAAGGCATTGTATTGATATACTAAAAATGTTCCTTAGTTTAATAAAGCTACATCAAGAAATTTACATTATTCATTTGTGCTTCCAAATTAATACAAGAAACACATAATTTTAAGTAATAAGAAATAAGTACAAAATCACAGGATAAACAGTGCAATTCTCTTAAAAGGTAAGAAGGTGCCATTACACAGGATGTTAAAGATGTTGCACAGTCGCCCTAATGCTAGATTTTATGATTGGAACTAACAGATCCTTTCTAACCCTGTCTGTAATGAAGATATTGATGTTCTTGAAGAAAATGAGGATTGTGTGCTTTGTGTATTCATGCTATTAGTCTTCACTCTTCAATACAGAGAAATCCTGAGATGATATACAGAGGCATGCAACATAAATATACAAGCCACACAATCCGGATATTCACCTCCACTACAAAAACCAGCTACTTGATATGATGATAAGCACTTCAATGCACAGTATTGCAATAGATGATCTTTTAAAGCTCTAAGTTATATTATGAGAATGCAATTACAGGGCAGTTGTGAAGCACTGCAGTTTCAATAAGAAGTCACAGACAAAATTTTGGAATTGAGATTCTGCAGCTTTTTATTTTCAGCCTAGTTGTAAAACACCAACAATTAATTACATACTAAATATGCCTGAATAAAGGGTAAGAAAATGTGGCTTCTGTGAAGAAATTTGGAGGCTTTCCCAGAGAAGCTTTGATTTCTTCCAGTCAAACAAAGTCACCTGGATTTGTTTGGATAATCATGATTAAATACAAACTCTGCATGGGTTGTTTAATAAAGGGATTTGTATGGGGCTCAGATGCAGCAGAGTTCATGGCAGTAGTTTTGTTATGTTTTGAGTCAGTTATTTTCTTTGCCAACAGCAAATCTCAGGTAAATGTCAAAGGTCTGGGCTCACCATGTGACCGATGTGTAATGATGTTCACACTGAAGGATTAAAAACTGTGGCATATACAAGCTGACCATTTTCAGGACAGTATTTTCTTGACTGCATTGCCAAATTAAAATTAAAATTAAAATTACTCCTGGTTCCTGTCTGCTATTGTTGCTCCAGGGAGTTGAACGCTGCTGAATGTTGTGGACAGGAATTCTGATGAGATCAGGAATTCCTGTTCATTGTGTGCAAAGGTATTCAATCCCCATGAACAGCAGCAGTAGGAGGTCGGAGCAGAGAGCAGCACCAGAGGGAGATTATAAGGGGGCTTGACAAGGTGGATGCAGAGAGGATGTTTCCACTGATATGGGAGACTAGAACTAGGGGGCATGATCTTAGAATAAGGGGCCGCCCATTTAAAACTGAGATGAGGAGGAATTTCTTCTCTCAGAGGGTTGTAAGGTTATGGAATTTGCTGCCTCAGAGAGCTATGGAAGCTGGGACATTGAATAAATTTTAGACAGAGATAGACAGTTTCTTAACTGATAAGGGAATAAGGGGTTATGGGGAGCGGGCTGGGATGTGGACCTGACTCCATGATTGGATCAGCCATGGTCATATTAAGTTGCAGAGCAGGCTCATGGGGTCATATGGCCTACTCCTGCTCCTATTTCGTATGTTCTTATATAAAAGACTGCCAACGTGAGATGGGAGAAGAACACCATCGTGGTGGAAGAAGAGGAAATGGAGGCATGGACCTGGAAGTAGGAGGAGTGTGAGCATGATCTGAAGGAGGAGGAAGACCAGCATGGACTTCCAGAAGACATTTAACAAGGTGCCATATAAAAGGTTACTGCACAAGATAAAAATTCACGGGGTTGGGGGTAATATATTAGCATGGATAGAAGAGTGGCTAACTAACAGAAAACAGAGAATTGGGATAAATGGTTTATTCACGGGTTGGCAATCAGTAACTAGTGAGGTGCCACAGGGATCAGTGCAGGGACCCCAACTATTTCCAATCTATATTAACGACTTGGAAGAAGGGACCGAGTGTAACGTAGCCAAGTTCGCTGATAATACAAAGATGGGAGGAAAAGCAATGTATGAGGAGGACTCAAAAAATCTGCAAAAGGACATAGACAGGCTAAGTGAGTGGGCAAAAATTTGGCAGATGGAGTATGATGTTGGAAAGTGTGAGGAAAAAGTCTTTGGCGGAAAAAAAACAAAGAGCAAGTTATTATTTAAATGGAGAAAAATTGCAAAGTGCTGCAGCACAGCGGGACCTGGGGTTACTTGTGCATGAAACACAAAAGGATAGTATGCAGGTACAGCAAGTGATCAGGAAGGCCAATGGAATCTTGGCCTTTATTGCAAAGGAGATGGAGTATAAAAGCAGGGAAGTTTTGCTACAGTTATAGAGGGTATTGGTGAGGCCACATCTGGAATACTGTGTGCAGTTTTGGTTTCCATATTTACGAAAGAATATACTTTGCTTTGGAGGCAGTTCAGAGAAAGTTCACGAGGTTGATTCTGGAGATGAGGGGGTTGACTTATGAGGAAAGGTTGAGTAGGTTGGACATTGGAATTCAGAAGAATGAGAGGTCATCTTATTGAAATGTATAAGATTATGAGAGGGCTTGACAAGGTGGATGCAGAGAGGATGTTTCCACTGATGGGGGAGACTAGAACTAGAGGGCATAATCTTAGAATAAGGGGTCGCCCATTTAATACTGAGATGAGGAGGAATTTCTTCTCTCAGAGGGTTGTGGATCTGTGGAATTCGCTGCCTCAGAGAGCTGTGGAAGCTGAGACAGTGAATAAATTTAAGACAGAAATAGATGGTTTCTTAACCGATAAGGGAATAAGGGGTTATGGGGAGCCAGTAAGGAAGTGGACCTGAGTCCATGATCGGATCAGCCATGATCGTATTAAATGGTGGAGCAGGCTCGAGGAGCCATATGACCTACGCCTGCTTCTATTTCTTATACTCTTATGCCAAGACGACTTTGGAGATGGGGAGAAGAGGGGTGGGGGGGTGGGAGAAGAAAAAAGAAGAGTGCCAACATGAATTCCCTACCCAACACCATTGTGGGAGTATCACTACCCAGAAGGACTGTAGTGATTCAAGAAGGCGGCCCATCAGCACCTGAGAAGGTAGCTAAAGTGATTAAAGAGTATAGCTGATAAATGGGAGGCATTGGGTGGTGTTATGACCTACAACACAATTCTTTCATTCAGAGACCCAAGTTCAATTATTTGGGGCAATGTCAGTTCAATTTCCAACAAACGCATGTCCACATTACAAAACTACCCATAATTGGGCTATTCTCACTCAGAGGTCAGTAGGTGGAGAGAAATAAAAATGTCATGCTGATGCAGTAGAGGATGTTCTTTTAACCTCTATGGTTAAAGCTCATTAGGGTGGATTTTCCACTGATTGAGAACCAGCAGTTTCTGTCAGTAATACACTAGTGATGATTACCTGCTCAATTCTTTCACATTACCCTTTCAGAGGTAACAGACTTAAATGTGTTGAAATTCATTTATAGATTCTCGAAGCTGGACTTTGGGGTATTAATCGGGCCAGAGTGTTAAAGATAGCGCCTAAAAACAGTTAGCACCCTGGACTCAAGTTTCGGCAAAAATGTAAGTTGGAGGAGTGTTGGCGTTAACTCAGGCATTACACAACAGACTGTGTGCCTGAGCCAAAACTTGCGGTTGTTTAGTGCTCTGCAACATAATGTTGTATATTGTATGGTTTTATTTTGGTGGGTGGGGGGAGTTTTTTGTGACTTTGTTGCAGTAAAATATATGAATCATCATTTGCCATTGGTGTTTTGTGCATCATTCCAACGTTCACCAGAGATGTGCCTTTTTGGGGGCAGAAAGCGTGTCCAGTATTAGCTCCATCTCTCAGTTTCTTCCATTTAGAGAGCCGGTCCATCATGAGCTGGCGACATGTGACTCTTGGTTCAGCAGCATCTCCACGCTGCCTCCTCCGTGGATGGTGTGGCTATCCAATGGGGGCCTCGCCAGGCTCCGCTTCGTTGTCCTCCTCCTCCTCCTCAGATGGGCAGTCAATCCCCACTGGCAATGCCTGGTCCCTCATGATGGCCAATTTGTGCAGCATGCAGCACACCACAATGAATTCAGATACCTGTTGAGGGGAGTATTGAAGGCTGCCTCTACTGCGGTCCAGGCATCGGTCTGCCTGTAGGAGATGACATATCTCTGTCAGCACTTCCTTTCGGAAGCGCAGCCTTCTCACACGCTGCTCCTTAGAGAACTGGAGGTATGAGCGTTGGTGCCTGTAAACCCATGGCGGGGTGAGGCCTCCTCCCAGGACGTTTTCGGCCTCTCCTCATCCGAGGGCCGACATGGCAAAGAGTCCTTCTTCTAGTTTGACGCCACTTGGCAATAGCATGGAGCATGATACACTGCTGAACTAGCAATGCCACCATTAAATGTTCTCACTGAAGTTGTACGGGCAATGTAATGGCAGATAAAAGTGAAGTTTGCAAGTCGGAGCTTCACGCAGCATTATGTATGCAACCGTTGTAGTCAATATGACCTGCGATGTAGGATCCTCAGCCCTTCATTTAAAAATGCTGCCAATACCGCCTGCCGCACCCTGTGACCGCCTGGTTTTGAGTAACGCGCCCAGAGAGGCACCACTAAGTTTGTGGTCCTGGCCCTCCAGACCATGGTCGAGGATCCATGTTCACTATGCGGGCCCGTTTCTCGGTAAAATGTTCCTGGTGGTGGCGGATGCTTTTTCAAAATGGATTAAATGTGAAATAATGTCGGGAAGCACAGCCACCGCCACCATTGAAAGCCTGAGGGCCATGTTTGCCATTCACGGCCTGCCTGACATACTGGTTAGTAACAACGGGCCATGTTTCACCAGTGCCGAATTTAAAGAATTCATGACCCGCAATGGGATCAAACATGTCACCTCGGCACCGTTTAAACCAGCCTCCAATGGGCAGGCAGAGTGGCCAGTACAAACAATCAAACAGAGCCTTAAACGAGTCACAGAAGGCTCACTCCAAACCCGCCTGTCCCGAGTACTGCTCAGCTGCCGCACGAGACCCCGCTCACTCACAGGGGTGCCCCCGGCTGAGCTACTCATGAAAAGGACACTTAAAACCAGACTCTCGCTGGTTCACCCCAACCTGCGTGATCAGGTAGAGAGCAGGCGGCAGCAACAAAATGTAAACGATGGTCGCGCCACTGTGTCACAGGAAATTGATCTGAATGACCCTGTGTATGTACTAATCTATGGACATGGTCCCAAGTGGATCGCGGGCAAGGTAATAACTAAAGAAGGGAATAGGGTGTTTGTAGTCAAACTAGGCAATGGACAAATTTGCAGAAAGCACCTGGACCAAACGAGGCTGCAGTTCACAGACTGTCCTGAACAACCCACAGCAGACACCACCTTTATCGAGCCCACAACACGCACCCAAAGGATCAACGACACCACGCCGGACCAGGAAATCGAACTCATCACGCCCAACAGCCCAGCAAGGCCAGGCTACCTAGCAGCCCTGCAGGGCCAACAACATGCCAGCCCAGCGAGGGCACAGCCAACACACCAGAACAGACATTTGTACTGAAGCGGTCCACCAGGAAAAGAAAGGCTCCCGACCGCCTCACCTTGTAAATAGTTTTCACTTTGACTTTGGGAGGGGGGGTGGGGTGGAGTGGTGTTGTGTATCTGTAAAGCATGCACTCCCATGTTCAGCCACCAGGGAGCTCATCCCCTGAAGTCCCACGGGATTCCAGCATCCCTTGGGAGCACTGTATATAAGCCGGCTCCTAAGGCCTGTTCCTCATTCTGCAGTGTCTTATTACAGACTGAGGTCACTGTTACTTTAAGCTCCCTGTGTGCAGCCTCATCTGTGTTAGGAACACAATACCCCCAGCATCCAACTATTACCTTTTGGCTCACTCTTAAACAGGTCAGAGACACTGCTCTCACGCAAGGTGTGCGCATCATGGATGCTGACTGGAAAATTTGCATTTACTGCCATGATTATTTGCTTGTGGTCGACAATGAGATGCACATTCAGGGAGTGGAATGCCTTTTGGTTCCGAAACACCTCTGCATTCTGTAAAGGTGCTCGCAGGATGATATGCGTACAGTCTATTGCTCCCTGCACCTTGGGGAAAGTTTGCTATTTACGAGAAACCCAAAGCCCTCTCAGTCTGTGCCTCCCTGGTCATAGGGAAGCTTATAAAGTCCATCCTTCGTGCGTAAAGGGCTTCGTCACCTGTCGAATGCAGCAATGTGTGGTATGCTGAGAGATACCGCAAATGTCACCAGCTGAGGCCTGAAAGGAGCCTGATGCATAGAAGGAAAGTGCTACAGTAACTTTAACCTCAAGGGGCAGTGCGGTCCTGATGTTGCTGGTAAATTGCAGATCTCCTTTAATTAGCTGGCATATCTCACTGATGACCTCCTTTCAGAAGCGTAGTCTCCTAACGCACATGTTATCGGACAAGTCCAGGTGTGATCGCTTATCCCTGTAAATGTATTGGGTGTAATGTCTCCTCCTCCGCAGCAGTCTGCCGTCTTTTTGATTGGGCACATAATTCTCTTCAATATACCTTCTCCCATCTCTATTCTGCAGCATGTGATTAATACTGGTTGAGAAATTACAGGCCCCACCACTATAAATCGCTATAAATGCCCTTAATTTGTCCTCAACAGATACAAATGTATTGGCAAGAGTCAAAAAGGCCCTTAAAATCGCTCACAAATTGATTTTCCTCACAAGCACTTGAAGCAGCCTTTTACTACAGATCCTCCGTGTTAGAAAATGGCGTCCGTAGTGCGGAGTTAAGGTCAGGTGATTGCAGCTTTTTTTCAGTGTCTTTTTTGGCCATCAATCATTTGGGCGAAATGCCGAAAGTAGCATACGGCGATAATCTGGGCGATAATCAGGCGCAAGTTTCCATTATAAGCACTATTCTCGGCCTTGCACGAGGATGACGTCATTTTTTTTAAAAATTAGACGGGCGATGCAGCTCATTCATGTGTGCCAAAAGTTGGGCAGGCGATAAATGGGCTATAATCGGTCGCTAGTTTCCATTTTTCATTAATCATCATAGGCAGTTACTTGAAACCAAGGAAGACTTGCTTCCACTCTAAAAGTGAGTTCTTAGGTGACTATACAGTCCAATACGGGAATTGCAGTCTCTGTCACAGGTGGGACAGACAGTCATTGAAGGAAAGGGTGGGTGGACTGGTTTGCCGCACGCTCCTTTCCGCTGCCTGCGCTTGGTTTCTGCATGCTCTCGGCGACGAGACTCGAGGTGCTCAGCGTCCTCCTGGATGCTCTTCCTCCACTTAGGGCAGTCTTTGGCCAGGGACTCCTAGGTGTCGGTGGGGAAGTTGCATTTTTATCAAGGAGGCTTTGAGGGTGTCCTTGAAACGTTTCCTCTGCCCACCTGGGGCTCGCTTGCCGTGTAGGAATTCCGAGTAGAGCGCTTGCTTTGAGAGTCTTGTGTCAGGCATGTGAACAATGTGAACAAATATAGGCGATGGACTGCATCTCAGCGCTTATTTGGGCTCTAAATGGGCAATGATGTGCCGAAAGCCTAGCCCCATCTCTCCTCATAGGACAGCCCTCGCATCCCAGGGTTAATTTAGTGAATTTTCATTGCTCCGTCTCTAAGGCATGTTTGTCCTAATATCTCGCTCCCCCAAGAATCTTGATTACCTTACTGTACTTCTATAGGCACAATGGGTAAGTTTCATGGAAAAAAAGGCACAGCAGTATTTCCATATGGAAATGCTTAAACTCCTGTCCTAAGATTGCAGTATGGGTAAAAATTAGCTAATGTTAATTCCCACAGTCCTCAGTCCATGCTGATTCAGGACCCCTGCTGAGAGGAAAACATTCACTGAACACCAGCTTAAGACAAAAGCACATAAAGTTTAACAGCTGGTAGTTTCAACTTGGCTCTGCATGGCAACTCCAGTTTGCTTGATGTGACCCAAAGATAAAAGTAAACTAGAGGTGTTGCAAGCAGCCTCCCAATTCTTCTGGACATTAATCATCTGGACAAGACAACTGTCTACTGACAAAATATCCTAACTTATCTTGAATGAAGAATGACATGCTTTGATGCTATAGTAAGTTTCTGATAGTACAGCTTCAAAAGAACAAAAACAAAAGCTTGCTCCAAAACAAAACATTGGAACACTGACACTAAACATTTTGAGGCAAAGCCAACTTTATTAAATGACAAATAAAATACTGTTGTTACAATATTATATCATTAGAAATTATTTGCCTGCAAGAAAAGTCTGACATTATACACTTACACAAGTGAGAGTGCACCAAGGCAAGTCTGGAAACAATTAAACTGTTAGAAATTTAGATCCAAGGTGCGTGTACATAGAAGAACGACAACAAAAACAGAATACATGCACATAAAATAAAGGAACTAAATCCACTTGATCTTTTCTATTCCATATTCAATTTGTTTTATCTCCTTTCTGTTTCTCATTTAAGCTTTTCTTTCTGCATGAGTAATTTTATTTTGCTTCTGGTTTTCCCTCTGTCTCCTTGTTGTTCATTTTGTCCTTCCCTCCATCTTGCCTTTTTTCAATCTTAGTTTTAATACTTGCTTTTGTGCTCTCCATCACTCGAGCTATACACTAGAGCTGCCGGACCATTATCAGTGCTCTCATCCATTCTAGTTGTGATCCAAAAGGTGTGGAGGAATAACCATAGGCAAACCAACAACTATTTTGAAACAGGGTGGAACGGTCAGCCGTATGAAATCTCACATTAGCTGCATTTGCCATTTTCTATTTTTGACCATTTGCGATATTTGGGCACATGACTCTGGGTTACCCCGAGAATGAAAGTCCCTCCAGGTCTGAGAATGTTGTAATTCTGTAAATTAATATTGATGCATTCTGAAAAAGTTTTATACTCCAACTTCATAAGCAGTTAAGCTGCGTCAACATCAAATTAGCACTCACGGGGAGTCTTCTTTGTGTGCACTCGGGCACTAGGTGTCTGCAGGCGTTTTTCCCCTGGAGGCTATCACAGCCCATTTCAATACTGTCTGACTACAAATATAGGTTTGTGCAGGGGATTACTGAATGGTGATCAGAAAAGGAAATCCCTGGTTGACTTCTGATAGCCTAGAGGCACTAAGGGTTTTCTCTATACTGGCTGAGACCAACTAAAAGTACTCAAAACTAGAACCTTGCTGGCCTATGGGACTCTGCCATGCTGCATTATACATTTACCCATTGAGCCACTAAAGGCTCCAAAAAAATGTTACTTTATCCATTGTGTAGTGTATGAATAAAGAGTCTGACCAGATATTGTGAGCTCAAAGTAAAGTGTGACCTTCGTCTTTTATTGCAGGTCTCCAGAGTGCCTCTCCAGTCTGTGAGGCCTTCTTAAGTACAGGTGCTCCCAGGGATTGTGGGATCCCTTTGGACTCCAGGGGATGAGTCCTCTGGTGGTTAAACAAAGTATTTACAGGTTTACATATATAACAACACTCACCCCTCCAAAGTCAATAGTGTAACTATTTACAAGGTGAGTCAATCTGAGACCTTTCTTTTTCTTGTTCATTGTCTCGGTGCAAATACTGGTTTTGGTGAGTCGCTTGTTGGGCCCTCGCCAGGCTGCTGTGCAGCTAGCCTTGCTGGGCTGCCTGGTGTGGTGAGTCCTGCTGGGCAACTGCGGGTGATAGATTCTGCTTCGTGGTCAACTGCTGTGTTGGTTGCAACTGGTGTGTGTGTTGGGGGGGTCAAAAAAGGTAGGGTCTAGTGTGGGTTGCTCTGGATAATCCGTGAATCTGAATTTGGTTTGGTCCAAGTGTTTCCTGTAGATGAGTCCATTTGAAAGTTTCACCCGAAACACCCTATTCCCCTCTTTGGCCACGACAGTGTCGGGAAGCCATTTGGGACCTTGTCCATAGTTCAGCACAAATACAGGATCATTAATCTCAATTTTGCGTGATATATTTGCGCTATCATGATATGTACTTTGTTGAAGCCACCTGCTCTCTGCCTGTTCTTATAGATCAGGGTGGATTAACGAGAGCCTTGTCTTAAGTGCCCTTTTCATGAGCAGTTCAGCGGGTGGAATCCCAGTGAGCGAGTGGGGTCTCTTGTGGTAACTCAGCAGGACTTCGGATAGGCGAGTCTGCAGTGAGCCTTCAGTTTCCCTCTTCAAGCTCTGCTTGATTGTTTGCACTCCTCTCTCTGCCTGACCATTGGATGCTGGTTTGAACGAGGCATGTTTGATCCCATTGCGGGTCATGAACCCTTTGAACTCTGCACTGGTGAAACACAACCCGTTGTCACTCACAAGGACATTAGGCAGGCTGCGCGTGGCAAACATGGCCCACAGGCTTTCAGTGGTAGCAGCGGACGTGCTTGCTGACATTATCTCACATTCAATCCATTTGGAGTACACATCTACAACCATTAAGAACATTTTTCCCAAAAACAGGCCTGCATAGCCAACATGGACCCTGGACGACGGTTCGGAGGGCCAAGACCATAAACTTAGTAGCGCCTCCCTGGGTGCATTGCTTAACTGTGAACATGTGTTACATTTGTGCATGCAGGACTCTAAGTCCGCATCGATACCGGACCACCACACGTGGGATCTGGCTATCGCTTTTATCATTACAATGCCTGAGTGGGTACTCTGGAGATCACTAATGGAGGTGTCCCTACCCTTTTTTGGTACCACTACCCGATTACTCCACAAAAGGCAGTCTGCCTGTAAAAACTTTTCATCTTTGCACCGCTGGTATGGCTTTATTTCTTCTTGCATTTCTAATGGGACACTGGACCAGCTCCCGTGAAGCACACAGTTTTTTTACTAAGGACAGTAAGGGGTCCTGGTTCGTCCAGGTTCTAATCTGTCGGGCGATAACAGGTGATTGCTCACTCTCGAATGCTTCCATTACCATAACTAAATTTGCGGGCTGTGCCATTTCCACCCCCGTGGTGGGCAATGGTAGCCTACTGAGAGCATTGGCACAGTTGTATGCGGACAAAGTGAGCGCCCATCTCTGGATGCGGGCCGATGCATTCGTATTTATCCCTTTGCTTTCCGAAAAGAGGGATATCAGTGGCTTATGGTCAGTTTCCAATTCAAATTTAAGCCCAAACAGATATTGATGCATTTTCTTTGCCCCATAAACACATGCTAACGCTTCTTTTTCAATCATGCCGTAGGCTCTCTCAGCCTTAGACAGGCTCCTGGATGCATAAGCAACTCGTTGCAATTTCCCAAATTCATTAGCTTGTTGCAATACACACCCGACACCGTATGACGACGCATCACATGCTAATACCAAACACTTATATGGATCATACAACACAAACAATTTGTTTGAGCATAACAGTTTTCTAGCTTTTACAAAGGCATTTTCTTGGCTTTTGCCCCATACCTATTCATCTCCTTTACACAGTAAAGTGTGCAATGGTTCTAACAGTGTGCTGAGACCCGGTAAGAAGTTACCAAAGTAGTTCAGGAGTCCCAGAAATGACCGCAGCTCCATCACGTTTTGTGGCCTCGGTGCGTTCTCGATTGCCTCCGTCTTCGAATCGGTGGGCCTGATGCCATCCCCCACGAATCTTCTCCCTAGGAACTCCACTTCAGGCGCCAGGAAAACACACTTCGAGCATTTTAACCTGAGCCCCACGCGATTGAGCTAAGAACCTCCTCCAGATGCTCAATGGTGTCCCGACCTGTAACCAAGATGTCGTCCTGGAAAAAGATGGTGCGCGGGACCGACTTCAGTAAGCTTTCGATGTTTCTCTGGAATTTTGCCACGGCTGATCGAATCCCAAATGGGCATCTGTTGTAAATGAAGAGACCTTTGTGCGTGTTGATGCAGGTGAAGCCCTTCGATGATTCCTCCAGCTCCTGCGTCATGCAGGCCGAGGTCAAGTCCAGCTTTGTGAATGTCTTTCCTCCCGCCAGCATCGCATATAGGTCATCTGCCTTTGGTAGTGGGTATTGATCTTGTAGGGAGAAACGATTGATAGTTACATTGTAATCACCACAAATGCTGATGGTGCCGTCTCCCTTGAGGACTAGAACAATCGGACTGACCCAGTCGTTGAATTCGATCGGCGAAATGATGCTCGTTGCAGCCAGTCCAGCTCGATCTCCACCCTCTCTCTCATCATGTACGGTAGCGCTCTCGCCTTGTGATGAATGAGTCACGCCCCGGGAATCAAATGGATCTGCACTTTTGCTCCTTGGAACTTCCCGATGCCCGGTTCGAACAGCGAGGGGCACTTGTTTAGGACCTGGGCACACGAAGTGTCTTCGACGGGCTATCGCCCGGTACCACCCAGAGTGGTAACTTGTGCACCGCTCCATCGTAGGAGACCTTTACGGTAGCATTGCTGATTACGGGAATCAGTTCCTTTGTATAAGTTCTCAGTTTAGTGCGAATGGGAGTCAGGACTGCCCTTGAGGCCTTGCTGCACCACAATTTATCGAAAATCTTTTTGCTCATAACGTACTGGCTCATGCCCGTGTACAGCTCCATTGACACCGGGAGATCATTTAATTCAACCTTCAGCATTATCGGGGGACACTTTGTGGTTAATCTGTGCACCCCATATACCTCTGCCTCCTCGGTCTGAGGCTCTGGTTCGTCATGATCTGCCGTGGATCTGTCCTCCTTTGCCACATGGTGGTTTGCAAGATTAGCAGGGTTTGCTACTTGCCTGCACATACATTGGAGGTGTCCCATTGTTCCACAGCCCTTGCAAACGTATCCTTTGAAGCGGCATGAATGGAAACAATGATCACCCCCGCAGCGCCAACAAGGTGTTAATGGCCTAGCATTCATCACCCTTGATGGTGGACTCTGAGACATCTGCGGACGTGCAGCTGCAGGCATGTGAGGCCTACCCTGTACGTTACGAGTCGAAAACAACATTACTTTGTTCACAGTACTTGTAGCATCACTCGTGTGCTGAGAGATTTGTTTGGTATTGTCACTGGTGGCGGTGAACCCCTGGGCTATCGCTATGGCTTTATTCAAGGTTGGGGTTTCTACAGTCAAGAGTTTGCGAAGTATTACTTCATGGCCAATGCCAAGTACAAAGAAGTCCCTGAGCAGGTGCTCCAAATGTCCTTCAAATTCGCAATGTCCTGTAAGGTATCTTAGCTCGGCGACATAGCTCGCCACTTCCTGGCCTTCAGACCTCTTGCACGTGTAGAACCGGTACCTCGCCATCAGAACACTTTCCTTCGGGCTAAGATGCTCCCAGATCAGTGTGCACAAATCATATGATTTCTTTGTGGGTTTCGCTGGAGCAAGCAGATTTTTCATGAGGCCATATGTTGGAGACCCGCAAACGGTGAGGAGAATCGGCCTTCGTTTGGCAGCGTTCGCTTCTCCTTCCAGCTCGTTGGCCACGAAGTATTGGTCGAGTCGCTCCATGAAGGTTTCCCAATCATCTCCCTCCGAAAATTTCTCCAGGATGCCCATTGTTCTCTGCATCGTTGTGGGTGAGGTTCGTCATCTGTATCTCGTCGCCAGTTGTAGTGTATGAATAAAGAGTCGACCTGATATTGTCAGCTCAAAGTAAAGTGTGACCTTAGTCTTTTATTGCAGGTCTCCAGAGTGCCTCCCCAGCCTGTGAGGCCTCCTTAAGTACAGGTGCTCCCAAGGGATTATGGGATCCCTTGGGACTCCAGGGGATGAGCCCTCTGGTGGTTAAATAAGGTATTTACAGGTTTACATATATAACACATTGCCTGTAAACTTTCTACTCTTTCTTTGCCACGTCTATGTGCATAAATTGATCATGTGCGCTTAATTGTTGTATCTTTTTAATTTAAGCATTAATGAAACAATTTAGAAGTTGCAATTTACCTGAAAAATCAAGTTTCAATGCTAGAACGATTTTTTCTGTCTGCATTTGTATGAAATCTTTAGTTGTGTTTTGTTTACAGGCACATGCGTTCTTGATTGACCGCCTTCGTTTTTCAATTCTTCCCACTTTTCAGTCTAACTTTCCTGATTTCCACTAAAATTGCTTTTCTTTCATCAGATTTTGACTATTTCAACTATTCTTATTGCCTTATTTCGAACTATCACATCAATATTCCCGCCGTTTTGTCCATTTGTACTATTACAGAAAAATAAACATTAAACATAAAACAGATATAAAGCAAACAGGAAAAGAGGCTAACAATGTAAAAGAAAAAAGAGAAAATATCAACATTAAAAAGGCAAGAGGAGAGATAACAAAAGTTGACACACAATTGGAACAGGTACAGAGGAAGGGAAGTGAAAACCAAAGACAGGAAAATGCAAGAACTAGGAAAATTCAATAGAAACATGAAAGAAAATGGGATGAGAGATACATCAGCATTTTCTAACACCTACAGGATTGATCCACACTTGTGTTAACAAATTGTGCAGAAGTTCTTCGTTGCTTGTATATCTCGTATCCTTCCTGCATGGTTAGTTCAAAGGCAGTCCTATCTAAAACCTACACAAACTTAACTTTTCAGGACCTACAGATTGCAGAATTCAGGGGATCTGAGAACCATGAAAGGAGCTGTTCATTTCATCCGAATGGGCAGTGCTTTTAATAAAGCATAAACATTCCTCTTTTCATTACAGCCAATCTCATAGCTGCACACCTACTGCTGCTCATAAAAATGTCAGCAGAAGTAAAATGCAACAGCAACATAAAGCTACTAAACAAAACAAAATGAAAAGAAGAGAAAAGTACAAGGAAACTGTTGTGTATCTATAAAGCATGCACTCCCATGTTCCGTCACCAGAGCGCGCATCCCCTGAAGTCCCAAGGGATCCCAGCATCCCTTGGGAGCACTGTATATAAGCTGGCCCCGAAAGCCTGTTCCTCACTCTGGAGTGTCTTAATAAAGACTGAGGTCACTGTTACTTTAACCTCCCTGTATGCAGCCTCATCTGTGTTAGGAACACAATAATTGACGACGAGTATACGAATCCAACACAAAGATGCAGCAAACTGTGGGCATCCTGGAGAAGTTCTCGGAGGGTGAGGACTGGGAAGCCAATGTCGAACGGCTAGACCAGTACTCTGCAGCCAATGAACTAGACGGAGAAGGAAGCACTGCAAAAAGGAGAGTGGTGCTCCTCACGGTCTGCGGGGCACCGACCGACAACCTCATGAAGAATCTTCTGGCTCCGGTGAAACCCACAGATAAGTTGTATGAAGAGCTGTGTACATTGGTTCGGGAGCATCTTAACCCGAGGGAGAGCGTGCTGATGGCGAGGTATCGGTTCTACACGTGCCAGCGATCTGAAGGTCAGGAAGTGGTGAGCTACGTCGCCGAGCTAAGGCGACTTGCAGGGCAATGTGAGTTTGATGGCTACCTGGAGCAGATGGTCAGAGACTTTTTTGTACTGGGCATTGGCCACGAGACCATCCTACGAAAACTTTTGACTGTAGAGACACCGACCCTCAGAAAGGCCATTGCGATAGCACAGGCATTTATGTCCACCAGTGATAACACCAAACAAATCTCTCAGCACACAACTGCTAGCAATGTTCATAAATCAACTGGAGCTATGTTTGCGAGCAGAAATGTACAGGGTAGAAACCACGAATCTGCAACTGCTAGCAGGCCTCAGGTAACCCAGATGAATCAGGGTCCGCAACAAAGGATGAGTGCAATTCACACCTTGTTGGCATTGTGGAGGCTTCCATTCAGCCTATTCATGCCGCTTCAAAGGATATGTTTGCAAGACTGTGGAACAGTGGGGCACCTCTAACGAGCTTGCAGACGAGCTGCAAGCTCTGCAAAACCTGCTAACCACCAAATGGCAGAGGAAGATCGGTCCATGGTGGATCAAAGCAAGTTCGAACCTCAGAGAGAGGAGGCAGATGCTGAAGTACACAGGGTGCACACATTTACGATGAAATGTCCACCTATAATGCTAAATGTAAAATTGAATGGCTTACCCATAGCCATGGAACTGGACACTGGCGCTAGCCAATCCATCATGAGTAAAAAGATGTTTGAGAGACTGTGGTGCAACAAGGCACTCAAACCAGCCCTGAGCCCCATCCACACGAAACTGAGAATGTACACCAAAGAGCTCATCACTGTCCTGGGCAGCACCATGGTCAAGGTCACCTACGAGGGCACGGTGCACGAACTGCCACTCTGGATTGTCCCAGGTGATGGCACTACACTGCTTGGAAGGAGCTGGCTGGGCAAAATCCGCTGGAACTGGGATGACATCCGAGCGCTATCACATATCGATGAGGCCTCGTACCCAGGTTCTTAACAAATTTCCTTCCCTTTTTGAGCCAGGCATTGGAAACATTTCTGGGGCAAAGGTGCGGATCCACTTGGTCCCAGAGGCACGACCCATTCACCACAAGGCGCGAGCGGTACCTCACATGATGAGGGAGAGAGTGGAAATCGAGCTGGACAGGCTGCAACGCGAGGGCATCATCTCCCCAGTGGAATTCAGCGAGTGGGCCAGCCCGATTGTTCCAGTATTCAAATGTGATGGCACGATCAGGATTTGCGGTGATTATAAAGTAACTATTAATCGTTTCTCGTTGCAGGACCAATACCCACTACCTAAGGCAGACGACCTATTTGCGATGTTGGCAGGAGGATAGACGTTCATCAAGCTCGACTTGACTTCGGCCTACATGACGCAGGAGCTGGAGGAGTCTTCGAAGGGCCTCACCTGCATCAACACTCACAAGGGACTGTTCATCTACAACAGATGCCCGTTTGGAATTCGGTCGGCTGCAGCGATCTTCCAGAGAAACATGGAGTGCCTACTCAAGTCAGTACCACGCACGGTGGTTTTTCAGGACGGCATATTGGTCATGGGTTGGGACACCGTCGAGCACCTATAAAACCTGGAGGAGGTCCTCCAGCGACTGGATCACTTAGGGCTGCGGCTGAAGAGGTCGAAATGTGTCTTCATGGCAACAGAAGTGGAGCTTTTGGGGAGAAAGATCGCGGCGGACGGCATACGGCCCACAGATGCCAAGACAGAGGCTATCAGGAACGCGCCCAGGCCACAGAATGTCACGGAGCTGCGGTCGTTCCTGGGACTCCTCAACTATTTTGGTAACTTCCTACCGGGGTTAAGCACCCTCTTAGAGCCCCTACATGTGTTATTGCGTAAAGGTGAGAACTGAGTATGGGGGAAAAAAACCAAGTAATTGCTTTTGAGAAAGACAGAAACATTTTATGCTCCAACAAGCTGCTTGTATTGTATAACCCGTGTAAAAGACTTGTGCTAGCATGTGATGTGTCGTCGTACGGAGTCGGGTGTGTATTACAACAAGCTAACGTTGCGGGGAAGTTGCAACCTGTCGACTATGTTTCCAGGAGCTTGTCTATGGCCGAGAGGGCCTACAGCATGATTGAGAAAGCGTGTGTTCAGGGTAAAGAAAATTCATCAGTAATTGTTTCGCCTCAAATTTGAGCTGGAAACCGATCACAAGCCCCTCATACCGCTGTTCGCTGAAAACAAGGGGATAAATACTAATGCCTCAGCCCGCATACAAAGGTGGGCACTCGCGCTAGCAGCATATGACTATACCATCCGCCACAGGCCAGGCACCGAGAACTGTGCGGATGCTCTCAGTCGGCTACCATTGCCCACCACGGGGGTGGAAATGGCGCAGCCTGCAAACTTGTTGATGGTGGCGCAGCCCGCAGACTTGTTGATGGTCATGGAAGCGTTTGAAAATGATAAATCACCTGTCACGGCCTGCCAGATTAGGACTTGGACCAGCCAAGATCCTCTGCTGTCCCTAGTAAAAATCTGTGTACTGCATGGGAGTTGGGCCAGCATCTCTGTTGAAATACAAGAGCTAATCAAGCCGTTCCAGCGGCGAATGAATGAGCTGTCCATTCAGGCAGACTGCCTGTTGTAAGTAACCGCGTAGTGCTACCTTAAAAAAGCAAAAAAACGTTCATCTCGGATCTCCACAGCACACACCCGGGTATACTAATGATGAAAGCGGTAGCCAGATCCTACGTGTGGTGGCCTGGTATCGACTCTGACTTAGAGTCCTGTTACGGCAATGCAATGTGTGTGCTCAGTTGAGCAACGCGCCCAGAGAGGCACCACTAAGTTTGTGGTCCTGGCCCTCCAAACCATGGTCGAGGATCCATGTTCACTATGCGGGCCCGTTTCTCGGTAAAATGTTCCTGGTGGTGGTGGATGCTTTTTCAAAATAGATTGAATGTGAAATAATGTCGGGAAGCACCGCCACCATTGAAAGCCTGAGGGCCATGTTTGCCACCCACGGCCTGCCTGACATACTGGTCAGTGACAACGGGCTATGTTTCACCAGTGCTGAATTTAAAGAATTCATAACCCGCAATGGGATCAAACATGTCACCTCGGCCCCGTTTAAACCAGCCTCCAATGGGCAGGCAGAGCGGGCAGTACAAACATTCAAACAGAGCCTTAAACGAGTCACAGAAGGCTCACGCCAAACCCACCTGTCCCAAGTACTGCTCAGCTACCGCACGAGACCCCACTCGCTCACAGGGGTGCCCCCAGCTCAGCTACTCATGAAAAGGACATTTAAAACCAGACTCTCACTAGTTCACCCCAACCTGCATGATCAGGTAGAGAGCAGGCGGCAGGCAACAAAACGATGGTCGTGCCACTGTGTCATGGGAAATTGATCTGAATGTGCTAAACTATGGACATGGTCCCAAGTAGATCGCGGGCACGGTGATAGCTAAAGAAGGGAGTAGGGTTTTTGTAGTCAAACTAGACAATGGACAAATTTGCACAACGCACCTGGATCAAACGAGGCTGCGGTTCACAGACTGTCCTGAACAACCCACAGCAGACACCACCTTTTTCGAGCCCACAACACACACCCAAAGAATCAATGACACCATGCCGGACCAGGAAATCGATCCCATAATGCCCAACAGCCCAGCAAGGCCAGGCTCACCCAGCAGCCCTGCAGGGCCAACAACACGCCAGCCCAGCGAGGGCACAGCCAACACACCAGAACAGACATCTGGATCGAGGCGGTCCACCAGGGAAAGAAAGGCTCCCGACTGCCTCACCTTGTAAATAGTTTTCACTTTGACTTTGGGCGGCGGGGGGGAGTGATGTTGTGTATGTGTAAAGCATGCACTCCCATGTTCTGTCACCAGGGAGCGCATCCCCTGAAGTCCCAAGGGATCCCAGCATCCCTTGGGAGCACTGTATATAAGCCGGCCCCTAAGGCCTGTTCCTCACTCTGGAGTGTCTTAATAAAGACTGAGGTCACTATTACTTTAACCTCCGTGTGTGCAGTCTGATCTGTGTTAGGAACACAATAGAAACTAAATCAATGAAAAATCTGAGTAACCAAGACAAGCAACAAGAGGACCAAACAGTATGAAGACAAAGTAAAAAAGAGACCACTTCAATTTTAATGACTTTACTTTATCAATACAGTTACAATAACAAACACAACAGTAAATTGTTCCTCAGACCATAACATGTTTCAGAACACTGGAAGTATTTGGGGGAGTTTACATTCTGTTAAGCAAAGGGGCAAAAATCGCGGTCTCTACGGGCGCATACGATGTGTGCACGCACCCGTGGCGACCCCGCAAGTGCCGGTTCTCGGCGTGCAATGCAGATGCGGCAAAAGCCAGCACTTGTGAACTATCAAAATTTCTTTTGACAGTTCTAACGCATCCCCAGAAGAAGGGCCTTTGCAGACGGAGATTTGGGATATTTGCCCAGCGAATGTCTTTCAAACTCTTACGCCTGGTAAAAGGCCTGCATTTACCAACGTAAGTGTTTTAAAAGATAGAAAAATAAAATGTTATCAATAATTTTTGTATTAAAAACCCTGTTCATTAAGTTACGTTAATTTTTAACTCTATTAAAACATTTTTTAAAAAATTTTAAAATACATTGTCTAAAACATTCAATTTCAATTAATTTTAAATATGTGAAGTGTTTTTCTTATTTATTTAAAATGTTTGTGTTTTTGGTGGTATTCTCATTCATAGAAATGGTGATCTCCGTACAAACGGCAGTCCCTCGGAATCGAGGAAGACTTGCTCTCACTCCTGATGTGAGTTCTTTGGTGGCTGAACAGTCCAATACGAGAGTCACAGACTCTGTCATAGGTGGGACAGATAGTCGTTGAGGGAAGGGGTGGGTGAGACTGGTTTGCCGCATGCTCCTTCCGTTGCCTGCGCTTGACCTCTGCATGCTCTTGCTATTGAGACTCGAGGTGCTCAATGCCCTCCCGGATGCACTTTCTCCACCTAGGGTGGTCTTTGGCCAGGGACTCCCAGGTGTCAGTGGTGATGTCGCACTTTATCAGAGAGGCTTTGAGGGTGTCCTTGTAACGTTTCCGCTGCCCACCTTTGGCTCGTTTGCCGTGAAGGAGCTCCGCATAAAGCACTTCCTTTGGGAGTCTCGTGTCTGGCATGCAAACTATGTGGCCTGCCCAGCGAAGCGGATCGAGTGTGGTCAGCGCTTCAATGCTGGGGATGTTAGCCTGGACGAGGACACTGATGTGCTCCCAGGGGATTTGCAGGATCTTGCGGAGACATCGTTGGCGATATATCTCCAGTGACTTGAGGTGTCTTCTGTACATCGTCTGAGCCATACAGGAGGGCGGGTATTGCTACAGCGCTGTAGACCATAAGCTTGGTGGTAGATTTGAGGACCTGGTCTTCAAACACTCTTTTCCTCAGGCAGCCAAAGGTTGCACTGATGCACTGGAGGCGGTGTTGAATCTCCGCATCAATGTCTGCTTTTGTTGACAAGAGGCTCCCGAGATATGGGAAATGGTCCACGTTGTCGAGGGCCGTGCCTTGGATCTTGATGACTGGGGGGCAGTGCTGTGTGGCGAGGATAGGCTGGTGGAGGACTTTTGTCTTACAGATGTTTGGCCTAAGGCCCATGCTTTCATATGCCTCAGTAAATACATCGACTATATCCTAGAGTTCAGCCTCAGAATGTGCGCAGATGCAGGCGTCGTCCGCGTACTGTAGCTCAACAACAGAGGCTGGGGTGATCTTGGACCTGGCCTGGAGACGGTTGGAGCGATGACGCAGCCCTGTTTGACCCGGGACCGGACGTGGATTGGGTTTGTAATGGATCCGTTGGTAAGGATCACGGCCTGCATGTCGTCATGTAGCAGGTGAAGGATGTTGACAAACCTTTGGGGGCATCCGAAACGGAGGACGCCGCTCCATAGACCCTCGTGGTTGACAGTGTCAAAGGCCTTTGTAAGATCGAAAAAGGCCATGTATAAGGGCTGGCGCTGCTCCCTGCATTTTTCCTGCAGCTGTCGCGCTGCAAAGATCATGCCCGTTGTGCCCCGTAGGGAACGAAATCCGCACTGTGATTCCAGGAGGAGCTCCTCGGCCACAGGGAGAAGACGGTTGAGGAAAACGCGAGCGACAACTTTCCCAGTGGCTGATAGTAGGGAGAGTCCCCTGTAGTTGCCACGGTCGAACTTGTCCCCTTTTTTAAAGATGGTCATGATCACTGCATCTCTGATATCTCCCGGCATGCTCTCCTCCCTCCAGATGAGAGAGATGAGGTCATGTATCTTTGCCAACAGCGCCTCTCCGCCATACTTTAGCGCCTCAGCAGGGATTCCAGGGTAGCCTTGTTGTTCTTGAGCTGTTTTATGGCTTTTCCTACCTCGTGCAACGTTGGGGTTTCACTGAGGTGGTGGCGGGTGACATGCTGCGGAATAGAGTCGAGAACATTCGAGTCAAAGGCAGAGTCTCGATTGAGGAGATCTTCAAAGTGCTCCTTCCAGCGGGCCCTGACAGCCTCGGTGTCCTTGATGAGTGTTTCCCCGTTTTTGGCCAGCAGTGGGGTGGGGCCTTGGGAGTTTGGACCGTAGGTGGCCTTGACTGCGATGAAGAATCCTCGCACATCATGGCTGTCGGCCAGTTGTTATATGTCCTGTGCTTTCTCCATCCACCACCTGTTCTTTAGGTCCCGGGTTTTTTGTTGGACCTCAGCCTTGAGCCGTCTGTAATGTTGCTTTGCTGCCCCGAGTTGGGTTGTTGCTTGAGGCTCAGAAATGCTCTGCGCTTACAATCTATTAGTTCTTGGATCTCCTGATCATTTTCATCAAACCAGTCCTGGTGTTTTCTGGTTGAGTGACCAAGTGTCTCTTCACAGGCACTGGTTATGGAGACCTGGAGGGCAGACCAAGCGCTGTGGGCATTCAGCATCTCTGGGTAATCATCAAGGCATGCCAGATTAGCTGTGAGGCGCTGGCTGTATCAGGTTCTCTTAGCTGGGTCTTTAAGTGCCCCGGCATTGACTTTTTTGCGGCACTGCTTCTGCTGTCCCCTCTGCTTTGGGGCTATGTTAATGTCGATGATGGATCGGATTAGGCAGTGGTCCGTCCAGCAGTCATCAGCTCCTGTCATGGCGCGGGTGATGCGCACATTCTTGCGATCCCTGGCTCGGACGATGACATAGTCGAGCAGGTGCCAGTGTTTGGAGCGAGGGTGTTGCCACGATGCCTTGTATTTGTCCCTCTGGCGGAACAGGTTGTTGGTGTTGAGGAGTTCGTGTTCTCGACATTTCGTCAGGAGTAGGGCACCGCTGGTATTGGCTTTCCTTACCCCCTCTCTGCCAATCACACCTCTCCAGAGAGCTGTGTCTTTGCCGACCCTGGCGTTGAAGTCACCTAGGAGGATCAATTTGTCGCCCAAGGGGATGTGGAACAGGAATGTTTCGAGTTTGGAATAAAAACCCTCTTTGGTCTCATCCGTTGCATCGAGTGTTGGGGGTACGCACTGATGACTGTGGCGCATTGGTTCCAGGATAAGGTGAGTCAGAGAGTCAAGGGGCATTCGTTAACACTGCAGGGGGAGTCTTTGAGGCGATCGACCAGCTCATTTTTGATGGCGAAGCCGACGCTGTGAAGGCGCGTTCTTTCTCTGGTTTTCCTTTCCAGAAAAAGATGTAACCTCTACCTTGAACCTTGAGCTGGCCTTCCCCTGCCCGCCAGGTTTTGTTTAGGGTGGCGATGTCTATGTCAAAGCGTCTAAGTTCCTGGGCGACTATGGCGGTGCGGCGTTCCAGCCTGTCGCTGTTGGAGTTGTCCATGAGGGTCCTGACGTTCCAGGTCCCGAACTTCATGTTAATGAAGTGGAAGATGCCTGTGCGTGAGTTCTTTTAATGTGGGGTGGCCGCTGCACACCGGCTTGACAGAGCTCGGTCTTGGTTCAGTGGCAAGGGGGTCCAAGACGACTGGAGACCTGGCACTGCTGTATGAGCCTAATTGCCTACGGTGAGATGTTGGCCACAAGCTCGGCGCCGAGTAGCGTCCTTGATGGTAGGTGGCCCGAGGCTTGGTTGGGGGCAGGCATTAGGAAGGTCAGTTGTCCGCTGGAGTTCAGAGGGATGTTTGAAAAGTTTCTTCCAAAGTTTTCCAGAGTTATTTAAAAGTTTCTCTGGAGGTTGCAAAAGAAAAATTCTCCAAATTGTTTAAAAGTTTAAAAGTAGATTAGCAGTAAATTAAAAGTTGATTAAAAGTCTAAAATGTAAGTCAGTAGTCTACAGCCCAGTCAGTGTTCACTGCTAATGACCTAGGCCAGGTACAGCCCGTCGTTGGGCCGGGCCGGCTGGTTGGCTGGCTGAAGAGACCCAGAGTGCGTCGTTGGGCTGGGCCGGCTGGCCGAAGGGACATGGAGTGTGTCGCTGGGTCAGGCCCTCTGGCCGAAGGGACCCGGATTGCGAGGCTGGGTCAGACCGGCTGGCCGAAGGGACCTGGAGTGAGTCGTTGGGCCGGGCCCTCTGGCCGAAGGGACCTGGAGTGCGTCGTTGGGCCGGGCCGGCTGGCTGAAGGGTCCAGGAGTGCGTCGTTGGGCTGGACCCTCTGTGAATGGAGATACGCCATTTTTATTGGTTGGTCCGCCCTCATGATCCCAGGCTGCACATATGCTCCTGCAATACGTGGGCCCCTATGCTGGACTGCGCAGCTAGGCCTCAGAGCGCAAATCTATGTTCCTCTGGGACCACCAGATATTTTTGTAAAAATATTTTTGGTCGGAGGCATCCGCCCATGGGGAGCCTCTAACTGCAATTTTTGGCCCAATGTCATTTACTTGTAACTCATACACATCCAGTGGGCGTGCCCATTTCTGGATGAGGCCCATCTATATAATCCTCAAGCCTCATTTTAATGGAACCGACATGGTGTGAACAGCCAGCAATCAATATCAGGCTGTTGCTTGCTGGGGGAGAACGGTGGCCGGGGGAAATGTAAACTGGATCGGAAGCAGGCGGGTGGTGGAAAACAGAGGCTGGAGAGGGGGGTCGGAGGCCGGTGGAATCGGAGAGATTGGAAGAAGAGGAGTAACGGCAGCAGCTGATTTATCTGCATTCATGAACTAGACACATCAGGCGTGCAAAAGCATCCTCTTAACCTCCTGCTTTCCCTACTTCCTCCAACAGGCCCACCTAGATTGGAAGCTCGATTGGAATGACTGAGAATATCCAGCCAAAACTAGAGCAGTGAGTTAGCGCTAACTCACTGCTCTAGTTTTGGCTGGATATCCTCAGCAATTCGGAATCTTCTTTTATTAGGCACATATCTAACAAGAAGTCTAAGCAAATGAATCAAACTAATGTATTTTGTTGTCATGTACAATGTATTATGTCAGGATTTGTTTTCAATTTTTACTTTATATATGACAAATACGTAGCACTTTGGTGTGAGTTGGTGGTAATGGGGCTGCTCCAGTTAGTACTGATGGGAATTTTCCCCAGTGATTTGCGCCGTATTTTTAGAGCAGGCTGCTTTTTCTGGCCTAACTTAAAAATCCAGTTTCCCCAATCAATTTGCACCAGCGTCACTCATTTAGTTACGTTTTTTTTAGGTACGTTTTCTTTTCATCCAAAGGGGGCGTAACCAGCCATCTACGCCAATTCTGGCCATTTAGTGAACTTTGGCCAGCTGATAGTTACTCCATTTCTGCTTAGGCCAGTGTATGTGGCCTCTCGAGAAAACCCTTGCGGTGAGTTAGCGAAATCGGTGCAGGTAAGTAAATCGGAGGCCATTCGGCCTCGGCAAGGGGCTGGAAGCGGAGCGGACCGGGGGAAAGCACTCACTTGGGGACAGGAGAGGGTCGGCGGGGGAGGGAACACACTGACCGGCAATCACTCGGGGCCACAGCGGACCGGGACCGGCACTCACTCGGTCACCAGAGAGGGTTGGCGGGGAAGGGAGCACACTTACCGGCACTCACTCAGGGCCACAGCGGACTGGGACCGGCACTCACTCGGGGACAGGAGAGGGTCGGCGGGGGAGCGAGCACACTTACCGGCAAGCCCTTCGACCTGGGCTAAGGGCAGGAAGCGGAGCAGACCAGGGGAAAGCACTCACTCGGGGACCGGAGAGGGTCGGCGGGGGAGAGAGCAACTGTTTTATCCAGAAAGACCTGGGCATGGAGATGCCTCTGGAAGTGCCACAGCTGTTTTGGAGGTAAAAGAACATGGAGTATCAGGAGGACCGTTACTCAGATCACTCCTCAGCAACAGCAGAAGCACAAATCCAAACTCAACTTATCAATAAAGTGTTTGCAATTGTTTAACAATCTCCCTTTGTCATCATTTAACCCCACCTTCACAAAAATTACAAATCCTTTAATCCAGTGCCCATCACATCGGAATTCTTTGGATCATCCAAACCTACATAACATGAATAAATAACCGAGCATGACTATAATTTCCATGAATAACTAATTACAAGCAACTTAAAAGTGACCATAAATCATCCCATTCTTTCCTTACTCTATGCTTACCCTGGATATCTAGCGGTGTCCGTTTGAGATCCTGGTCCCGGTCTGGAGGCCTCTCGATTGCCAACTCGGAGCTGTACTGCGCATGCGCGTCCATTGCAGCGACGTCAAAAACTTACGTTTTTTTTCCCCGCGCACGCGCAGAGGACTGCGTTTTTCGGCGCAGATAGCAGGCTCCACCCTCCGAGGCGACTGGCCACGCTGCACGGCTCCAGATTACATATAAACATTGGGGAAAGTTTCAACATGTTTTTCTGGCGCATTTATGGACCTAAATAACCGACGCAACTCTGGCAATACGCCAGAAAACGGGCTTGGGCAAAATTGAGTCCGATATGCTGCAGTTGGCTATGTAAGACCGGTAGCACAAGGATTAACCAAAAACATCACTGATCTAGTTTCAAGAATGAGTTGCTTTCCCCCACGTTATGCTTCAATAAAATATTCCTCAAAACAATGGGTTTATGCATTGCTGCACAATTTAGGATTTCTGGTGCTGTACTGGAAAATGCGAGCAGAGAATTCCACGATCCTTTGCCATGGAATTCCAGACCCGTTCCCTAGTGATTCCATCTATGATCCTATGATGAAGATAACCTGTCCTTAGGATCACAACAGGACACTGCGCAAAACTTAATTTTATGGTTTTCTTAAGGGCAGTGCATTCTTATAAAGAAATTACTACTTTCAGAAACAAAGGAAAGCACACTGACAGAATTGGTGATGCAATTACATCATCATATGACTGCTGGTACCTTGAACTACAAGAAGTTTATTTTTAACCTGGCTTTAATTAAAATATGGATTAAAAACAGAAAAAAATATAAAGATCACTTCTCAGCAGATATAACATCTGTTGCTACACACACTTTCCCTGGTGGTCAACGGGGAAACTATGGTTTGCCAGTGCTGTTGGGGAGGGTTTAACTAGCTTGGCAGGGGGATGGGAACCTGAGAATAGATTCAGTAGGGAGGGGAGTAAAGCTGGAATTAGAAAGCAAAAATGTGGAAAGTGAGTTTGAAGGACAGAGGAAACAAGCAGGAAAAAAGGGTAAAAAAACAAAGTTAAAAGCTCTTTGTCTAAATGCACATAGCATTTGTAACAAAATAGATGAGTTGACGGCATAAACAGATACAAATGGGTATGATCTGATAGCCATTACAGAGATGCGGTTGCAAGGTAACCAGGACTGGGAACTAAATATTCAGGGATATTTGACAATTCGGAAGGACAGACAGAAAGGAAAAGGAGGTGGAGTAGCACTGTTAATAAAGGATGGGATCAGTGCGTTAGTGAGAAACAATATTGGCTCAGAGGATCAAGATGTTGAATCACTTTGGGTGGAGATAAGGAATAATAAAGGGAAAAAGTTGTTGGTGGGAATGGTCGATAGGCCCCTAACAGTAGCGACACTGTTGGATGGAGTATAAATCAAGAAGTAATGGAGGCTTCTAATAAAGGAACAGCAATAATCATGGGTGATTTTAACCTTCATATTGATTGGACAAAGCAAATTGGCCAGGGTAGCCTTGAGGAGGAGTTCATGGAGTGTATCCAGGATAGTTTCCTTGAACAGTACATTGCGGAACCAAACAGGGAGCAGGCTATCTTAGATCTAGTACTGTGTAATGAGGCAGAATTAATAAATGATCTCGTAGTAAAAGATCCACTAGGAATGAGTGACTATAATATGGTTGAATTACAAATTCAGTTGGAGGGTGAGAAAGTTGGTTCTCAAACCAGAGTCCTAAGCTTAAATAAAGGAGACTACAACGGTATGAAGGCAGAGTTGGCTAAAGTGAACTGGGAAAATAGACTTAAGAATAGGATGATTGATGAGCAGTGGCAGACATTTAAGGAGATATTTCATAACTCGCAACAAAAACATATCTCAATGAGAAGGAAAGACTGTACGAGAAGGGATAACCATCTGTAGCTAACTAAGGAAATAAGGGACGGTATCAAATTGAAAACAAATACATACAATGTGGGAGGCCAGAGGATTGGGAGTGTTTTTTAAGCCAGCAGAGAACGACTAAAAAAATGATTAAGAGAGGGAAGATAGATAATGAAAGTAAACTAGCACTAAATATAAAAACAAATAGTAAGAGTTTCTACAGGTTCATAAAAAGGAAAAGAGTGGCTGAAGTAAATGTTGGTCCCCTGGAGGATGAGATTGGGGAATTAATAATGGAGAACAGGGAAATAGCAGACATTGAACAAATATTTTGTATCGGTCTTCATGGCAGAAGACACTAAAAACATCCCAATAGTGGATAATCAAGGGGCTATAGGAAGGGAGGAACTTAAAACAATCACTATCATTAATGAAGTAGTACTAGATAAAATAATGGGACCAAAGGTGGACAAGTCCCCTGGACCTGATGCTTTACATCCTAGGGTCTTAAAAGAATTGGCTGCAGAAATATTGGATGCATTGGTTGTAATTTACCAAAGTTCCCTGGATTCTGGGGCGATCCCAGCAGATTGGAAAACCGCAAATGTAATACCCTTATTTAAAAAAGGAAGCAGACAAAAAGCAGGAAACTATAGACCAGTTAGCCTAACATCTGTCGTTGGGAAAATGCTGGAGTCCATTATTAAGGAAGCAGTAGCAGAACATTCAGAAAAGCATAATTCAATCTAGCAGAGTCAGCATGGTTTTATGAAAGGGAAATCATGTTTGACAAATTTGCTGGAGTTCTTTGAGGATGCAACGAGCAGGGTGGATAAGGGGGAATCAGTGGATGTGGTGTATTTGGATTTCCAGAAAGCATTCGATAATGTGCCACATAAGAGGTTACTGCACAAGATAAAAGCTCACGGGGTTGGGAATAATATATTAGCATCGATAGAGGATTGGCTAACTAACAGAAAACAGAGAGTCGGGATAAATGGGTCATTTTCTGGTTGGCAAACAGTAACTAGTGGGGTGCTGTAGGGATTGGTGCTGGGTCCTCAACTATTTACAATCTATATTAATGACTTGGATGAAGGGACCGAGTGTAATGTAGCCAAGTTTGCTGATGATACAAAGATGGGTGGGAAAGCAAATTGTGAGGAGGACACAAAAAACCTGCAAAGGAAGATAGACAGGCTAAGTGAGTGGGCAAAAGTTTGGCAGATGGAGTATAATGTGGAAAAATGTGACGTTATCCACTTTAGCAGAAATCATAGAAAAGCAAATTATAATTTAAATTGAGAAAAATTGCAAAGTGCTGCAGCACAGAGAAACCTGGGGGTCCTTGTGCATGAAACACAAATAATTAGTATGCAGGTACAGCGAGTAATCATGAAGGCAAATGGAATGTTGGCTTTTATGAGAGGTGATCTTATCATATAAGATTATGAGGGGGCTTGACAAGGTGGATGCAGAGAGGATGTTTCCACTGATGGGGGAGACTAGAACTCGAGGGCATGATCTTCGAATAAGGGGCTGCCTATTTAAAACTGAGATGAGGAGAAATTTCTTCTCTCAGAGGGTTGTAAATTTGTGGAATTCGTTGCCTCAGAGAGCTGTGGAAGCTGGGACATTGAACAAATTTAAGACTGAAATAGACAGTTTCTTAAACGATAAGGGAATAAGGAGTTATGGGGAGTGGGCAGGGAGGTGGAGTTGAGTCCATGATCAGATCAGTCATGATCTTATTGAATAGCGGAGCAGGCTCGAGGGGCCGTATGACCTACTGCTGCTCCTATTTCTTATGTTCTTCTTGCAAGGGGGATAGAGTATAAAAGCAGAGATGTCCTGCTACAACTGTACAGAGTATTGGTGAGGCCACACCAGGAGTACTGCATATAGTTTTGGTCTCCGTATTTAAGGAAGGATATACTTGCATTGGAGACTGTTCAGAGAAGGTTCACTAGATTGATTCCAGAGATGAGGGGGTTGACTTATGAGGATAGGTTGAGCCTATTGTGTATGGAGAAAGAGTCAGACTGAACACTGTGAGCTCAAAGTAAAGTGTGACCTTAGTCTTTTATTGCAGGTCTCCAGAGTGCCTCTCCAACCTGTGAAGCCTTCTTAAATATCTGTGTTCCCAAGGGATTATGGGATCCTTTGGGACTCCAGGGAATGAACCCTCTGGTGGCTGTACAGAGTAAATACAAGTCCACATATATAACATTCCCCGCCAAAGTCAATAGTGTAACTATTTACAATGTGAGTCGATCTGGGGCCCTTCTTACCCTGGTTGATCGTCTCGGTGTGAAAGCTGGTGTTGTTGAATCATTTGTTGGGCCCTCGCTGGGCTGCTGTGCAGCTGGCCTTGCTGGGCTGCCTGGTGTGTTGGGCCCTGCTGGGCTGCTGTGGATGATGGGTTCTGCTTCGTGGTCAACTGTGGTGTCGGTTGCCACTGGTGGGTGTGTTAGGGAATCAAAAAAGGAAGGGTGCAAGGTGGGTTGCTCAGGGTAGTCCGTGAATCTGAGTTTGATTTGGTCCAAGTATTTCCGGTGTTTGCGTCCATTTAAAAGTTTGACCCAAAACACCCTGCTCCCCTCTTTGGCCATGACAGTGCCAGGAAGCCACTTGGGACCTTGGCCATAATTTAATACAAATGCAGGATCATTGACATCAATCTCGCGTGACACATTTGTGCTATAATGGTATGCACTTTGTTGAAGCCGCCTGCTCTCTACCTGTTCATGTAGATCAGGGTGAACTAACGAGAGCCTTGTCTTAAGTGCTCTTTTCATGAGCAGTTCAGCAGGTGGGATTCCAGTGAGTGAGTGTGGTCTCGTGCGGTAGCTAAGCAGGACTCGGGGATAGGCGAGTCTGCAGTGAGCCTTCAGTTACCCTCTTCAAGCCTTGCTTGATGGTTTGCATTGCTCTCTCTGCCTGACCATTGGACGCTGGTTTAAATGGAGCAGATGTGACATGTTTGATCCCGTTACGGGTCAAGAATTCTTTGAACTCAGCACTGGTAAAACATGGCCCATTGTCGCTCACCAGGACATTGGGTAAGCCGTGTGTGGCAAACATGACCCACAGGCTTTCAGTGGTGGCAGCGAACGTGCTAGCCGACATTATCTCACATTCAATCCACTTGGAGCACGCGTCTACAACCACAAGAAACAGTTTACCCAAGATCCGGCCTGCATAGTCGACGTGTATCCGAGACCACGGTTTGGAGGGCCAAGACCATAAACTTAGCGGCGCCTCCCTGGGTATATTGCTTAACTGCGAGCATGTATTACATCTGTGAACGCAGGACTCTAAGTCCACATCGATACAGGCCACCACACGTGGGATCTCGCTATCGCTTTCATCATTACGATGCCTGGGTGGGTACTGTGGAGGTTATTGATGAAGGTGTCCCCACCCTTCTTGGGGACCACTACTCGATTGCCCCACAGAAGGCAGCCTACCTGTATAGACATTTCATCTTTGCGCCGCTGGAACGGCTTTATCTCTTTCTGTATTTCCACTATGACACTGGACCAGCTCCCGTGAAGCACACAGCTTTTGACTAGAGATAATAAGGGGTCCTGGCCTGTCCAGGTTTTGATCTGCCGGGCAGTGACGGGTGATTGCTCACTCTCAAATGCTTCCATAACCATGGCTAGATCTGCGGGCTGCGCCATTTCCACCCCCGTGGTGGGCAATGGCAGCCTACTGAGAGCATCGGCACAGTTTTCTGTGCCTGGCCTGTGGCGGATGGCATAGTTGTATGCGGACAACGTGAGCGCACATCTCTGGATGCGGGCCGATACGTTGGTATTTATCCCTTTACTCTTGGAAAACAGGGATATAAGTGGCTTATGGTCAGTTTCCAATTCGAATTTTAGCCCAAACAGGTATTGATGCATTTTCTTTACCCCATAGACACACGCTAACGCTTCTTTTTCAATCATGCTGTAGGCTCTCTCGGCCTTAGGCAGACTCCTGGATGCATAAGCAACCGGTTGCAGTTTCCTGAAATCATTAGCTTGTTGCAATACACACCCGACGCCATATGACGACACATCACATGCTAGTACCAAACGCTTACATGGATCATACAACACAAGCAATTTGTTTGAGCATAACAATTTTCTCGCTTTTGCAAAGACATTTTCTTGGCTTTTGCCCCAAACCCATTCTCCCCCTTTTCGTAGTAAGACATGCAGTGGTTCTAGCAGGGTGCTAAGAAGTTACCAAAGTAGTTCAAGAGTCCCAGAAACGACCGCAGCTCCGTCACATTCTATGGCCTTGGTTCGTTCTCGATTGCCTCTGTCTTCACGTTGGTGGGCCTGATGCCGTCCACCGCAATCCTCCTTCCCAAGAACTCCACTTCAGGCGCCAGGAAAACGCAGTTCCAGCGTTTTAACCTGAGCCCCATGCGATTGAGTCGACTAAGAACCTCCTCCAGGTTCTGCAGATGCTCAACTGTGTTCTGACCTGTGACCAAGA
Source organism: Pristiophorus japonicus (assembly GCF_044704955.1). NCBI lineage: Eukaryota > Metazoa > Chordata > Chondrichthyes > Pristiophoridae > Pristiophorus > Pristiophorus japonicus. The sequence goes on along the minus strand of NC_091996.1, from coordinate 28,703,359 downwards.
TGTCATCCTGGAAGACCACGGTGTGCGGGACCGACTTCAGTAAAATTTCCATGTTTCTCTGGAATATCGCCGCCGCTGATCGGATTCCAAAAAGCAACAGTTATAAACAAAAAGACCTTTGTGCATGTTGATGCAGGTGAGGGCCTTCAATGATACCTCCAGTTCCTGCGTCATGTAGGCTGAAGTCAGATCCAGCTTCTTGAACATCTTTCCTCCCGCCAACGTTGCAAAGAGGTCGTCAGCTTTTGGCAGTGGGTATTGGTCCTGCAGGGAGAAACGATTAATAGTTACTTTGTAATCGCCACAGATTCTGACGGTGCTGTCTCCCTTGAGGACTGGGACAATAGGACTGGCCCACTCACGGAACTCGATCGGAGAAATGATGCCCTCTCGTTGCAGCCGGTCTAGCTTGATCTCTGCCCTTTCTCTCATCATGTACGGTACTGCTCTCGCCTTGTGATGGCTGGGTCGCGCCCCCAGAATTAGGTGGATGTGCACTTTTGCTCCTTGGAATTTCCCGATGCCTGGTTCGAACAGCGAAGGAAATTTGTTTAAGACCTGAGCACATGAAGGATCGTCAACGGGCGATAGCGTTCGGACGTTGTCCCAGTTCCAGCGTATCTTTCCCAGCCAGCTCCTGCCGAGCAGCGCAGGACCATCGCCCGGTACCACCCAAAGTGGTAGCCTTGTGCACCGCTCCAGGGGACCTTTACGGTAGCACTGCCAATTACAGGAATCAGTTCTTTAGTGTAAGTCCTTAATCTCGTACAAACTGGAGTTAAGACTGGCCTTGAGGCCTTGTTGCACCATAACCTTTCGAAAGTTTTTTTGCCCATGATGGACTGGCTCGAGCCCGTGTCCAGCTCCATTGACACCGGGAGTCCATTTAGTTCAACATTCAGCATTATCGGGGGACAATTCGTGGTGAATGTGTGCACCCCATGTACCTCTGCCTCCTCTATCTGAGGCTCTGGTTCGTCGTGATCTCCGTGGATCTGTCCTCCTCTGCAACATTGTGGGTTTGCAGGTTTAACAGGCTTAGCAGCTCGCCTGCACACTTGTTGGAAGCATCCCATTGTTCCACAGCCCTTGCAAACGTATCATTTGAATCGGCGTGAATAGAAACGATGATCACCCCCGCAGCGCCAAAAAGATGTTAATGGCCTTGCATTGATCACCCTTTATGGTGGACTCTGAGACATCTGCGGACGTGTAGCTGCAGGTATGTGTGACCTGCCCTGTACATTACAATTCGAAAACAACATCACTTTGTTCACGGTACTTGTCGCAGCACTTGTGTGCTGAGAGATTTGCTTAGTATTGTCACTGGTGGCAATGAATGCCTGGGCTATCACTATGGCCTTACTCAAGATTGGGGTCTCTACAGTCAAAAGCTTGCGAAGTATGGTTGCGTGGCCAATGCCAAGTACAAAAAAATCTCTGAGCATGTGCTCCAAATGTCCTTCAAATTTGCAATGTCCTGCAAGGCGTCTCAGCTCGGCGACATAACACGCCACTTCCCGGCCTTCAGACCTTTCGTAGGTGTAGAACCGGTACCTCGCCACCAGATCGTTTTCCTTCGGGTTCAAATGCTCTCGGACCAGTGTGCACAAATCGTCGTACGATTTCTCCATGGGTTTCGCTGGAGTGAGCAGATTCTTCATGAGGCCGTACGTTGGTGCCCCACAGACAGTGAGGAGGATCGTTCTACATTTGGCAGCGCACTCTTCCCCATCTAGCTCGTTGGCCACGAAGTATTGGTTGAATCGCTCCACAAAAGGTTCGCAATCATCTCCACCGAAAATTTCTCCAGGATGCCCACTGTTCTCTGCATCTTTGGATTCGCTTTCTGTATCTCGTCGCCAGTTGTTGTGTATGGAGAAAGAGTCAGACTAAACACTGTGAGCTCAAAGTAAAGTGTGACCTTAGTCTTTCATTGCAGGTCTCTAGAGTGCCTCTCCAACTTGTGAAGCCTTCTTAAATACCTGTGCTCCCAAGGGATTATGGGATCCCTTAGGATTCCGGGGAATGAGCCCTCTGATACCTGTACAGAGTAAATACAAGTCCACATATATAACAGAACCTATACACACTGGAGTTCAGAAGAATGAGAGGTGATCTTATTGAAACTTATAACATAATGAGGGGGCTCGACAAGGTGGATGCAGAGAGGATATTTCCACTCAAAGGGGAAACTAAAACTAGGGAACAGAGTCTTAGAATAAGGGGCCGCCCAGTTAAAACTGAGATGAGGATAAATTTCTTCTCTCAAAGGGTTGTAAATCTATGGATCTCTCTGCCCCAGAGAGCAGTAGAGGCTGGGTCATTGAATATATTTAAGGCGGAGATAGACAGATTTTTGAGCGATAAGGGAGTAAAGGGTTATGGGGAGTGGGCAGGGAAGTGGAGCTGAGTCCCGGCGAAGCAGGCTTGAGGGGCCAAATAGCCTACTCCTGCTCCTATTTCTTATGGTTTCACAGCAGGAACTTTCAGAGACTCAGGAAATCATGACACTTCATTGCAAGTATCGTTATTGGCCCGAAAACTGTGGTCGGAGGCTTCCTGCGGGCGGACGCCTCCGACCAAAATTTTTTTCCTAAAGTACCTGATGGTCCCAGAGGAACGTAGACTTATGGTCTGAGGCCTAGATGCGCAGTGCAGCACATGGGATCATACATCCCAGGAACATAAGCGCAACCTGGGATCAAGTGAGTCTGGACCACCAATGGACATGGGGTATTCTCACTGATAATAATGGGAGCTCAGTTTGTATGAGCCCCCATTACTATCAATGAGAATATCCCAAAAGGCACAGAAACACAACACAATAAATAAAAAAAACACCTCACAAATTAATTGAAATTGAATGTTTTAGAAAAAAATTGATTTTATAGAAATTTTATTAAATATGTTTTAATAGGGTTAAAAATAAACATATCCTTAATGGACAGGGTTTTTAGAAACATAGAAAATAGGTGCAGGAGTAGGCCATTCGGCTCTTCGAGCCTGCATCACCATTCAATAAGATCATGGCTGATCGTTCACCTCAGTACCCCTTTCCTGCTTTCTCGCCATACCCTTTGATCCCTTTAGCCGTAAGGGCCATATCTAACTCCCTCTTGAATATATATAACGAACTAGCATCAACAACTCTCTGCGGTAGAGAATTCCACAGGTTAACAACTCTCCTAGTGAGGAAGTTTCTCCTCATCTCGGTCCTAAATGGCTTACCCCTTATCCTTAGACCGTGACACCTGGTTCTGGACCTAACCAACATCGGGAAAATTCTTCCTGCATCTAACCTGTCCAGTCCCGTCAGAATTTTATATGTTTCTATGAGATTCTCTCTCATTCTTCTAAACTCCAGTGAATACAGGCCCAGTTGATCCAGTCTCTCCTCATATGTCAGTCCAGCCATCCCGGGAATCAGTCTGGTGAACCTTCCCTGCGCTCCCTCAATAGCAAGAACATCCTTCCACAGATTAGGAGACCAAAACTGAACACAATATTCCAGGTGAGGCCTCACCAAGGCCCTGTACAACTGCAGTAGGATCTCCCTGCTCCTATATTCAAATCCCTAGCTGTGAAGGCCAACATGCCATTTGCCTCCTTCACCGTCTGCTGTACCTGCATGCCAACTTTCAATGACTGATGTACCATGACACCCAGGTCTTGTTGCACCTCCCCTTTTCCTAATCTGCCGTCATTCAGATAATATTCTGCCTTCCTGTTTTTGCCACCAAAGTGGATAACCTAACATTTATCCACATTATACTGCATCTGCCATGCATTTGCCCACTCACCTAACCTGTCCAAGTCTCTTGGCAGCCTCCTCACAGCTCACACTTTAGTGTCATCTGCAAACTTGGAGATATTACACTCAATTCCTTTATCTAAATCATTGATGTATATTGCAAGTAGCTGGGGTCCCAGCACTGAGCCCTGTGGCACCCCACTAGTCACTGTCTGCCATTCTGAAAAGGATCCATGTATCCCGACTCTCTGCTTCCTGTCTGCCAACCAGTTCTCTATCCACGTCAATACATTACCCCCAAAACCATGTGCTTTAATTTTGCACACCAATCTCTTGAAAGTCCAAATACACCACGTCCACTGGTTCTTCCTTGTCCACTCTACTAGTTACATCCTCAAAAATTTCTAAAAGATTTGTCAAGCATGATTTCCCTTTCATAAATCCATGCTGACTTGGACCGATCCTGTCACTGCTTTCCAAATGCGCTGCTATTTCATCTATTCCAACATTTTCCCCACGACTGATGTCAGGCTAACCGGTCTATAATTCCACGTTTTCTCTCCCTCCTTCTTTAAAAAGTGGTGTTACATTAGCTACCCTCCAGTCCATAGGAACTGATACAGAGTTGATAGACTGTTGGAAAATGATCACCAATGCATCCACTATTTCTAGGGCCACTTCCTTAAGTACTCTGGGATACAGACTATCAGGCCCTGAAGATTGATTGGCTTTCAATTTCCCTAACACAATTTCCTGACTAATAAGGATTTCTTTCAATTCCTTCTTCTCGCTAGACCCTCGGTCCCCTCGTATTTCCGGAAGGTTATTCGTGTCTTCCTTCGTGAAGACAGAACCAACGTATTTGTTCAATTGGTCTGCCATTTCTTTGTTCCCCATTATAAATTCACCTGATTCTGACTGCAAGGGACCTACATTTCTCTTTACATATCTATAGAAGCTTTTGCAGTCAGTTTTTATGTTCCCGACAAGCTTCCTCTCATACTCTATTTTCCCCCCTCCTAATTAAACCCTTTGTCCTCCTCTGCTGAATTCTAAATTTCTCCCAGTCCTCAGGTTTACTGCTTTTTCTGGCCAATTTATATGCCTCTTCCTTGGATTTAACACTATCCTTAATTTCCCTTGTTAGCCACGGTTGAGCCACCTTCCCCGTTTTATTTTTATTCCAGACAGGGATGTACAATTGTTGAAGTTCATCCATGTGATCTTTAAATGTTTGCTATTGCCTATCCACCGTCAACCTTTTAAGTATCATTTCCCAGTCTATTCTAGCCAATTCATGTCTCATACCATTGATTGATTTTGTGTTCTAATAGATAAGAGGATAAATTACTAAATAGCTGTTTAGTGTGTGTAGTGGGAGTCAGTGTTTTTGCTGGGTAATTTAAGGGTAACTAGTGGCATGGCAGGGCAGCTCATTCAAACCTGTGCCATGTGGGAATTCCTGGATGCTTCCCGCAACGGGGATGACCACATGTGCAGGAACTGTCTCCAGCTCTTCCAACTCGAGCGCCGAGTCTCAGAGCTTGAGCGAGGACTGGAGGCACTGAGGAGCATCCGAGAGAACGAGAGGTACGTGGATAGCTCGTTTCAGGCGTTGGTCACCCACAGATTAAAAGGATACAGGAGGATAGGAAATGGGTGACCGTCGCACACAAGAGTATGGCGAGGCAGGTAGTGCAGGAGTCCCCTGAGGCTATCCCGCTCTCCAACCAGTACTCTATTCTGACTACTGGCGAGGGCGGTGATGTCTCTGGGGAGTGCAGCCAGGGCCAAGTCCACAGCACTGTGGGTGGCTCAGCTGCACAGGGGGGAAGGAAGAAGACTGGAAGGGCTACAGTGATAGGAGATTCAATAGTTAGGGGAGCAGATAGGCGCTTCTGCGGCAGCAAAAGTGACATCAGGATGGTGTGTTGCCTCCCTGGTGCAAGGGTCAATGATGTCACTGAACGACTGCAAGGCATTCTGGGGAGGGAAGGGGAACAGCCAGTGGTTGTGGTTCACATTGGTATCAACGACATAAGTAGAAAGAGGGGTGAGATCCTGAAAGCTGAGTTTAGGGAGCTAGGAGTAAGAATGAAAGCCAGGACCTCAAAGGTGGTAATCTCGGGATTACTGCCAGTGCTACGTACTAGTGAAGATAGAAATAGGAAGGCTAATCAGATAAATACGTGGCTGGGCCATTGGTGTAGGAGGGAGGGCTTTAGTTTCCTGAACAATTGGGATCGCTTCTGGGGTAGGTGGGACCTGTACAAGTCGGACAAGTTACACCTCAACAGAGACGGAACCAATGTTCTCGCGGGTGGTTTTGATAGTGCAGTTGGGAGGGCTTTAAACTAGCTTGGCAGGGGGATGGGAACCCAGGAGAGGGCTCTGAGCTAGTTAGAGTGGGTGAGAGCTCAGATGAACAGAACCCCAAGAAAGGATGCAAAAGGCAGGAGGCAACAGAGCAGAGTAGCGCTGGGGTAAGTGTAAACCACAAGGTGATAGGAAGGGACAATATGTATGAATATAAAGGGGCTGCAGGAGGGGTCAAAACTAAAAATCATGGTTTAAAAACTAGTATTAAAACACTTTACCTAAACGCACGCAGCATTCGAAACAAAGTAAATGAGTTGACGGCACAAATCATTACGAATGGGTATGATTTGGTGGCCATTACAGAAACGTGGTTGCAGGGTGGCCAAGACTGGGAATTAAACATACAAGGGTATCTGACAATTCGGAAAGGTAGACAAGAAGGGAAAGGAGGTGGGGTAGCTCTTTAATAAAGGATGATATATGGGCAGTTGTGAGAGACGATATTGGCTCTAATGAATAAAATGTTGAATCATTGTGGGTGGAGATTAGAGATAGTAAGGGGAAAAAGTCACTGGTGGGCATAGTTTATAGGCCCCCAAATAATAACTTCATGGTGGGGCGAGCAATAATCAAGGGAATAATGGAGGCATGTGAAACAGGAATGGCAGTAATCATGGGGGATTTTAACCTACATATCGATTGGTCAAATCAAATCGCACGGGGTACCCTGGAGGAGGAATGCATAGAATGCATACGGGATTGTTTCTTAGAACAGTATGTTACAGAACCTACAAGGGAGCAAGCTATCTTAGATCTGGTCCTCTGTAATGAGACAGGAATAATAAACGATCTCCTAGTAAAAGATCCTCTCGGAATGAGTGATCACAGTATGGTTGAATTTGTAAGATTGAGGGTTAGGAAGTAGTGTCTCAAACGAGCGTACTATGCTTAAACAAAGGGGACTACAGTGGGATGAGGGCAGAGTTGGCTAAAGTAGACTGGGAACACAGACTAAACGGTGGCACAATTGAGGAACAGTGGAGGACTTTTAAGGAGCTCTTTCATAGTGCTCAACAAAAATATATTCCAGTGAAAAAGAAGGGCAGTAAGAGAAGGGATAACCAGCCGTGGATAACCAAGGAAATAAAAGAGAGTATCAAATTAAAAACCAATGTGTATAAGGTGGCCAAGGTTAGTGGGAAACTAGAAGATTGGGAAAATTTTAAACGACAGCAAAGAATGACTAAGAAAGCAATAAAGAAAGGAAAGATAGATTACGAAAGTAAACTGCGCAAAACATAAAAACAGATAGTAAAAGCTTTTACCAATATATAAAACGGAAAAGAGTGACTAAAATAAATGTTGGTCCCTGAGAAGATGAGAAGGGGGATTTAATAATGGGAAATGTGGAAATGGCTGAGACCTTAAACAATTATTTTGCTTCGGTCTTCACAGTGGAAGACACAAAAACCATGCCAAAAATTGCTGGTCACGGGAATGTGGGAAGGGAGGACCTTGAGACAATCACTATCACTAGGGGGGTAGTGCTGGACAGGCTAATGGGACTCAAGGCAGACAAGTCCCCTGGTCCTAATGAAATGCATCGCAGGGTATTAAAAGAGATGGTGGAAATTATAGCAGATGCATTCGTTATAATCTACCAAAATTCTCTGGACTCAGGGGAGGTACCAGCGGATTGGAAAGCAGCTAATGTAATGCCTCTGTTTAAAAAAGGGGACAGACAAAAGGCAGGTAACTATAGGCCGGTTAGTTTAACATCTGTAGTGGGGAAAATGCTTGAAGCTATCATTAAGGAAGAAATAGCAGGACATCTAGATAGGAATAGTGCAATCAAGCAGACGCAACATGGATTCATGAAGGGGAAATCATGTTTAACTGATTTACTGGAATTCTTTGAGGATATAATGAGCATGGTGGATAGAGGTGTACCGATGGATGTGGTGTATTTAGATTTCCAAAAGGCATTCGATAAGGTGCCACACAAAAGGTTACTGCAGAAGATAAAGGTACGGGGAGTCAGAGGTAATGTATTAGCATGGATCGAGAATTGGCTGGCTAACAGAAAGCAGAGAGTCGGGATAAATGGGTCCTTTTCGGGTTGGAAATCGGTGGTTAGTGGTGTGCCACAGGGATAGGTGCTGGGACCACAACTGTTTACAATATATATCGACGACCTGGAAGTGGGGACAGAGTGTAGTGTAACAAAATTTGCAGATGACACAAAGATTAGTGGGAAAGCGGGTTGTGTAGAGGACACAGAGAGGTTGCAAAGAGATTTCGATAGGTTATGCGAATGGGCTAAGGTTTGGCAGATGGAATACAATGTCGGAAAATGTGAGGTCATCCACCTTGGAAAAAAAAACAGTAAAAGGGAATATTATTTGAATGGGAGAAATTACAACATGCTGCGGTGCAGAGGGACCTGGGGGTCCTTGTGCATGAAACTCTTTTGAGTTTACCTGCGAAAACATAAAACATTAAAGAGTGCCACCCGACCTGGGTGACACTCCAGACATTTACAAGGCCCTTTTTTTCCCCCCTTTTTTTTTTTGTGTTTTTCTTTTTTTGGTTTTTTTTTGGGCACTAAAATCACAATTTTTCCCCAGTGCCCCCTATAAAAGGGAAGGGGACACTAAAAGCACCGGCAATTAAAACAAATTAACTTTAAAACGTAAAATCAAATTAAAATTTGGTTGCCGGGCGTGATGATGCACTCCAGTCCCTCCGGTGCCCACCTCTCGCGGAAGGCCGCGAGCGTACCGGTGGACACCGCGTGCTCCATCTCCAAGGACACCCTGGACCGGATGTAAGAGCGGAAGAGAGGCAGGCAGTCAGGTTGAACGACCCCCTCGACCGCCCGCTGCCTGGACCGGCTGATGGCACCCTTGGCCGTGCCCAGGAGCAGTCCTACGAGGAGGCCTTCGGACCTACCCGCTCCCCTCCGCACAGGGTGCCCAAAGATCAGGAGAGTGGGACTGAAGTGCAGCCAGAATTTCAGGAGCAGCCCCTTCAAATAGTGGAACAGGGGCTGCAACCTCGTGCATTCAATAAAAACATGGAACATCCTTGTGCATGAATCCCAAAAAGTTAGTTTGCAGGTGCAGCAGGTAATCAGGAAGGCGAATGGAATGTTGGCCTTCATTGCGAGAGGGATGGAGTACAAAAGCAGGGAGATCATGCTGCAACTGTACAGGGTATTGGTGAGGCTGCACCTGGAGTACTGCGTGCAGTTTTGGTCACCTTACTTTAGGAAGGATATACTAGCTTTGGAGGGGTACAGAGACGATTCACTTGGCTGATTCCAGAGATGAGGGGGTTACCTTATGATGATAAATTGAGTAGACTGGGTCTTTACTCGTTGGAGTTCAGAAGGATGAGGGGTGATCTTATAGAAACATTCAAAATAATGAAAGGGATAGACAAGATAGAGGCAGAGAGGTTGTTTCCACTGGTCGGGGAGACTAGAACTTGGGGGCACAGCCTCAAAATACAGGGGAGCCAATTTAAAACCGAGTTGAGAAGGAATTTCTTCTCCCAGAGGGTTGTGAATCTGTGGAATTCTCTGCCCAAGGAAGCAGTTGAGGCTAGCTCATTGAATGAATTCAAATCACAGATAGATAGATTTTTAACCAATAAAGGAATTAAGGGTTACGGGGATCGGGCGGGTAAGTGGAGCTGAGTCCACGGCCAGATCAGCCATGATCTTGTTGAATGGCGGAGGAGGCTCGAGGGGCTTGATGGCCTACTCCTGTTCCTAATTCTTATGTTCTTATGTTCTTATGAAGTTACCTTTCCTTACGTTCAGGATTAACTGTGTCACTCTCCATCTTAATAAAGAATTCTACCATATTATGGTCACTCTTCCCCAAGGGGCCTCGCACAACAAGATTGCTAATTAATCGTTTCATATTACACATCACCCAATCTATGATAGCCAGCCCTCTAGTTGGTTCCTTGACATATTGGTCTAGAAAACCATCCCTAATACACTCCAGGAAATCCTCCTCCACTGTATTGCTACTAGTTTGGTTAGCCCAATCTATATGTAGATTAAAGTCGCCCATGATAACTGCTGTACCTTTATTGCATGCATCCCTAATTTCTTGTTTGATGCTGTCCCCAACCTCACTACTACTGTTTGGTGGTCTGCACACAACATCCACTAGCATTTTCTGCCCTTTGGTATTCCACAGCTCTATCCATACAGATTCCACATCATCCAAGCTAATGTCCTTCCTTACTATTGCTTTAATTTCCTCTTTAACCAACAATGCTACCCCACTTCCTTTTCATTTCTGTCTACCCTTCCTGAATGTTGAATACCCCTGGATGTTGAGTTCCCAGCCTTGGTCACCCTGGAGTCATGCGTCCGTAATCCCAATTATATCATATTCGTTAATAGCTGCCTGTGCAGTTAATTCGTCCACCTTATTACCAATACTCCTCGCATTGAGGTACAGAGCCTTCAGGCTTGTCTTTTTAACACACGTTGTCCCTTTAGAATTTTGCTCTAACGTGGCCCTTTTTGATTTTTGGCTTGGGTTTCTCTGCCCTCCACTTTTACTTTTCTTGTTTCTATCTTTTGCTTCTGCCCCCATTTTACTTCCCTCTGTCTCCCTGCATAGGTTCCCATCCCCCTGCCATATTCGTTTAAACCCTCCCCAACTGCACTAGCAATCACTCCCCCTACGACATTGGTTCTGGTCCTGCCCAGGTGCAGACCGTCCAGTTTTTACTGGTCCCACCTCCCCCAGAACCGGTTCCAATGTCCCAGGAATTTGAATTCCTCCCTCCTGCGCCACTCTTCAAGCCACGTATTCATCTTAGCTATCCTGCTATTTCTACTCTGACTAGTACGTGGCACTGGTAGCAATCCTGAGATTACTACCTTTGTGGTCCTGCTTTTTAATTTAACTCCTCGCTCCCTAAATTCAGCTTGTAGGACCTCATCCTGTTTTTTACCTATATCGCTGGTACCTATAAGCACTATAACAACTGGCTGTTCACCCTCCCCCTCCAAAATGTCCTGCACCTGCTCCGAGACATCCTTGACCCTTGCACCAGGGAGGCAACATACCATCCTGGAGTCTCAATTGCGTCCGCAGAAACGTCTATCTATTCCCCTTACAATAGAATCCTCTACCACTATAGCTCTCCCACTCTTTTACCTGCCCTCCTGTGCAGCAGAGCCACCTATGGTGCCATGAACTTGGCTGCTGTTGCCCTCCCTTGATGAGTCATCGCCCCCAACAGCATCCTAGGTGGTGTATCTGTTTTGAAGGGGGATGACCGCGGGGGACCACTGCACTACCTTCCTTCCACTGCTCTTCCTGCTGGTCCCCCATTCCCTACCTGCCTGAGTAACCTTTACCTGCGGTGTGACCAATGCACTAAACATGCTATTCACGACATCCTCAGCATCGTGGATGCTTCAGAGTGAATCCATGCGCAGCTCCAGTGCCGTAATGCGGTCTGTCAGGAGCTGCAGCTGGATACACTTCCTGCACATGTTATCATCAGGGACGCTGGAAGCATCCTTGACTTCCCACATAGCACAGGAGGAGCATGACATGGGTCTGGGCTCTCCTGCCATGACTTAACCCTTAAATTCATTTAATTTGGCAATAATGCCAAAGGTTTCTTACTGATAAAGGAAAAGAAAAAGAAGAAAAACTATTCACCAATCACCAGCCAATCACTTACTCCCTTGGCTGTGATGTCACACTTTGATTTCTTTTTACTTCTTTTTTGCCTTTGCTCCCTGCTGCAGCTGCACCAGCTGGCTCCTCCTCCGAAGCTGCTGCTACTCTGACTGCTGGGCCTTTTATGGGCCTCCACTGGACTCACCGCTCCTTCTCGATGCTGCCGCTCCCTCCTCGACTGCTGGGCCTTTTATGGGCCTCCCCTGGACTCTCCTCTCCTCCTCCGACGCTGCCGCTCCCTCCTAGACTGCTGGGCCTTTTATGGGCCTCCCCTGGACTCACCGCTCCTCCTCCGACGCTCCCTCCTCAATTACTGGGCCTTTTAGTATAAAAATTAGATAAAATTGCATTTTTCTATGTTTTAAAACTCTTACGCTGCTTTTACCAGGAGTAAGAGTTTGAAGGACATTCGCTGGGTAGGAGTTGGGCAAATAATCCAAATCTCCGCCCGCAAATGTCCTTCTCCCAGGGATGCGTTCGATCTGCCAAAAGACATCGTGATCGATCGCAAATGCCGGTTCTCGGTGCATGCGCATCGCTCAGCGAGAACCGCCACTTGCGAGGCCACTTCGGCTGTGTTTGAACGTCGTACGCACCTGGAGAGGCCGCAATTTTCGGGCCAATGTCAGTATATAGAAATGCAGGCAAAATAAAGAAAGTCCTTTCTTTGTTCCAATGTAATCAACAGACTTATCAGTCACCTGCATGTCCCTTTTGATAACGTAAATATCTTAAAAGAAGTGGAAAAAAAGCATTCAAAGGGACAATGAATACATTGAAAATTAACACAAAAGCTTCTGGTGGTTAGTCAGAGGCACACATCATGCAATCATTTTGTTGAAACTTTGCATCTCCATACGACTTTCAAATCCTCTACATTGTATAGGTGTGGTCTAATACAACAAACTGTTGACAGATTGTGCCCCTTGAGACAGCACATGAAGGACAAGCCACACATTCAGCAGAAAAGCCTGCCAGACTCTGCTCATGGAAACAATACGTAAAGTTGCCAAAAAATGCACTATATTGCGACACAGTCTATAAAACTCTTCCCTTTGGACTAAGTACAATGTTGGTAACAAATCAATGAAAAGGGTTGATACTAATTGTGTATGTATTTCAATCGTTTTTTTGAATATTCTGTTATGTTTGAATATACACGTTATATTGTTTCTCTTGTATGTGTGTAATGAAAAAACATTTTTAATGAAAGCATTATGGTATATAAGTATTGGTAATTACTGAGATTATAAATGGACAGTTTACCTTGATCCCAGTGGTGCATCTTCATGTTGGTTCTCTCCCTCCCTGTTTCACAGCTGCAGGGCTTCATCATTAAGACCTTTATAGGCAGAAAATGGTAATCACAGAGTGAAAAAATTCATTATAAATGTGATGAAAACAACAAAGAATGTTGTAACTAAATAAAAAGTCAACCATTGGAGTGATGTTAGACTGCATGACGCACAATCTCGAAGGGTGAGCGAGCTATATAGTCCAAAATCATGCTGCTTTAATACATGTTTGACATATGACTTATATCACATTGTGTGCTTATCAGCTTGCAGATGTTAGGAAAAAAAACTATTTTTCATTGAATACTTGCAGCTTTGATTTGAAAAATGATGGAAGATACACAGGTTGTACCACAGGTTAGCGCAGGCCAGACTTCTAATGAGATTGTTGTACTGCTCTCAGTTTCAGTTTTGTCACTGAGAGGTGAGGAGATTTAGAGGGTTGCAGCATGAGAATTGGAGACTTACTCTGGTAGCTGATAAGTGTGCTGGTAAAGAGATGGAAAGAGAACTACATTTCAAGGATTTGATTGTCTGGGAGAGTAGTGAAATGGAGGGGGCAGGTGACTGGGAAGAAAGATGGCAAAATGGGGAGTGCCATACTAGGAAGGGGATTGATGAGTCAGAGGGGAATGGACCCTGAGATTGCAATGTGATAAAAAGGGCCAGAGACTAGGATGGAAAGTGATGATACGGAGAGGGGCAGTGTGGGAGGAAGAGCAATCAGATGGAAAGGGACAGAACTGGGAGGGAATGACAAAATGGAGAGAGACACAACATATTTCAACAGCATAATTTTTCTAAATTATTTCTAATTTGAATGTGTTTTTGAAGTCCTAAGCATTATAAGCTACAATTAGAACAATTTGAAAGTCACCCTAGACTGCTCTTATGCACATATTAGTGATGTACTGAAGTGTATGACAGGCAGAAGTCTGGTAGCGTGACATATCTCAGCTGCATGAGGATGTGAGCATTGGGAGATGAACAAAAATTGCAAAAAGACTAGCTACATTATAAAGATTTGGAGTTGGAATCAGTACATCCAGGAATTAAAAAAAATGATTTAAGTCGATTTTATTTTCTGAAGAGATTAAAATGGAAAGCTTTTGGAACATAATTTAAACAGGTGGTTCTGTATTTCTGTTCCGTTTGTATTTCAACCTGTCACTCCTAATATCATTACACTCCATGTTAATGGATTGGAACCAACTTGTTTTTATTATGAGCCTGTTTTAACTGGTTATAGGTCATATGTTTGAGATCTATTCTGAGGTCTTGCAGGGTGGAACTGAAAGTGGAAAATAAAGTGCAAATGTTCTTTTAAAATAAATTGTTGCCCATTTGGGGAATATTTAAATGCTGAATGAATTAACATTTTTTTCAATTATTTTAACCACAGCTACATAATCACATGTGTGGTCCTATAGCTAAGATGTATCTTTTAGTTATTGAATGTTATAATTTTTAAAATTAATAAAATGTAAAACACACAATGCTTTTTCAAACATTGTAATATTAAATATACCATTCTGAAATTGCTTTTTGAAAGTGTATTCATATTTTTCAAGAACTCAACTAAATCATATTTTTTATTAAAACTGACATTTTTGCCAAGAACAGAGATCAGAAACAGGCTGGGGAAATTCCATGTGGACAAGAAAAATGTACTTTTTGAAGCTCGCCGCCAAGATTTATTTGAGAATTGACCCAATGACGCAATTACGCAAAGTATGAAGTTCAAGACATATTATAAGCAGAGCAGCCATGTACATCTATCTGTAACAGTAAGTGATTCTTTGATCTCTTTTCTACCATTTCTGGCAGACTATAAGCATTTCCTTGTTATTAGGATGCACAAAACTATTTATTTACACAAAGCATCAGGGAGGGTATATGGAGATCCTTTAGAATCCCATGGAGCAATATGCATTTCTGTTCTGTAAAGCACAGCCCCGAATTCTCCCAGGTCTGTAAAATGTAGGAGTTTTCACTTAGCACCAGAAAAAAAGATTAAAACATATACAGGCCCCTCAGGATGGAACCCAACCATGGGTTACCACACACTGATTTCTATAGTTTTCCCTAAATCCACCACATCCTGATCACTAAGTACAACCAAGTGGTCTTTAACTACTCCCTTACCACTATTTAACGGTTCCTGATCTAAGCTGGTCTCCACCCTAAACCATTTATTCATCAGCCCCTCAGCAGAGCACACACAGGGGAGGGGCAATGGATCAAAGCCCACTTGTCAATATGCAACAGAAAAGGACTTTCATTTATGTAGCATCTGATCACTTTCCTCAGAAATGTTTAAAGTACTTCACATACATTGAAATGCCATCACTGCTGTTATGTAGGCAAAGGCAATAGTCATTTTGTACATAGAATTGTTCTAGAAGGAATAAAATTATAAATGACCAATTTATCAGCTTTTCTTGCTGTTGGCTGAGAAAGCTATTTTGACCACTGACACGGGGAAAACTCCTTATATTTTTGAATCTTTAATACTCATTTGCAAAGACAGATGAGGTTTCATTTTAACATCTTAACCAGGAAGATGGAACCTCCAGCAATGCAGCACTCCCTCAATATTGTACTGAAGTGTCAGCCTAGTTTATATGCTCATGCACTTATACTGATGTTAATATACCCTTTTGGTTCTAAACACCATCAACTCACACTTGTTTCCTTCATGCTGGAGATACAGTGGGAATAGATAGATTCTACACCACATATTCCAGACATATTTTAATTACTAAGAAGATACTGTTTCTGCCATTGAGAAGGTAATCAAGATTGCTGGAGCCTTTCTCATTGTACTGTATATACTGTTTGGATCTCCCATTAGAATGCATCTCCATCGTCATTACCAAACTGTCTTTTTCTGATAATACTCATCACTACCTGCAGATCCATACTTATTCTGTACAGAAGGTCAGATCCACCAACCACCCTCACCTGAAAAATCATGAACACAGGATTACCTGCTCCATGTACATAGATACTAATTTATCCAAAATCTGGAACCCACTGGGATGTACTGTATCCACTCTAACATTCTTTCTGCTTGCTATGTCATTGAGCAGCTCCTCTCCAACTGCCTTCAAATAAAAAGTCCTTTAATATGGACTGAACCTTTCTGAAAAGCTTGATTCCCATGGTCCACAGAGGTGTGTTTCACTCCCTGTAATATTTATCTCCCATGCTGGAATCCCATAGCAGTGCAGGACAGTGCCACCGAGATCAGCAATGGCTATATGGGATAGAAACATAGAAAATAGGTGCAGGAGTAGGTCATTCGGCACTTCGAGCTTGTATCACCTACAGTGCTTCACTAATATTGATATCTATACGACTGCTACTAAAACAACACTACCATTACATACATACATATATAGAATGCCTTTAACACCTCAGGGCACTTTAAAGAGTAGCAGCAGGAGGAACAGAAACATAACTAATAAAAATGCATTAGAGGTGTTTTATACTTTTCATATGTTTTGATAGTATCTTTAATAGAAAGTGGTAAGATATCATTCACAAGACTATCAAAATAAAACAAGGCTGATCACTAAATACAAATGGCCTAAAACACGAGACTATGAAAATTGCAAGAAATATTTAACAACTAATTGAACTGAAAACAAACTGAAAAATCCATTAGTAATTTGCTGTTGTGCCTCCATTAAATTGTTCTGAGAAACATTAAAGGAAGTGAGATCTTTTGGGAATAGCCCACAGTTTGCACAGAGTTCTCTTCATGAAGCTAGAACATACGGTATCTTTAAAACACTTATAACATTGACTGATTTAGAACTTCCCGTGATCAGGTTTAGTCCTTCTGTTTCTGTGTAACATCACACGGGGAAGTATCCCATGTTCAAGTGTCTACAATAGCAGCTGCCACCAGTGCAAAATCTCACTAAACCCCTCATATACATTTGAAATATGCTTTATAAGTTATGAAATTGGAGAATGATTTGGAAGCAGTAATCTAACCTAGCTGCTCTTGTGACTGTTGGAAATTGCTGAAGTTTTTTTTTGCAGTTTATGACACCACTGAACCTCGATAGCAAGCAGCACAAACTTCCAGAAGCAAAAGCTGTTCTCAATGATCCATCATTTCAGGCTTTTCAATTTAAACTCATTCAATTTCTTCCCAAACAATTGATCAATAAAAGATAATGGGCCAGAATTTGCTGGTCTGGGGCATCTCACTGAGTTGTATTTTTATCCATATCCTTCAGCTCCAATTAATTTTCTGCTGTAAATTGCTGGAAATGCGAGTTCATAATGGTCAACGGGGCATCTGGGTCCTTGGTGAATGACAGGACCAATGGTCTATCTCCTTAACCAATTAAATTTAACAATAGAGAAAGAAACAGAGGAGAAAATAGGGTGAATTAGAGACAATTTAGATGCAGAAAAATAATTAAAACGAGGGAAAGAAGGATTGGATTAAGAGAGAGAAAGAAAAAGGAGACAGAAAGGAAAAGTAAGAAAAAAGTTAATTTTACATTTTTTTAAAAACCTCTCAGAACAACTGCAGGAGACTGCAGTTTTAATTGTTCCCTTTCTGGGCTTCCAAGATTGAGTGGCATTGCAGAAACATAAATCTCATCATTAAAAGGGTTCTTACAGCATGAAATATCATCTCTCTAACTTCCTGGGGAAAATTTAATTCGTATTTACAGCACAAATTCTTGAAACTCATGGGAAGACTGACACTGAGATCCCATTTTTGCAAGGCTAACGGCAGAGCAATTGTCCAGCAATTTGTGGTGATTTGCAACTCATGGCTCATCTCTTCCTCGCCACAAATTGCTGGAGTTTTTTTTTAAACACACCAATAACGGTGTGTGCCTTTAACACGCCGTTCTTTTGCCAGTGTATTCAGGCCTAATAGAGCACTTTAATTATAAATTATACACTTTGTTGGGCTACTGGATACTACAGTGAGTTAGCACACTGTCCTTTCACCTTTTGAATCCAAGCTTGAATTTAACTTAGACCGATAAGATTAAAATCTCCTCTCTGATGTTCATAGAGGTCCTAAGTAAAGTGAGTTTGGGCAGTCTCAATCTAGTTTCCCATCACATTGATGAGCTCAAACAAAGAATAACAGGTTACAAAATGATAAAAGGCATAATTTGATTTCTATGATGCAGAAAAGAACCAAATGTGTTATGGTAACAAAGGAAGATTGAAAATGATGGACTAAAGGTAAAGCAATTTAGGACTGTGTGTATTAAACAACTGTGGCAAGATATCTGCCAACTTAATATAGACACCACTGCAATGATCAAGAAATAAACCAGTGCATTTACTCAGGATTGATCAATGTGTAATAGATATTTTATAATAAATCTGTGCTATTTGTGTAGGTTACAACATTTGTCTATTAGTACATTCATTTTCAGAAATTAAATAAAATAACTCATATTTTAATGGATCACTAATTTTTAGAAAGTATGAGGCGAGGTGAAATAGAGAATTTTGATTATTGACAGTTACACCAGCACCCCACTGTGGAATGGAAGAATTACCATGTTACTTTTTAATAACATGTTACTATAAACAAAAAGTAAAATATTGCAGGTGCTGGAAATCTGAAAACAAAAACAGAAAAAGATGGAAATATTCAGCAGATCAGGGAACATCTGTGGAGAAAGAGAGGTCAGTTGATGTTTCAGGTTTAAGACCATCCTCAAGAAGTACTTTTTCAATCTCATTTCTCAGCAGGAATTAAACTGAAATAATGCCACCTGATTTTCCCTCCTCCTCCTCAGTTAAGAAATAATGAGATTTTTTTGCACATCAGGGATCAATGTAGCTAGCACAAGTATAAAAACACAGACATTAATAAGTTGAACCTAAAAAAACAGAATTTTAAGTTTGTCATTAGACTAAGGGCTAGAAATTCCATGTTTGGACATAGCGGTATGATTCCGAAGTCTAACATTCGGGATAAAATGCGGCCAACGGTAAAAATCAATGTTGCACGAGGATTCGCGGCACAAACTGCGATCCTCGCCAACTTTAGTCCGAGGCCAATACAGCTGCGATTTGACCTAGGGAGGGCGAATAAAACACCTGAAAATAAATTGGAAAAAAGAAAAAAAAAATTCAGAAAAAACATTTACAAGACACTTATCTAGCGGATCGCTGCTAAAGAATTAAAAAATAAAAACTTCAACTTGCCATTTTTGCAGGTCTTCATACCTACCGCTGTTCCATGGGCTGCAACGCAGGTTTTTCCTGGGCGTTTTTTTTGGTCCTATCTACAGGTGCGCACGAGCCAAATTTCAGGCGAAAGCGCTTTTGAGAGTCTTGCATGCTGGCGATCCGCTCCCCAGCGGTACTTTAAAACCGCCAGCGCAAGACTTCACCAAATTTCCCAGTTCACTGCACCAAAAATGGCAAAATATCACCGAAAAACCGGGCACAAGGTTGGGGAATTTTTAAGTATTTTATTTCACTTTATTTTTAATAAAATTGTTAATTTTCTGTTTTTGACTGTGGTTATACGGAGTTCACAGCCACAACTCTGAGGCAAAACAAAGAAAGGCACAAGGCTAAACTCAATTGTTACTGGAGGGCAGTACAAGTAAGGCCCCCTCATTATTATCAATCATAGTCTAATCCTGGAAACACCACAACTGATGATAACTGATAAACAGAATAGCTTTCAATTTACAACAAGTGGCTGATGTAAGTTATGGGCTATGATGATTCATTGAGTGATGCACTGCACTGATGGCCACTTTGTGTATTACTGTTTAAAATGAAGCAAAATGTCTAGGCTAAAAGTTTAGAAGAACTGATTTTAGACTTTTTTTGAGAATTTTTTTTTTTTAAATTTGGCCGATCTAATTTTGGGGGATGGTTGGCTGAGGAGTTCCCCTTAGAAATAAACACCAATTAGTGTTGTTTTGAAGTTGACATTAATGCTTCCATCACATGGCAACATGAGCAGTACAACACCTATTAAGGTAAAAATTCTCAGATACATCAAATCACATACCGGATGAAGAAACATCAGACAATGGAGACACCATGGGCCCAAGTTTCCACAAGAAAAATAACGGGCGCCCAGCTCGGCCTAAAACGGCGCCTAAAAAAATCCTCAGTATTCTCCACCTACTTACAGGTCCTCTGGCCCTCGGCGCAGCCAGCAGGAGCTGTGGGGGGGGCAGAGCCAGGTCCCTGCGCTGAAAACAATGCCGGGACTGCACATGCGCGCTACAGTCGGCACGCAAGTGCAGTAGCTCCAGGCGCCGAACTGTGTGGGAGGGGTCCGAAGCACGCAGCCCCTAGCCCTGGCTGAATGGCCTCACTGGGGCTGCGTGAATAAGGCTCCTCCCACGGCCAGCTCCTGCTCCCCCCCGCCCCCCGCCCCCGACCGGACCCGACACCCGCTCCCCCCTGCCTCCGGACCAGACCCGACACCCGCTCCCCCCCCGCCGACCCGACACCCGCTCCCCCCCTCTCTCTCCCTCCCCCTCCCTCTTTCTCCCTCCCTCCCCTCTCTCTCTCTCCCTCCCTCCCTCCCCCTCACTCTCTCCCTCCCT
The DNA here is from genome assembly GCF_044704955.1 of Pristiophorus japonicus. Lineage (NCBI taxonomy): Eukaryota > Metazoa > Chordata > Chondrichthyes > Pristiophoridae > Pristiophorus > Pristiophorus japonicus. The sequence goes on along the minus strand of NC_091996.1, from coordinate 28,682,691 downwards.
CCCTCCCCCTCTCTCTCTCCCTCCCTCCCCCTCTCTCTCTCTCTCCCCCTCCCTCCCCCTCTCTCTCTCGCTCTCCCTCCCTCCCCCTCTCTCCCTCCCTCCCTCTCTCTCTCTCTCTCTCTCTCCCCCTCCCTCCCGCTCAGCGACACGAACGGCTTTCTCCCCCCCCCCTCTCCCCTCCCGCTCAGCGGCACGAACGGCTGCAGAATTCTCCCTGGCTGAAGCACTTTCACACAGGTAGGAAGATGGTTTATTTAATCTTTTCTTGGCTTATAAATGTTTATTCAGGTTGGATTTATTTGTATAATATTTGTAGAAGTATAAATAAGGATTTATTGTCGAATTTAATGAGTTCCCTTCCCCCCACCACCCCCCCACCTCGTTCTAGACGCCTAATTTGTAACCTGCGCCTGATTTTTTAATATGTAGAACAGGTTTTTTCAGTTCTACAAAAATCTTCACTGGCTCCATTCTACTTTAGTTTGGAGTACATTTTCACTGTGGAAACTTTCAAATCAGGCGTCAGTGGCCGGACACGCCCCCTTTTGAAGAAAAAATTCTGTTCTAAAGTAGAACTGTTCTACCTGACTAGAACTGCAGAAAAAAAAATGTGGAGAATTGCGATTTCTAAAATAGTCCGTTCTCCACCAGTTGCTCCTAAAAATCAGGCGCGAATCATGTGGAAACTTGGGCCCCATGTGGGGATCAACTGGAAAAGCTCAGGGTATGGAAGGTCCGGCTTCTGACTGGCGAGCCTCTTGCTCGGCGTCACCACTCACAGGTGGTGTGGGTCTGGGTGTGACACTGGGGACTGCAGTGTCACTGATGGAGGCCATCAATAGCACGTAGGCATTGACAGCCTTGCGCCGACAATCTGTGACCTGACCTCCGTCATGGTCGCAGATAGTGTCGCGATGATTGTGGGAATCCTACCCAATACCTCTAGGAGTTGTCGGGTGAGCTGGACGCTCTCCATGGACAGTCCCATCATGTCCAGTTGTGCGTCCGCCTGTCTGTCAGCAGACCGACTTTGCTGACTCACCCTCTGGAGAGACGGCATATGGGATTCGACCCCGGAAGTGCGTTGCTGCACACCACTAGTACTCGGGGCCTCGGATGGCTCAAAGCCTGGGAATGTTTCATCCTCGAACGAGGTGTCGAGGGCCTAGGCCCCACCCCGGAGTAGGCTGCTCCTATCCCTCTTCCTCCTCCCCCACATGACGACCTAAGGTGGAGGCTTCCATTGAAGGATTTGGCACCCGCAACTCCTCATCTGGAAGTAGAAAACAATAGACGAATGATTAGCAGCAGGGAAGGGGGGCAGGGTGACATGAGTTGTTAATACGGATTCTTTTTCCCTCAATCTGTTTCAGCGAATACACTGACGCGAACACCTCTTTGCCTTTTCTGTAAAAGACCTTTATTGAAGATTCTCCGGCCGGGACTTGTCAAGACAAAGGGACACTCTCAATCAGAGCCTGTTTACCTTCCCCTGGACAAGCCCTTTTCAGCGTGAAAAGCACAGTAGATATACATTTTCAAAACAGAACACATTTGATTAGCACTTGGTCGATCTAATCCCTTTCTGCCTCCCCCCCCCCGAGTACGTCCAATGGCAGGCAAGAAAGTCTCCCAATTAGGGCTGGTGTCAGGTCAGGTTAGTTATAGCTTTGCTACACTGTCTTCCCTTATCAGTAAAGAACCCAATTAGTTTCCCTTTCTCCTTATCAGTAGAAGCTATTACTTTTCCCTTCCTATCTAGGATTTCTTTCTTTCTTTGTGTTGCCTTGGGCTTTCTCATGACCCATGTCTAACCTCAACTTCAACTCTTAGTAACCCTTTTTTTTCTGTTGATTCTGCAGTTGTCTGCATCTTGACATTTCTTTAGCTATTTTCCCATGATTCCCTATCTCCATCCTTTTGCCACCTTCTCTATCCATCTACCACTTTCGCAATCCTTCTTTACACATTCTCAGAGTAAGGTCACATTGCACAGGCTCATTTGAAGGACTGCCGCTACTCCATTATATGCAGTCCAGAGACACTGCATCACATTGCCTCAACCCTAGTGCACAGACACTACATCACGTTGTCCCAACCCTAGTCCACAGACACTACATCACATTGCCCCAAACCTAGTTCACGGACACTGCATGACATTGCCCCAACCCTAGTCCACAGACACTGCATGACATTTCCCCAACCCTAGTCCACAGAGACTACATCACATTGCCCCAACCCAGCCCAGGGAGTGTGCAGGACTTATTCTCACTATCCAATGAGGGATCAGCACCTCCACGGGCAGTTGCCCTTCCTGAGGCACCGATCAGACCGACCACTCTCTCCTCGAGGTCTGCTAATGGCATGGTTTGGGGTGGACCGTAGCTTGTCCACCGCTGCTCCCGGCGGTTGTGGGACTTCTTTGCCTGCAAAGATGACAATGGGAATGGTTACCAGAGGGTCCATATGCTCTTGTGGCACACACAGATAGCCACCAAAGCATTTATACCTTACTGTGTGCATGTAATACAGTCGTCTATTTAATGGCCCTGGAAGTTGTACGTGTGAGTACTGACGCTAGCAGTCACTGGGCTTTCTCATTACTGTTCACTGTGTGGGGGCGGGGGTTGCAGCCTGAGCTTTGAGCAGCTTTCGACAACACAGCCCACTTTTACAGTTAAAACATACATGCAATGCAGTCTGGGAGTGGGTAACCACATTGGGACTCTAATATTTTTGCTACACTCTTGTTTAAAATAAGATTGAATGTTTCTTGGTGATTGAATGCTGCAGAGATGCAACACACAAACCTGCCTCATTAATTCTGAAAAATCATCACATCCCATCGAATATCAAACTTGGTGTTACAACAGAGCATTTTAATACTAAACACAACAGCTTAGAACTTAAAAGCAGGTTCCCTCAGTGTAGTCACCTTTATAATGTATGCATTCGATTGGATACCAATATTCAAAGCTGCCTTGCACAGCATCACCCCAAGTACTGCTGGGCCCTTGGGTCCCGATGGCCTTGTTCAAATGAGCCACTTCCAATTTAGACACAGAGGATCTTTAAACTACAGCAGCTTATATATTTCATTTAAGACTGTAGATTTAGTGCTTTTCAAGGTGCTGAGAAATGGAACTATCTCCCACCTAGTACACCTATTGCCAGCATTAAGCACTCCCCCAGACTGAGAGCTGACATCATGCTGTAAGCGATGGGTCATTTGTGGCAGAGGAGCGGCAAGAGATCGTGGCGGAGATACGGCGAATGAGGGTACGGGGCCCAGAAGAGCCGAGGTCCCGGGGCGGCACGGGACTGCCCACACTGCGATATGTGTGCGCATTAGGTCCGTGCAGCAGAGCAGAGCTCCAGTCATCTTGGTTAACCCTTGCCACTGGATAAAGGCCTAGCTCTGTCAAGCCCGTGTGGTGGCTGATGTGCAACGGCCACCACACGTTAAAAAAATCCACGCATAGGCATCTTCCACCCCCTCAATTGGAGTTCAGGACTGGAATGTCGGGCCCTTCATTGAAACATGTGTGAACTCATATGGAAGCAAGTCATCCTCGCTCGAGGGACCGCCTATGATGATGATGATGATGATGATGAAGAAGAAGAAGAAGAAGTTGTTGCACGTGGTTCACGAGGAAGACATCGAAGTGTAGAAACATCTTTTAAGATCTCAGAAAGCAATCTTAATAATGTTTAAAGATCATTCATGGCAAATAGGGTGCAAAATTAAGCCTACCTATACCAACAGCATGAGAACAAATAATTTAAGTAATGAAGGAGTGCATCAATAAAAATTGTACTTACTCTAACAACCCTGTAATGATCGCTGAACCTCTTCTGGCATTGTGTGGGGGTCCTTCGGACAGTGTCGACGGAAGAGACCACCTCAGCTATTCCGCTCCAAATTTTTCTAAAGACTGCAGGGAGGGGTCTACTTCCACCCCTCCTGTTTAATTCAGTCCATCTTCATTGTACAGCACTGACAAGGGCCTCGTTCACCTCTGGGCTCAACCTTCTGGCTCCCTGACTATTCTCCTTATCATCCATCGTGCAAATCAAATGGTAAAATGGCTGATTCAGCCCTGAGTGTACTGCGCATGCGCAGACGCTCCCTGCCTGCATTAACATTTGCGATCGACAGCTGACCAGATGCGTGGGAAGAAGAAAGAAAAATCCCCCCACAAAAAAATTTGCACATACGCAAAACGTCAGACTTTTTCGGGGTCGCAACTTTCGGCTCCGCCTCACAAATTCTGTTGTGCAACACTGGAGTTATTGCTAATGCTAACGATCTTCACCATTTGCCGAAAGTTACGCGCTCTGGCGGTAACGGTAACACAGCGGTTAAAAAAAATTATCTCTGCGATTATCGCCCGAAAATGGGCGAAATCGCTAAAACCCAAAAATCCAGCCCTCATGTAATAATTTTGCACTTGGAGCAAGTGCAACACAAAATAATTTATTTGTGTAACAGGATACATTAAGAACATTGAGAAATCATATTTGGATAAACTGGATCCTGCACCAGACAGAATTCAAAGCAGCTGTAGCCTCTTTTAGTTTTTATTAAGATTTTGCTCTTACAGTACTTACGAGTTACACAGTACACAAATACAATATTAGCTGCATCTTTTTCGTGGTGTGAAGTATAACAAACAAAACAAGGGAGTTTTGATGTACTACTCTTATGCTGTTTTACCTCTATTTGTCAAGGCACAATTGATCTGTGTCTGACAATGTCTCAGAACAACTTGGAGGAATAACAGTGAATAATAAACAGGAGACTCAAGTGTAGTCTGTCACTACCTGTGGTCTGTAACTGACCACAGATTCCAATTTTCTGAGGATTAATCATAATACTTTCATTGTTTCTAATCTATGTTCTTATCAGTATTAGTTCATCTATGTAAGAGTTAGTAGTATTCATATTATCAAGTATCATGGCTCGGGATTCTTTTGCCATTTTTTCATGGAAAGGACTTGGGTATGAGTTATGCGAAGATGTGTTTTTTTGGGGCAAAGCCTTCCCTAAAAAGTGTTAGCTTCTGTAGACAGCCTCATTCTGGATTGTGGATCGGTAGGCAGACAAATGGTAATTACAGTGTGAGATGCGAAGTTGTTTCTTTCAGAACAGATGTTGTACTGATCATAGAATCATTATCAAGTAACTCACATCAATCTCATTAGTTCTGTGTGGTTTATCTACTCTGGAATAAAGGAGCTCACAATCTGAACCAAACTTCACCTCACCCAGTGTTAATTCAGATAGATTAAAGGAATACACATGTGTAAGAGACAGAAATCCTGTCCCGATCACAAGGGAGTTTCATGGTTACACTCATAGGTTCCACTACCACACAAGTAGATGTAGAATCATAGAATCATAGAATCATGGAATAGTACAGCACAGAAGGAAGCCATTCCCACATGACAACAGTGACTATACTTCAAAAAGTATTTCATTGGTTGTAAAGCGCTTTGAGATGTCCCGTGGTCGTGAAAGGCGCTATATAAATGCAAGTCTTTCTTTCAACTCTGCACCGGCTCTTTCGAAGAGCAATCCAGTTAGTCTCATTCCTTGGCTCATTCCCATATCCTTGCAATATTTTGTCCTTCAAGTATTTATCCAATTCCCTTTTGAAAGTTACTATTGGATCTGTTCCCACCACCCTGTCAGGCAGTGCAGTCCAAATGCTAACCACTCGTTGCGTGAAAAAGTCGCCTCTGGTTCTTTTGCCAATTACCTTAAATCTGTGCCCTCTGGTTATCAAATTATGAGGAAACAATAACTAATTTATTTGTGAGAGTGTGTTATGAAGGAATTTGGGACCCTGGCACAAATGATAAAGGTAATGGTGACCTACGCTAAGTTTCCCTATGGCAAAATTTTGGCTGACACTTCAGTGCAGTACTGAGGAAGTGCTGCACTGTCGAAGGTGCCGCCGTTCGGATGCGATGTTAAACCGAGAAACCGTCTGCCCTTTCAGATGAACGTAAAAGATCACAAGGCACTATTTTCCCCAGTGTCCTGACCGATATTCATCCCTCAACCAACAGCACTGAAACAGATTATCTGGACATCATCTCACTGTTGTCTGTGGGACCTTGCCACATGCAAACTGGCTGCATTACAACAGTGACTACACTTCAAAAGCACTTCATTGGTTGCAAAGAGCCCTGGACACCCTGAGATCATGATTGGCGCTATATAAATATGTCTTTTTTTCTTCTCTGATGAGACCAAGTACCCTCCTCCACTGTACAAAGATAACTGATTTTGTCGAACTTACGGCCTAGGTGTGTCACACGCATCCTAAAACCTCGGTGGCCCATTCCCTGCTCCACTTCTATTTACTTCACTGTAATCCAGCTGCTAACTGCTGTGAAAATAATGCAGAAAACTCCCTTGTACGAGTCATTCTTTTTAATTACTGTGGCAATACTTCAAGAAGAACATAAAAGTATAAGAAATAGGAGCAGGAGTAGGCCATTTGACCCCTCGAGCCTGCTCCGCCATTCAATAAGATCATGGCTAGTCTGATCCTGGCCTCAACTCCACTTCCCCGCCCGCTCTCCATAACCTTTGACTCCCTTATCATTCAAAATCTGTCTATCTCCACCTTAAATATATTCACTGACCCAGCCTCCACAGCTCTCTGGGGTAGAGAATTCCAAACATTCACGATCCTCAGAGAAGAAATTCCTCCTCATTTCTGTTCAAATTCTTCCCCTTCCTTAAATTCATTGATGCCATGTTCTGACCTGGAATAAAATACTCACTTTTTAACTTGGCTGCGGAATTTTGGAACGCTGTACAAGTTTATCAGTAATGGCATCAACAGGCCCTGAACAAGCAATAAAATTAACTTTTTCCAATGTCCCTTGTGACAAAATGTAGTGTTTTGTCATTTTACTTGTCTTGGCTTTTGGGTTAAAACCAGGCCCACTTATTGAATAGCGGATCAAGCTCGAGGGGCTGAATGGCTTATTCCCGCTCCTAATTCTTTTGTTCTTATGCACTCTAGTTACTCACTGATCACTGTGTAAGGTGGGGGAGGAGGAGGTTGGGGGTCAATCTACATTGTCTTAAAGCAGGATTTACAGCCATTCATCGCATTTCCCTGATCTGTTCGAACACCCCCTCAAGTGGGAGCCATCTGCATACCAGTATGTCTTCTCTCAGTCAATGTACCAGCATCCAGTTCAACAGCAGGTCCCAACTGAGCTGGGGAAATGGGAACTTCCGGCATAGGGAATCCCCATCCTCTTGCCGTCTTTTGACCTGGTAAAGGGATGGCAGAGATTTCACCCTTTACAAGGCTGACCAGAAAATCCAGGAAGTCATATTTTCAGGGTCGATATTTCTGCTGGAGCTATCACGGAGACATTAATATGTTTATGACTTAAATCCTGATTACCTGATTGTTAGGGTTCAGAGGGGCACTCACCGCGGATGTCAACTGGATTGCTCCAGCAATCATTAGGTTTATGTGGGCAATGACACATTTTTAGTTTTATTATATATATGTATATCTTTTAGCTGGTTAGCTGTTTACATGCAGGCTACTAAACTGGGGGAGATCCCTGGGTGGTTACTTCGGAGACAGTTTCTGGGAGCTCAGCCATTGTCTATGACGTCCTGTTATGTCATTGTTAAAGGACATTATCAAGTGTCGTTTTATGGTGGGCTTCAGCAAAGGAGATGCATTTTTTGTTATTCCCTACACCCAGGGAGAACCCTGTTTAGGTGATGCTAAATCTATACAAATTACTATATTGGTTGGGCTACAGTTCGAATTATGTATCCATCTTTGAATGCTATACTTTAGGACGGATGTCAAAGACGTGGAGAGAAATAAAGAACTTACATTGATACAGCGCCTTTCACGATCTCAAGATGTCCCAAAGCACCTTACAGCCAATTGAGTACTCTTTGAAGTGTTGTCATAGGAACAGGATAAACGATTCAACCCCTCGAGCCTGTTCTGCCATTTAATTGGACTATGGCTGATCTGTATCTTAACTCCATCTACCCGCCTTAGTTTTGTAACTCTTAATATCCTTACCTAACAAATATTAATCCCAGTTTTGAAATTTTCAATTGACCTAGCCTCAACAGCTTTTTGGGGAGAGAGTTCCAGATTTCCATTATCCTTTGTGTGAAGAAGTGCTTCCTGACATCATGTCCCTTATTCTGAACTTGCCCACCGCGGATAATAGTTCCTCTCCATCTACATTATCAACTCCTTTAATCATCGTTCACTAGCTTTTTGATTTCTGTACTTGGACCGCTAAATCTCTCTGGTCCTCCACAGTTCCTAGCTTCACACCATTTAGAAAATACTCTGATGTATCTTTCTTAGTCCAAAGTGGATGACCTCATACTTCCACAAATTGAACTCCATCTGCCACAGTTTTGCACTTATTTAATCTATTAATGTCCCTTTGCAACTTTCTGTTCCCATCTACACTATTTACTGTGCCACCTAACTTGGTGTCATCAGAAAACTTGGATATATGCCTCTTTATCCCTTCATCTAAGTCATTTATAAATATAACAAAAAAACTGAGGCCCAGTATAGATCCTTGGGGGACACTAGGGATCATTGTGGTAATAAAGGAAACAGAGCAACCAATCTGTGCACAGCAAGGTCCCTCAAACAGCAGTGAGACAATGACCAGACAATCTACATTTCAGTGACGCTGGTTGAGGAACAAACACCAGCCAGAACACCGGGGAACTTCCCCATTCATCTTCAAAACAGTGCCATAGAATTCTCGACATCAACCTAAAAGGACGATGGGGCCTTGGTTTGATATCTCAGCCGAAAAACAGCACCTCTGACAGTGCCACACTCTCCCAGCACTGCAATCAAGCACCAGCCTAGACCATGTGCCCAAATCTCTGAATCAGGACCCGAACCCACAACCTTCCGACCCAGAGGCGAGAGTGCCACCACCGAAATACAGCTGACACAGAGAGTACAGAAGAGATTCATTAGGATGGCATAAAGGATGACAGGCATTAATTATGAGGAAAGATTAGAGACACTGGGGCTCTTTTCGTTAGGTCAGAGAAGATTAAGAGATATGATAGAAGTGCTCAAAATTATGAGAGTTGATACGGCAAATAGGGAAAAATCTATTTCTACTTATCAGTACATAACTAGGGCGCATAAGAACATAAGAATTGGGAGCAGGACTAGGCCATTCAGCCCCTTGAGCCTGCTCTGCCATTCAGTAAGATCATGACTGATCTTCCACCTCACCTTCACTTTCCTGCACTATCCTGATATCGCTTGATTCCCTTAATATTCAAAAATCTATTGATCTCTGTCTTGAATATACTCAACGACTGAGCATCCACAGCCCCCTGGATAGAGAATTCCAAAGAGTCACAGCCCTTGGAGTGAAGACATTTCTCCTCAACTCAGTCCTAAATGGCCTACCCCTTATTCTGAGACTGTGACCCCTAGTTCATAAGATCACCTCTCATTCTTCTAAACTCTAGAGAATATAGGCCTAGTCTACTCAATTTCTCCTCATAGGACAATCCCCCCATCTCAGAAATCAGTCAGGTGAACCTTCGTTGCATAAATATAACATCATCACAAAAGAATGAAGGGAGAGGTTAAGATTTTTTTTTTTACACAATTGGGATGTTGGGACACGAAATTCCTTGTGAAAAATAGTTGTGGAAGTAGAATCTATAATAGCTGTTGTAAAGTAGATAAATATTTGTAAAATGAAAGAGTGTTGGTCAATCTCCTGTGACATTGCCCATAGTCAGTGCAATGGTACAATGTTTCACTCGCATGTAGCTAATGTATGCTGGAGTTCTTGATGCCACTGTCGCTCACTACATTGTGTCGTATCTGATGCTAATGTAATGCTATTCACCCATCACGCTCAAACCTTGCCTCATTAATCTCCAGTAACGAGCAACATTCTAAAATGATAGAAATAATAAAATGTGATCTAAAGTAAAGAATAAATGGAAAATTTAAACTGAATCTGACTCAGTAAATTGTTAATACTGTATCACATAATACAGTTAACTGTAAATTATTAAAATTCTAAATAAAGAAAAAATACCAAAACATGGAAATGACAATTCATTAAATGTTACACAGGGAAATATAGAAATGGCCATCTAATGCAACTAAGTGAAATGTTAATTTACATTGCAATTACTTTTAATGATTTTAAGATAACTGTACATGAATTTAAAATTGAATGTTCCAGCAGTGGGAACAGTCAGAAGGCCAATCTGGGATAAGTTAATCAAACTGCAAATATGGCAAGAAAAGAATATGATAGAGAAGATCAAAAGAAAGTTAATAAAAAATGACTGAGCAGAGGAGGGATGAGGCAAAAGGGGAGCAGCAAAGGTTCTGGTGCACAACTGTTACAAATTCAGACCTGCCATAGATACGTTCAAAGGTACAGGGGTATCAAGCGATCCCATAAGTGATCTGAACAGCTTGCTTTTATGGGAGATGACTCTCACCTCCCTATACCAGCTTGTATGATAGCATGACCAGAGTATAATAGTGCCCCCTTGTGCCCGGAGACAGATATTCATGTCTTTCACACATGTGCTCCTTCAATATCTTCAATGTTGAGTAAACACTTGGTGAGATGAGGCCTGATGCAAATCGTTAACTTGTTTTATTTCACTTAAGGTGACTATACATAACCACAGTTATGTGTAAGTCAATGGGGGCCAAGTTCTTTGAACTTGTAGGTGCTCAACCACTTAATGGAGTGACTGATATCACAGTTCCCGAGAAGGTAGTCCTGTTTGTAACACCAGGTATTGTTACATATTATCATGGTGAAATACCTGGAGTTGGTTCTTGCAAGCGCCAATAAAGAAGTTCTGCAGCCCTAGTACTTGGTCTGATGGGCTAATGTTAATATATTAGATTCTGCAATGAATAATTTAAAAAAATGTTAAGCAGCCTTTGAATATGGAAATCTGAGAATCAATTCAAACTTAGCCATAATCTTCTGCGTGTATAGAAGACTGCATAGGAGTTATTTATATCCCTTTCATTTTATTACAGATGAAAAGTGAATTACTTAATGTCAACACCTTCGCTCAGCCCTCTTTACCCAGCACTTTCTCTCAAGAGAATTTAAATCACTCAATATTTTCATTGTGCACAGTTATAGTTTATACTCACAACAATAGATGTTTTCCCCTTTGCACATCAAAATGAGGAAAGAAATACTTTCCACTTTGGATACTCAGTGTAAACATTTCCAGGTCACATATCACATCACCAGATGCCAAATAAAGCTTAATTTGCTGTTCCCCAATCAATGTTCCTTAATGAAAATCTCAGAAGGGAATCCCAGGCTGCATTGGTAGGAGTGACACACTTGTGGAGACAAAGTACTGTCTTCACACTGAGGACACCCTCCATTGTGTCATGTGGCAGTGTTGGATTAAATAGAGCTTGCTGGGAGATCGGACGGGTGGCAGCTTGGCAGCAGGGGGGTGGAAAATCCCTAGTTGCACAACTAGGGATGAGGTCACACTCTAGCATAAACCATTTAACCGTATAATCATATACAGACGTCATGTAGACAGACAAAGGCGGTGGCAGTTATATGACTCATGGGTCAGGCGATTTCTTATCAATAATGAGATTTTCTGTACAATAACGAGATTTTCTATACTTGTTTACTTCAATGTATAAATGATTGTGCTCCGCTCTGCTTAAACGAGAAGTCGGCTGCTGTAATTGCGGAGTCCACGGCGTCTCTCCCAGAGCGCTCTGTTTAAAAACCATTTATGATTCGCAAAGCTCACTCCGTATTCCGGTGAATAAGTTATTTCACTAACAGGCAGTGCCACCATGCAAGTGGAATAGATCAAGAGGGAGCCGAACAACCTCCCCATTGGCACAGCCATCACCAAGTCCTCCATCAACAACATTCTGAGGGTCACCATTGACCAGAAACTCAATGGGACCAGCCACATAAATGCTATGGCTACCTAGAGCAGGTCAGAGGCTGGGTATTCTGTAGTGAGTGCCTCACCTCCTGACTCCCCAAAACCTCTCTACCACCTACAAGGTACAAGTCAGGAGTGTGATGGAATACTCTTCACCTGCATTTATGGGTGCAGTTCCAACAACACTCAAGAAGCTTGACACCATCCAGAACATAGCAGACCACTTGATTGACAGCTCATCCACTAGCCTAACTAACCATCCCCTCCACCACCAGTGTACCATGGCTGCAATGTGTACTGTCTACAGGATCCACTGCAGCTACCTGTTAAGGCTTCTTCACCCACAACATCCACCACCTAGAACAAGAAGGGCAGCAGGTGCATTTGAACGTCATTACCTCCAAGTTCCCCTTCAACCCACACACTTTCTCAACTTGAACATATAATAGTTTCTTTATTGTCAATCGGCATGAATGAAGTGCTGGTTCTGAAAATCGCCCAGTCCCTCAAAATTGTATCGTGGTCCTATGTCGCCTATAGCACCCCAATTTGCATGCAACCACGGTTCTCCCACCTGATTCAAGCGGGTGCCTGGAGGAAGGTGCTTGTAAATATGGCGGTGGAGCAGGAACATTCACCACAGCCACCATTCCATGTACACCAGCTGTGCAGAGTTAAAATTGGCCATATCTTTTGTTATAATTTTTCAGAACCAGCTCTTCTTTGAAAGTTTGTTTTCTCACAATTATCCTCAGTTCATTCAGATCTATTTAAGCACAATATTCTATATTGCAAACAGCAATGTTCTTCGTTTCACAAAACGACCATAAATGTCACACCTTTACATATCCCTTTGCTCCACCTAGGCAGTTTAATTATGTGAACTAAAATAACATTAAGACGGAGAATGCTAATATCATAGAATCTCACATTCAAATGTAGACATTTTTGCATGAGTCTTTTAATTTTTTTTGCCTGAGTGAGGACAGATAGAAGGCAGAAATAGAGATACAGTTAGAAAAGGAGAGCAATAAAGACAGAGACAGAGTTGTACATAGAGAGAAATTCATCTGAGTTTTACTTTTTCCAGTTCTACTGTGCTGCAGAACAAAGGTTGAAAAGAAAAATCTAAGAACAGAGGGTGTTATTTAATAATGCAACAGTTCTTTGGTATAATATAATTTTTGCTGTATAAAATTATGAAATGGAAGAATCTAGACAATTAACTTTTATGACCCTCCCTAATATTTTCCTAAAATATAATCTATATCTTATCTGTCCACACAGTCACTGTTTCTAGTTATTCACCCTTCCCAGCTGTTCCCAGAACCCCACCAAGGCCGTTCTGTAATCAGGAAGTACTCAAAGACAGTTCAAGGTTGACTCACCATCCAAGATTCCCTCCTTTCCTGTAAAGAATAATTTATACCAGACTTTATTGTTGAGTGAAAAATCAGGGGGACGGGCCAAAGGGGTCTCAAACATAAGGTTTATAACAAATTTATATAATGCAGAAGAGCGCAAATTATCTTTACTTTTGAAAGTAGTGAAGATGCCATTACCGATATGTTGATGTGATTCTCAGATTGAAACTGCTATATCATCCACATATGTTAGGTAGTAGTTGCACAAATAAATGACTTGTGGCAATATTAGTAGTTACTGCTAATCTCATAGTTAATGCTAAAAAGTCAGATTACAAGTATAAAATGAGATTTAATAGCTGCACACCAAACAGTAAATTTTGCAAGGTACTGCATCAACAGCAGAGTCCTCGCACTAACGAAAGTCGTAAAATCAGACACATGGAAGTATGAAATGGGAAGCCACTTACCTTGGCATTTCTGCAGATACTTCCATGTTTTTATCTTATTTGCTCCTAACTCCGCTGGCCTTGGGAGATGTCATCGACAAGGTCTGTTACTTTCTACATGTACTTTGCCTTTGCTGGAGGATGGGCTACTGCACCAAAAAGAACCATCCATCTTTGCGGTAACGCCTACAGCAGGGCTGCCAGGACTTCATCACTGAACAATCACGCACACTCCGTCCCAGCGATACCTGACAGTATGAAACAACATACCTCCAAGAAATGGGCAGACCGCCAATTTTAGCCCCATAGAGTGTAAAAGTCAGTTGGTAGAGAGTACCATGTTAGTTCACTATGATGTATCTAAGGAGATCACGCTAGCATGTGACACCTCTCCATATGGAGTTGGGGCAGTGATCGGTCATGTATTACATAGTGGGGAAGAGAGACCAATTGCTTTTGCTTCACGCACAGTGCCAGTGAGCAGAATTATGCGCAAATTAAAAGGGAAGCTTTGGCATTAATTTTTGGGGTCAAGAAGTTCCACAAATACTTGCATGGTCATAAGTTTGCCATCGTTATAGATTATAAGCCCTTGACAGCAATCCTCCATCCAAAGTCCCCAGTTTCAACCTTAGCTGCAGCCCGAATGCAGAGATGGGCTTTGATTTTGTCAGCATATATATATATATGACATTGAGTACAGACGATCAGCTGATCACAGTAATGCTGATGCTATGTCCAGGTTGCCTTCCCCATCACAAATGACACCCGATAGGGAAGAAGCGTTCTATTTTTCATACATTGATGAACTGCCAGTCACAGCTGAAGAGATTGGTAGAGCAACCAAACGTGACCCAGTTATGTCAAAGGTAAATGATTACATCACAAATGGCTGGCCAAACCAGATATCAGAGAAAGATATTTATCCATTCTTCGTTTATAGGAATGAATTATCTGTGGATAAAGATTGTATCATATGGCGTGCAAGAGTGGTTATCCCAAATAAATTCAGGTCCAAATTATTAGGAGATCTTCATGACCAGCACCTTGGAATGTGCTTGACCAAGAGTTTTGCACGCAGTTACTTACGGTGGCCAGATCTAGATAAAGATATAGAGTACATCGTTAGTCAGTGTACAACATGTCAATCGGTAAGCAAGAAACCATCATCTGTACCATTACAGCCATTGAAATGGCTTCCCAAGGTGTGGCAAAGGTTACATATAGATTTTGCTGAGCTAGAAGGACAGCAATTGTTCATTGTTATTGATAGCCATTCGAAGTGGGTAGAGATGTTTCCAATGCGGAAAATAACAAATAAGACACTAGACCATTTGTGTCTGATAACGGGCCACAATTTTGTTCAGAAGAATTTGCACAGTTCACGAGCAAAAATGGTGTGAAACATACCACGGTTCTGCCATACTAGGCTGCTTCAAATGGTGCAGCAGAGCGCACAGTACAAATTGTAAAACGTGCCCTCATCAAACAAATGTTGGTTCCAAATCCAAAGAAATGACAGTTATCCTTGGATCACAAATTGCCAAATTTTCTAATTCTTTATCGTAATACTACTGGTAATACATGCAACTACTGGTAGAACACAAGCAGAGTTGTTTCTCAAACAGAAGCCACGAACCAGGTTCTTGTTGTTAAAGCCAAACTTGACACAGTCAGTAGAAGAGAAACAATTAAGACAGAAAAAGAATCATGATAGAGGTAGAGTAAGAGAGAGAAGTATGAAATTGAATCATAAGGTGTGAGTGAAGAACCATCACCATAAATGGTTAAAGTGGTTACCAGGAAGAGTGGTGAAGATATGTGATTCTCGCACATATTTGGTCAAGATGTTTGATCATGGACAAGTTAGGTTTGTTCACATTGATCATATTTTACCTACAGATGTGGAAGGAGTTGAATTTGAAATGATTTGATTATTTCTGACTCATCAGATAGTCTTGTTACAAGTACAGTGCTAGTAGCATATCCTACATCAAATCCATGAGGAAGTCAGAATTTTAGTCCGAGTCAGGCAGACAAACAGTCTGAAGTTGTAGAGAGTTCAAATGTAGATCAAGGGTATCCCTTGGAGGAACTTTCCTCGTGCTCAGCATCATGTTTGGAAGGTTCTGCTCAAGAGCGAAGGTATCCTCTTTGAAACAGAAAACAAGTGGTTAAGTTTGATTTGTAAATATGGCACAATAAGTCCATATCTTTTGTTATGTATAACCATGCAAGTTATGTATGATGATTGTTTGTTCTAATTACTCCTTCATTAAGGAGGGAGAAGTGTAATATATAACTCCATCTAGTGGATTACTACTCCACCTAGTGGACTACTGTGGTAATGCAGCCATTGCTGTGTATAATAAAGGTCAGGTCACCTGACAAGTTCCTGAGTTGAAACCATCTTGTAAGTGCAGTGTGTTTGTGATGTCGTAGAGAATATACCACAGGTCAGAAGGTTGTGGGTTCAAGCCCCAGTCCTAAGACTTGAGCACATAATCTGAGGGAGTGCAGCACTGTTGGAGTTGCAGGCCTTCATATGAATCGTTAAACTGAGGCTCCCATCTGCCCTCTCAGGTGGATGTAAAATATGTCATGGCATTATTTGAAGAGCAGGTGAGTTCTCCTTAGTGTCCTGCCAATATTTATCCCTCAACCAACATCACTAAAACAGATTATCTGGTTACTATTATATTGCTGTTTGTGAGACATTACTGTGCCCAAATTGGTTGCCCCATTTCCTACATTACAACCGTAACTACAATTCAAAAGCATTGCAGTCTTTGAGATGTCTTGAGGTTGTGAAAGGCGTTATATAAATGTAAGTTCTTTCTTTTTCTTTCCTTACTCCCACTCTCAGCTGCTTCACTTCCACCAAAATATTGGTGTATGTAGAGCAGAATAATCTGACCCTTATTTTTATTAGCAAGACCTCAGTTTAATAGATTAAAGCAATACAGAAGCTGAAATTATTTATCAAAAAATATTTGGAGCAATTGTATTGACTTCCCTTGTTGTTCTTAGCTGACTGCCATTTTTTGATTCAAATTATTTTGGAATTGTTGTGTGGCAACTTTCACTCAACTCATCTGTCATCTGTTGATTGATTTGTAATGAGTTATGATGTCTGGAGTTTTTGTTTGTCACGTTACTTTCCCCCGCACCTTCAAAGACTTTTGATTTTTTTTTCCATTTTTTAAAATTATTCGTTCATGGGATCTGAGCGTCGCTGGTAAGGACAGCATTTATTGTCCATCCGGAATTGCCCTTAAGAAGGTGGTAGTGAGCCGCCGCCTTGAACCGCTGCAGTCCGTGTGGTGAAGGCACTCCCAAAGTGCTGTTAGGGAGGGAGTTCTAGGATTTTGACCCAGCAACGATGAAGGAACAGCGATATACTTCTAAGTCAGCATGGTGTGTAACTTGGAGGGGAACTTGCAGGTGATATACCCATGCACCTGCTGCCCTTGTCCTTCTAGGTAGTAGAAGTGCTGCCTAAGAAGCCTTGGCGAGTTGCTGCAGTGCATCTTGTAGATAGTGCACACCGCAGCCACGGTGCACTGGTGGTGGAGGGAGTGAATGTTGAAGGTGGTGCCAATTAAATGGGCTACTTTGTCCAGGATTGTGTCGGCTTCTTCAGTGTTTTTGGAGCTGCACTCATCCAGGCAAGTGGAGAATATTCCATCATACTCCTGACGTGCCTTGTAGATGGTGAAAAAGCTTTGGGAAGTCAGGGGTGAGTCACTCGCCGTAGAATATTCATGGAGCCTTCTCCTTCCGTTCATTGTTTAATTGTCCACCACCATTCATGACTGGATGTGGCAGGTCTGCAAAGCTTTGATCTCATCCGTTGATTGTCAGTTCGCTTAGCCCTGTCTATAGCATGCTGCTTCTGCTTTTTAGCATGCATGTAGTCATGTGTTGCAGCTTCCCCAGGTTGGCAACTAATTTTTAGGTGTGCCTTGTGCTGTTCTTGGCATGCTCTTCTATACTCCTTATTGAACCAGGGTTGGTCCCTGGCTTGATGGTAATGGTAGAGTGAGGGATATGCCGGGCCATGAGGTTACAGATTGTGGTGGAATACATTATCATAGGCAGTGCCTCGAAACGAGGATGACTTGCTTCCACACCAAAAAGGGATGAGTTCACAGGTGTTTCAATGAAGGACCTAACATTCCAGATCCCGAACGACATCTTGAAGGGTGTAAGATGCCTGTGCGTGGATTTTTTTAACACTTAGTGGCTGTTGCACACCAGCCACCACACAGGCTTGACAGAGCTAGGTCTTGGTTCAGTGGCAAGGATTACCCAAGACGACTAGAGACCTGCTCTGCTGCACGAGCCTAGTGCATGCACATATCGCAGTGTGGGCTGGCCTGTGCTGCTCCTGGGCCCACGCTTCTTCTGGCTCCGAACTCTCGTCTCTCCCGGGTCCCGATCACATCCCTCTACATTCTCTCGCGCTTCTTTGCCCCGACCTTGCCGCTCCTGCTATACCTGCCCATGCTCCAATCACTGACCTGGACCTTGATGACATCCCTCTTTGCTGCCGTCGCCTTCCTGCACCAGTTCACGCTGTACCTTGAAATGATACGCCACCACGCTGCTCCAGGGGCCACTGCACCCTTTATGGTCCCGACCTGCCGCTGATGGTCTCTCGCAGGTCGGGGCCGCCATGCTGGTGGAATACAATTCTGCTGCTGGTGACCCACAGGACAAAGCAGCCTGCTTGATTGGCACCCCTTCCACCACCTTAAACATTCACTCCCTCCATCACTGTGGTTGCAGTATGCACCATCTACAAGATGCACTGCAGCAATTTGCCAAGGCTTCTTCGGTAGCACCTCCCAAACCCGCAACCTCTACCACCTAGAAGAACAATGGCAGCAGGCGCATGGGAACACCATCATAACGTGGAAGTATATTGTCGTTCCTTCATCATTGCTGGGCCAAATTCCTGGAACTCCCTCCCTAACAGCACTGTGGGAGTACCATTGCCACTCGGACTGCAACAGATCAAGGCGGCGGCTTGCCACCATTTTCTCAAGGGCAATTAGGGATGGGTAATAAATGCTGGCCTTGACAGCAACGCCCACATCTCATAAATGAATAGTTTTTAAATATGATGTTGAGGAAAATCAGTGAATGAAAACAGAAAGGTACCATTGTTCGGTCGCACCTCATTGGGTGCGGTAGCACAGGTGGAGCAGTAATTTTTGCGCCTTGAAAAAGTTTGCGCCATCCTCCCAGAAATTCATCAGCATTGGGTGATGAGCTGACAGGGGCGCTAAATCAGCTGTTGCACACCAGAGCTGGGGGGCCATAATAAAAGTTTGGTCGGTAAATTTGGCGGACCCATTGCATATGCGCGGAACTCCGAGTCAGACCCCATGAACAGCTGAGTCTTAAAGGCGTGGCAACTGAAGTTGCCGCATGCGCAGTCCAAGATCCACAGGGTCTTCAGAGCGCGAAAATGGAGCAGCAAGGAGCACAGCAGGTTTCTATCCTCTTTTCCATTGCTGCCCTTTGATGACTTGCTGAGGGCAATGGAGAGTTGCTGGAGTGCACTCCAGCCTGGAGGGGGATGAATGCCAGCGCCTCGGAATTCAGAAGGCTCTGGAGGGAGGTGGCTGAGCACGTTTCAGCCCGGAATGCGGTGCCAACAGTGATTCAATGTCGCAACATATTCAACGACCTTACTAAGGTCGTCAGGGTGAGTACCATTTCCATTCACCTTCCAATGGTTTCATGTGAACTTCAGTGTCGCATACAATGTAAAGACTTTGCACTATTTACACCTTCCCTATGTCTAGCAGGCCATGCTTCTGATTGCAGAAGCCAGCCTGAGACCACCCCATCACCTTTCAGCTCTTCATATGCGGTCCCAGTTCTGGTAGTTGCTTGTGCCCAACACACACCATTCACATATCAACTGTGCGATGCCACGCAGCATGAACTGCCGATATGCACATTTCACCATCTTACTCGCAAGTACTGTACTGCAGGCACATGTGGCACACCAGCACCTACACAGCCACCAACAACTTTGTCATTGCAGGACAAGCTCACGCACAATCAGCACGAATTGGATCGCCAGGGAGAGGACGAGCCTTACTTTTGGGACCTGACCGACCAGGCGCAGCAAGTCTATGACCTCATGGGTGCTGCAGTTGTGGCTGTGGAGGGCAGGGAGGCAGAGCCCCCGCTCGACAGTGACGGTTTGTGAATGAGATGGCCATTTTGCATGGCTCCCTATTAGCCTCGAGGCCACATGACTTGCAAGATGTAGCAACCAAAGTAGCAATGTCCCCTCCTTCTTACCTTCCTGCCCCCTCCCCAACTGATAACCGCAATTCTGTTACTTTGTGCTTACAGATGATGAGCCAGAAGAGCGGCAGCCTGCCCATCAGCCTATGTCTTCAGATGCCAGGCAAGATGAGAAGGAGGAGATGCAAAGCAGTGTGCCGGCACAGTGCGACACATCCTCATTGGGAGTGAGTGGGGAGACCACCTCAGTGGAAGAGGCCATCTTCCTGGAGTTGCATGAAGCTGAGGCTCCTAGCCCCTGTGGCCTGCAGAAATGGCCAGCGCAAGGGCCAGCTCTCTGGAGGGTAAGTCTGCCCACGTCTCGTGTTCACAGACAGGCAGATGAGGACCTGGACTTGGAGGGCACATCCAGGGAGTCAATGCAGATGCACCGCGAGCTCATTGGTGAGGATCCCGCCGAGCGTCGATGCACTTGCATTGAGTGTGGTGAGTGGCAAGCCGTCGGTCCAGATGGAACATGATGTCCTCTCTCAGGAGGATATCATTCAGTCTCCCGACACTGCCACTGCACCTTTGCACCTGCGGCGGTCTGCACCACAGCCATTCCACACTGCTGCCGCCCATTCTCAGGCAGTGCTATCAGCAGCCAGGCCTTCCAGGTCCAGGGAGTCATGGTAGGCCATCTGTCCTGTCTCCCTCACACACACAGCATGCCTCAAGCGACCTTGCTGCAGGGACTGAGGACCCATTGATGAGGAGCAGTAGGCGAGGGACGGGGGTGAGGCATAGGGGTGAGAAATATCTATGCAAGACCCACTGATCAAAGGTGTGGCCATGGACTGTCTGCTGAGAAGGTCTAAATCTTATTCATCTGTTGTATTATTTGAAGGGGCAGGTGCCCCATTTTGTTTTTTTGAGGGGGCAGGATTTTTGGGGTTGTTTTGAGTGATGTGTTGGAATAAAATGTTACGTTGAACGTTTCCTTTAGCCTCTGGTGTATGATTGTTGACTTATAACGGAGAGGTGGCATTATCAGCACATTCCATTCAAGTGAAGTGCTCCATTATGAGCCGCCACCGAATAGCCTTGCCACTGACAACATTGCGACGCTGCCTCCTCCATGGCTGCTGCTGGTCGCCGCCGTGTCGCTGGGCATTCAGGGCGTCGGCAAGCTCCTGGTCCTCCTTCTTCTTCTCCCCTCTTCCTTGTCCTCCTTAGGTGACCCTGCGATCCCCACTGGCAAGACTTGCGCCATCATGATGGCCAAGTTGTACAGCATGCAGCACACCATAATAATGAGACCTGTGAGGGGAGTATTGAAGGCTGCCTCCAGAGCAGTCCAGGTATCATAGAAACATAGAAAATAGGTGCAGGAGCAGGCCATTCAGCCCTTCTAGCCTGCACCCCCATTCAATGAGTTCATGGCTGAACATGAAACTTCAGTACCCCCTTCCTGCTTTCACGCCATACCCCTTGATCCCCCGAGTAGTAAGGACTTCATCTAACTCCCTTTTGAATATATTTAGTGAATTGGCCTCAACTACTTTCTGTGGTAGAGAATTCCACAGGTTCACCACTCTCTGGGTGAAGAAGTTTCTCCTTATCTCGGTCCTAAATGGCTTACCCCTTATCCTTAGACTGTGACCCCTGGTTCTGGACTTCCCCAACATTGGGAACATTCTTCCTGCATCCAACCTGTCCAAACCCGTCAGAATTTTAAACGTTTCTATGAGGTCCCCTCTCACTCTTCTGAACTCCAGTGAATACAAGCCCAGTTGATCCAGTCTTTCTTGATAGGTCAGTCCCACCATCCCGGGAATCAGTCTGGTGAATCTTCGCTGCACTCCCTCAATAGCAAGAATGTCCTTCCTCAAGTTAGGAGACCAAAACTGTACACAATACTCCAGGTGTGGCCTCACCAAGGCCCTGTACAACTGTAGCAACACCTCCCTGCCCCTGTACTCAAATCCCCTCGCTATGAAGGCCAACATGCCATTTGCTTTCTTAACCGCCTGCTGTACCTGCATGCCAACCTTCAATGACTGATGTACCATGACACCCAGGTCTCGTTGCACCTTCCCTTTTCCTAATCTGTCACCATTCAGATAATAGTCTGTCTCTCTGTTTTTACCACCAAAGTGGATAACCTCACATTTATCCACATTATACTTCATCTGCCACGCATTTGCCCACTCACCTAACCTATCCAAGTCACTCTGCAGCCTCATAGCATCCTCCTTGCAGCTCACACTACCACCCAACTTAGTGTCATCCGCAAATTTGGAGATACTACATTTAATCCCCTCGTCTAAATCATTAATGTACAATGTAAACAGCTGGGGCCCCAGCACAGAACCCTGCGGTACCCCACTAGTCACTGCCTGCCATTCCGAAAAGTACCCATTTACTCCTACTCTTTGCTTCCAGTCTTGACAACCAGTTCTCAATCCACGTCAGCACACTACCCCCAATCCCATGTGCTTTAACTTTGCACATTAATCTCCTGTGTGGGACCTTGTCGAAAGCCTTCTGAAAGTCCAAATATACCACATCAACTGGTACTCCTTTCTCCACTTTATTGGAAACATCCTCAAAAAATTCCAGAAGATTTGTCAAGCATGATCTCCCTTTCACAAATCCATGCTGACTTGGACCTATCATGTCACCATTTTCCAAATGCGCTGCTATGACATCCTTAATAATTGATTCCATCATTTTACCCACTACTGAGGTCAGGCTGACTGGTCTATAATTCCCTGCTTTCTCTCTCCCTCCTTTTTTAAAAAGTGGGGTTACATTGGCTACCCTCCACTCCATAGGAACTGATCCAGAGTCAATAGAATGTTGGAAAATGACTGTCAATGCATCCGCTATTTCCAAGGCCACCTCCTTAAGTACTCTGGGATGCAGTCCATCAGGCCCTGGGGATTTATCGGCCTTCAATCCCATCAATTTCCCCAACACAATTTCCCGACTAATAAAGATTTCCCTCAGTTCCTCCTCCTTACTAGACCCTCTGACCACTTTTATATCCGGAAGGTTGTTTGTGTCCTCCTTAGTGAATACTGAACCAAAGTACTTGTTCAATTGGTCTGCCATTTCTTTGTTCCCCGTTATGACTTCCCCTGATTCTGACTGCAGGGGACCTACGTTTGTCTTTACTAACCTTTTTCTCTTTACATACCTATAGAAACTTTTGCAATCCGCCTTAATGTTCCCTGCAAGCTTCTTCTCATACTCCATTTTCCCTGCCCTAATCAAACCCTTTGTCCTCCTCTGCTGAGTTCTAAATTTCTCCCAGTCCCCAGGTTCGCTGCTATTTCTGGCCAATTTGTATGCCATTTCCTTGGCTTTAATACTATCCCTGATTTCCCTAGATAGCCACGGTTGAGCCACCTTCCCTTTTTTATTTTTACGCCAGACAGGAATGTACAATTGTTGTAATTCATCCATGCGGTCTCTAAATATCTGCCATTGCCCATCCACAGTCAACCCCTTAAGTATCATTAGCCAATCTATCTTAGCCAATTCATGCCTCATACCTTCAAAGTTACCCTTCTTTAAGTTCTGGACCATGGTCTCTGAATTAACTGTTTCATTCTCCATCCTAATGCAGAATTCCACCATATTATGGTCACTCTTCCCCAAGGGGCCTCGCACAATGAGATTGCTAATTAATCCTCTCTCATTACACAACACCCAGTCTAAGATGGCCTCTCCCCTAGTTGGTTCCTCGATATATTGGTCTAGAAAACCATCCCTCATGCACTCCAGGAAATCCTCCTCCACTGTATTGCTTCCAGTTTGGCTAGCCCAATCTATGTGCATATTAAAGTCACCCATTATAACTGCTGCACCTTTATTGCATGCACTCCTAATTTCCTGTTTGATGCCCTCCCCAACATCACTACTACTGTTTGGAGGTCTGTACACAACTCCCACTAACGATTTTTGCCCTTTAGTGTTCTGCAGCTCTACCCATATAGATTCCACATCATCCAAGCTAATGTCTTTCCTAACTATTGCATTAATCTCCTCTTTAACCAGCAATGCTACCCCACCTCCTTTTCCTTTTATTCTATCCTTCCTGAATGTTGAATACCCCTGGATGTTGAGTTCCCAGCCCTGATCATCCTGGAGCCACGTCTCCGTAATCCTAATCACATCATATTTGCTGCTCCCAATTGTGAGACTCAGCATATGTCCCTTGATGCAGCCTGGAAGGAGCCGGAAGCATAGAACGTGAGTGCCACAGTGACCTTCACTGCGATGGGCAGCGCAAACCTGGTGCCGATGAGGGGCTGCAGGTCTTCCTGCAGGAGATGGCATATCTCTGTAACACCTCCTTTCGAAAATGCAGCCTTCTGACATACTGCTCCTGGGAGAGGTCCAGGTATGAGCAATGCCACCGGTAAAGTCATGGGGGCGGGGGGGGGGGGAAGGTAAGACCTCCTGCCCCGAAGTCTAGGGGCTCTCCTCTTTCGGCCGCCGACATGGCCAACGGCCCTTCTCTCTTCACGACGCCTTGCTATAGCATGTAGAATGCTGGCGAACAAGTAATGCCCCCATTAAAGTTTCAGAAATAAGTTTCTCGCAAGCTCAACTTTATTGTCTGTCTGCCGCTGCAAACTCGGAGACTCACCACCATGCTGTGTATAAATGTTGCACTGACTGTGACCTCCAAGGGAAGCAGTTCCTCATCCTTTAAGTAGCCACCAGTTAACAACTCTACAAGCCTGTACCCACTGTTATTCCAGACATTGTTCTTGGCAGCCATTAAATGAGGCGGCCGCAACTAATTTACCGACTGGAGCGCACACGGGCGTTGCACCAGGAATACGTCATGATCGGAGTGATCGTCAGCAGCCAGGCGATACTGGTTTGCGTCCCCGTGAGCCTGTAATGAATTTTCGGTCAGAGCGCTAAACATTTCACTCTCAATCAGTAACCTCTTATGCTCCCATTAAAGTCCTCTCTGGCCGCTAAATGAGGCATTATAGCCAACTGAAAATCCAGCCTATGTTTTCATAATGCTTTTTAACTGATTTTAGTTACTCACACAGGGAATTAATGCAACCGCCTTATCACTACTGTGCAATCTAAATTTAAGGATCACTTCACAGGACACTTTGACAGTCTGCAGTACTATTGTCAAGGAGTGTATTTCTGAATCCCACGAACTTTTAGCAATGTGAACTTGTTAATGCATGATAAAAAGAGGCTGGCCATTGTTCTGTGTTAAAGGACAACCAGCTCTGAATAGCTTTGCAAAGGTCAGACTACTTTAGAATTCATCACATGGAAAATTAGAGTCTTATGTGAGGGATGCAGACAGCAGACACCAAGATATCATCAGTATAGACAGACTTAGCTTTATTGTAGTATTGTTCTAACTGTTAGGACAATAACTGACCGAAATATAAAATATTAACTCACTATTTACTGGTTTCTGTCACTAAGATAAGTGTTATATCCCTGTTATACTCTGACTTTTGTCCCATTTTAAAGCCAACAATCAAAAGTGGTTCCAACTGTGTTGCATCCAGCACTACCCAGCCTAAGTGGTGCAATAACATTTTATTAGTTCTGGTTTAACAGATGAAGCCAACGCAACATCCCAGAAGCCAAGTCCCTGAAACCAATCTACTTACTGATACAATTCTGACTTCTTCAGCCAGAAAATGTTATGCTGGTAAGATAGTTGGAACATAGACAATCATGTTGTAGTGGCCATCCACAACAGGTGCTCTGGCATCTCCGGGAACTAGGAGTACCATTGCAACATTCAATGACAAATGGTTGACACAGCACATAGGTGCATATGCAACAGCATGCTAACTTTTGGAAGAAGCCAGAGCACAAAGTTGTACAAGTGTAGCCACAATGAAGGCAACGTTATTCGATGTGCCTCACTCATACCAATTAACCCCATTTTGCCTTTGCTGAATGTACAACATTTTCAGGGCTTGCATTTTAACCTTATGATTGGTTGGCTATCAAACAGTGATCATAGGAACAGGAATAAGACATATAGCCATTCTAGCCAGTTCTGCCATTCAGTTAGATCATGGTTGACCTGTACCTCAACTCCATTTACCCACCTTTGATCCATATCTGTTGATTCCTTTACCTAACAACTCGCCATCAATCTCAATCTTAAAAATATCAATTGACTCAACATCCACAGTTTTTTGAGGGAACTAGTTCCAGATTTCCATTATCCTTTAGTGAAAAAGTGCTTCCTAATTGCACTTCCAAAAAGCAGAGCTCTAATTTTAAGATTATGCCATCATGTTCTGGATTCCCCCACCAGAAGAAATAGTTTCTCTGTATCCACCCTATCAAATCCCTTTATCATTTTAAATACTTCAATTAGATCACCCTGCAACCTTCTAAACTCAAGGAATATGAGCGACATTTTTGCAACCTGTCCTCAATTAAGCCTTTAAGCTTTCCAGTGAATCTGCACTGTAACTCTTCTAAGGCAAATATATATTTCCTGAGGTTTGGTGTCCAAACTGAATGCAGTATTCCAGATGGGGGTCTGACCAAGGCTCTGACCAAGCATCACTTCCTCGCTTGTGAATTCCAACCTCCTTGACATAAAGATCAACATTCCATTAGCCTTTTTGAATCTGTGCACAAGCTTTTAGTGATTTGTGTACATGGGCATTTAAATCTCTTTGCTTCTCCACAGCTCCTCATCTCTCACCATTAAGAAAATATTTCAATTAGTCTTTGAGATCCAAAGTGGAGGACCTCACACTTCCCCACATTGAATTCCATTTGCCTTAGTATGTTTACGTAACTTCCTGCTCCCATCTACACGGCTTATTGTGCCTCCTAACTTAGTGTCATCTGCAAGCGGATAGACAAGAATAACAGCGTGCATTTATATAGCACCTTTAACATAAGAACATAAGAAATAGGAGCCTGCTCCGCCATTCAATAAGATCATGGCTGATCTTCTACCTCAACTCCACTTTCCTGCAATATTCCCGTATCTCGATTCCCTTAATATCCAAAAATCTATCTATCTCTGTCTTGAATATACTCAATGACTGAGCATCCACAGCCCTCTGGGGTAGAGAATTCCAAAGATTCACTACCCTCTGAGTGAAGAAATGTCTCCTCATCTCAGTCCTAAATGGCCGAACCCTTATTCTGAGACTGTGACCCCTGGTTCTAGACTCTCCAGCCAGGGGAAACATTCTCCCTGCATCTACCCTGTCAAGCCCTGTAAGAATTTTGTATGTTTCAATGAGATCACCTCTCATTCTGCTAAACTCTAGAGAATATAGCCCTAGTCTACTAAATCTCCCCTCATAGGAGAATCCCCCCATCCCAGGAATCAGCTCTATGGCATGTATATCCTTCCTGGTCTCAGCAGGGCCCTATATAATTGCAGTAAAATCTCTTTATTTTTATACTTAAATCCTCTTGTAATAAAAGCCAACATACCATTTGCCTTCTTAATTGCTTGCTATACCTGCATGTTAACTTTCAGTGATTTGTGTACAAGGGGGCACCCAGGTCCCTCTGAACACCAACATTTCTCAATCTCTCACCATTTAAAAAATACTCTGTTTTTCTCATTTTTCTACCAAAGTAGATAACTTCACATTTCTCCACATTATATTCCATTTGCCACTTTCTTGCCCATTCACTTAGCCTGTCTATTTACCCTTGCAGCTTCTTTGCATCCTCCTCTCAACTTACATTCCCACCTAGCTTTGTATCATGAGCAAACTTGGATATATTAAATTTGGTCCCCTCATTCAAATCATTGATATAGACTGCGAATAGCTGAGGTCCAAGCACTGATTCTTGTGGTACCCCAATAGTTACAGTCTGCCAACCCGAAAATAAACCGTTTATTCCAACTCTGTTTTCTGTCTGTTAACCAATCCTCAATCCATGCTAGTATATTACCCCCAATCCCATGACCCCTCATTTTGTTCAAAAACCTCTTGTGTGGCACCTTATCGAATGCCTTCTGAAAATCCAAATGCACCAGATCCACTGGTTCCCTTTTATCTATTTTGCTACTTACCTCAAAAAACTCTTAACAGATTCGTCAAACATGATTTCCCTTTCAAAAATCCATGTTGACTCTGCCCAATCCTATTATTATTTTCTAAGTGCCCTGTTACCACGTGCTTAATAATAGATTCTAGCATGTTCCCTGCTACTGATGTCAGGCTAATTGGTCTGTAGTTCCCCATTTTCGCTCTCCCTCCTTTCTTAAATACTGGAGTTACATTTTCTACCTTCCAGTCCACGGGAACCGTCCTAAAATCTATGGAATTTTGGAAGATGACAACCAATGCATCCACTATCTCTATAGCCACCTCTTTCAATACCCTGAGATGTAGGCCATCAGGTCCAGGGGATTTATCGGCTTTCAGTCCCATTAATATCTGAAGTGGATACTATTTCAAGTTCCATTACGAATACTAATTTCTTTCAGTTCCTCATTCTCGCTAGACCCTTGGTTCTCCACTATTTCCAGGAGGTTTTTTGCGTCTTCTTCCGTGAAGACAGACACAAAGTATTTGTTTAAGTTCTCTGCCATTTCCTTATTCCCATTATAATTTCTCCTGTCTCAGCCTGTAAGGGACTCACATTTACTTTCACTAATCTTTTCCTTTTTAAGTAGCTATAGAAGCTTTCAGTCTGTTTTTATGTCTCTCGCTAGCTTATTCTCATTCTATTTTCTCTTTCTTTATCAATTTCTTGGTCCTCCTTTGCTGAATTCTAAAAAGAATGTTGCAATTTCTTCACCTATTTCTTTTAATACCCTGAAGTGGATACTATCTTAAGTCCTTATAGACATCATCCATAGACACTCTTCTATCCAACATATTCGTGACTTCCTCAAAAAATTCAACTAGATTCATCACACATGACCTACCCATCACAAATCTCTCTTTGATCAGCGCATAGTTGTCCAAGTGCTCAATCATTTTGACTCTGATGATAAATTCCAGCTCTACTTACCCGCCAGATCAGCCATGATCTTGTTGAATGGCGGAGCAGGCTCGAGGGGCTAGATGGCCTACTCCTGTTCCTAATTTTTATGTTCTTATGTTCCCCATAATTGATGTTAAACTGACAGGTCTGTAGTTACTGGCTTCTTAAATAATGGAGTGACATTTGCCATTTTACAATCCTAAGTCATCATTCCTGAATCTAGAGAGCTTTGGAAAATTATGACTAATGCATTTGCAATTTCGTCACCTATTTCTTTTAATACCCTGAAGTGGATACTATCTTAAGTCCCATTATTTTCACATATTAAGTCCATTATGTTCCTCCCAGGACTTATTTTTAGGTTCCCTTGAATCACTGATATTTTGTTCTTTTCCTCTGATACAAACAAATACAAAGTACTTATTTAATAAGTTTGCCATTTTATTATTATCCATTACTTTCTTTGTATCCCTTTGTTGTTTTTATAGCACTCCTAGTCTTAGATTTCACTTTTTCTTGCATTCATGTAAGCATTTACTGTCTCTTACCTCATTTGTTCATCATCCAACATCATCATCATAGGCAGTCCCTTGAAACGAGGATGACTTGCTTCCACACCAAAAGGGGATGAGTTCACAGGTGTGTCAATGAAGGACCTAATATTCCAGGTCCCGAACTACATCTTGAAGGGTGGAAGATGCCTGTGCGTGTATTTTTTTAA
Organism: Pristiophorus japonicus; assembly: GCF_044704955.1. Lineage (NCBI taxonomy): Eukaryota > Metazoa > Chordata > Chondrichthyes > Pristiophoridae > Pristiophorus > Pristiophorus japonicus. Next base: position 28,652,931 of record NC_091996.1, on the reverse strand, counting down.
TGTGTGGCGGCCATTGCACACCAGCCGCCACACAAGCTTGACAGAGCTAGGTCTTGGTCCAGTGGCAAGGATTACCCAAGAGGCCTGGAGACCAGGTCTGCTGCACAGGCCTAGCGCAGTGTGTGCTGGCCCGTGCTGCCCCTGGGCCCTCGCCTCTTCTGGCCCCGAACTCTCGCCTCTCCTGGACCTTGATGATGTCCCTCTTCGCTGCCGTTGCCCTCCTGCACCAGCTCGTGCAGTACCTTGCAGTGGTATGCCGCCTCATTTGTTCAATGTACTTAACTACACAGGAGGAACCTTTGCCTTTTAGGGATATGTACTGGTTTTGTATCCAAAACATGGCCAGACAAAGTGTTTGTTCTGTTGTCTTCCAAAGTATATGAGATCAAGATAGCCTATGACATATCCAGCCAGTTAAAGACAATACAAAGGTTTCTGTTTGACCCTTGGGCTCACTGCATTAACAACTATTGTGTATGTAAAATAACATTTTCGTTTGGGCTTGTTTTGAGGCGTGGTTCTTGATGGTGAACATGAGAAAAATGTGGGGAAAAAACCAAAACATAACACTGCTTTGAAGTCAAACCTGCTCAGGGGGAAGAGAAATGTATCCAGAATGTTGAGATTTCAGTTGATGCCAGGTCAGCTCTTAAAGGAACTCAGCATTAAGGAATTTAATGTAGTTTATAGCACATGTAGCATGGAATATTAGATCTGAGCTACTTGGTTACTGCCTCAAGTTTTCATTTTCTCCTTATCCTTCCCCATTCTAACATGAGCTTGCTGAGGATTGCACTGTGGCCTGCATATAGCTGATCAGTAGATACAGAAAAATAACCAGTAATAATATCGGACAGGATAGCCAACTATATTGTGCAGTCAAAGCCTGAATTCCAAGAATAGTTGTTATCTACTAATTAACATTTTAGTATATCTTAATTACTTCAAAGCCCTGTCTCAAATTCCATCACAAAATATTTGGGAAAGCTAACTCTAACCAAAATAATTACATATCCTGTAACGTGGCATTTAGGATACTGATTTCCATTTTAATTAAAATGTAAGATCTTAATAAAACAACACTACTATCGATAGCTATAATATTGTGTAAAGACTGTAAGAATGTTGCTATTTAGGATCCTCTAGAATCAAATCTGTTCTGCTGACCTACTGAGCTTCTCAATTTTAAACTGCAATCCCACTATGTTTTACAAATTGCCACTCGGTGTTCTCCAAACTATATTAACATGGGAAAAATTACATTTACATAGTGCATTGGCCATCTCTCAGAAACACCTCAAAGCACTTTACATATAAATTAATTACTTTGATGTGCAGTCAATGTTGTTGTACAAGAAAAAGTCACAGACAATTTGCCAAGATGCTTCTAACAACAATGAGAAAGATACCAGTTTACCAATCTTTGGTGGTGTTGGCTCAGGGAAGAATCTAGCCAAAACACAAATGCATGGAATCTTGTGATGTGAATTGGACCATTTCACATTAATTGGAAGTATCTTAATTTTGCAATGATTATGAAGTTGAAATTTGTCATGAATTGCTTTTATTTCTTGTGGGCATTTTTAGGAAACGTTCTGCTTTAGTCATTGATGCCATTTTCTCGATGTATTAAGTTTGTGCTAGATGTCCTGATAGGGTTACACTCATTCCCAGCCTAGTTCATACATTTCTTCATTTCATCCTGCTATGCAGTCAATGCCAAAACATAAAACAGCAATAACTGGTAAATGAGTAGCCCTATGCTGGAACTACTTCAGGACTATTACAGTTACAATCAGTTACCAGATGTAAGCTTGGAGTACTAAAATTTGGGGACCAGTGAGTAACAAAACTGCATTGCACTAATCCAAAAAAAAATTAATGTATAAAATTGTTTGTGTAGCTAGTGCTGGTTTATTTTCTTTCACATATGTTTTAATAGAATATTACATTTATAGAATCTTACAGCACAGAAGGAGGCCATTTTGAAAGAAATGTCCAATTTGTCCCACTCACCTGTTCTTTCCTCATTCCTACAATTTTCTCCCCTTTAAGTATTTATCCAATTCCCTTTTAAAAGTTACTATTGAATCTGCTTTCCCCACCCTAACAAGCAGTGTGTTCCAGATCATAACTTGTGTAAAAAAAATTCTCCTCCTCTCACCTCTGGCTCTTTTGCTATAATTCGTCAAACTTTAGAATCCAAAAAAGGAAGAAACTTCAATTTTCACTTCCACGCTGCACATATAACCACCCTCAACCCAAACAAAGATTTAGAAAACTTGGAAGTTTTAGGTTTCAAGTGTTCTCTGGCATTTGTGAATTCTTACTATCAGTGTTTTGACACTATTTTTAACGTGCTTTTTTAAAAATTGCAATATGACCAGGTTGGACAAATCCAGCTAGTTTTTGATAGTTTTGAATGGCCAAACATGTCGTACATTATTATTTTGTTTACAGAATGAACCCTGGGAAAAATCTTCATTGTGGTTAAACTGAGTATCCACCAAATATGGTTACTGCCAAGATAACATTTTTGTTGGTCAGGACAAACTGTGTTACAGAATTAACATAAAACGCCCATTTTCCCCTTCATGTGCACCCAAAATTTATATTTTAGTAAAACATAATTTATTTCATAAAATGTCTCTCACACATCAAACAAATATTTGGCATTTACAGAAGAGAACATTTTAAAACTATGCAATTTTTTGGAGAATAAAGATTAGTGATAAACAAATGGGAAAGATTTGGAAGATTGCTGAGCAGAAATATATCATACATATGATTAAAGTTTATGAAGACTTTTTCAGCATTTTTACTAAATGCAGCAGCCTTGGGCTATGCAGAAACTGGAGCTCCTGCGCCTCATCATTATCCGTTGATCCCCATTGGATAGTGTACGTGTGGGAAGTAGATTAGTCACAACTATGAGGGTCCATATAGTAGAATAGCCCACTAATGCACCATGTTTAGGTGTAAGCATAAAGATTAAGTAAGTCATCAGACAAGTAGCAACATCTAAGAAAATGTACAATATACATTAATGATTTGGACGAAGGAATTGAATGTAATATCTCCAACTTTGCAGATGACACAAAGCTGGGTGGCGGTGTGAGCTGTGAGGAGGATGCTAAGAGGCTGCAGGGTGACTTGGACAGGTTAGGTGAGTGGACAAATGCATGGCAGATGCAGTATAATGTAGATAAATGTGAGGTTATCCACTTTGGTGGCAAAAACAGGAAGGCAGAATATTATCTGAATGGTGACAGATTAGGAAAAGGGGAGGTGCAACGAGACCTGGGTGTCATGGTACATCAGTCATTGAAAGTTGGCATGCAGGTACAGCAGGCGGTGAAGGCGGCAAATGGCATATTGGCCTTCATAGCAAGAGGATTTGAGTATAGGAGCAAGGAGGGCTCACTGCAGTTGTACAGGGCCTTGGTGAGGCCGCAACTTGAATATTGAGTACAGTTTTGGTCTCCTAATCTGAGGAAGGACATTCTTGCTATTGAGGGAGTGCATCGAAGGTTCACCAGACTGATTCCCGGGATGGCAAGACTGACATATGAAGAAAGACTGGATCGACTAGGCGTATATTCACTGGAATTTAGAAGAATGAGAGGGGATCACATAGAAACATATAAAATTCTGATGGGATTGGACAGGTTAGATACAGGAAGAATGTTCCCGATGTTGGGGAAGTCCAGAACCAGGGGTCACAGTCTAAGGATATGGGGTAAGCCATTTAGGACCAAGATGAGGAGAAACTTCTTCACTCAGAGAATTGTGAACCTGTGGAATTCTCTACCACAGAAAGTTGTTGAGTCCAGTTCGTTAGATATATTCAAAAGGGAGTTAGATGTGGCCCTTACGGCTAAAGGGGTCAAGAGGTATGGAGAGAAAGCAGGAATGTGGTACTGAAGTTGCATGGTCAGTCATGATCATATTGAATGGTGATGTAGGCTCGAAGGGCTGAATGGCCTACTCCTGCACCTATTTTCTATGTTTCTATGTACACAGTGTAAGTTCCCAATTCAGGAGAGATGATTTTGGTGGGAAAATACTGGCTTGGAGTTGTTACTGAGCCCAGCTCTCTTGGGGGGGATGAATTAACAATAACAAATGAATTCAAAGCTCATAAGCTTAGAGTATGGTTGTATTAATTTGGCCGACTTGGTGCGTATGAATGGAAGTGAAACAAGAGCCCTTGGGAGCCAAGAGTAAAGCTCCAATTAAAAAGTCTGACAGTTACTCCAAGTAATGTATAACATGCCAATTTTAACAAGTTTGCTTTTTTTTTTTAAATACATCTTTTTACATTTAAAATAATGCTATCGAAAAAAGAAAGTAACATTTAAATAGAGTAGTAATTGGAAAAAATCCCAAGAGATCATTAACTAATAATCAACTTCCTACCTACTTAATTTGTTAGACAGTGCTTGAAGTAGCTTGCACAATTGACTTTATAGAATAGATTCATCAAATCTTGCAACACAGAAAGCGGCCATTTGGCCTGTCGTTCCTGTGCTGGCTCTTTGAAGGAGCAGTCATGCTTAGTCCCACATCCCTGTTTTTGTCTGTAACCCTGTAAGTTGCTCATCCTCAAGTACCTGTCTAACTCCCTTTTAAAATTATTTATGGAATCAACTTTTAAAGTAGACTGTTCCAGATCCCAACAATTCTCTGAGTGAGAAAGTCTACTCATCCCCCCCTCTAGATCTTTTACCGATGATTTAATTAATAATATCTGGTAAGTAAAACATGAATGTTATTTACCCAGTGAGATTTAAAAGACAAGCCGCTTAAATCCATTTCAATATAATCTACGAGAATAAATAATTGTTTGTAACCAAAATTACTCTGTAATCATGCTGTTTCAAAGCTTGACCTTAGGAAAAACACTGCATTTGAACCCTGAATTCAGGTAATTAGAAAAACATAACCACAATTATATATTTTGCATCTTACAGCAAAGCCCCATAAGATGTATTTCCACTAGAAATTATTTTCTGCAAGGATTAGAGAAGTTATATAGCCAGTATTTTTTTTAAAGAATCAGAATCCCCCAAAGACCTGGAAGGCACAAATGTACAATGTAGCATTAAGCCATACAAACAAGAAGGATGTAGGTTTGATTTCCAATCTGTACTGCATTAGCTGTTCCCAGTCAAGGCAGCATTTGGAAAGCTGGAAACGGGCTGAGTTCCCTGCCCTAGGCAAAAGAAGAAGAAAAAAATCAGCCAAGGTTCCCACTCCAGACTGCTATCCAGAGTATGAAACAAGTATTGTGTAGCTATTGGATTGTCGTAACAACCCAACTCGTACACGAATGTACTTTAGGGAAGGAAATCTGCTGTGCTTACCTGGTCTGGCCTATATGTGACTCCAGGCCCACAGCAATGTGGTTGATTCTTAACTGTCCTCTGAAATGGCCTAGCAAGCCACTCAGTGTCAAAAAGGTGGCTCACTACCACTTTCTCAAGAGCAATTCGGCTTGGGCAATAAATGCTGGCCTTGCCAGCGACACCCACATCCCATTAATGAATTTTTTTAAAAAAGGATAGGATTGAGCTTCAATCTGCTGCCTTCTATGGTTGATTATTCTATTAAAACATTGGACTTAATTTTCCCGAGTTATCTGTACCGTTTTTTTGGTGCACGCTGCTTTTTTTGGCGTAAATTAAAATATCCAAGTTTCCCCAAAGTTTCTGCACTAGCAAACAGTTAGTTACGATTTTTTTGCATCATAGGTGGTGTAACCAGATGCCTACACCAGTTTTTCACATTTAAGCAAGTTTGGCCAACTTACAAGTTTTCCTCGGATGACATACGTGACCACTCCTAAAAAACCATCCGGGCACTTAAGAAAACCAGCACACATTAAAAAATGTGCAGAAAGAAGCCATTATTTTTAGGCAAAGTTTTGGAGGGGATCAAGAAGACAGAGAATATGTGTCATGAAGTTTAATTTTTTGAAAGTCAAAAGGGAGAAAATGGAAGTCAATGTGATTCTTTAATTTTTCATTTATTTCAAAGTACCACGCCACCACCGAACGGCTCACCGGGCTCGAGGGTCGGAGCGGCAGTCATCAGAATCACTCCTTCACCTGGACATAGGAGCTCAAGGCTCGACTTCAAAAGAAGCCTTGGGTTGGAAGCCGAACTGAAGGGAAGAGAACCCTTAGACTGGGGGGCGGGGGGATCTTGTTTGCCGAGCCCATGTCCAGGCGAGGGAGCGATTCTAAAATTAAAGAATTGCATTAGACTTCATTGCCGCAAATGTCTTCATTGAATGCCTAGCTTCCCGTTTTAAGCAAACCTATTGCGCATGCGCAGACCAGAGTGTGGTCCATACTGGGGCGTCAACCTTGGGGGGAAAGAGAAGAAAGAAGCTTTAAGACTTTTGTCCTGCTGTTTTGAGCGTCTTGCAAAGCTACAATTTAATTATGGGGGTAATATTGACAATGCCATATCTCGTGCAAGCCTTCTGCATGATTGTGCTGCAGAGGAGAAGATTGATTAGACATCGTCACATGAGGAACCTCAGAGCACATAGGATGATGGGCACTACATTGGGTATAGAGAGACAGGCGTTCATACCTGCACCTGAGTGATGCAGACTGTGTGAGAAGACTGCGTTTCCGCAAAGAAGTTGTAACTGAGATCTGTGAGTTAGTAAAAGCAGATCTGCAACCTAGAAGCATCAGGAGGACTGCTTTGTCAGTTGAAGTGAAGGTTACAGCTGCACTTTCATTTTATGCATTTGGATCATTCCAGGCTGCAACTAGGGATGTGTGCGCCATTTCTCAACATGCAACACATATCTGCATTCAGCAGGTGACTGCTGCACGATATGCCCAAAGGAATGACTACATAAAGTTCCCCATGACCGTCCAGACAATGTGTGACAGGGCTGTGGGCTTCTCCCAGGATTGCTGGCTTCCCAAAGGAACAGGGCTGCACTGATTGCGAGCATCTTTGGAGGATTCTGAGATGTACAGGAACTGTCTCTCCGTGAATGTGCAGCTCATGTGTGACGACATGCATCGCATCATGGCAGTTGATGCGAGATATTCTGGGAGCACCCATGATGCGTTCATCCTACATCTGCCATGTTTCAACAGCAGCCAAACCCGGACGGAAGCTGACTGGGAATACAACATGTCGCACATTGCGACGCGCAACATAATAGAGAACCATTGGCATCTTGAAACAACGTTTCAGATGCCTGGACCATTCTAGAGGCTACTTGCAATACTCCCCTGAGATTGTCGGTCAGTTCACTGTTGTGTGCTGCATCCTGCATAACTTAGCCATCATGAGGCAGCAGCAGCTGGGAGTAGAAGACCCATCTGAGGTAAGAGTGGCTGATGATGAGGAGGAAGATACAGATGATGATGATGAGGAGGAGGAAGACGAGGAAGCCATGCAACTAGCTGACGGCTCAAGCCTTGCACCAGCAGCTCATACATGAATACTTTGCTGCCTGAAGGCTCAGCAGTAACTATTCCAAATGGACCATGATTACCGTTTGGATCTGTTCCATAATGTTGTGTTGTGTTAATGGAACAAATAATGGAAATTATTCAGTTATAATTTAAAATATATTTTATTCAAAAGTTTAACACTTGTTTGTACTTAACAAAAATATTCTTGTATCAAACGTTAAAGTTTTCAGTTTAGATCACTTACAAACTTTTAAACTTGTAAATTTACATAACTTACAAAAAACTTTTAATTTGAGAACAGTAAAAACAATAATAACAACAACAGCAGCAAAGAAAGACTGCACCCATCTCTCCTTCACTTTATTCTAAAACCGCCCGCTGCGCTTGGTCTTGGTGACTTCACCCTTGCCCGCAGGCAGTGGCACAGCATTTCTTGGGTTGGTACCAAGCTTATTCTTTCGAGCATCTCGGGTAATGCGCACTTCTTGATGGGGGGTGTGGACAGGCGGTAATGTGGAAGGCCCGACTTGGGCCTCTTCAGAGGCTGATCTGGGGATTGGAGTGGGAGTGGCAGTTGATTGTGTCAATGGCCACGGGGTCTGGGCGTGTTCCCTTATTGCAGCAGCCAATTCCGACATTACTTCCCTCATTTGGCCTGACAATGTCTCAACTACCTGCGACATTCCCTCTCTCATGTTCACCAACAGTGTCTCAACTACCTGCAATATTTCCTCCCTCACGTTCACCGACAGTGTATCAGCTACCTTCAACATTCCCTCCCTCGTGTGCCCGGACAGTGTTCCTATTTCTCGTGAGAGTGTTGTTACTTCTCCCGACAGTCCCGATATCTCATCACCCACCCCACTGATGGTGTCCATGAGTGATCGCGTAAGGTCAATGCTCTCCGCACTCATTGCCATCATCTGAACCACATCAGTTAGATCCTGCACCTCAGGAGAGCGTTGTCGAGCTCTCCTTCCCCTCCTCACCCTGGGTGTGGCTCGCTGCATTCCTCTGGGACCCGCAGCCTCGGACAGTGGGGCATTGGATGTGCCTTGCTGCACCCCACTGGAATCCCCAGCCTTGGACTGTGAGTAACCATGGAATGTCCCAACACTCGTACCACTCAGGAAAGGGGCTGGCACCTCAATGGGCGGCACCTGCTCCTCCTCCAATGTGAGTACAACAGTGGGGGCTTCATCCTCTCCCTCCCCTTGCCCCACCTCCTCACCCCTATGCTCTTGGTCTGGAAGGTGGGATTGGAAGATTTTCTCCTCTTCAGGCTCATCCACGTCTGAATCTTTCTCTGCATCGGCTTCAGCCTCTTCAGGGTTGGCCTCAAGTTCTGCAAAATGTAACAGAACAGACAAATGGTTAGCAGCAGAGGAGGGGGCAGGGTGGCATGAGTAGGCTCACATAGCGCAGGCAGCAGGCTCATTTGAAGGACCACAATGAATGATGCCACACCGCATCAACCGAAGCGTAGGCTAGCCCACACAGTATTTAACATTTAGCAAAGCCAGACTGTGTAATTTGCAGGACTTACCCTCTCCCTCGAGTGTGGGCCCAGCTTGTGCAGTGGTAGTTGCTTTTCTCCAGGCAGACCCATCAAAGCAGCGACCCTGTCTTCCAAGTGTGTCAGTGGGTGCAGATTTGCCGGGCCTCCTCCTGATTGAATTCTTTCCCTTTTGTTGTGTGCCACCTTCCTCTGCAAAGATGAAAATATAACTTTTTATAGAGGGTATCTTTCTGCTGGTTGGGACATTCAGATGGTCACATTTACAATTGCAATTCCAGTGAATAAATGAAAATATTACTTACACTAACTACTTGACCAAGGTCCCGCACTTCTTTTTACACTGGCCTCCAGCCTTCAGGGTGGTCACCACTGCACAGTAATCTTCTGCAAGTTGGTTCCAGCGTTTCTTCATTTCTTTTGGTGAAACTTTTATGGGACCTTTGCTGGTGTCTAGCTTGTGTCATCTGGCTCAATTACAGTAACTAGTGCCTCCACTTCGTCCTGTGAGAAATTCTTGGTCCTTGAGCTGCATTGCATATTGTATTGCAGCTCCGATTTTCCCAATGAGAATTAAAGTTCTCACACACAACTGGTTCTTTAAAAATGGCCGAATTCAGACCGGGGGCTGTGCTGGGCATGCGCACCCATAGCAGTCACGTCAAAAACAGCATTTTTTTTTTCACGCATGCGTAGAAGGGGGGTCATTGCTTTTTTGGCGCAGACATTAGGCTCCACTCCCTGAAGCTAAAGGACAGGCTGTGCGGCGCCAATTTAAAAAAATAGAACGAGGAAACTTGCAAGTTATTTTTTTTGGAGCAGTCGGGGCCAATAAAAACGGGTGTAACTCTTGTAATGTGCCAAAAAACATCTTTGGGGAAAATTGAGCTTATTGTCTGGGCTAACAAATGAAAACTGATCATTTTGTTGAAGTACTGAGGGCTGCCAGTACCTGCAGAACCATACCCCAGTATGCATCAGGTCCTTCAGAAGAGCTGGACACAAAACTGAGGAAGAAAACACATATTTTTTTTAAATGCCAGTTAAAAAAATCCTTCGCACAGTCACATGGGTAAAACATTTTCCCTGTCATCCTAGGGTTGAACAATTGAGGCCTTAAAGCAGTTGAGCGTATGCGAAACTTTAATTTCCAAATTCCTTATACAAAAACACACTTACACACAAGATGTTTCATTACCCTAGGTGAGGTTTGCTCACCTGGTGGAAGGACATTCTTGGTGTTCAAATATTTTCTGTTATAAAGAAGGTTGGGATTAAATTTCCAATACATTGAAAGCCTTTGCAACTCAAAGTTAAAGACCTTGGAGGAAGTTTGTGAAGGGTGGGGGGGGGGGGGGAGAAGGGAACTGGGGGAGGAGGGAACTGGGGGAGGGGGAAATTTTCAACCGCTGGCTGCCAGTTTGGTACCTGAGAAAAAGTGAATCAACAGAGCAAATTCTGGTGGGGACCTCATACACCCATTTGCCTGCCTGATTGAATTTTCAGGTCGGCCTTTAAATAAGCACCATGACTCGACCCCAAAACCAGTGGGGACTGTTTAAATATTGATTGCAATTTTCGAGGAGAAATGTGAAGTACATGCCGCTTCCATTTTTTCCAGAGGTTGAGAGGCCTAACCAGCAGTCATTAAAGGGACCACTGAAGGCTGTTCCGATGTTATGTTTTTTCTTCTTTTGTATGGCTAGGAGGAGCACTCATACAAAGATCTATTGGCCTGTTGCCAGCCCTAAGTTGCCCTTCCAACTCCAGAATACACTCTTCCCCAATAGTAGGCCCTACCTGTTGGCTAGCTCTGTGCAGACCAACTGAGTTTCCACAGCAATCTGGCAAGTAACAACAGAGTGCCTGTTCATCACCAATAACATTTATATGGGGTCCAAAACTGGGCAGAAGGTTGATCAAATATGAAAATTGAGATCCTACGCCAGTTGTAGAAACCCAATTGCAATTTCCATGGAGAAATGGACAGTGTGTGCAATGAATGCTAGTCCATCTTTCTCCAGGCATTGAAGACCCAACCTGCAGCCTGTAAAAGGATTGCTGTTATCTCCCCCACTGTTTTAAAATACGAACAACCTAAAACAAACAAATACATGACGACTAGATAAATTCAGTAAAAATAAACAATGTTTCCATATGTTTCTTACTCTATCATGTTTTGAAACCAATACCTTGTCATAAAGTATGTGGATAAATTACTGGAGTTGTAGCATTATTGGGGAGGTTACAGTGTATGTATCAGATTCAGTCATGTTGTTGAATAGAAGGAATCTATATTTAACAATGTGACACAATATGAAACTAAATATAATACAATGATTTTTTTTAACTAAATCAGTCAATCACATCATGTGTTTAGATTTTGCTTATTAAGTTGTTCTGTTGAAGTGCCTGTAGAAACATACTGCACTTTTAACTTTTACTAAATCTAAAGGCGGCCAGCAGTATCCTACAGTTTTAAAACATGAATTTTTAATATTCTGTAAGTGGGTCACAAATGCAATCAATACCGCTAGAATTTGCTTCTGAGCTACTCACGAGTAAAAGTCACTGGCATACTCCGCATCAACAACATTTAGGACAGTTGAACTTTTATACTAGGATGATAAAAGTAACGTGAAAAATAAAATTAATATGCAAACAGCATGCTAAATGTTCTCTTTTGGCATGACAGTGCACATACCATTTACTCCAACACTGTGGTTTTCAAAGCATTTTTAAAACATATCCTTACAATCGCTAACTTGGCAAAAGGGCTACAGTGGGATGGTAAAAGAAGGCCATGGAACACATAAACTCTAACTTTCTACATGCTCATACTACCACCACTGTGAAGTCATAAACAATAGTGAAATTCTATTAGAAAACTGCAAAACCAATTGCAAATTCTTTGAGATGAATAGAGATGCTTTATTATTCAAACATGCTAAATACCAATAAAATCTATATTATATGCAATCTAAACCATCCAACCTGTTAACTAATAAACACAACCAACACTCTATACAACATTAAATCCCTGAATGAACCAAAATCCTGGTAATCCCATTTCTGAGTAATGCAAGTGAGTATCTAAGATACTGCAAAATACATTCATGTTTCCTTTTCTTTTTGAGACACACTGTGGCTGGTGGCTCTTGGCATAGAAGAGCTACCTGGCTGAGCTTCAAATTCAACGAGGTGAGCAGTATATCCCATCCAATATCAAGCCCAATGTACACGCAACACTGGTTTGGGACAACAATGATTTCGGAGAGGAGACAATGGGCCCAAGTTTCGGGCCGCGCCTAGAATTCATCCACAAAGTGCGCCTAAAAAAAACTTACAGATTCTCCGGCTCCCTGCAGGTCTTCTGCAGCTGGACACGGCGCAGCTCGAGCTGTAGGGGGCGGAGCCAGGTCCCTGCGCTGAAAACAATGCCTGGACTTCTGCACATGCGCTACAGTGCAGTAGCTCCAGGTGCCCAAAACTGTGTGGGAGGGGCCCGAAGCACGCAGCCCCTAGCCCTGGCCGAATGGCCTCACTGGGGCTGCGTGCAGAAGGCTGCCTCCCACGCCCAGCTCCCACTTCCCCCCGTCCTCCTCCCCCGCCCCCGGACCGGACCGGACCCGACTCCCGCTTCCCTTCCCCGCCCCCGGACCCGACCCCCCGGACTGGACCCGACCCGCGCTCCCTCTCCCTCCCGACCTCCCCGACCTCCCTCCCACCACCCCCCCCGACCCGACCCGCGCTCTCGACCCCGCCACCCGCCACCCGGACCCGACCCAACCTGACTTCCCTCCCCCGCCCCCGACCCGACCTCCCTCTGACGCCACCCCCCCGACCCGAACCGACCCGCGCTCCCTCCATCCCCCCACCCGAACCAACCCGAACCAACCCGACCTCCCTCCTCCCCCACCCCCCCCCCCCCGTGCTCCTGACCCGACCTCCCACCACCCCCTCGACCTGACCCGCGATCCAGACCCCGACCCGCGCTCCCCCAGACCCGCGCTCCCGACCCGACCCAACGCCTACCTGTAAATCTGATGCTGGGGACAGGCTCTGCCCGAAGACTTGGGCCCGGCCGAGCCCGGCCTGTTCAGCCTCCCTCCCCCTTCTCCTTTTCTCCCCCCCCTCTCCTTTTCTCCCCCTCCTTCTCCTTTTCTCCGCCCCTTCTCCTTTTCTCCCCCCCTTCTCTTTTTCTCCGCCCCTTCTCCTTTTCTCCCCCCCTTCTCCTTTCCCCCTCCCCCCTTCTCCTTCCCCCCTTCCCTTCTCCTCCCCCTTCCCCTTCTCCCTCCTCAACCCCCCTTCTCCTCATCCCCCCCTTCTCCTCCTCCCCCCCTTGCCCTTCTCCTCCCCCCCTCCCCTTCCTTCTCCCCCTTCCCTCCCCTCCCCATCCCTCCCTCCCCCTCTGCCTCCCTACCTCCCCTCCCCTGCCCCCTCTCTCCCTCTACCCCGCTCCTCCCGCTGTCAGAAACACAGACACTGACAGACAGAGAGTGAGAGATACAGACAGACAGACAGAGAGATAGAGACACTGACAGAGACACACTGGGGGGGGGGGGGGCATCCCAGCACGCTGTTGGAGGGCTCCCGGTGCTGCAGTCGGTAAGTAGAAAATGTTTTATTTATTGATTTTTAAAAAAATTATTTCTTATTAATTTTTTTGGATTGATTTATTGGTTGATTTATTGATGTTTTTATCATTTATTATTGATGATGGCTCTTTATTTGTAAAACTGAAGTGTTTAATGTTTGTAAACTTCCCTTTAAACCCCCCCATTCCCTACACCTGATTTGTAACCTACGCCTGATTTTCTAAAGTGTAGACAAGGTTTTTTCGAGCATACAAAAATCTTCACTTACTCCATTCTAAGTTAGTTTGGAGTAAGTTTTCACTGCCGAAACTTTGAAAACAGGCGTAAGTGGCCGGACACGCCCCCTTTTGAAAAATAAATTCTGTTCCAAAGTGAAACTGTTCTAACTGACTAGAACTGGAGCAAACTAAATGCCGAGAATTTGAATTTCTAAGATACTCCGTTCTACACCAGTTGCTCCAAAAAATCAGGAGCAACTGAGGCCGAAACTTGGGCCCATTGTCAGGAAATGGCACAACTCACAATACAAATAGCATACAATACAAAGGGATGAGTCAACTACAATGAAACAACCAGAACTACCTGCCTTGAAGAAAACAAAAAAAGATCCTACTACTACCTGCCACAAATATTGACTTGTATAGCGGAAGTCAAAGGGAAGGCCCACAGCCATTCAGTGAGGGAGTATGACTGGAGCTTGAAAATCACATGCATATCACATGGTATGTGCACTGTCATGCCAAAAGAGAAAGTTTTGCATGCTGTTCGCATATTAATTTTATTTTTCACATTACTTTTATCATCCTAGTATAAAAGGTCAACTGTCCTAAATGTTGTTGATGCGGAGTATGCCAGTGACTTTTACTCGCGAGTAGCTCAGAAGCAAATTCTAGAGGTATTGATTGCATTTGTGACCCACTGGCCTTCTCTAGATTTAGTCAAAATTAAAAGTGCAATATGTCTCTATGGGCACTGCAACAGAACAACTTAATAAGCAAAATCTAAACACATGATGTAACTGACTGATTTTGCTATAAAAAAAATCATTGTGTTGTATTTAGTTTCATATTGTGTCACATTGTTATAGATTCCTTCTATTCAACAACATGACTGAATCTGATACATACACTGTAACCTTCCCAATAATGCCACAACTCCAGTAATGCAAGCGAGTGCATACTTCCTCAGCAAGTTGCCAGAGATGAACGATGATGTCTTGCCTGGATGGACTGGTTTCAATACCCTGCTACAGAAAACTTCACTCCAACCCAAGTCAAACATTGGCTACATTCCAGTCATCGATGCCAGCCCTACTGAGTTTAGTACAGTGTACACGATCTTGCAACAAAGTGTTGATATTGCAGACAAGATCGGACTGGCTAAGATTGTCGTGGTAATGGACCAGGCAATTTGCGCAAAAGCCCAGGAGATTCGTTGGACGAATGCCCTCTTCATGCAGAGACTTATTCTTCACATGGGGGAGTTTCATACTGCAATAGCATTCATAGCTTACTTCAGGAAAAGATTTGCAGATGCCGGTCTTCAAGACAGTGTCATCGAATCTAAACTAATTGTGCAGGTTCTGTCAATGGTGTTGTAAGTGGCCATCATTACAACAGGAGTGTGAAAACTCACAAGATAGTGTGTGAAGCTCTACAGAGATTGAAATGGCAGGCTTACACCGACACTCTACCAGAAGAGGAGCAAGACGTTGCTTACAATCTTGCAGTTGATCTTCAGACTGCCTTCCCCAATGATAATTTTGATGACATCCTCAACTCAGAGAGACTCCAGACACTTATCAGTAGCTACCTTACACCTAAATCTGCTCGTGTGCAGGTTGTGAGAATGTTGCATCTTTGCCCAAAACGTTTAGAGCTGAGGAAACAAATACCCTTGATTCTGATGATGATTCATAGATATGCCTTCCTTTTCAGCCTCGAACTTTTTTCAGATCTATTTTGTTTTTTCAGTACTTCTATCTTTTAAAAAATTTCAATGCTATTACTTTATTATAATTATTCTTATAATTATATGGTTGACAAATGTGCAGGTGTCCATCTGAAATGTCAATAAGTGTGTATGATGATAGATTTCTTTCTTAGCAACGGATATGAAAACAAAATTTAGATTTATGTATAACTGTATCATATGATGCGTCCAGATCTCAGATATACTCAGTGATACTTCATGCTTAAAATTTAGCAGTAGCACTGATATGTCACCGTTGCTAGGGAAAAGTCCATCACAACCATGTTTAGGTTTTTCAGTGTTTTTGGCTATTTCTTGGTAACACTCAATTTTCATACATATGGGAGCTTGCTTCAGGTACATATGTTTAACATATTTAACATGGTTCTAGGTACCTCCCATATGGAGACTACGGGCCCAAGTTTCGGCCTCAGTTGCTTCTGATTTTTTGGAGCAACTGGTGTAGAACGGAGTATCTTAGAAATTCAAATTCTCAGCATTTAGTTTGCTCCAGTTCTAGTCAGTTAGAACAGTTTCACTTTGGAACAGAATTTATTTTTCAAAAGGGGGCGTGTCCGGCCACTTACGCCTGTTTTCAAAGTTTCTTCAGTGAAAACTTACTCCAAACTAACTTAGAATGGAGTAAGTGAAGATTTTTGTACGCTCAAAAAAACCTTGTCTACACTTTAGAAAATCAGGCGTAGGTTACAAATCAGGCGTACGTAATTGGGGGAGGGGGGGGGGGGAGGGCAGGTTTTAAAGGGAAGTTTACAAACATTAAACACTTCAGTTTTACAAATAAAGAGCCATCATCAATAATAAATATAAAAACATCAATAAATCAACCAATAAATCAATCAAAAAAAAATTAATAAGAAATAATTATTTTTAAATCAATAAATAAAACATTTTCTACTTACCGACTGCAGCACCGGGAGCCCTCCAACAGCGTGCTGGGATGCCCCCCCCCCCCCCCCCCCCCCTCTGTCAGTGTCTCTATCTCTTTGTCTGTCTGTGTGTGTCTCTCACTCTCTGTCTGTCAGTGTCTGTGTTTCTGACAGTGAGGGGGGGGGGGGGGGGGGGGGAGGGGGAGAGGGGGAGAGGGAGGGAGGGAGGGGGTAGAGGGAGGGGGAGGCAGGGGAGGGAGGGAGGCAGAGGGGGAGGGATGGGGGAGAAGGGGTGGGGGGAAGAGAAGGGGGGAGGAGAAGGGGAAGGGGGGAGAGGAGAAGGGGAAAGGGGGGAGAGGAGAAGGGGAAAGGGGGGAGAGGAGAAGGGGAAAGGGGGGAGAGGAGAAGGGGAAAGGGGGGAGAGGAGAAGGGGAAAGGGAGGAGAGAAGAGGAAAAGGTGGGGAGAGCAGAAGGGGAAAGGAGGGGAGAGCAGAAGGGGAAAGGGGGGGAGAAGGGGAAAGAGAGGGGGGAAAGAAAAGGAGAAAGGGGAAAAGGAGAAGGAGAAGGGAGAAAGGGGGAAGGGAGAAGGGGGGGAAAGGAGAAGGGGGAGGGGGGAGAAAGGAGAAGGGGGAGGGAAGGAGAAGGGGGGAAAGGAGAAGGAGGGGGAAAAGGAGAAGGTGGGGGGAGGGGGGGAAGGAGAAGAGGGGGGGAGGCTGAACGGGCCGGGCCGGGCCGGTCCGGGCCCAAGACTTCGGGCAGGGCCCGTCGCCAGCACCAGATTTACAGGTAGGTGGCGTTGGGTCGGGTCGGGTCCGGGGTCGGGTGCGCGGGTCGGGTCAGGGGGAGCGCGGGTCGGGGTCGGGAGCGCGGGTCGGGTCAGGGGGGGGGCGGAGGGAGGTCAGATTGGGTCCGGGTGGGGGGGGTCGGGTCGGGGGGGTGGTGGGAGGGAGGGAGATTCGGGTCGGTGGGGGGGGGGGAAGAGAGAGGTAGGGAGAGGGAGGGAGAGGGAGGTCAGATCGGGTGGGGGGAGCGCGGGTCGGGTCCAGTCCGGGGGGTCAGGTCGGGTCCGGTCCAGGGGTGGGGGGAGCGGGAGTCGGGTCGGGTCGGGGGGGAGCGGGAGTCGGAACGGGTCGGGAGGAAGCAGGAGCTGGGCGTGGGAGGCAGCCTTATGCACGCAGCCCCAGTGAGGCCATTCGGCCAGGGCTAGGGGCTGCGTGCTTCGGGCCCCTCCCACACAGTTTTGGGCGCCTGGAGCTACTGCACATGCGCGCCCACTGTAGCGCGCATGTGCAGAGGTCCCGGCACTGTTTTCAGCGCAGGGACCTGGCTCCGCCCCCTACAGCTTGTGCTGCGCCGCACCCGGCTCCAGAGGACCAGCAGGGAGCCGGAGAATCTGTAAGTTTTTTTTAGGCGCACTTTGTGGCGCAAGAAACGGGCGTCCAGGTCGGGGCTACGCCGTTCTAGGCGCGGCCCGAAACTTGGGCCCTAAGGAACTAAAAATCTAGGCAAGAAAACAGGCTTTGGCCCACGGTCTACAAGCCAAAATTCAACTTCAACTGGCACAAGTGATGAAGTGTTCAAGACAAGTTATTCAGGCAGTGGTCCAACTCGCTACTGAGTGAAATTTTTTAAGCTGCGACATTTAACCACAATCAAATAGATTGCGAGAATTCTAATGGCCAGAATTAGTTCAAAATATCTGTATGACAGATCTTTTCTAAACAGGAGTGTAATTCGGAATTATTTTGGTGTGGGGGGGGGTGGGGCGAGAAATTTTATTAGAGTTTTATTAACTTAATTCAGAATAAAAATCCAGTACCAGAACACATCTATGCTCCACAATACTATACAAGAATATAATTTAAATTATATTTGATCACATTTATTTGAAAGATGTGTAATATCAGATATTCGGATCTAGACCTAAAAGATCTCAAGTCACTATTTTGTAGTCGTAGTCAATATTTATCCCTCAATCAACATCACTAACACAGATTATCTGGTCATTATCACATTGCTGTTTGTGGGAGCTTGCCGTGTTTCCTACATTACAACAGTCAGCAGGCCGGGCCATTGGAGGGAGCAGCGTGCAGCGGCCCGGCCCGGAAATCGGCGCGGTCCCAGCCTGCAAGACCATCAGCAGGCCATGGCCATTGGAGGGAGCAGCGTGCAGAGGCAATCCACTGCAGGAGGGCGACGGCTACAAAGTCAGGTCACTGACTGCAGTGCAGGCAGACACAGCAGGCGGAGCGAAGGAGCAGCAAGAGTTTGTAAAAGGAAGTGACCGGGGCCCAGGAGAAGCGTGAGTCTGGGTCCCAGAAAAGGCGAGGGCCCAGGGCCAGCCCACACTGTGATACGTGTGCGTGTTCGGTCCGTGCAGCAGAGCTGGTCTCCAGTCATCTTGGGTAATCCTTGCCACTGGACCAAGACCTAGTTCTGTCAAGCCCATGTGGTGGCTGGTGTGCGTAAAAAAATCCACGCACAGGCATCTTCCATCCTCCACGATGTAGTTCGGGATCTGGAATATTAGGTCCTTCATTGAAACACCTGTGAACTCATCCCTTTTCGGCATGGAAGCAAGTCATCCCTGCTTCGAGGGACTGCTTATGATGATGATGACAACAGTGACTATTCTTCAAAACAACAAAAAAGTACTTCATTGCCTGTAAAGATCTTTGGGACGTCTGGTGGTCATGAAAAAGCGCAAGTCTTTCTTATATATTACAGGCAGCTTTAGCTACCCCCCGAGGTAAAAGGGACAGAGAGAGCTCTCACTCTCACACCATTGGCAGCTCATCCAAATATATTCTTTGATGTCAGTTCAACAATGAAAACTTACGTTTTCGACAGGTGTCAATAAGTGCCCACAGAAACGCACGATTATCTCTCTCCCCCGCCACCGCCATATGGCGAAGCTTGGCGGGTATTTGAAAATAAACGGAATCGCAGGGTGGCCGTTGAGGCGCGAGGCGCGCGGGCCCGGTTGCCAAGGCGACAAGGGGGCAGCCACGCTCGCGCCACCTGTGGCATCCAGCACTCGCCAGGGCCGCAGCCAGCTCGGCGCCCCGCCGGCCGCATCAATCCCTAACAACCGCTTGCCCCAACTCAGAGAAACTCAGATGGAAAAATGCGCAGAGCTTAACGAGAGGCGGAGGGCTTTGCTGCGCTACCGAGGAACTCGCGGGAATCCGGCAGTGCCGGATAAAAAGGTACCCGCGGGAGGAGCGCAGGTCAGAGAGGCAGGCCTTCGAATCACACCGAGCTGCGTCCTTTGATAGCTGCCGCTGAGTGTCAATGCAAACTGACAGTTTACGTGTTTGTGAGCACATTAAAAGCAAAGTGTACTTCACTTGCTTTGCTAACTATAGTTTTGTATCTTCTATTCTCCAGGCTAAACTTGCTTTGCTAAGGAACTAATGTTTGCATTTTCTATACTCCACCTTGTAACTGGGTCGTGGGAAACTGTTCGCCATTTCACGTCAAACAAGAAAACTCCCATGGTTGGCTAGTCTGCTGGGATCATTGGTACGCTAGTGGACCGTACTTAGTTGCCAAGATTCTGCCAATGGAACTTTTGCACCCTGCACAAGGAGATGCAAAGCAAAACTTTTAGATAGTTTGTCTGCATTTTGCAGTACTCAGTAAGATAATGGGACTAAAGTGGGGTAGTGGTTGTAATTTACCGAAATTCCCTGGTCGGGGAGGTCCCAGCAGATTGTGAAAACTGCAAATGTAACGCCCCTATTTAAAAAAGGAGGCAGACAAAAAGCAGGAAACTATAGACCAGTTAGCCCAACATCTGTGGTTGGGAAAATGTCAGAGTCCATTATTAAAAAAGCAGTAGCAGGAAAAGCAAAATTCAGGCAGAATCAGCATGGATTTATGAAGGGGAAGTCATGTTTGACGAATTTGCTGGAATTCTTTGAGGATATAACAAACAGGGTGGATAAAGGGGAACCAATGGATGTGGTGTATTTCGACTTCCAGAAGGCATTTGACAAGATGCCACATAAAAGGTTACTGCACAAGATAAAAGTTCACGGGGTTGGGGATAATGTAGTAGTTAGCCAATCCTCTATCCATGCTAACAGATAGTCAGGATAAATGGTTCATTCTCTGGTTGGCAATTAGTAACTAGTGGGGTGCCGGGCCCCCAACTATTTACAATCTATATTAACGACTTGGATGAAGGGACCGAGTGTAACGTAGCCAAGTTTGCTGATGATACAAAGATGGGAGGAAAAGCAATGTGTGAGGAGGACTCAAAAAGCCTACAAAAGGACATAGACAGGCTAAGTGAGTGGGCAAAAATTTGGCAGATGGAGTATAATGTTGCAAAGTGTGAGGTTATGCACTTTGGCAGAAAAAAGTTGAAGAGCAAGTTATTATTTAAATGGAGAAAAATTGCAAAGTGCTACAGTACAGCGAGACCTGGGGGTCCTGGTGCATGAAACACAAAAGGTTAGTATGCAGGTACAGAAAGTGATCAGGAAGTCCAATGGAATCTTGGCTTTTATTGCAAAGGGGGTGGAGTATAAAAGCAGGGAAGTCTGGCTACAGTTATACAGGGTATTGGTGAGGCCACACCTGGAATACTGCGTCCAGTTTTGGTTTCCATATTTAAGAAAGTATATACAGGAAACTCTCGATTATCCGGGGTCCTCGGGGATCGGGCTATTCCGGGTAAACGATTTTGCCGCTAGGGCGAGTGCACGTACTTGCCGAGAATGCTTAGGTCCCAAATTTATACTTTAATGCCAGATTAACTTGCTGGAGTCAACGACCCCTCCCTCAAATCAATGTTGAAACTAGTTAGAACACCAACTCGACGAGCCTAATCTCCAATGCTTCGGCAGTCATCGGTCGGCAGAGAAAGAGCACAGACAAGCAGGATTGTGCCAGCATGCAGGGTCCTCAGATCCTGCCTAGAAACCCGAGCTCATTCCCTGTTGGTGCCGCGATCAGGCCCAGCGGTGTGGCTGAAAGGTGAAATGGCTAGTCTAAAGGCTTCAACGGCTGGAGGTCGAATGAGACTCGGCTTTACTTACCCCCGAGGCCGGGCGGCACCCTTAGTGGCGGACAGGTGCAGAAAGTGGCAGCGCAGGACTGTGTGTGGGATGGGTTTAATGGTCGTGTGCAACTGTACAGGGATTGGAATCACAGTTTTTAAAAGTACCGTTGCAGAGGGTTCTCCGTTAGATCCGTGTACAGATAATCGAGAGTTGCCTGTACTTGCTTTGGAGGCAGTTCAGAGAAGGTTCACGAGGTTGATTCCGGAGATATGGGGGTGGACTTATGAGGAAAGGTCGAGAAGGTTGGCCTCTAATTAGAATTCAGAAGAATGAGAGGTGATCTTATTGAAATGTATAAGCTTATGAGGGGACTTGAGGTGGATGCAGAGAGGATGTTTCCATTGATAGGAGAGACTAGAACTATAAGGGGCCGCCCATTTGAAAGGAGGAATTTCTTCTCTCAGACGGTTGTAAATCTGTGAAATTCACTGCCTCAGAGAGCTGTGGAAGCTGGGTCATTGAATAAATTTAAGACAGAGATAGACAGTTTCTTAACCAATAAGGGAATAAGGGGTTATGGGGAGCGGGCAAGGAAGTGGACCCGAGTCTATGATCGGATCAGCCATGATCGTATTAAAGGGTGGAGCAGGCTCGAGGGGCCGTATGGCCTACTCCTGCTCATATTTCTTATGTTTCCCCTCCAAACCCAGTAGCAAACTGCCTGGTATTTACTGTCACACTCTCTCAGTGCCAGTGTTTGGGAACTTACTGTGTGGGGAATCACAGGTATGAATCCGAGTTCTTACAAGTCCTAGGTAGTAAATTGTTGGAATACAAATAAACCTTGATGCTGGACTACATTTTTATTGTGCATTGGTATTGTGTGTTTCTATTTTATAAAAAGAGACTGAAAATAGAATCAAGATAAAGTTTGGATATTTTTCCCCCAACCCAGAAAATTAAAATGACCATAAGCAGCCTCTGATGTTCACCACATGGGAACCCAACATCATTCCCAGCTTTTGCAGTGGAGGAAGAGACAAGCAAGCTTTCATTGCAACATTACTCAGCATCTAGTTTGTGCCTCATCTTCATTTAATAATCCTAACTTTGGCCCGAATCACGTTCTTGCGCCATTTTGATCGCTTTTTGTACAAATACACTAGCTTTTAAGGATTTATGTAAATCCCTTTGCTCAACCACAGCTCTTAGTCGCTTACCATAGACACATCATTCTAATTTATCTTCCTTGGATCCGAAGTGGATGACCTCATACTTCCCACATTGAATGTCATCTCACATAGTTTTGCCCATTTACTTAGTCTATGTCCATTTGTAACTTCCTGTTCCCCTCTACACCACTTACTATACCTCCTAACTTCGCACCATCTGCAAACTTGGATATATAATCCTCTATTCCTTCATCCATGATATTTATATATGTCTACATAGTGAAAAGCTGAGGATCCAGTACAGATCGCTGGTCACAGCCTACCAATCAGAGACCATTCCCTTTATCCCGACTCTCTGTCCCCTACTTCCCAACCAATTACCAACCCCTGTCACAAGATTACCTCCAATTATGTCCACTTTCATTTTTGATGATAGATTCCAGTAACCACCCCACAACTTTTGTTAAACTGACAGGTTTGTAGTTACCTGGTCTCTCCACATGCCCCCCACCCCTTTAAATAATGGAGTAACATTTGCAGTTTTCTAATCCATAGGCACAATTGCTGAATCTAGAAAGCTTTGTAAATTATGACTAATGCATCTGCAATTTCCTCACGTATTTAATTTAATGTCCTGGAGTGGAAACCATCAGGTCCTGTAAACTTGGTTATCTTAAATCCAATTATTCTCTCCGTTACAATTTTTGTTTCATCATCATCAGAGGCAGTCCCTCAGAATCGAGAAAGACTTGCTTCCACTCCTAAAATGAGTCCTTTGGTGGCTGAACAGTCCAATACGAGAGCCACAGACCCTGTCACAGGCGGGACAGACATTCGTCGGGGGAAGGGGGCGGGTGGGACTGATTTGCCGCACGCTCCTTCCACTGCCTGCGCCTGACCAATTCATGCTCGCGGCGTTAAGATTCGAAGAGCTCAATGCCCTCCCGGGTGCACTTTCTCCACCTAGGGCGATCTTCGGCCAGGGACTCCCAGGTATCAGTGGTGATGTCACACTTTACCAGGGAGGCTTTGAGGGTGTCCTTGTAACGTTTCCGCTGCCCACCTTTGGCTCGTTTGCCATGAAGGAGCTCCGCATAAAGCATTTGCTTAGGGAGTCTCGTGTCTGGCATGCGAAGTATGTGGCCTGCCCAGCGAAGCTGATCGAGTGTGGTCAGTGCTTCAATGCTGGGGATGTTAGCCTGGGCGAGGACACGGATGTTGGTGCGCCTGTCCTCCCAGGGGATTTGCAGGATCTTGCGGAGACATCGTCAGTGATGTATCTCCAGCGACTCGAGGTGTCTTCTGTACATCGTCCATGCCTCTTATCCATACAGGAGGGCGGTATTACTACAGCCCTGTAGACCATGAGCTTGGTGGTAGATTTGAGGGCCTGGTCTTCGAACACTCTTTTCCTCAGGCAGACAAAGGCTGCACTGGCGCACTGGAGGCGAATTTGAATCTCCGCATCAATGTCTGCCTTGTTGATGAAAGGCTCCCGAGATATGGGAAGTGGTCCACATTGTCGAGGGCCGCGCCGTGAATCTTGATGACTAGGGGGCAGTGCTGTGCGGCGAGGACAGGCTGGTGGAGGACCTTTGTCTTACCGATATTAAGCGTAAGGCCCATGCTTTCATATGCCTCAGTAAATACATCGATTATATCCTGGAGTTCAGCCTCAGAGTGTGTGTAGATGCAGGCGTCGTCCGCATACTGCAGCTCAACGACAGAGGTTGGGGTGATCTTGGACCTGGCCTGGAGGCGGCATAGGTTAAACAGCTTCCCACTGGTTCTGTAGTTTAATTCCACTCCAGCGGGAAGCTTGTTGACTGTGAGGTGGAGCATGGCAGCGAGGAAGATTGAGAAGAGGGTTGGAGCGATGACGCAGTCCTGTTTGACCCCGGTCCGATGTGGATTGGGTCTGTAATGGAACCGCTGGTAAGGATCACGGCCTGCATGTCGTCGTGCAGGCGAAGGATGTTGACAAACTTTTGGGGGCATCCAAAATGGAGGACGCCGCTCCATAGACCCTCACGATTGGCGGTGTCAAAGGCCTTTGTAAGATCGAAAAAGGCCATGTATAAGGGCTGCCGCTGCTCCCTGCATTTTTCCTGCAACTGCAAAGATCATGTCCGTTGTGCCCCGTAGGTGACGAAATCCGCACTGTGATTCCAGGAGGAGCTCCTCGGCCACAGGGAAAAGGTGGTTGAGGCAAACTCTAGCGAGAACCTACCCAGTGGCTGATAGCAGGGAGATTCCCCTGAAGTTGCCACAGTCGAACTTGTCCCCCTTTTTAAAGATGGTCAGGATCACTGCATCTCTGTGATCTCCCGGCAAGCTCTCCTCCCTCCAAATGAAAGAGATGAGGTCATGTATCCTCGCCAACAGCGCCTCTCCGCCATACTTTAGCGCCTCAACAGGAATTCCATCCGCACCCGTAGTCTTGTTATTCTTGAGCTGTTTTATGGCTTTGCCTACCTTGTGCAGTGTTGGGGTTTCACCTGAGGTTGTGTGGGCATGGAGTCAAAGGCAGAGTCTCAATTGAGGAGATCTTCAATGTGCTCCTTCCAGCAGGCCCTGATATCAAGGACACGAGGCTATGTGTTTCCCCGTTCTTGGCCAGCAGTGGGGTGGGGCCTTGGGAGTTTGGACCGTAGGTGGCCTTGACTGCAATGAAGAATCCTCACATATCGTGACTCAGCCAGTTGTTGTATCTCCTGTGCTTTCTCCATCCACCACCTGTTTTTTAGGTCCCTGGTTTTTTGTTGGACCTCAGCCTTGAGCCGTCTGTAACTTTGCTTTGCAGCTCCCGAGTTGGGTTGTTGCTTGAGGCTCAGAAATGCTCTGCGCTTACGACCTATTAGTTCTTGGATCTCCTGATCATTTTCATCAAACCAGTCCTGGTGTTTTCTGGTTGAGTAACCAAGTGTCTCTTCACAGGCACTGGTTATGGAAACCTGGAGGGCAGACCAAGCATTGTGGGCATTCAGCATCTCAGGGTCATCAAGGCACTCCAGATTAGCTGTGAGGTGGTGGCTGTATAGGGTTCTCTTAGCTGGGTCTTTAAGTGCCCCGGCATTAACTTTTTTGCAACACTGCTTCTGCTGTCCCCTCTGCTTTGGGGCTATGTTTATATTGATGATGGATCGGATAGGCGATGGTCCGTCCAGCAGTCGTCAGCTCCTGTCATGGCGTGGGTGATGCGCACATCCTTGCGATCCCTGGTTCGGATGATGACATAGTCGAGCAGGTGCCAGTGTTTGGAGCGAGGGTGTTGCCACGATGTCTTGTATTTGTCCCTGTGGCAGAACAGGGTGTTGGTGATGAGGAATTCGTGTTCTAGACATTTTGTCAGGATAGGGTACCGCTGGAGTTGGCTTTCCCTACCCCCCACTCCACCCCAGAGGGCTGTGTCTTTGCCGATCCTGGCATTAAAGTCTCCTAGGAGGATAGATTTGTCGCCGTGGGGACACGGGACAGGGATGTCTCGAGTTTGGAATAAAAACCCTCTTTAGCCTCATCCGTTGCATCGAGTGTTGGGGCATACGCACCGATGACTATGGCGCATTGGTTCCGGGATAGGCTAAGGCGAAGAGTCATGGGGCGTTCGTTAACCCCACAGGCAGAGTCTTTGAGGCGGTCAACCAATTCATTTTTGACGGCGAAGCATTCTTCCTCTGGTTTTCCTTTCCCGAAAAAGGTGTAACCTCCACCATGTTCCTTGAGCAGGCCTTCCCCTGCCCGCCGGGTCTCGCTTAGGGCAGCGATGTCAATGTCAAAACGTCTAAGTTCCCTGGCAACTATGGCGGTGCGGCGTTCTGGCCTGTTGCTGTTGGAAATGTCCATGAGGGTCCTGACGTTCATATTAGCGAAGTGGAAGATGCCTGTGCACGAGTTCTTTTAACGTGGGGTGGCCGCTGCACACCGACAACCACATGGGCTTAGCTGAGCAAGGGTCTTGATCCAGTGGCAAGGGGGTCCAAGACGACTGGAGACCAGGCACTGCTGTATAAGCCCAATTGCCTACGGTGAGGTGTTGGCCGCAAGCTCGGCGCCGAGTAGCGCCATTGATGGTTGATGGCCCGAGGCTTGGTTGGGGGCAGGCATTTGGAAGGTCAGCTGTCCGCTGGGGTTCCAAGGGATGTTTTGGAAAGTTTCTTCCAAGGTTAGAAATTTTCCCAAAGGTTTCCAAGTTGTTTTAAGAATTTAAAGGTATTTCCAAATTATTTTTCAAAAAGTTACACAGGTTGATTGAAGGTTTAATAAATAGATTAAGAGTTGGTTAAAAGTTGATAAAAAAAAGGTCGCTAGCAGTGAACACTAACTTTTAAACAACTTGATTTACATTTTAGACTTTTTTTTAAAATCATTTTTGTTTATACTTGTATTAAATCCATTAAGTTTCTGCGCTTGACTTACTTTTAGGTTCCCTTTTAAATTATATTATATTCTCTGCCTCAAAAGCTACTAATGGTAAAGGCACTCCATGTTGTAATAAATCTCTGTGTTAAAAAAAAAGATTCTTCTAACTCTTTGTTCTTCTAATGATAATCCTGACTCAATGTCCCATCGTTACCAATTTGCTAATTGGAAATATGTTCACTATCCTCCCCAAACCTTTTATAATTTTGAAAACCTCTTAGATTTCCCCTTAACCATTTCTGTTCCAATGAAAAAAACACCAAGTTTATCATGCTTTTCTTCATTACCATATACTTTTACACCTGGAATCATTTCCGGATGTCCTTACTACTATGAGGTACCCAGAACTGCACATAATGTTTAACTAATCTCTTGTACAAATTCAACATCGCTTCCTTGCTTTTATATTCAGTACCCCATGTGGAATTCTGCATTAGGATGGAGAATGAAACAGTTAATTCAGAGACCATGGTCCAGAACTTAAAGAAGGGTAATTTTGAAGGTATGAGGCATGAATTGGCTAAGATAGATTGGCTAATGATACTTAAGGGGTTGACTGTGGCAGACATTTAGAGACCGCATGGATGAATTACAACAATTGTACATTCCTGTCTGGCGTAAAAATAAAAAAGGGAAGGTGGCTCAACCGTGGCTATCTAGGGAAATCAGGGATAATATTAAAGCCAAGGAAATGGCATACCAATTGGCCAGAAATAGCAGCGAACCTGGGGACTGGGAGAAATTTAGAACTCAGCAGAGGAGGACAAAGGGTTTGATTAGGGCAGAGAAAATGGAGTACGAGAAGAAGCTTGCAGGGAACATTAAGGTGGATTGCAAAAGTTTCTATAGGTATGTAAAGAGAAAAAGGTTAGTAAAGACAAACGTAGGTCCCCTGCAGTCAGAATCAGGGGAAGTCATAACGGGGAACAAAGAAATGGTAGACCAATTGAACAAGTACTTTGGTTCAGTATTCACTAAGGAGGACACAAACAACCTTCCGGATATAAAAGGGGTCAGAGGATCTAGTAAGGCGGAGGAACTGAGGGAAATCTTTATTAGTCGGGAAATTGTGTTGGGGAAATTGATGGGATTGAAGGCCGATAAATCCCCAGGGCCTGATGGACTACATCCCAGAGTACTTAAGGAGGTGGCCTTGGAAATAGCGGATGCATTGACAGTCATTTTCCAACATTCCATTGACTCTGGATCAGTTCCTATCGAGTGGAGGGTAGCCAATGTAACCCCACTTTTTAAAAAAGGAGGGAGAGAGAAAGCAGGGAATTATAGACAGGTCAGCCTGACATCAGTAGTGGGTAAAATGATGGAATCAATTATTAAGGATGTCATAGCAGCTCATTTGGAAAATGGTGACATGATAGGTCCAAGTCAGCATGGATTTATGAAAGGGAGATCATGCTTGACAAATCTTCTGGAATTTTTTGAGGATGTTTCCAATAAAGTGGACAAAAGAGTACCAGTTGATGTGGTATATTTGGACTTTCAGAAGGCTTTCGACAAGGTCCCACACAGGAGATTAATGTGCAAAGTTAAAGCACATGGGATTGGGGGTAGTGTGCTGACGTGGATTGAGAACTGGTTGTCAGACAGGAAGCAAAGAGTAGGAGTAAATGGGTACTTTTCGGAATGGCAGGCAGTGACTAGTGGGGTACCGCAGGGTTCTGTGCTGGGGCCCCAGCTGTTTACATTGTACATTAATGATTTAGACGAGGGGATTAAATGTAGTATCTCCAAATTTGCGGATGACACTAAGTTGGGTGGCAGTGTGAGCTGCGAGGAGGATGCTATGAGGCTGCAGAGTGACTTGGATAGGTTAGGTGAGTGGGCAAATGCGTGGCAGATGAAGTATAATGTGGATAAATGTGAGGTTATCCACTTTGGTGGTAAAAACAGAGAGACAGACTATTATCTGAATGGTGACAGATTAGGAAAAGGGAAGGTGCAACGAGACCTGGGTGTCATGGTACATCAGTCATTGAAGGTTGGCATGCAGGTACAGCAGGCGGTTAAGAAAGCAAATGGCATGTTGGCCTTCATAGCGAGGGGATTTGAGTACAGGGGCAGGGAGGTGTTGCTACAGTTGTACAGGGCCTTGGTGAGGCCACACCTGGAGTATTGTGTACAGTTTTGGTCTCCTAACTTGAGGAAGGACATTCTTGCTATTGAGGGAGTGCAGCGAAGATTCACCAGACTGATTCCCGGAATGGTGGGACTGACCTATCAAGAAAGACTGGATCAACTGGGCTTGTATTCACTGGAGTTCAGAAGAGTGAGAGGGGACCTCATAGAAACGTTTAAAATTCTGACGGGTTTGGACAGGTTGGATGCAGGAAGAATGTTCCCAATGTTGGGGAAGTCCAGAACCAGGGGTCACAGTCTAAGGATAAGGGGTAAGCCATTTAGGACCGAGATAAGGAGAAACTTCTTCACCCAGAGAGTGGTGAACCTGTGGAATTCTCTACCACAGAAAGTAGTTGAGGCCAATTCACTAAATATATTCAAAAGGGAGTTAGATGAAGTCCTTACTACTCGGGGGATCAAGGGGTATGGCGTGAAAGCAGGAAGGGGGTACTGAAGTTTCATGTTCAGCCATGAACTCATTGAATGGCGGTGCAGGCTAGAAGGGCTGAATGGCCCGCTCCTGCACCTATTTTCTATGTTTCTAAAACCCAGAATTTCATTTTTCTTTTCTACTAGCAGTTCCAGCTTTAAGGGTCAACAAATCTGAATCCTAGACATTTCTATTTCCCCCTCTAAGAATCTTACCAGTTAGGATACACTGCCTTTCACTGTTCTTTTTCTCAAAATATAATCATATTTCTCTTCATTGAGAATTGCATCTGCCATCTCCATTATTTGCCCACTCCATTAATCTGTCCTTGTCATCCTATTCTGCATTATCCCTCACAATTTTCCACA
Source organism: Pristiophorus japonicus (assembly GCF_044704955.1). Classification (NCBI taxonomy): domain Eukaryota; kingdom Metazoa; phylum Chordata; class Chondrichthyes; family Pristiophoridae; genus Pristiophorus; species Pristiophorus japonicus. The sequence goes on along the minus strand of NC_091996.1, from coordinate 28,622,968 downwards.
CCCCTAGAATGGTATCAAACAGCAATATTATTCCTCATGTCAATGTCCAAATTGTTAATATAAAATCCAAATAAAAGTGGTAACAGCACCAATCCCTGGGCTACACTACTACCTACATTCACCAATCTGAAAAATATCCATTCACCCCTTTTCTTTGCTTTTTAACAAATACCAATCTCTATCCTTGAGCTTAGATTCCCCTTAATACCATGTGCCTTAATTTTTGCAATAAGAATCTTGCATGAGATCTTATCAACCATTTTTTGAAATCCATTTTATTACCTTTATTTGTACACTTTGATTTCATCAAAAAACTCTTAAAATTAGTCAAATATAGCCTGCTACTTACAAATGCATGCTGACTGTTTCTGATTAGCCCATACCTTTCTATGTGGTGACTAATTTCAACCCATATTATGGAATCAAAAAGTTCATCCACTTGGAGAAATTAAGGCATTTAAAGGAGTGTTGTCACCTTATTAGGCAATTTGCTGTCTTTAGTGATTTGAAGAAATTGACCCGGATTTTACAGTGCTTCCGACAGCACACGCACAGCGCGCTGTCCCAAGCCTTCAGAATGGCCCCACAAGTTCTGGGTTTCTGCATGAATTGCGCATACACGAAACCCTGGAAGTTGCGATCCGTCAAGTTTCGCTTGGACAGTTCCACCGCTGTAAATTCACTTTCGCTGTCGCAGTGTTCGGCTATTTTCCCAACTACTGCCCAGCGAATACCCAAGAACCGCTTATGCCTGATAATAGCAGGCGCAAGGTGTTCTTTTACCGTTGTAAGGGTTAAAATAAATGTTAAAATAATTTTTTTTAATGATTTAAACATTCATTTACATTTAAAATTAGGTAACTTTTGGCTCTTTTAAAAATGTTTACATTTATTTTTCAAAACATTTAATTTTTATTTGAAATGTTTAAAGGGTATTTTAATTAATTTTGAACCTGTGATCATTTATTTTTATTTCAGTGGCGTGAAATTTTATTTATTAGGTGATTTCTATTATGCTTATGGGGATTCCGTACATAAATGGATTTCCTTTAAGCATAATAGGAATCCCCCTTTGTCATTGGTTGGCCTGGTGCACTTGAACCCAGGGATGCTTGCGAACCGCATGCGTCCCTGGGATCCATGGACCTTTACAGAGACGTACAGGCCCAGGACCAGAACAGTCCGAAGTTCCAGAGACACCAGGACAGTACATCGTTTTCTTTCGGTTAGGAGGCGTACACAGGCGGCAAGCCTCTGACAGAAATTTCCAGGCCATTGTTTCACTAAGCCTGTACACAACCTAGTTAACAAAAGTATTTTAATTCTCATCATTAAATGGTCCATCAAAACGCAATGTGATCATTTAGTCAGCAGATAAGTAAGGTCATGAGAAAGTGAACTTTAAACCATTCAACAAAAGAATGCTGCCTCACGTTAGTTTCTGTTTGTAGAATGAAATTATATCAACAACTTAACTATTTTAGGATTTAAGGGACTTTGGAAAGACTGTTCACATAGCCATTTGAATTAACTTTTCATGTTTTATTTCAAAGGGATGGTGAACATAAAGCAACAAATCTTTTCCTGGACCCAAGAGATATTTGTGGTGAATGGAAAACATTAAAAATTCAGTGATTGCTGAGAACAATCTTTATCCTTACTATAAAGTATAGATTCATTGTTATGAAAGCATGATAAATATTACACTGTGTAAAGAAATTGTTTACCAAATAGACTTATCTGTGCATAAATATTAGGTAGTTAAAAATATTTGCTTATGGTCTAAAATGCAATTCATCTCTTTTAAAAAAGCATACCGTATTTGCTTTTGATTCTTAATCCTTCTTAGGTTTTTTTTGTAAACTTCACATTCCGGCTACTTGCAGGACAGCACATGTAAAAATTCAACCAAGTCTTTTATACTTTTTGTTACTTCCCATGGAATGATACAGCACAGAAGGAGGCCATTCAGTCTATCATTACTTGTGCCAGCTCTTTGAAAGAGCGCTCCAGTTCATCCCATTCCCCTACCCTTTCTCCATAGCCCTGCACATTTTTCCCCTTCAAGCATTTATTCAATTCCTTTTTGAAAGTTACTATGGAATCTGCTGCCACCACCTTTCAAGTAGTGCATCAGTGCATTCCAGATCATAACAACTCACTACATAAAAATATTTCTTCCTATGTCGCCTCTGATTCTTTTACCAATCTGTGTCCTCTGCTTACAAACCCTTCTGCCACTGGAAACAGTTTTTCTTTGTTTAGTCATCAAAACCCTTTATGATTTTGAACACCTCCATTAAATCTCCCCTTAACCTCTGCTCCAAGGAGAACAACCCCAGCTTCTCTAGTATCTCCACGTGACTGTTGTCCCGCATCACTGGTACCATTCTATTAAATCTCCTCTACATCCTCTCTAAGTCTTTGACATCCTTCCTAAAGTGTGATGTCCAGAATTGGTCACAGTATTCCAGCTGCAGCCTAACCAGTGATTTATAAAGGTTTGGAATAACTTATTTGCTTTTCTACTCTATGCCTCTGTTTATAAAGCCATGGGTCCTGTATGTTATTTTTAAATAGCCTTCTCAACTTGTCCTGCCACCTTCAAAGATTTGTTTATGTACGCCCCCAGGTCTCTCTGTTCCTGCACCTCCTTTAAAATTATACCATTTAATTTATATTGCCTCTTCTCATTCTTCGTACCAAAATGCATCACTTGATACTTCTCTGCATTAAATTCCATCTGCCATGTATCTGCCATTTCACCAGTCTGTCTATGTCCTCCTGAAGTCTGTTACTATCCTCACTGTTTACTAGTAATCATCATCATAGGCAGTCCCTCGGAATCGAGGAAGACTTGCTTCCACGCTTAACATGAGTTCTTAGGTGACTGTACGGTCCAATACGAGAGCCACAGACTCTGTCACAGGTGGGGCAGATAGTCGTTGACGTTTCCGCTGCCCACCTTTGCTCGTTTGCCATGAAGGAGTTCAGAGTAGAGTGCTTGCTTTGGGAGTCTAGTAATATTTTCTTTGTAACTATACCTTTATTTGCATGGGAATTAAAAGTCAGCTCACTTTATTTCATCTAGATTTTTCAGATACTAGGCACTCATCTCATAATGCAAATTTATATACCAACATTGCTGAGTATTATTTTACAGTGTCATCTTTAATCTGTAACTTGTCATTTTAATTGTATGAGTCCTTGACTTTTTAAAAATACAATTCACCAAGAATATCTTCTGAATAAGACTGAATATTTTTTGCAATAAAATTCAGTTGATTAGAGGAGAATAAGGTGAGGGTCATAGGAAGGGATCTTTCATATAATGTGTTTCCCCATCTACTCTCACCATCTATATAAAATAAGATAAAGATCTTCCTTGTTAATGAAATTGTGTTTTATTATTGATTGCGCTACTTTGAAGACCCATCATTTTAGTTTGTGTATAGCAATGGGTTACTATGAAAAGACATCAATTAGGATTTGTCAGGGAACAGCGCTTCAGACTACTTCAACAGATATAATTTGCATTAACAAGACTTAATAATTGTTTTTTTTTATAGGACCAGTTACATTCTTCTGTAAACTGTGTACGTGCCTTGGAACTGATCAAGCCAACAGTCTTTAAAGTTACCATCAAAAACAAATATGAAATTAGTGCAACTGACCGACACCCACCTGTCATTTATTCATATAAACCATCTCTTGATTCTTCTCAACTAAATCTAGGTAAAGTAACAGCATGGTAAGTAATCAATGCGGTCATTTATTTACAAATATGAATGTATGATAAATTGTTAGATGTAATACAGTGCAACTTTATGGTTCTAAGAGTGGTAAATCCATTTTTTTCATATTGTATTTTGGATACTTAAACTCGGCAAATCCGCAGTAATGCAGAACATTGTAGAAGACCTGTTAATCTGTCCTGCAAGTAGCAGAAATGAGAAATTGACCTGTTAATCTGGCTTATTCATGGAACCTTGAGGAGTAGACCCATCACTGAGTGATGTGATTCTTCCCATAGTTCCAGATAACCCTGCAAGCCATGTCCTAACATGTAGATTGGCCCTAAGCTGGGCAAGCGGCAGGAAGCAGCTCAGACAAGTTGCCCAGTATTAGTTGATAAAACTACAGCAGAACCCCTGTGCATGCGTGGGGGTCCTTAAGCCTAGTCTTTATAAACCTGCACCTTTACACTTTGGTTAATGGGAGGTGTCCATATGGGAGGAAAATTACCTGGTGAATATAATGCATGGCTGGTTTCTGACCCAATGTGTTAGAGATGCCATGAGAGGTAACTCACATCTTGACCTGTTAATGGAAGTAATGGCATATCCCTGGGTGATAGCACCGACAATATGATTAAACTTACTATAATCTCAGGTAAACTGATAGCTCAACTTTAAAAAGAGCCGCATTATTCTTTGTCGGAAATTGGGGTGGGGAGACTTCTACTAACTTGTTTGACATTTGCATTGTTGGTGTGCTTTTCCTGGTTCACAGTCTAACTATTGATGGGGGAGATGATGATGGCTTGCATTGTGTAAACTTCCCAAAAAGGACCCATATTGCTTGCTACTTCCTGAGCTCAAATTGGAACAAGTCCTCTATGTGTTTTAACCGTGCTTGTCCTGGGAGGGTTGTGCTTTGCCACAGTGGTGGCTGCACCTACTTGAAACCAATACTCAGAGTTGCAGCATGGCAGTATGCTCTATTTTCTGTCAATATTAGTTAATACTACTAATTTATGCTGGTACTTGTCAACTTTCCTTCTACTTTAAATTAAGTGAATAAAACTTGGAAATATGTGCAGTCAAATCTAAATCAAGAAATGTAAAAGAAATCATCAATCTGATTAGAGGACCCACCATTGAAGTGAACCAGGATTGCGCCCCTGTGCTTCTTTGTGCATGAAATCAAGAACTGAGTGGAGATTAGATATATTGGGCCCAAGTTTCCACATGATTTGCGCCTGATTTTTAGGAGCAACTGGTGGAGAACGGACTATCATAGAATTCGCAATTCTCCACATTTTTTTTTCTGCAGTTCTAGTCAGGTAGAACAGTTCTACTTTAGAACAGAATTTATTCTTCAAAAGGGGGCGTGTCCAGCCACTGATGCCTGATTTGAAAGTTTCCACAGTGAAAATGTACTCCAAACTAAAGTAGAATGGAGCAAGTGAAGATTTTTGTAGAACTGAAAAAACCTGTTCTACACATTAAAAAATCAGGCGCAGGTTACAAATCAGGCGTCCAGAACGAGGTGGGGGGGGGGGGGAAGGGAACTCATTAAATTCTACAATCAATCCTTATTTATACTTATACAAATATTATACAAATAAATCCAACCTGAATAAACATTTATAAGCAAAGAAAAGATTAAATAAACCATCTTCCTACCTGTGTGAAAGTGCTTCAGCCAGGAAGAATGGTGCAGCAAGCCTCACAAAACGAGGGAGCTGACCAAACGCGGGCGGGGGGGAGGAGGGAGCCGACCGAACGCGGGCCGGGGGGGGGGGGGGGAGGAGGGTGCCGACTGAACGCGGGCGGGGGGGAGAGGAGGGAGCCGACCGAACGCAGGCGGGGGGGGGGGGAGGAGGAGGGAGCCGACCGAACGCGGGCCGGGGGGGAGGAGGGAGCCGACCGAACGCGGGCCGGGATGGGAGGAGGGTGCCGACCGAACGAGGGCCGAGGGGGAGGAGGGAGCCGACCGAACGCGGGCCGGGGGGGTGGTGGGGAGCCAACCGAACGCGGGCCGGGGGGGGGGGGAGGAGGGTGCCGACCGAACGCGGGCGGGGGGGAGAGGAGGGAGCCGACCGAACGCGGGCCGGGCGGGGAGGAGGGAGCCGACCGAACGCGGGCGGGCGGGGGGGGGAGGAGGGAGCCGACCGAACGCGGGCGGGGGGGGGGAGGAGGGAGCCGACCGAACGTGGGGGGGGGGGGGAGGGAAGGGAGCCGACGAACGCGGGGGGGGGGGGGGGAGGGAAGGGAAGGAGCCGACGACCGGGGGGGAGGGAAGGGAAGGGAGCCGACGAATGCGGGGAGGAGGGAAGGGAGCCGACGAACGCGGGAGGGAGAGAGCCGACCGAACACGGGGGGCAGGGAAGGGAGCCGACCGAACGCGGGTGGGAGGGAGGGAGCCGACCGAACGCGGGGGCGCGGGGGGGGGAATGGAGCCGTTCCAGATGGCTGGCAGGAAAGAGAGAAGGCTGCAGGAAGCCTCAGAAATTGAGGAGCCATTTCCCGATGGCAAAAGGGGGAGGTCGTCGGGAAACGGCTGCCTCAACTTTCTGAGGCTTCCTGCACCCTTCTCACTGCTACATGAAGCCTCTGTGCTGATGGCAATGTACTTTTATTAAAAAATGTTCAAAAACTAAACAGCTACAAAGAACTACAAAAATGGCCGAGTGCCAATGTTTTTTTACACACTGAGCATGCGCGAACTCTCCGATGCGCACGTGCAGCGTTGCCAGCAGGAAAAAAACTAATTTAAATAGTACTCGCCCCCTCCCACGTACAAAATCGGCGCGAGTGTAGGCTCCGCCCCCCTGGGCGCCGCGCCAAGCAGACAAGGAGCTGCAAAGCGCTCCAGAATCACTCGGTTTTTTTCCGGCGCCGTTTTAGGCGTGAAAAACGGACGCCCAGCTCAGAGGGGCGCCCGTTTTTTATCATGTGGAAACTTGGGCCCATTGTCACAGGGAGAAATTAAACTCAGGAGGAGAAATTATCGAGTTACTGTCAGGCAGCTTCTGGTACCTAATAAAGAGTGGCATTTTTGGCACCATGGAAGCAAGCCACCCATTACTATCAACTGCAGAGAGAGAAAAAAGTGTGTCCCCATTGGAGGTTAATATATGAAGTAAAAAAACTGATAAACAAGTTTTACCTATTTATTTTAATTATAAGGGGCAATACAACTTCCATTCCTGCATCATTAAAGAACCAAACTACACAAAGTAGGCCTACTGCAGAAACTCGAAGATATCCTTTCAGATCAACAACTCCAAAAGTCAAAACACCAGATGAGAACAGAATGTTATGCATTGCAGGTAATACTATTAATGTAACATTAATTTTAAATGTATATGCCAAATGAATGTTTGGTTACCAAGTGGAAAGGGAACTATGATTTGGTTAAAATTTTTGTTCAGCTATATATTAAACTAAATGCTGAATTCCCTACCCAGTGGATCTGGGAGCACAGTGCCCAGTTCCTGTTCAGAAACGCTCAAGCCCAATCCAGACTTAAGTCCCTTGAATGGATGATAGGTTAGTGAAGCTGTCTGCCATAAATTTCAAGAGTTCAGTGTATGAAAATTGCTTTTCTGAATGTGTCGCACAGAGTTATATTACAAAATATCGCATATTTTTTCTGATAATGCACATGAGCTAGGAGGAAAAAGAACAAAATTTTGGTACCCTAACAGTCAGCAGATAGATTCCTCCAATTGGTATTTACACTATGGGTCAGTCTGCATGCTTTACCCTGATAATAAACATTTAATAGTTTTTCTTCTCTTGGTTTTGTTCTCTTCCTCCCCCCAACTTCCAAGTGCAGCATATGGAACAAAGTGTGACCTTCAGAAGAGAAGAAATCTCGGAGTATCTTCGTACTGTAGTCCTACATTCATAAAGAATGAATCACCAATCAGGGCAATCAATATTGAAAGTTTAGACAATGGACTAGAAAAACTTATTCACCAGTTTCTTGATGAGCAGAATCTTACGAGTATGTACAATCATTCAAAAATTTGTTGATGAATTAATTTGTGCCTAAATTTAAAAGGTGAGTGAAAACAACACAGATTTAATTCAATGCTCCTGAGAAAAGTGTACTGACTTTGGATTTCCCAGTAATCAACTGCAACTTATTTCTCAGTTGCATTTGCAGTAGTCATGTCACAATTATTAATGCGAATATCATCACTTCTCAATAAGCAAGACGTTTATTAGCTCTTTGCATCTGTCGCTGGTAGCACAAAAACAGAACAAAAGCTAGATTTAAAAACACCTCATAAACTACATACTATAAATATTTTTTTGACTGTTGTAACTGTTAGAATTTGCCTGAACTTCATTCTCAAGGTGTAGGTCAAGTGATCTCACTCAAAGAAATTACCGGCTTATAGTCACTTCCTGTTATATGTTACTTTTGCCTCCACAATCATTCATGTTGACATTTCATATTAAACATTTCCCCATTCCTGATCATTTACACTAGCTCTAGGTGTGGTTAAATGGTAATTCACACAAGCTGGGCTCAAATGTTCTAAAATAAACATATGTGAATGTTACTAATACTAGAATATTCTCGCAGTAGTGCATTACAGCAACTTATTTTTGTCAGTAAAACCTTCTCAACTGAGTTACATTCAAAAATTATTTCCATACCATTTTCTACTTTTGCAATATGCTATAAAACAGCCAAATCCTTCTGTTCGACATTTCAATTTTCACTTTCAAAATATGACGTATATTCTTTTCTAAAGTTGAATTTTATCATTGCCTTTTATTTTGAAGCTAAAGAGCATGCTAGCCTTTGCAGTATTATTTGACAAAACAAAAATAATATTTGAGTTCAGTGTTGTGACTATGATCCTCAAAAGTTTGTTATACTTAATGTAAATCCTTTAAATTAATTGATTTTGGAGTTGATGCTGACACTCGGTCTAAGCAGTGGCAACACTTTACATTCCTCATCCTTGAGTATTAACTTCACCATAGGCTCTCCTGATAACTTGGTGAATTTACACAATGACTACCTGAGCCATACAGACCAAGAAAGTCCCAAGTTTCAGTGACTTGGCTGATCTCTGGTAACATTGGGCCCACGTTTCGGGCCGCGCCTAGAACGGCGCAGCCCCGACCTGGACGCCCGTTTTTCGTGCCACAAAGTGCGCCTAAAAAAAACTTACCTATTCTCCGGCTCCCTGCAGGCCCTCTGGAGCTGGGCGCGGTGCAGCACGAGCTATGGGGGGCGGAGCCAGGTCCCTGCGCTGAAAACAGTGCCGGGACCTCTGCACAAGCGCGCTACAGTGGGCGCGGATGTGCAGTAGCTCCAGGCACCCAAAACTGTGTGGGAGGGGCCCAAAGCACGCAGCCCTCAGCCCTGGCCGAATGGCCTCACTGGGGCTGCGTCGATAAGGCTGCGTCCCACGCCCAGCTCCTGCTTCCTCCGGACTGGGACCCGACCCAACTTGACTCCTGCTTCCCCCCCGACCCGACCTCCGCTTCCCCCGCTCCCGACCTCCCCCCCCCACGACTCCCGATCTCCGCTCCCGATGCCCCCCCACCCCGACCTCCGCTCCCAACCTTCCCCCCGACCGATCTGCGCTCCCGACCTGACCCCCCCCCCCCCAACCGACCTCCGCTCCCGACCACCCCCCCCGACCACCTCTGCACCCCCCCCGACCACCTCTGCACCCCCCCCCCGACCGACCTCCGCTCCCGACCTGACCCCCCCCCACCCCCCCCGACCGACCTCCGCTCGCGATCTCCCACCCCTGACGACCTCTCCCCACCCCCCCGACCGACCTTCCCTCCTCGCCCCCGACCGACCGACCTCCTCTCCTCTCTCCCCTCGGAACCGACCGACTGCCCCCACGACTGACCGACCAACCCCCCCCTTGACCGACCGACCCGCGCTCCCCGGACCCCGGACCAGACGCCACCTACCTGTCAATCCGGTAAGTCTAAGCTCGAAGTCTTGGGCCCGGCCGGGACCAGCCCGTTCAGCCTCCCTCTTCTTTCTTTCTTTCTCCCTCTCTCTCCCTTCCCTCCCCCTCCCTTCTCTCCCCCTCCCCTCCCTCCCTTCTCTTTCCCCTCCCCCTTCCCTCCCTCCCTCCCTCCCTTCTCTCCCCCTCCCCTTCCTTCCCTTCTCTTCTCCTCTTCTCCCTCCCTTCTCTCCCTCTCCCCTCCCTCCCTTCTCTCCCTCTCCCCTCCCTCCCTTCTCTCCCCCTCCCCTCCCTCCCTTCTCTCCCCCTCCCCTCCCTTCTCTTCCCCCTCCCCTCCTCCTCCTCCCCTCCTCCTCCTCCCCCCAACCCCACCTCCCACCATTCTCCCTCCCCCTCTCTCCCCCCATCCCCCTCCCCCACCCCCTCTCCCCACTCACCCCTCCCCTCCCTGCCCCCCCTCCCCCCCTTCTCCTTTCCCCCCCTTCTCCTTCCCTCCCCCTTCTCCTTTCTCTCCCTTCTCCATTCCCCCCCTTCCCCCTTTCTCCCTTCCCCCTTCTCCTTTTCCCCCTTTCTCTTCTTTCCCCCCTCTCTTTCCCCTTCTCCCCCCCTTTCCCCTTCTGCTCTCCCCACCTTTTCCCCTTCTCCTCTCCCCCCTTTCCCCTTCTCCTCCCCCCCCCCTTTCCCCTTCTCCTCTCCCCCCTTTCCCCTTCTCCTCTCACCCCCTTTCCCCTTCTCCTCTCACCCCCCTTTCCCCTTCTCCTCTCCCCCCCTTTTCCCTTCTCCTCTCCCCCCCTTTCCCCTTCTCCTCTCCCCCCTTTCCCCTTCTCCTCTCCCCCCTTTCCCCTTCTCCTCTCCCCCCCCTTTCCCCTTCTCCTCTCCCCCCCCTTTCCCCTTCTCCCCCCCTTCCCCTTCTCCTCCCCCCCTTCTCTCACTCCCCTTCTCTTCCCCTTCGCTCCCTCCCCGCCCCCCCCTCTCCCTCTACCCCCTCCCTCCCTCTCCCCCCCTCCTCCCCCTCCCCTCACCGTCAGAAACACAGACACTGACAGACAGAGAGTGAGAGACACAGACAGAGAGATAGAGACACTGACAGAGACACACTGGGGGGGGGCGGGATCCGTCCCAGCATGCTGTTGGAGGACGCCCAGTGTTGCAGTCAGTAAGTAGAAAATGTTTTATTTATTGATTTTTTTTTTAAATTATTTTTTATTAATTTTTTTTGATTGATTTATTGGTTGATTTATTGATGTATTTATCATTTATTATTGATGATGGCTCTTTTTGTAAAACTGAAGTGTTTAATGTTTGTAAACTTCCCTATAACCCCCCCCCCCCCCCATTCCCTACGCCTGATTTGTAACCTACGCCTGATTTTCTAAGTGTAGACAAGGCTTTTCTGAGCGTACAAAAATCTACACTTACTCCATTCTCAGTTAGTTTGGAGTAAGTTTTCATTGCCTAAACTTTCAAAACGGGCGTAAGTGGCCGGACACGCCCCCTTTAAAAAAAAAAATCTGTTCCAAACAGAAACTGTTCTAACTGACTAGAACTGGAGCAAACTAAATGCCGAGAATTGCAATTTCTAAGATACTCCATTCTAAACCAGTTGCTCCAAAAAAACAGGAGCAACTCAGGCCGAAAGTTGGCCCCAATGAAGTATAACAACTGTCTCCACTACCCCATGTTAGGGAGTGGAACGTCAATCCAGGGTTTTCCCCACGATTGCTATCTTGCTGGAAATGTGTGCAGATGGATATCTGGTCAGGGCAGGATCAGTCTCTAGTGTGATGCCTCGAATAATTGCTGGTACACACTGTCAGTGCTCACATTTGAATAATGGCCATGTGAGGCAACTAGTATCCACAGAATTATACCCCAGAAAGAAATGAACTTGAGAGAAAGCATTGGCAGAGGAGGAAGAAAATATAAGAGTCACTCCAAAAAGAGATTAAAAAAAACATTTTCCATTGTCTCTTAATTGAATATGAAAATACTTTCACTGTTTAGTAGTGTAACAGAAATAACTATATCTGCATTTATAATATTACAGAAAATTAAAATTCGATTTTTAGTAAGTAAAATACTTACTAAAAAATCCCATTTTAAGAATATTTAAAAATGTCTAATTGATAAATAAGTTATGGAGGAACATTTATTCCTGTTATGTCAAGCAAGCAATCCCATTCCAGTCAGTTCAGAATGATATTTTTCCATTTTTTGGGCTAATATCTAAACAGTACTAGTGCTATAGATGGAACTCTGATTGCATTAGAGAGCCTATTCTACCAGAATTTCAACACATAAAAAGGGTAGTAACAGGATTTCCGATATGCAGTGACATTGAAAGTGTACAGATCCTCAGACGTGTTTATTGATCAAACGTTCCAAACAGATGTATCAAATCTGACAAAATAAAGCCATTAAATATCAAACAATTGCTGTTCACAGATGGATAGTTTTTTGTTTTTTAAATCAAATTCCAGAAAATCTGTTCATCAGTTCTATCTACTTCCTTTAATTTAACCATAATTAAAAGTTATTTTGATCTGATAAATCTGAACAATAAATTCCTTGACTTCAGTATGTAGATCAGTTTATACAATATGTTTTTTAATAATAATGTAAAAGGCAAAATGTTGCCCAGATACACTTGTTAGCTCATGATTAGGAAATGCAGAATTTATTCTACGCAAGTGAGATAACAACCCAATTAGAAGAAATTATTACGTTCTGCTAGAAGAAGTGTTCACCCTCCCCATCAGTGAGTGACAGTGGTAACCAATATTCTATTTCATTTTTGTGGGGGGACACATGGCCACTTTAATGAGCTGCGCGGCTCATTCAAAACTTGGCGCATGTGCAGTTTTTCCATTTAAAATCCAAGGAGCCGGCTTTACGGAACCTCTGTGGCTTAAAGGGAATATTGGTGTTAACGTCACAATTTCTGTTCCTATTTGCTATCCAGTGACCCCCAGCTGGAAAGTGGACATTGGGTGAGGTCTGAATCAGGCTTAGCTGTGATATATCTCATGATTTATTAGCCTTTTATCACTATCTAGTCTTACATATTAAGAATAGCAAGAACTAGAGCAAGATACCAGAGGGCTGGCAGCACCTGCAACACTATCACAGCAAAACGTGACTGCAGGAGGAGAACATTTGAAATAAACCACTAAAAAGTTGAAAAAATGGCAGATCTGGAGTCTTAAGTTCAGTTCTGGGCACCGAGAGGGTACAGAGAGGATATATTTGCATTAGAGGGGTTACTGCTCAGGTTTACCAGAATGATACCAGGGCTTAAAGAGTTAAATTATGAGATCAGGTTACATAAACTTGGGTTGTATTCCCTTGAGTTTAGAAAGTTGAAGGGTGCTATAATTTAGGTGTTGGGTGGGGAATACAGAATAAGGGGGCACAATCTTCAAATTAGTGCTTCATTCAGGAGTGAAATCAGGAAATAATTTCACACACAAAAGGTAGTGAAAATGTAAAATTATCTCCCCCCCCCCCCCCCCCCCCAGAAGGCTGTGGATGCTGGGTCAACTAAAATTTTCAAGTCTGAGATCGACAGATTTGTATTCGATTAAGGTGTCAGAGAATATGGATCAAAAACAGTGAATGAAGGTGCAGTACAAATCAGCCATTGTCTGCTTGAATGGTGGAACAGACTCGAGGGGCTGAATACTCATGTTCCTATGATGACCATTTGGAAATTGGCTTATTCTTTTCACCAATGGAAGGTACATACTATAGGATTGACTTCCCTCAACTCTTGAAATCTGGATAGGGCAGTCTTGAAAATGCAGATCTAGAAATCAGCCTTTCATTTATTTTGACTGAATAGGTAGAACTAATGAATTAGATACTTCCTGTTTGATCGCCAATAGTTTACAGCACAACTCCCACTTGGATGTCTAATATAATCCTTCATGTGTTCTTAAATGAAGGGAGAATCTATAGTTCTATAAGTGTAGACCAAAATTGATATTTTGGTTCAATTTTTAATAGGAGAAGATAATACCTGTATAATTACTAACCATGATGCTGAAGACCATCTTTCAAGGAAAGAAGAACTTTTAGTGGAGGCATCCTGTGAAACAGCTTCTTCATCTGGGTCTCTTGATTCAGAATTTCAGCAGACTGAAGTAAATGTCCGTGAAACACTTCACCTTTACCTGCCTACCCATGACATTCAGGAAGAGGAGGAGTTCACAAATGCATGGTAAATCCTATTATATTATATTAGACAAGTATATTCTTTGCAAATAAAAAATTTGTACAGGTATCATGCCTTTCATGCCCCTGAAAGGTCGCAAATTGCTTCACAGCCAATTAAGTACGTTTGAAGTGTCGCCACTGTTGTAATGTAGGGTAATACAGCAGCCAACTTGCAAACAGCTAGGTTCCACAAACTGTAATAGGATAAATGACCAGATAATCTGTTTTAGTAATGTTGGTTGATGGATAAAAGTAAACCTGGAGATTGAGCTTACTCCCTGCTCTTCTTCGAATACTGCCATGGGATCTTTTATGTCCATCTGACAGGACAGACAGAGTCTCGCTTTAGAAAGATGACATCTCCAACAAAGCAGCACTCCCTCAGCTTTACATAGTATTTACAGCACAGAAACAGGCGTTTATGCTGGTGTTTCTGCTCCACACGAGCTTCCTTCCAACCTTCATCATCTAACCCCCTCAACATATCCTTTTATTCTTTTCTCCCTCATGTGTTTATCTAGCTTCCCCTTAAATGCATTTATGCTAAACGCCTCAACTACACCTTCTGGTAACGAGTTCCACATTCTAACCATTCTCTGGGTAAAAAAGTTTCTACTGAAATCCCTATTGAATTTATTAGTGACTTTCTTATATTTATGGCCCCTAGTTCTCTAGTTCTGGTTTGCCCTGCAAGTGGAAATATCTTCTATACATCTACCCAATCAGACCTTTTCATTATCATAAAGGCCTCTATCTGGTCACCATTTAGTCTTCTCTTTTCTAGAGAAAAGACCCCCAGCCTGTTCAATCTTTCATGATGGGTATAACCTCTCAGTTCTGGTAGTGTTCTAGTAAATCTTTTTTGCATCTTCTCCAACACCTGGGTTTGTTTTTTATAATATGGAGACCAGAACTGTTCACGTTTAACATAACTTCTCTTCTTTTCAATTATATCCTTCTAGAAATTAACCCCAGTGCTTTCTTTGCTTTTTTAATGGCCTTATTAACCTTACACTGAAGTAATTCATCATGGGACATGGGTACATATTCTACATGCCAGGATGAAAGTGTTCTTTAACCTTGCTCATCAGGGTAACTTTTTAAACTCGCTGATGAGTATATTCCATGTTTATAATCTTTTATTTTCGACATGATATTCTATTACTGGAAGTATCTCTTCTATTACATGTTATGGTATATATTGAGGATACGCATCCACTGCCTATACACTTGGTGATACACCACATTGGTGCAAATGCACAATTGTGCTGCCCATACAGGAAAATACACCTTTACATATTGTGTAGACAAAAATATTTAATTTTGAAATATAGCTTAAAAGCCTAGATTAAAAACAAACTTCCTTGTTGAAGTAGCAACCCTATACTTGCATAATTATTACTAATGTATTAAAATATCTCCATCAAATTTGAAGGAGTGGCAAAGTTCAAACATATCTCATCGGTCTACATATTGTGAATTCTAATTGTTACATTTTGAACTACCACATATGAGTTACCACCAGCAGCAGAGCCTACAGCCTCTGGCCGTGCTTCTGTAAAAGAAATGTAAATGAGGGAAATTTATTTCCTGCATTTGCAGCAGCTAAACATTTGATACAAGGGAAACATAGAAACATAGAAAATAGGTGCAGGAGTAGGCCATTTGGCCCTTTGAGCCTGCACCACCATTCAATAACATCATGACTGATCATTCCCTCAGTACCCCTTTCCTGCTTTCTCGCCATACCCCTTGATCTCTTTAGTCGTAAGAGCCATATCTAACTCCCTCTTGAATATATCCAATGAACTGGCATCAACAACTCTCTGCGGCAGGGAATTCCACAAGTTAACAACTCTCTGAGTGAAGAAGTTTCTCCTCAACTCAGTCCAAAATGGCCTACCCCTTATCCTAAGACTATGTCCCCTGGTTCTGGACTTCCCCAACATCGGGAACATTCTAACCTGTCCAGTCCCGTCAGAATCTTATACGTTTCTATGAGATCCCCTCATCCTTCTAAACTCCAGTGAATAAAGGCTCAGTTGATCCAGTCTCTCCTCATATGTCAGTCCAGCCATCCCTGGGATCAGTCTGGTGAACCTTCACTGCACTCCCTCAATAGCAAGAATGTCCTTCCTCAGATTAGGAGACCAAAACTGAACACAAAGGGACACCTGTTAAGCCCAGGAATTCAGCGTCCAATAGTTGCCGGTGAGTGGGGGTCCCATATCTAAATCATCCGTGGTTAATTACAGCAGCACCAATATGGCATAGATTGACTGATATCATATGACATTTGATGCTGAGTTTAATTATGACAGAATGCAGTCATATTAATGTTAATCAAACTAGTTTTGTTAGAATCCAAATTACTGGATAAACAAAATCTATATATTTTAATCCATTGAATCCAGTAATGTGATTAAAAATAAGATGCAAAGCAGAGTGCAAGATACTGTTCTATAGTTTATAGGCGGTGATGTATGTGTTGAGGACTAATGTTCAATTGATTGCATGAATGTGATCAGCTTTGTTGTTGAAGACAGAGTATATTTTTATACTGATACTCAGTTTAAATGGTAAGTGAAATTTATGAAGTTTTTGGTCAAATGTTCTGTTAAATCTATTTATATACAGTTGCAGACAATTTCTGTTGGGTGTTTGCTTGCTTTATCAGATTAATCAGGTGTGACTAAATAAATTAATCGGTCAGATACATGTGGCCAGATTTTAAATGAGGAACGGACACAAATGTGCAGTGACAGAAGTGGGCGATGGGGGCCCCTAAGTTCGGGAGATCTGGATGCCTGGACAATTTTAATGGCCAGGCCTCATTTCCGTAAGGCTTCCGGGTTTCCCAGATAGTTGACGCATCTGTGCGTGTCCCGCCCACATTAAGTAATTTCTAGTGGGAGTGCCGGCCATTATTTACAGTGTCAGTGCACCTCTTCAATGGAGGCTACATTCAGTCAGGGCTCAAATCTGAGGAATTGTAAATCACTGGGGGAAAGTCTCTAGATGGCTGAAAAAGAGGTGGTCCCCAGATTGTCCAATGCCTCCCTGGAGATGATGCTAGCTGCAGCGAAGGTCAGAAGAAATGTATTATTCCCATCAAGTGGGAAAAAGAAACCTGGTGCCGTCACTAAGAAGGCATGGGTTGAGGTGGTGCAGGAGTCAGCAGCAGGAGTCTGACACTGAGGAGCAGAATCCAGTGTCAAAAACAATGTAATGACCTCACTCGGTCAGGAAAGGTCAGTAAAGATTATTTTTCCATCTCTTGCAATGCACCTGCTTTACTCCCTCTTTTCCCACCCACACTATTCATAATAATCCTCGCTAACAATCACAAAGACACACTGTACCACCCATCTTCCTTGATGAACCGCAGCCCCATGTGATTGGAGGTATGGAGGTAGTATATGTCAACCTCGCGCAGAATGTCAACATGTCTCCTCCATCGCCACCCCCTCAACGTGGCCGACATGGTATCTGAACTCCTGCTGAGCAAGATTGCGCCCTTGTCTCAAGGAGCAGCAGTCTGTAGTCAGGCCCTCACGGGCTCCAGCAATCAGAAATCCTTTGTCATGAGCATCTCTAGAAGCAGCCCATCAGGCTTCCACCAGTTCTGCTCAAGCCACTGGGGTTACAACTCAGAAGTGGTAGACCTAGGAAACCATCCATTAAAAATAGCACTGAGGGTTGACACCGGTGTTTAATTACTTTTCTTGTGCATATTAAAACCTTTTAACCTTTTATCACTTTGGTATGCACAATGTTTTCAAGGCAAGTTCTGGGGTTTGCTTTGTCATTGTGTCCTTGGTGTGGCAGTTGGTTTAATGATTTTAAGGTGATAAAATAGAGTATAAACTATGCTGGAAAGGTTACAGGACTGTTAGTACAAGGGGATCTAGTCACAGAAGACTGGGAGGAGAAAGAGCTATCATTGAATCCTTTGCATCTCAGACCACAAGATATTCCTCACGCTCTTCCTCGTATCTTCCAACGTTCTCTTCACCCTCCTCTCCCTCATCAGATAATAACTTGTGCTGGCCTTCTACCTCCTTCACCACCAGTCCTCTCTGTTGAGCTATATTATGAAGGAAGCAGCATGGCACAATGATTCTTGATGCTTTGGCTTGCGACTGTTGCAGGGAGCCCCCAGTCCTATCAAGGCACCTGAACCTTAACTGGAGTATCCCGATGGCCTGCTCAATGTGGTGATGTGGCTGCTGTATATCTGTTTTTTTCTGGAGTAGTGGGGTTTTGAAGGGGGTGTCATCAGCCATGGTAGAAGGGAGTATCCCTTGCCCCCAAGCAGAGATCATTTAAGATTGCTCCCAGATTGGAATATTCGGGTGGGGAGGGAATATTGGATTGTCTTAAAATGAAGGCATCGTGGCTGGGTAATGGGCTCATACTTGCATGAACTTCTTGTGATTACATACAGAATGGAAGCCCTTCTCATCAGTAAAATATCCTGGCTAGTCGCAAGGTGCCTTGATGACTACATGTGCGCAGTCAATTGCACCTTGCACTTGTGGAAAACCAGCTATTGCTGTGAAACCCAAGGCGGTCTTGCCTGACTGCTGTCATCAGTTCCAAAAAAAATGTATCAGCTGTCTTTAGCAAATTGAGCATCTATGATCTGCCTAATGCACTTGTGGGTGGCTGACTGACAAAAGTCCTTCAATTCCACAAAAGTGCAACACAACCCACAATGAACAAAAAAAGAACCTGAGAATGTTGCAGCTTTATTCACATCGTGACCTTTTTACATCAGGCACACATCTGACCCTTTTACATCAGTGCTGATCCAATTTCACCAGGGCTCCTCTAGCGATAATGCCAAGCTCCGTGTTTCCTGTGTAGCTGCAGTTAAGATAACATTGGGTCCTAATTGCAGCATAGGACCCCAATTTACATATCATTCATGAAGTTCTTGTTTCATCACTGCGATGAGACACCGATATTAAAATATAGCTGAACGGAAACACGGCAGAGTGGAGCCGGATGCTATACACCCAATATTAACCCTTTGCCCCACCCTTACCTATTCGTCTATGGTGGGGGTGGGGGGGGGGGAGATTAAAATTAAGGATGAGAAAGTTTGCAAGGACAGAGGGATGGAGACTAGGTTTATTTGAGGAAGGGTAGTAATGAAGGAGGTTCTGAAAGGAAGGGTCAGTGCCTGAGGATAGTCATCTAGCATGGGGACCAGGAAAGGAAGTTGAGCGGTCAGCAGTTTAATGGGATTGGGGCGAAGGGAACAGAAAGTAAAACGCATGGACAGCATGAGCTTGGAGAGCACATGATAGATAGATGGGAGAAAAACTAGAAGGTTGCGGGTTCAGGGATAGGGCAGGGGAGAGCCTGGAGGGAGGTGGGGGATGTGGGGAGGAAGTGGGATGCAATGGAGGACAGCTGAATGGATGTCTGAATCTTAGTGAGAAAATCCATGAGGTCCTTGCACTTGTTGGAAGTGGACAAGGGAGAGGGGTTTAAGTCGTAATGGAGAAAAGATATACTCCAGCCAGATCAGATATGGCTGGGTAAACCAGTTGTTTGCCAGTTATGCTCAAGTAAGTGCCCCTTGGTTTTAAGGCAAGATAGGGACACTGGGCCCAATTTTGGCCATGAATTGCTCCAATTTTTTGGGGAGTAAGTTGGTTTTTGTGGCGTAAGTTTAAAAAACACCATTTTCCCCATTAAACTTGCTCCAGAGTAATGCTTTTGTAGGTACGATTTTTTTTAGTTGAGTTTTTTTTTCCCCAAAAGGGGGCATTCCCAGTCACTGAAGCCAGTTTTGGCCATTTATGCCACTTTGGCCAGCTAAAACTTACTCCAAATCGACTTAGGTCAGCGTATGTGATCAGCTCTGAAAAACATTGCGGGCAGTTAAGAATTCGGTGCAGGTTAGTACATTTAAAGCGCCAAGACTTACAAAGCACTAAACAAAGCACAAAAATAAGCATTCAATAACAAATAAAAAATACAAGGAAGCTGAGAGGACCTGCACCAAGACTTGCACAGCACTAAACAAAGGCCAAAAAGTAATAAGCAATTAGTTAACAAAAAAAAAGAAGGAAGCTGAGGTCCTGCACCAAGACTTACAAAGCACTAAACAAATCACAAAAAGTAAGCAGCAATCAATCACTAACAAATAAAAAATAGAAGTCCTACCTTTATGCCAGAAACAAGTTTTTTTTTAAAGTTTCTAACCCCCCCCCCCCCCCCCCATCAAAACTCTCCTCCTCCACGCCGCCCCCCACCCCCCACAATCAAAACTCTCCTCCTTCTCCCCCCCCGCACCAATCAAAACTCTCCTCACTAAACAAAGTACAACCATCAATAAATAAAAAATAAAACTCAAGTCCTACCTCGGCCCGGGAACTTAGCAGGCCGGCCGGCCGGTGTGGGAGGCCACTCAGCCGGGGATAGGGTGCAGCGAACATCGGGGCGTCCCTTTGGCCGGGGATAGGGGCTGCGAGCATCGGGCCCTGCTAACAGCCCGCAGGACACGCTAAGAGGGCGAGGAGCATGTGCGCAGACTTCACTGCGCATGCGCGCAGCTGCCGGCTGGGTTCTCTGCGCTGGCCTGTTGCTCCGCCCCCACTTCGGGACACCAAGGAACTTGGCAGAGCGGGCAGGATGGGGCCACTTTTTTTCGGCACCGTTTCCAGCACGCAAAGTCGGCGCATTTAAGGTAAGTGCGCCGAAAAAAGGGGTTGGGGAAAATTGGGCCCCATATCAGGAGAATCACCGGATGAGAGAGAGCAAAGGATTTTCAGGATAAAAGGGCATCAAATGTAATGGAGTGGTTGAATAGATCAAAAGATGCAGAAGTATAGTGGCGATTGGAAGGCAAAGGCTAGGTAGTTGACTGAATACATGATTCCAATTGTTGGAATTCTCTTAGGGAGTAGCTTTTTCAAGGGATAGATGCAGAAGGAAGTGGAATTGGAAAGGGATGTGGGTGGTGAGGGATACAAAGAAGTGGTTGGAGATGGTCTTGTCAGAGGTAGCAAGGTCTCCCTTTTAAATCAGTCAATTGATTCTAAATCTCCGGAAGACTGTTACATTGATCTACTGGCTTGTGGGAAAAAACAGTTTTTACTAATTCCTAACTTTGGTCAAACTTGTGAATTTTATATTTGGGTCCTCTACCCCTATGCTGATTATCCAAGCTATATAGGTTGCTTACTTCAATCTTATCTATATCTTTCATAAAATTTAAAGACCTACATCATATCTGCCCTCAGTCTTTTCTTCAATAAGTTTTGTCACTCAAGATCTTCAAAAGTTAAAGTTCATTAAAGTCTGGAATTAAACTGATCTCCAGAGTGAAAAGTTTTAACAACAACTGGAATTTTAAAAGTTTATAAACAATGTGGAAACAAAAAAATATAGTTAAAATAACTTCTTGTTACGCTTCTCCTGAAAACGGTGAAAGCCAGACATGAATTCTGCATGCAATCTGATACTTTGGGCTCTGCTACTTGGTGATGAGAAATTAGTATCTTCTGTTCAACAGAACTGAACTGTTTATAGAATGCCTTCTCAGAAAAGAACAGAGTTGCAAAAGAGACATTGTAACAGCTACATACAGAATTCCTAATCATGGTCTAGAGTGTTAGAGATTAGTCAGGCAATTTTTGGCAACTTACATAAATTTAACAGTTGTTATACTCACACTTCACTTAGTGAGTGAGGATATATCCAAGAAAAATTACCCACAAAGATGAGTACCAGACATTTATAAAGATAGAATGATATTTTAAAGTATTGGAGAGAACTCACGACCAGGCAATACCAAACAGCATTTGTATTTTGTTTTCTAGATGTTGGTAAAGTATCTTTCAGCTAACAGCAAACGTAATGAGATCTCCAATGTTTTAATGAAGATCAAACATTGGTCTTCATCTGGTCTCCCAATTTGAGAAATAAAAATCACAACAGAGTAAGTTTAATGCAAAAATAGAAAAGGATACTGAATAATCAAAGGTGCTAGCTCATAAAAAGGGCAAAGTTTGGTGTGATGAGAGGAGATCTGGTCCAATTTAACTAGCTGAAAAGTTAGCAATCGAAACAATTTATCAGCAGTGAAGAATCTTCAAATATTAGTTGGATAGAGTACAAAATATATTCTTATTGGGATAAAAGGGGTGAAACTAAGGATAAAGTTTGTAGATAAATACAAAAATGAAAACTAAACTAAACTAAAACTATGACAACTTGGGCTAACAATGCTAAAGAAAATTTTGAATAAATATAAAAACTGGAGCGGTGTAAAGGGAGATTAGATGGGTTAAAAGGGAACATGGCTAGTTGATAATATTAGAAGCAAATAAAAAGGGTTTTTATAAGATTTTAAAAAGTAAAATAGTTATATACAGGGTAGGTCTCTATTCAAGGACAGTAGGAGAAATCTAATTGTACATAAGAACATAAGAATTAGGAACAGGAGTAGGCCAACCAACCCCGTTGAGCCTGCTCCGCCATTCAACAAGATCATGGCTGATCTGGCCATGGACTCAGCTCCACTTACCCGCCCGCTCCCCGTAACCCTTAATTCCCTTATTGGTTAAAAATCTATCTATCTGTGATTTGAATACATTCAATGAGCTAGCCTCAACTGCTTCCTTGGGCAGAGAATTCCACAGATTCAAAACCCTCTGGGAGAAGAAATTCCTTCTCAACTTGGTTTTAAATTGGCTCCCCCGTATTTTGAGGCCGTGCCCCCTAGTTCTAGTCTCCCCGACCAGTAGAAACAAACTCTCTGCCTCGATCTTGTCTATCCCTTTCATTATTTTAAATGTTTCTATAAGATCACCCCTCATCCTTCTGAACTCCAACGAGTAAAGACCCAGTCTACTCAATCTATCATCATAAGGTAACCCTCTCATCTCCGGAATCAACCTAGTGAATCATCTCTGTACCCCCTCCAAAGCTAGTATATCCTTCCTTAAGTAAGGTGACCAAAACTGCATGCAGTACTCCAGGTGCGGCCTCACCAATACCCTATACAGTTGCAGCAGGACCTCCCTGCTTTTACATAGAAACATAGAAACATAGAAAATAGGTGCAGGAGTAGGCCATTCGGCCCTTCTAGCCTGCACCGCCATTCAATGAGTTGTACTCCATCCCTCTCGCAATGAAGGCCAACATTCCATTTGCCTTCCTGATTACCTGCTGCACCTGCAAACTAACTTTTTGGGATACATGCACAAGGACCCCCAGGTCCCTCTGCACCGCAGCATGTTATAATTTCTCCCCATTCAAATAATATTCCCTTTTACTGTTTTTTTTTCCAAGGTGGATGACCTCACATTTTTCGACATTGTATTCCATTTGCCAAACCTTAACCTATTGGCTTAACCTATCTAAATCTCTTTGCAGCCTCTCTACACAACCCGCTTTCCCACTAATCTTTGTGTCATCTGCAAATTTTGTTACACTACACTCTGTCCCCTCTTCCAGGTCATCTATGTATATTGTAAACAGTTGTGGTCCCAGCACTGATCCCTATGGCACACCACTAACCACCGATTTCCAACCCGAAAAGGACCCATTTATCCCGACTCTCTGCTTTCTGTTAGCCAACCAATTCTCTATCCATGCTAATACATTTCCTCTGACTCCACATACCTTTACCTTCTACAGTAACCTTTTGTGTGGCACCTTATCGAATGCCTTTTGGAAATCTAAATACACCACATCCATCGGTACACCTCTATCCACCATGCTCGTTATATCCTCAAAGAATTCCAGTAAATTAGTTAAACATGATTTCCCCTTCATGAATCCATGTTGCGTCTGCTTGATTGTACTATTCCTATCTAGATGTCTCGCTATTTCTTCCTTAATGATAGCTTCAAGCATTTTCCCCACCACAGATGTTAAACTAACCGGCTAATAGTTACCTGCCTTTTGTCTGCCCCCTTTTTTTAAACAGAGGCGTTACATTAGCTGCTTTCCAATCCGCTGGTACCTCCCCAGAGTCCAGAGAATTTTGGTAGATTATAACGAATGCATCTGCTATAACTTCCGCCATCTCTTTTAATACCCTGGGATGCATTTCATCCAGACCAGGGGACTTGTCTACCTTGAGTCCCATTAGCCTGTCCAGCACTACCCCACTAGTGATAGTGATTATCTCAAGGTCCTCCCTTCCCACATTCCCATGACCAGCAATTTTTGGCATGGTTTTTGTGTCTTCCACTGTGAAGACCGAAGCAAAATAATTGTTTAAGGTCTCAGCCATTTCCACATTTCCCATTATTAAATCCCCCTTCTCATCTTCTAAGGGACCAACATTTACTTTAGTCACTCTTTTCCGTTTTATATATCCATAAAAGCTTTTACTATCTGTTTTTATGTTTTGCGCAAGTTTACTTTCGTAATCTATCTTTCCTTTCTTTATTGCTTTCTTAGTCATTCTTTGCTGTCGTTTAAAATTTTTCTTCTAGTTTCCCACTAACCTTGGCCACCTTAAACACATTGGTTTTTAATTTGATACTCTCCCTTATTTCCTTGGTTATCCACGGCTGGTTATCCCTTCTCTTACCGCCCTTCTTTTTCACTGGAATATATTTTTGTTGAGCACTTTGAAAGAGCTCCTTAAAAGTCCTCCACTGTTCCTCAATTGTGCCACCGTTTAGTCTGTGATTCCAGTCTACTTTAGCCAATTCTGCCCTTATCCCACTGTAGTCCCTTTTGTTTAAGCATAGTACGCTCGTTTGAGACACTACTTCCTCACCCTCAATCTGTATTACAAATTCAACCATACTGTGATCACTCATTCCGAGAGGATCTTTTACTAGGAGATCGTTTATTATTCCTGTCTCATTGCACAAGACCAGATCTAAGATAGCTTGCTCCCTTGTAAGTTCTGTAACATACTGTTCTAAGAAACAATCCCGTATGCATTCTATGAATTCCTTCTCAAGTCTACCCCGTGCGATTTGATTTGACCAATCGATATGCAAGTTAAAATCCCCCATGATTACTGCCGTTCCTTTTTCACATGCCTCCATTATTCCCTTGATTATTGCCAGCCCCACCGTGAAGTTATTATTTGGGGGCCTATAAACTACGCCCACCAGTGGCTTTTTCCCCTCACTATCTCTAATTTCCACCCACGATGATTCAACATTTTGTTCATTAGAGCTAATATCGTCTCTCACAACTGCCCTGATATCATCCTTTATTAACAGAGCTACCCCACCTCCTTTCCCTTCTTGTCTATCTTTCCAAATTGTCAAATACCCCTGTATGTTTAATTCCTAGTCTTGGCCCCCCTGCAACCACGTTTCTGTAATGGCCACCAAATCATACCCATTTGTAATGATTTGTGCCGTCAACTCATTTACTTTATTTCGAATGCTGCGTGCATTTAGGTAGAGTGTTTTAATACTAGTTTTTAAACCATGATTTTTAGTTTTGACCCCTCCTGCAGCCCCTTTATATTCATACATATTGTCCCTTCCTATCACCTTGTGGTTTACACTTACCCCAGTGCTACTCTGCTCTGATGCCTCCTGCCTTTTGCATTCTTTCTTGGGGTCCTGTTCATCTGAGCTCTCACCCACTCTAACGAGCTCAGAGCCCTCTCCTGGGTTCCGAATACTCCTTGCATTGAGGCACCGAGCTTTCATGCTTGTCTTTTTATTACACTTTGACCCTTTAGAATTTTGCTGTACAATGGCCCTTTTTGTTTTTTGCCTTGGGTTTCTCTGCCCTCCACTTTTACTCATCTCCTTTCTGTCTTTTGCTTCTGTCTCCATTTTTTTTCCCTCTGTCTCCCTGCATTGGTTCCCATCCCCCTGCCATATTAGTTTAACTCCCCCCCAACAGCACTAGCAAACACTCCCCCTAGGACATTGGTTCCAGTCCTGCCTAGGTGCAGACCGTCCGGTTTGTACTGGTCCCACCTCTCCCAGAACCGGTTCCAATGCCCCAGGAATTTTAATCCCTCCCTGCTGCACCACTGCTCAAGCCACGTATTCATCTGAGCTATCCTGCGATTCCTACTCTGACTAGAGGATGAAAGTATGGCGGCGATATATTAAATAAATATTTTAAGTCAGTCTTTACAAATGATGGTGGAAGTGAGATATATAGGTAGGCCAGAGAAGGATATGCAACTGTAGAAAAGGAATTGTTTCTGTAAAAAAAAAGTGGAACTCAAGATGGATAAGTCACCAGGCCCTGATGTATCCTAGCCTTTTGAAGAAAGTCAAAGAAAACTTGCCAGAGACTCTGACCACAAGTATTCAATCTTTCTTGGATAGGTTGTTTTTGGAGGGTAGCCAATGTAACACTCCAGTTCAAGGAAGAGAAGAATAAACCTGGTAATTACAGACCACTTATCTAATGTTAATTGTGGACAAATTTATAATCCATAATTTGAGGGAAAGTAACGAACATTTAAAACTGCATGGGTTATTCATGGACAGTCTACATGTATTTATAAAAAAACATCAAGTCTTTTGAAGAAATAGGTGATTGGATAAAGGGTATGCAGTAAATCTGTATAATGTATATAGATCTTCAGAAGGTGTGTGATAAGGTGGTTCATGAGAAGCTTATTACAAAAATTCAGGCATATGGTACAAGAGGAAATGTAGCAGCATAGAAAGAAAGTTGGTTGATGGAAGGAAAATAAATGATTACAGTGAATGGGTGTTGCGCAGATTAAATAAAGGTTGGAAGTGATATATCCCAGGGGTCATTGCTGGGTCCACCTTTGTTCTCGGTATATGATTTAGACTTGGACAAAGGGAGTACAATATCCAAATTTGCAAACAACACAAAAGTATGCCATTGAGCGAATAATGAGAACTATAAAAGACATATAAAAGAGGAAATGCTGATCTGCAACAATTGATCTACAAAATTACTGTTTTGCAGTTTCTAAAATGGCAATTTTTCGACAGAATTGTCTGTGTATATAAAACAAATTGGTGCAATTCAGCATTTACATCATCTTCAGTTTTCCTGAAGTGATGTTGAACTGCCCTCACTTTACTACACTATTGCCCCAGGAAAATGTGATGCCTTTGAACAAGTGAAAGGTGAAGGGGTCCTAAACACGGATTTTGAATATGCAGATGTGATTGTAAGAGCAGGAGGGTAAAAGGAGAACATCTACAAATTATCTGCCTATAAATTATTCTTAGTCCCTTGCTTTGCAATTTTGCTGAAGAGAGCATAAAATGCAGTCCTATTATATTGTGTATTATATTGAAGTATATAATGATGATTGCCCTATGATGCAGAAATGTAACCTGTAAAACTCAACAGTCTTACAATATTTTGAGAGTCTACAGGCAGATGCCTACTTGTACAGGGTTGGTTACATCAAAAACCTACAACCCCAAACTTTTATCTTCAACTGAAAAACATGCGTTGGCACATCAAACATTTAGGAAAGATTACTGTGCCAGAAGTTAAGAATGTAATTTTCTATTCAAAGGCGCTAACCATGGAAGATTTATGGCTTGAATGCAAACTAGTTGCTGGTGGTTTCTAGATGCAATTACCATAAGTGCAATGTACAATTCTGTGGTGTTTTTTTTAATAAAAAAGGAAATTCCAGGCTCCAAGCAATTTTGCTATTCATCATCTCCAATATCTATTTCCTGACACTAAAATGCACCTTTAAGAGCAAAAACAGTTTCAAAGTGAATATTCCCCATTTACTGCTTTGGAGAGATCAATAACACCTTTTTGAAAGATTGTGATGTAATTTCACCCAGCAATATGATAGAAATGAAAAATTAATTTTTGTGTGCTATATTTAAAACCTTTGTACCAGTGCAGGATAACCATTGACAATCAGGAAATCATAATGGCCCAGAATTTGCAGTGGGTAACAACAGCGAATGAGCAGCGTTTGGCGTTATTACCCCTTTAAAACTGAGCACAACTTCAGGATTTAGCGCCAGCGCATCCTAATGCGGAAATCCTGAAGTTGCGGTCAGTCATTCACTGCTCCGACACTGACTGCGAGGACCATAACTGGTTTGATTAAGGGTATGTCCACTACGCAGCATGGTGACTTATAGATTTTAGGAGTATTTGGTTGGACGATACACCGGCAAATATGTCAGCCATGGCTCAATGGGTGGGTAGCACCCTCGCCTCCGAGTCAAAAGGTTGTGGGTTCAAGTCTCACTCCAGAGACGTGATCACAAAAATCTAGGTTGGCACTCCAGTGCATTATTGAGGGAGCGCGACACTGTCAGAGGTACTGTCTTTCAGATGAGACGTTAAACTGCGGCCCCATCAGCTCTCAGGTGGATGTAAAAGATCCCATAGCACTATTTCGAAGAAGAACAGGAGAGTTATCCCCAGTGTCCTAGCCAATATTTATCCCTCAATCAACATAACAAAAGCAGATCATCTGATCATTATCACATTATTGTTTGTGGGACCGTGCTGAACACAAATTGGCTGCCAGGTTTCCTACATTACAACAGTGACTACACCTCAAAAGTACTTCACTGGCTGTAAAGCACTTTGGGACGTCTGGTGGTTGTCAACCTTCTATAGTCTTTTTTATATCGTGTACAGCGCAGAAACAGGCCAGTCAACTTAACTGGTCTCATTTATGTTCCACATAAGCCTCCTCCCACCCTACTTCATTTAACCCGATCAGCATATCCTTCTATTCCTTTCTCCCTCGTGTTTATCTAGCTTCTCCTCAAATGGATATATGCTATTTGCCTCATCTACTCCTTATGGTAGCGCGTTTCACATCTTAACACTCTTTGGGCAAAGAAGTTTCTCCTGAATTCCCTATTGGATTTATTAGTGACTATCTTATATATATGGCCTCTATTTTTCCCCATAAGTGCAAACCCTATCAAAACTCTTTCATTATCTTAAAGACCTCTATCAGGTCACCCATCAGCCTTCTCTTTGAGAGAAAAGAACCCAGCCAGTTCATCCTTTCCTGATAAATAGATCTCCTCAGTTCTGGTATCATCCTTGTGGATCTTTTTTGCACCTGCTCCAATGCCTCTATATCCTTGAAACCAGAATTTGGAACAGTACTCCAAGTGTGTTTTAACCAAGGTTCTATAGTAGTGTAACATAACTTCTCTGCTTTTCATTTCTATCCCTCTAGAAAGAAACATCAGTGCATGGTTTGCATTTTTATGTCCCTATTGACCTTCATAGAAACATAGAAAATAGGTGCAAGAGTAGGCAATTTGGCCCTTCGAGCTTGCACCGCCATTCAATGAGTTCATGGCTGAACATGCAACTTCAGTACCCCATTCCTGCTTTCTCGCCATACCCCTTGATCCCCCTCGTAGTAAGGACTACATCTAACTCCTTTTTGAATATATTTAATGAATTGACCTCAACAACTTTCTGTGGTAGAGAATTCCACAGGTTCACCACTCTCTGGGTGAAGAAGTTTCTCCTCATCTCGGTCCTAAATGGCTTACCCCTTATCCTTAGACCGTGACCCCTTGTTCTGGACTTCCCCAACATTGGGAACATTCTTCCTGCATCTAACCTGTCTAAACCCGTCAGAATTTTAAACGTTTCTATGAGATCGCCTCTCATTCTTCTGAACTCCAGTGAATACAAGCCCAGTTGATCCAATCTTTCTTGATATGTCAGTCCCGCCATCCCGGGAATCAGTCTGGTGAACCTTCGCTGCACTCCCTCAATAGCAAGAATGTCCTTCCTCAAGTTAGGAGACCAATACTCCAGGTGTGGCCTCACCAAGGCCCTGTACAACTGTAGTAACACCTCCCTGCCCCTGTACTCAAATCCCCTCGCTATGAAGGCCAACATGCCATTTGCTTTCTTAACCACCTGCTGTACCTGCATGCCAACCTTCAATGACTGATGTACCATGACACCCAGGTCTCGTTGCACCTCCCCTTTTCCTAATCTGTCACCATTCAGATAATAGTCTGTCTCTCTGTTTTTACCACCAAAGTGGATAACCTCACATTTATCCACATTATACTTCATCTGCCATGCATTTGCCCACTCACCTAACCTATCCAAGTCACTCTGCAGCCTCATAGTTTCCTCCTCACAGCTCACACTGCCACCCAACTTAGTGTCATCCGCAAATTTGGAGATACTACATTTAATCCCCTCGTCTAAATCATTAATGTACAATGTAAACAGCTGGGGCCCCAGCACAGAACCTTACAGTACCCCACTAGTCACTGCCTGCCATTCTGAAAAGTACCCATTTACTCCTACTCTTTGCTTCCTATCTGCCAAGCAGTTCTCAATCCACATCAGCACACTACCCCCAATCCCATGTGCTTTAACTTTGCATATTAATCTCTTGTGTGGGACCTTGTCGAAAGCCTTCTGAAAGTCCATATACACCACATCAACTGGTTCTCCCTTGTCCACTCTACTATAAACATCCTCAAAAAATTCCAGAAGATTTGTCAAGCATGATTTCCCTTTCACAAATCCATGCTGACTTGGACCTATCATGTCACCTCTTTCCAAATGCGCTGCTATGACATCCTTAATAATTGATTCCATCATTTTACCCACTACCGATGTCAGGCTGACCGGTCTATAATTCCCTGTTTTCTCTCTCCCTCCTTTTTTTAAAAGTGGGGTTACATTGGCTACCCTCCACTCCATAGGAACTGATCCAGAGTCAATGGAATGTTGGAAAATGACTGTCAATGCATCTGCTATTTCCAAGGCCACCTCCTTAAGTACTTTGGGATGCAGTCCATCAGGCCCTGGGGATTTATCGGCCTTCAATCCCATCAATTTCCCCAACACAATTTCCCGACTAATAAGGATTTCCCTCAGTTCCTCCTTCTTACTAGACCCTCTGACCCCTTTTATATCCGGAAGGTTGTTTGTGTCCTCTTTAGTGAATACCGAACCAAAGTACTTGTTCAATTGGTCTGCCATTTCTTTGTTCCCCGTTGTGACTTCCCCTGATTCTGACTGCAGGGGACCTACATTTGTCTTTACTAACCTTTTTCTCTTTACATATCTATAGAAGCTTTTGCAGTCCGTCTTAATGTTCCCTGCAAGCTTCCCTGCTCTATTTTCCCTGCCCGAATCAAACCCTTTGTCCTCCTCTGCTGAGTTCTAAATTTCTCCCAGTCCCCGGGTTCGCTGCTATTTCTGGCCAATTTGTATGTCACTTCCTTGGCTTTAATACTATCCCTGATTTCCCTTGATAGCCACGGTTGAGCCACCTTCCCTTTTTTATTTTTACGCCAGACAGGGATGTACAATTGTTGTAGTTCATCCATGCGATCTCTAAATGTCTGCCATTGCCCATCCACAGTCAACCCCTTCAGAATCATTCGCCAATCTATCCTAGCCAATTCACGCCTCATACCTTCAAAGTTACCCTTCTTTAAGTTCTGGACCATGGTCTCTGAATTAACTGTTTCATTTTCCATCCTAATGTAGAATTCCACCATATTATGGTCACTCTTCCCCAAGGGGCCTCGCACAACAAGATTGCTTCGTCACTACTTTTTGTGATTTGATTGATTGTGCCTCTCAATCTATTTACTCCTCTATCCCATTCAGACTCTTAATATCCATCATCATTATAGGCAGTCCCTCGAAATCGAGGAAGACTTGCTTCCACTCCAAAAGTGAGTTTTCAGGTGACTGAACAGTCCAATTCGGGAATTACAGTCTCTGTCGCAGGTGGGACAGACAGTTGTTGGAGGAAAGGGTGGATGGGGAATCTGGTTTGCCGCACGCTCTTTCCGCTGCCTGTGCTTGGTTTCTGCATGCTCTCGGCGACGAGACTCGAGGTGCTCAGCGCCCTCCCGAATGCTATTCCACCACTTAATATTCAAGCAGTATATGGCCTCCTTATTCTTTCCACCAAAAGAACCACCCCACACTTATCTATTTTGAAATTCATTTGCCAATTACTCGCCCATTCTGCAAGCTTATTAATGTCTTCCTGTATTTTGTCACATTCTTGTTTTGCGTTAATTACACCTCCCAATTTGGTGTCATCCGCAAGTTTTGAAATTGTACTTCCAATTCTCGAGTCTAAATCATTAATGTAAATTGTAACAGTGGTCCCAGCTGTACAGACAATTTAATTTGTTTTTATTAATTGTTGCCCTCACTTAATTTTTAAGTCCTTTTACACTTATATTCTTTAACTGTATCTGTTCCCTGACCGTTTATGATAGCCTTATTCTTTACCTAGATCTGACTTGTACTCTGATCTCCTATTTCTTTTATCTTCAGATTTATGTTACTTTCACCAGATACATCTCTGCCCTCCGCCCCACCCAATCTTACTAATTTAAAGTCCTATCCACATCCCTATTTATCCTTTTCACTAGGACACTGGTCCCATTCTGATTCAGGTAGAGCCTGTTCCAACAGTACAGCTCCTTTCTGTCCCAAATATATACATTTATAGGATGAATCATGCTAAAATATATTGTTAACCTAAATTTCTCCGTTAAGGTCTCTGCTGTTACTGTGCTTCCTCCCTTTGTTCGTCTCGTAGAACAGTGTAAGCTGAAGGCTTAACCATGAACAAAATTAATATCTCGCCCTGATCCTTCAATAAAACATTGAATACTCTCAGTGGAGGTGGAAGTGAAGGAGTGACCCCGTCCATTTATCCCCTTTTTCTCCCTACACATTCCTCGGGAACAGGATTCTGTTACCATGATGAAATGTTTCCTTTAGTGACCTGGATGAAAATTGGTGAAGGTGCCAGAATTCAAATGATAGTCAACACTAGGATTTTGACCCTCTGGATTGAGAGTGTAGTGTTTGTCCAAATGCAACGCATTCCTCCAGTCAGTTGTTTACAAGTCAAAAAGTTAGCATAACCAAATAACATGGATACTTGTAAATATGTGAAAAACAGGGGCCTGGGAACACTGTTAGAATCATGTCACATTCTTGTTGGTGCGGTGTGGTTCTTGCTTTGTGTATATCTACTGAAAGTAAAGTGGCAGATTTATGTTCAAATAGACATTTAACAGAGATAATCAAATCACAGCAATAAACCAATTAAAATGAAGCACACTTTATTTGTGTTTAATAATCCAGTCAAGATTCATAATTCAGACCACCATTATCATAAAGTGATAGATTTAGCACTGATTGGTAAAACAATTACTACTTACGTTTTTTTTTTGCCTCCTCCAGTTTTCTCCCCTTACCCTCCTCTTCTGAAAGACTCATACTGGAGTATAGTTTCATTACTATCGACTGTTAAAATCTTTATACACGATGATTGAGTTTTAACGAGGCAGCCGTCAAAACGAAACCTGAACAAAAACGCATCATTTCTGTCACATCTCATCTGAAGAGAAAGAAAGATTCATGCTGGGAAACAGTTTCAGTGGTATTGGCAGTGCCATAGTACCTTACCAAAGGGACTACTTTTCACGTGAACTGGGTCACAGTGTTGATGGGTTATTTGACTCTGTAGGCCATCACAGCTGAGCTTGTTCCTGTTATCACCTAAAATTCACATAAGCATATTAGTAGTGGAGAAGGTGGGAGCATTTAATAGCAATCAGAAGCGGAATTGATGGCTCCCCATTCTGCCCCTTCCCAAGCTCACGGATGTGTTGGCCAATTATCATGCCCAACCTCCTCCCATCTTCACTCTGACAAAGATCAGCTTAACTCAACCCACACCAGAAATTAAACCTGATGACTTTGTAATATGTATGGTTGAGTACCACACCATACAATGCATTAACACATTAAGCTATCACCCCTTCAAAAATATCTGTGAACTATTACATTTTAAAATGTAGTGCATCTGTCCAGGAGCATATGTTTATAAAGTTATTAGTGTAAATGAAAACTGTTAGCTACAGAATGAATGGTGAAAACGCTAGAATTTCTCATTTGAGAAATTTTTGTTTTAACTTATCTCACAGTGAACCACCTGAAGATGATGTTTCAAAGAACTCTGAAGTATCCAATGGAAATTTAAAGAGAAGAGAGAAATACAAAAATACTAAAAAAAAACAAGATGATAAGAAAGACAGTAGGATCAAAGTTTCTACCTGGGCATCTCGGCCTGGTAGTGGATTCAAAGATCAGATGCAGAGAAGACCAACATGTACAAGGAAAAGTGTTCCTGCTGCTACTATTACTGGTGTTTTTATAGAACAAAAAAAAGAAGAAACATTTGCGGACCATCCAAGCAGTCTAAATCAAACTCAACCATTAGAGCACAATTACATCAACCGTCCAGTGGTTGATTTAACCATATGTGACTTGGAAGCTGAACCGGACGATGCCCACAGACCTCAGGAGAATGCGCACATCAACAATTCACAGTCCAATACCAATGAGAATCCTACTCTTGTTACTGACACAGAGAATGACAAAGAAAAAACAAAGACCTTTGGATTCAGTACATACAAACTAAAATACTGGGTTGTCAATATTAATAACAAAGCTAACCTCTTGGGTAGACCACAGAACATTCAGCAAAAACAATGCATTTCCAGGATACAAATGGCCCGATATAAGCCGCCTCATGCCAAGCAGTAGTGACTGCCAACTTAAAAAGCTGATCATCAACTTGTATAGACAGTTAAGGGGAGACTTAATAAGGGTGTTCAAAATGATGAGGGGTTTTGATGGTAAATAAAGGAGAAACTGTTTCCACTGGAAGGTCAGAAACCAAAGAATACAGATTTAAGATAATCGGCAAAACAATCATTTGGGAGAAGAGGAGAAATTATTTTATGCAGCGAGTTGTGATGAACTGGAATGCACTGCCTGCAAGGGCGGTGGAAGTAGAGTCTACAGTAACTTTCAAAAGGGAATGGGATATGTACTCAAAGGAAAAATGTGCAGGGCTATGGAGAAAGGGCAAGGGAGTGGGACTAATTGGATAGTTCTTTCAAAGAGCTGGCACAGGTACAATGGGCCGAATGGTCTCCTGTGCTGTATGATTCTATGTTAGCATTGTTGTGCAGTGAGGATTTTTGTTTAAAGTTAAGATTATTGGAACCAAATATGAAATGAATTTGAGCTTATCAAGTGAGAAATTACTGTTGCATATTGTGGATATCTTCAGTCTTTGATGTCACTACAGGAATAATTAGTAATATCAGTTTCAAAGCATGCAAACATTTACAAACATACAGAAATATTTTGATCATTTATCAGGTGGTTTATGAAGTGAAAAACCAAACATGAGAAACATCCTAGATTTGATTTAAAGTACTTTAATATCTTAAGCAGGAAATAGTTGGCACTCGTATTGCATCATACTTTGGTGCATAGATAAAATTAGCGCTTATCCAAAAATTTGTTCATAGTGAAACTGACACATTTCCAGATTTACTTCTGATTACATTTTTTAAGAGAACTATGGATCTTTTGATGAGCTTTAAATTACCCTTTTTACCTTGAATAAAATCCGGTGGTTGCAGCAGGGGAAATTTCACCAATTTTTGAGGAAACAGTTTTTCCATTTTCGATCAGACGCTCCTGCAAAACGTGTCAAATTCTCACCACCTCCTTTATTTTCTGCTCCCTCCTTAGGGCTTTCTGGCTGATAAACCATTCCATTGTTTGTGGAAAACTTGCCTGAGACTCTGCCACTATCACCCATATCAACCACTAGGTGGTGTGAAAAATGACCTCAAGTTGACAACGCATTAACATACCTCCCTTTAGCCAAGAATTGATCTGAATACTTGGCTCTAATACAGTTGGTGTGAAGATCAGAGGCATATATCCTACTGTTTCTTTGAACGTGCATTGTACAACCATTTTTTTTTTGCAAGTTTCAAAAATTATTTAAAGTAAATCATTCCGAATGAATGATTTCAATCCAGTTTAATTTGAAGAAATGGAGGAAAAATTACTATGGAAATTCTAATGTAAAAGATATGTCAGGCTATTATGGTCATTTTTTATTTGGGCACTGTAAATTCCCTTATACTCCCAAGAAAACATATGATCACATTCTGCTGTTAATGAATCCTATTAGCAAAATGACCAACATCTTTAACTGCAATGCAATTGTCAATTTTTAAGGCAACCTAAAAGTAAAGAACTGTGACGATACAACAAGATGATTTAATCCTGAGTTCAGAAGACATCCATGAAGTGACTTGAGCTGCACTCGTTGCTTTTGAGCTCATGTGGACTCAACTAAAATTATTCTTAATTTAGTCATTCACAACCATGTTATTCTGCACATAGGATCCACTATTTTCTTTTCATGAGGACAGTGAACTATGCAGCATTGCAAGTTCAGTTATTCAATAGACAGCTATATACCAAACCTACATACTAGACTATCCTGAATGCAATTACTATGGATTAACATGGTCAGATTAGGTAACCTAATAGTCTTCAGACTGAGTTCATAATTATATGCACAATATCAGTATTTTTTTCCAGTTCTGTGCCCAATGGAATTTATAAAATAGAATATAACAAATGCAGAGATACACCATAGTAGTAGGTTAGTTAACCCCCAACGTTTTAGTTGAAAATAGAAAAAAATGTGACACGTGACTGTTGTTTGTTATTTTGCATTGGGCATATTTATCTGCTTCACTGCATTATTTGGGGGCAGTGGAGTATTAATTGATGGTTAGCCCTAATCCGAATACTGTAATCTGTAAAGTTAGACAAAATAATCTTTATATGCAATAATCAGCACAGGAAAATGGCAACATCGAGGTCTGAAACAGCCCTTCAACAAAGCTTTATCCTATGAACTCGACAGCATCTTGTCATCACTGTGATTTGTGGGACTTATTCTTATACATCTAACTAAATACAGTGATGCATTTGGAATAAAGTAGTAAAATAGTAATAAAGAGCTGAAATATGATCTATTATTCATATAGTATGCTCCAGATGTATGGGTAGTCTTCTACAACTTCAATGCATTTATTCAGGCACAGATCAAGACAGAATAAATAACTATGGACAAATGTGCACAAAAGAAACATGCGTGATGCCTGCGGGAAGGGAATGGCTCCTTAAGCTTCCCAGCATATTTTAGCCAGCTAGTCTCCAGACAATCTATTCTCATTTATATGATGTCTGCACAAAAGGATACAAGAATTAAAGAAGGATATTAATATTCTGCCAATCTCTGATCTGCTGGGGATTTTTAAAGCCCATTACTAAATATATCTGTGTATGAGAATAATGTACAGTAATTAGCACAGAAGGGAGATTCCAAAATGGTACTGAACTGTGACTATTTGTCACACTGTGTTTCATACTTTTTATTAAAATACATGTGTACAATATGCAGTCCTTGTCTAAATCCATTTCTCAGAAAATCAATTTAAGTAATCAATAGATGTGAATTGTTTAAAAAATGACTGGGGATCAGTTGTCAGCCTTTGTTTGTGTTCTGTGTATTTTGCATTTCACTTTGACCCTTCCGAATTTTACTATTTTAAAACTTGAGTGATGCAAGTGATTTAGCCCTGTGTTCTATGGTCAAGATGTCCTACTTATTTGAAATGTACTTTGAAGTTCTGAATAAAAGCATGGTATTCCACAAGGCAGGCATAATTAAACTGACTCATTAAAACGCTATATACATTTTTATTAATAATGAAATAAGTAAAACTTCGAATACGCAACAGTAAGAAGATAGTTTTGGAGAGGTATAAATTATATAATTTTTTCACCTCAACTTTTTATTAAAGTTATCATAGAATGTAAGAGTGCTGAAACAGATCAGTTAGCCCATCATGCCTGCACAAGAATGACATTTTTAATTTTATGTAGTTTTAATACAGTTTACATATAAGAATGAGGGGGCTCGACAAGGTGAGGATATTTCCACTCATAGGGGAAACTAAAACTAGGGGACATAGTCTCAGAATAAGGGGCCACCCATTTAAAACTGAGATGAGGAGGAATTTCTTCTCTGAGGATTGTAAATCTATGGAATTCTCTGCCCCAGAGAGCTGTGGAGGCTGGGTCATTGAATATATTTATGGCGGAGATAGATTTTTGAGCGATAAGGGAGTAAAGGATTATGTGGAGCAGGCAGGGAAGTGGAGCTGAGTCCATGATCAGATCAGCCATGATCTTATTGAATGGTGGAGCAGGCTCAAGGGGCCAAATGGCCTACTCCTGCTCCTATTTCTTATGTTTAATTCCTCCTCATGATACTTCAATACAAATTGATTTAGGACTTATATAAATCAGGGAATTGATTTCCTGATGCAGCTGTTCCTTCTTCCCTAATTCAAAGTATATAATTAAGAATTATTCCATCACTAATCATTACAATTTAAGAAATGCAGCTCTACTTACTAAAATAAGAACTTTCAAAGAATTAGAAGCAAACCCAAGAGACATAGGGGTCCATGTACATAGATCGTTCAAATGTCATGGACAGGTACCGAAAATAATCAAAAGGATAATGGAATGCTGAGATTTATATCTAGAGGATTAAAATACAAGGGGGTAGAAGTTATGCAACAGTTATACAAAGCTCTGGTTAGACCACACCTGGAGTATTGTGTTTAGTTCTGGACAACATACTTTAGGAAGGATATATTGGCCTTGCAGGGAGTAGATTTATCAGAATGGTACCTGGACTTCAAGGGTTATATTAAGAGCAGAGATCACACAAACTGGGGTTGTATTCCCTGGAATGTAGACAGTTAAGGGGTGATTTGATCAAAGTTTTCAAGATATTAAGGGAAACTGATAGGGTAGATGGAGAGAAACTGTTTCGGCTAGTTGGGGAGTCTAGGACTAGGGGACATAACCTAAACATTAGAACAAGGCCTTTCAGGAGTGAGGTTAGGAAACACTTCAACACGAAAAGGGTGGTACAAGTTTCTTCTGCAAATGGCAGTTGATGCTGGATCAATTGAGGAGTCATCACTAAGAGAGTGGGGAAAGAGGTTAGGAAAATGTCTTTTATATAGTGGTTTGTTGGGCCATGACAAGGAGTGACTGAGGCAGAGCCCATTGGATCTTTAACTTAATTAATATGTTAATATATATTAATTAATATCCCAACCTCTGTCGTCGAACTACAGTACGTGGACGACGCTTGCATCTGTGCACATTCAGAGACTGAACTCTACTCGGAACTCCTTCACGGCAAACGAGACAAAGGTGGACAGAGGAAACGCTACAAGGACACCCTCAAAGCCTCCCTGATAAAGTGCAACATCCCCACCGACACCTGGGACTCTCTGGCCAAAGACCGCCCTAAGTGGAGGAAGTGAATTCAGGAGGGCACTGAGCATCTGTGTCTCATCGCTTCTCGGCCTTTTGGCTAAGATCAAGTGTAGTACCGTTTCTGACCAGCCACCATGACCTCCGGGTGGTTTCTCCCTGGTCAGGAAGGTATATGCTTGCATTTTTGGAAACAGGAGGTGGGTGGGGAGGTTTGACCCATCCACCTCCACGGAGGTGTGTGGGGGACCTGAGCCATCCACCTCCATGGCACGAACCTGGTATTGCAGTACTTCCAGGAACGGTGCAGTGGCTCTAGGCCTTTTGGCTAAGAGCATTGGCGCAGAGTGATCCTTGGCATGTGCAAGGTGACCTCTGGCGTTTGTGATTTGACAAAGAATTGGAACGATTGGCTACGAATTAAAAAAAAAAAATCTGTGTCTCATCGCTGAGAGCATGCAGAAATCAAGCGCGAGCAGCGGAAAGAGCGTGCGGCAAATCTGTCCCACGCTCCCTTACCCTCAACAACTATGTCCCACCTGTGACAGGGACTGTGGTTCTCGTATTGGACTGTTCAGCCATCTAAGGACTCATTTTAAGAGTGGAAGCAAGTCTTCCTCGATTCCTATGATGATGACGAACTCCAAGTCATAGTCAACATCTTCACTGAGCCGTACGAAAGCATAGGCCTTACAGTAAACATCAGTAAGACAAAGGTTCTCCACCAACTTGACCCCGCCACACAGCACTGCCCCCCAGTTATCAAGATCCACAGCGCAGCCCTGGACAAGGTGGACCACTTTCCATACCTCGGGAGCCTATTATCAGCAAGGGCAGACACCGTAGATGAGGTTCAACACTGCCTCCAGTGCACCAGCGCTGCCTGAGGAAGAGAGTGTTTGAAGCTCAGGCCCTCAAATCTGCCACCAAGCTCATGGTCTACAGGGCTGTAGTGATACCCGCCCTCCTGTATGGCTCAGAGACGTGGACCATATACAGTTGACACCTCAAATCGCTGAAAAAGTATCACCAACGATGTCTCCGCAAGATCCTGCAAATCCCCTGGGAAGACAGATGCACCAACGTTAGCGTCCTCAATCAGGCCAACATCCCTAGCATTGAAGCACTGACCACACTCGACCAGCTCCGCTGGGCAGGCCACATTGTTCGCATGTCTGACACAAGACTCCCAACTCCTACACGGTAAGCGAACCTCGGTGGGCAGAGGAAACATTTCAAGGACACCCTCAAAGCCTCCTTGATAAAATGCAACATCCCCACTGACACCTGGGAGTCCCTGGCCAAAGGCCACCCTAAGTGGAGGAAGAGCATCCGGGAGGGCGCTGAGCACCTCGAGACTCGTCGCCGAGAGCATGCAGAAAGCAAGCGCAGGCAGCGGAAGGAGCGTGCGGTAAACCAGTCCCACCCACCCTTTCCTTCAATGACCGTCTGTCCCACCTGCAACAGAGACTGTAATTCCTATATTGGACTGTTCAGTCACCTAAGAACTCACTTTTAGAGTGGAAGCAAGTCTTCCTCGATTTCGAGGGACTGCCTATGATGATGATAATATTCAAAGCAGAAGACGATATAAGGCTATGAGAAGAGAGCACATAGGATTCATTTTTGGATTGTTCTAGCAAAGAGACAGCAATGCTACGATGGGCCAAATGGCCTCCTTCTGTACTGTAAACTTCTATGGTACTGACATTCAGCATGTCATCATCATAGGCAGTCCCTCATATCAAGGATGACTTGCTTCCACGCCAAAAAGGGATGAGATCACAGGTGTTTCAATGAAGAACCTAATATTCCAGGTCCCGAACTACATGTTGAAGGTTGGAAGGTGCCTGTGCATGGATTTTTTTAACGTGTGGTGTCCGTCACATCAGCCACCACACAGGCTTGACAGAGCTAGGTCTTCATCCAGTGGCAAGGATTAACCAAGATGACTGGAGACCAGCTCTGCTGCACGGACCTAGTGCACGCACATATCGCAGTGTGGGCTGGCGCGTGCTGCCCCTGGGCCCTCGCCTCTTCTGGGCCCCGATCACGCCGCTCTGCAATCTCTCAGCGCTCCTGCCCCCCGACCTCGCAGTGAGGTCAGAGAGCTAATAGCCATTTCAAACATGTAATAAAATGGCAGCTCTTTCGGGCATTGAAATACATTTCTAGCTTTCAAGCTGTGCATGCTAGTTCATTATTAGGGTGATTATAAAATCGTCAATTACAAGCCCACTAATGGTTTCAGTTCACAGTATTTTGGGAATAAAAATGAAGATTTAAAAAATACAAATGTGGGTAAGTTTATATTTTGGACTTTTTTGTTGTTGCAAGAATGTGATTACATTGATCAGGTGCCCAGGTAAAAGGATGTGAAGCAGTGAGATATTCTTGAAGTTAAATTCATTGAAATTATGTCCTTTGGTAATTTCAAGCAGAAAAGCTACATCATGATTAAAACATTCCAGTGTTTTCTGTTTTTACACATATTAACCCATTTATTTTAAACAGATTAACACCGGGTATTAAAATATCACACACAGGAATGTAGCACGAGTGCGATAAGCATTCATACATGAAGTTCACCTATCAGATTTTTCTGCTATGTATTAACAGAGTAATGTTTTAGGCAGAATTAACATACTAATAGTTTGGGGTGTCAGTTGTGGCTCAGTGGTAGCAGTCTTGCCTTTGAGTCAGAAGGTTGAAAGTTCAACGATCACTCCAGAGTCTTGAGCACAAAATCTAGACTGACACCGTCAGAGGTGCAATCTTTCAGATGAGACATTAAACCAATCTGCCCTCTCAGGTAGATGTAAAAAATCCCATGGCACAATTTGGAGAAGGGCAGGGGAGTTCTTCCAGTGTCCTGACCAACATTTATCCCTCAACCAAAACCTAAAACAGATGTCCTGAACATTTATTTCATTGTTACGTGCAATATGGCTCCCACATAGGGCGAGATTTTTCCTACCGGGTCGGGAGAGAAATGGGCGACATCGGGTGTGGATTCGAATGCCACTACTGGCTCAATGTCCGCTTCGCCCACGACTTTCCCGATTGGGCTTGTTAAACCCGCCCTATGAGGTTCCTGGCCAATTAAAAGGAAGCGGGTCTGATTATGTCATTTGAGGACATGTCATCAGCCGGTTTCCTTAAAGGGACCATGCCCACATTAATTTTGACAGTGGTGCTGCATCGAGGTGCTGCAAACATTGACAAGCACTGCACAAAGATGCACAGCTGCACCCAGGCTCCCCCATAACTCGCTCCATATGCTTATGGAAGGAGTCACAGCACGCAAGGAGGTTCTCTTCCCTTCCAATGGGCGGAAGAGACCTCCCCAGGACACCAACACAGCTTGGTTGCACATTGTACAGGAGGACCTGGCTGCAATGATGCAACCTTTCAATGATCTCAGTCGATCATGAAATGTTACTGCAAAGCCACACTCTCTCATATCCTGCTGTGCCACTCATCACATCCCCATCGCTCTGCCTTCCCTACCCTACTCCTGCCATCCTTACTACCAACTTAACTTACACCTCCACATTATCACATGCCCATCTCACTAGCCACTCCTCACTCTCACCCTTGCCCAATCATACCAACTAGCAACACACAAGAGTAGGCACTTGGATGTTTTCGAAAATGTTTGTGTCAAGTTTCTGTGAATGTGTTGTCAAACAGTGAAATCTTTATTTTCAACAATTTGCCTTCTTGGACAGATTGGTGTGCTTCTTTGGAAGTGACTTAGTGAGCTGTAGTGAATGGTGAGATATAACGCCCCCCCCCCCCCCCGAAACCCCTGCAATGTTGATGAGTGAAAGGAATGACTTGGGCATTGTGGGGATACTTTATGGAGCTGGTGTGGGTTGGTGCCAACCTGGTGCATCAAGTGGCAGCCAGGGTGTACAACAACAAGTGAAGCAAATCTGGCCATGGCGAGGACATCCCTGGCAGAAATGTGGTCATGTGCTGATGCCCTGTGTCCTATCCAGCATCAGATGATTGTGGAGAAGGTTGGTGTTGTTGTTGGTGTTGCTGGTGTGCCTGGTGATGTTGATGATCATGGTGGGATTCTGAGGACCAAGGTGAGATTTTTTTTCAAGGGCACTGATGCTGATGGAATAGATGGCAGGTGAAGTTGAGATGACAGAAGCGATCTGTCAATGGTAAGATAGATTGTTCCAAGGAGGTGACAGTGGATAGAGAGTATACTCCAAAGACTTCCAAACTGTATAAAGCACAAACCTGTATTCCAAATCCTGAAGGCTCCAGCTTCTAACATTGGAAAGTGAACAGCTGTGATATGGTAGCTTGTATACCAGTTTTGCAAACTGTCACCCATTCAAAGCAATGGAGAGTCACTGAAAACCCGACGCGCTTTCGTGATGTGATCCCTGAGCGACGTGAAAAAAATTGCAAAAATGGTTAGTAGCTGGTAAAATGCTGCTTAAATACCTTTAAACACCGTCTTAGCTATTTCAGTTCGCTCAGTCTCCGCTTAGTGCCGGGTCTGCAAAGCGCAGGCAGAGCCGGCGCTTGGGAAACTTACACGGAGGTGTGTTCAGAGCAGGATACTGCCCTGCTGTCATTCTTTCAGATTTTGACAGCGGACCCGCCTTTTGAGCATTGGAAAAATCCAGCCCGTTATGTTTCCTACTACATTACGACAGTGACTACAATTCAGAACTAGTTACATTACCTGTAAAGCTCTCTGGAACATCCTCAATTCATGAAAGGAGCTATATAAATACAATTACTTTTTTTTCATTAAAATAAACAACGGCTGAAAATTGTGGCCTCTCCAGATGCGTATGATGTGCGCATGTGCGCACGCACCCAAAGAGGTCTTGCAAATGTCGGTTTTCAGCGCGCAATGCGCATGCACCGAAAACAGGCTTTTGCGATCTGTCAAACTTTCTTTTGATAGATCGCACGCATCCTCGCAGGGAGGACATTTACGGGCAGAGATTTAGGCTATTTGCCCAACAAATATCCTTCAAACTCTTACGCCTGGTAAAAGCAGGCGTATGGCCTACTTTTACCAGCATGAGTTTTAAAACATAGAAAAATTTAATGTTATTTATTTTTTTATGTTAAAAACCTTGTCAAGAAGGTAAGTTTATTTTTTAACAAAAAAATGTAATTAAAAAAAAATTTCTCTAAAACATTTAATTTAATGCAATTTATATTAATTTTTTTTTATAGTGAAGTGTTTCTTTTTCATTTGTGTTTGTGTTTTATTTGATTTTAGGAGTGTTCTCATTGATAGGAATGAGAGCGCGGAGCTCCCATTACGATGAATGAGAACACTACATAGTGATTGGTGGTC
Source organism: Pristiophorus japonicus (assembly GCF_044704955.1). Lineage (NCBI taxonomy): Eukaryota > Metazoa > Chordata > Chondrichthyes > Pristiophoridae > Pristiophorus > Pristiophorus japonicus. The sequence continues at coordinate 28,578,566 of NC_091996.1, read as the reverse complement.
CAGATCCACGTGATTCCCGGATACGCATACATTCATGGAAGACGTTCCCGTATGCTGGACTGTGAAACTGGACCTCCGAGCGCAATCCTACGTTCCTCCGGGACCACCAGGTATTTTCATAAAATTATTTTCAGTCAGAGGCATTTGCCCGCAGGAAGCCTCCGACCGCAATTTTTCCCCCCAATATTTTCAAACAGAATGAGACCAAAAACATCCTCACACCCGAAATTCTTTTTAAATCTGCAAAAGGCAAACCTGGTCATCATCACAAAGAATGAGAGTCTGACAGCACTAAACACAAATTATTAGCATTAATTGAGAAGCACAAAATAGGTTTGCTGTAATCTTTTTGGCTGAATAAGCACATCTTGGAATCATCAATATGGACTCACTCAATTAGCAATAATGCACATTGTAAGGAACAAAAGTGGAGGATTTAACACAGTACATTAAATTTAGAGTTGTTTCAAACATATCCAGAAATACTACTTAAGTTCTTAATTGTTCTTCCTCTCACCAGCCCCCAAATCTATCTGCTCTACCTGATTGCACCCATACACACATGTGGAATACATTCACCATATATTACCCAGAAGGGATGGGTCACATCATCAGTATCTGATTGCTTAAGTGAAAAACAACTCAAAGGTGGGCCAGGAACTACTAAAGCTGGTGTTTTATTAAAATATAATTATGTGCAACATAACTTGTACAAAGACTAATATAGACATTGCTTTTAACAGACCTTGGCTCTGCCAAGAAAAAAAATTAAACAGAAGTGACCGTTATAGACTATTGAAGACTTCATTGGAAAGTTTAGACTGACAGCGGGAGAATTCTAGCTAAAATAATTCCACACAAAAAGAACAATATGTTAACATGTATAAAAACTTCAATTCTTTGACCTGCAGCTTCATTAATTCTTATTTTGAAATTGTCAAATCAAGGGGACAAGCTGGCAAATAATTTGTCTTCTCTTCCCCCTCCCAACCCCCAACCCCACAGTCCCGCCACTGGCCAGCAGTGCTGAGTGTCAGCTAGGCTGTTCCCTGCAGAGAAAACAGAAGGGAGCCACATCCCAGGCTGCCATTTCAGATCTCTTGGCAACCAGTTTAGAACATTAATAAAAGAGATTGTTACATTTTGGGTTTTTTAAACTTTTTTTTTTAAACTCCATCCAGTGTTTTTGGGGTCAATGTCATTGACGTTTTCTTGAAAGTTTTGAAAATCAAGGAAATATTAAACTAAACAATATTTTCTTATTTCTATCTTTGCTTGGGCTGCTATGTTGGAATCTCCAATCTATACAGCTAGGCTATTCCATCATACAATTCACATGATGCTCAAACAGAAACTCCAGATCTATAAATTTGCTTTAAGAATGCTTCCTGCTTCTGGAAAATTGCTAAGGACAAGAACTGTGTTAGCTTTAATTAAAAATGCCTTAGACCACATTTATGACATATAACTCCTTCTAAGTACAAAATATAGCAGATTTAGTAGCACATGTGTGTTTAATTATCAAGGTTAATCCATTCTAAACCATGAGATTTTTTAATAAACCGGACTTAACGGATCTGTTTGCATTTTGTTTTTAATAAGGAACTTATAACAACAGTGTACATTTAGATTTCTTTTCAGCCATTCAATTCAATCTGTGGCAGACTATTCAGAATTTTGTTCAATGTTGATGTCAACCGTGGCTCAGCATTCTCAAACGGTTGTGGGTTCAAGTCCTGCTCCAGAGACTAAAGCAGAAAAATCAAGGCTGACACTCTAGTGCGAGTACTGAGGGAGTGCTGCACTGTCGGAGATGCCGTCTTTCGAATGAGACATTAAACCGAGGCCCTGATTGCTCTCCCAGATGGACGTAAAAGATCCTATGGCTCTATTTCGAAGAGGAGGTGAGTTCTCCCCGGTGTCCTAGTTAACATTTATCCTTAAAATCAAGATCACTAAAAACAAATTATCTTGTCATTATCACATTGCTATCTGTGGGAGCTTGCTGTGCGCAAATTGGCTGCCAGTTTCTTACATTACAGCAGTGACTTACATTACACCAGTGATTATACTCCAAAAGGTACTTCATTGACTGTAAAGAGTTTTGAGATGTCCTGAGGTCATGAAAGGCGCTATATAAATGCGACTTTCTTTTTATTTTGCTCTCATTTACCTAGTCCTTCATTTTTGCAGGCCCTTTCACTCCAGATGCTGGTATCTTTACCTCTAGTTAAAAGCAGAACAAAAATCTAATGGAGTGAAATAGCTTACAAAAATGAATGGATCACTAAATTATTTGAAGCCATATTTCTATACATCCTATACACTGTTGAAGTTTTAGCAGTAATTCCATTTCTGTGCAAAAGGAGGTATTTTATTTTCCTCCAATTACTCCGATGCCATGCACTATCTTTTGAGAGAGAGCAGGTTAATGATCAGCACTCTGCCTCTGCAGTATATGACAGCTTAACTGGAGGTGCAAGAGACTGGATTATGATCACCCACCCCATAATAATAATTAGGAGTAGGAGTAGGCCATTCGGCCACTCGAGCCTGCTCCACTATCATTAGCATGGACTATTCTGCACGTTCTATTTCACAGATCAAAAAAAGGGATGAAAATTTAGGAAAGCTGGTAAGCCACTAACTAAAATGATGTCTTGCAAGTTGAGAGAGGGGACCGATAGAAGAATGTGTCCATCTCATTAACAGATTGTATTGATTTAAAGACTGTGAGATCACAGGTCTGGAAATATGTGCGTGTCCTTCATGGGGAGAGTTAGGTAACGTGAAACCAGCAATTGGCCCTATTATGGAAGTGACAGTTGTGTGTTAATGAGGTGCATCAGTCAGACACGTGTCAGTTATTTATTTTAACTACTTAGCAATATATAATTTAATTGTTCCCATACTTTTCTTGGCATATTTTCACTCTTGTGGGCACCCAAGAAAAATTACAGTTCTGTAAAACTGTCAAAGCAATACTATTTAGAAAATATTCTAAATGTGATCCAGGAACACATTTCCATTTCCCCAACATTAACGAGCTCAAAATTTCCCCAAATATACATCATTTAGAGAACTCTATCCACTGCACTGTTAAGAACCATTTCTAGCCATGTAATGGAAAAACACATGTTCAGTGTACAGCACTTCACATCGCTCTCCTTATAATGGGGAAATGGTGTGAATATGATCTACTGTGTTTTGGTACAAGCACAAAGTTCATAACAGGATGAGGACAAGAAAAATGACTGCCTTATGCATCATGATATAGACCCGCCCTAACTAATCGGAACCATTTTATCTCATAGGAAAGGCAGAAAACAGATAAACACCCAGGCCAATTAGAGAAAAAAATCTGGAAAATTCCTCTCCCACCCCTTTAGATGATCAAAACTCGTCCAGAAGATCACATTGGCCCTAATTAACATTGCAGGATACCTACCTAGATTTAAAATAATTGGCAAAATAACTAGAGAAGAAATGAGGAGAAATTATTTCACGAAGAGGGTTGTTGTGATCTGGAACTCACTACTTGAAAGGGTGGTGGAATCAGATTCCACAGGAACTTTCAAAAGGCAATTGGACATGTATTTTGAAGAGAACTAATTTGCAGGGTTATGGGGGAAAATCTGGAATGTGGGACGAAATTGGACAGTGCTTTTGAAGAACCGGCTCAGGCTCGATGGGCTGAATGGCCTTCTTCTGTGCTGTTAGATTCTATGCACAAGATGATCTCTGCCCTACAACAACAACTTGTATTTCTATAGTGCCGTTAACGTAGTAAAACGTCCCAAGGTGCTTCACAGGAGTGTTGTAAGACAAAACAAATAAATTTGACACCGAGCCACATAAGAAGAAATTACCGCAGATGGCCAAAAGCTTGGTCAAAGAAGTAAAGAGTTTTTAAAAAGTTAAGGAGCGTCATAAAGGAGGAATGAGAGGTAGAGAGCCAGAAACAGATCCAGGATATGACATACACTTATCGTGGTGAATACAATGGAGATCCGTAACTTTGGCAGAAACCCCAGATAAATCGCCTAAATGCCATTTCTACTGAAGTTACGTTAGCTGATCACAAGACCCCTGAGAAAATTCCCAGCATCAGTCTGTTTCTTCTCTTTAGACACAGTGACTATATGAAACATTTGAACAGGCCAAATTGATATGTCAGAAGCAATAAAGGACTTCTTCCTATGACAACATATTTCAACATCAACCAATAGAAAAGAAGCCTATCTTCGCCAGTGTCAAAATTCCCCCTCCCACACTATAGGCCGGAATTTTGCCAGTGCTCAGAGGACAGGATCGGAGGCGGGTCAGCTGTGAAATTTGAAATGATTGACAGGTGATCGGGAACCCGCTGTAAACCTTCCTCCATACTACTTTACCAGGTGTCGGGTCTGTCAACGCTGAACAGACCTGGCACGCAGCAACGGGGGAGGCAATTTAGGTCGTTATGACTTTGTTAAAAGGCTAATTGACACAATTTTGATGTCAACTTACCATTTTCCCAGGTTTTCTATGAGGTTGCCACTGTAAGGGGATCACATCAGGTCAGTACTTTGGGCGTTGTATCAAGATGAATTCATTTCATTACCCGACAGCTGCAAAAGTGCTATAAAAACTCCCATCTCACAGCTGTTCACTTTCCAAGATCAGAACCTCTTGCTTACTGCATTTGGAAGGCACATTGACCTTTAGGCAGGTTGCAAGTTTTTGGAACAATCTCTCTATCCAGTGTTACCTCATTGGAACAACCTCTCTCACCATTGACAGATCGCTTCTGTCATCTCTACTTCACCTGCCATCTATTACATTAGCATCGGTGCCCTTGAAACAATCTCACCTTGGTCCTCAGAATCCCACCACGATCTTCCCCAACACCAGCAACACTGGGCACACCAGCAGCACCAATAACACCAATGTTCTCCACAATCAACTGATGCTTCAAAGGACACAGAGCATCAGCTCCCAACCACATTGCTGCCTGGGAGGCCATGGATGTCCTCATCATGGCCACATTTACTTCACTTGACGCTGTACACCCTGGCTGCCACATGATGCACCTTGTTAGTTAGCAGCACCCCACATCAACACCATAAAGCATCCCTACAAAGCCCAAGCCATTCCTTTCACACTCGCCACCATTGCGGGGGGTACCATTATGTCTTACTATTCACTGCAACTCACTAAACCACTTCCAAAAAGGTACATATAAATCTTTCCAAGGCAGCAAAGTGTTGAAAATAAAGATTTCAATTTTTGACAACACATTAACAGAGACTTTGCATGCACAATTGCAAAAACACCCTTGTGTGTTGTTAGTTGGTATGCTTGCACTAGGATAAGGGCGAGTGTGAGGCGGGGGGGGGCTAGTGAGATGGGGATGTGAAAATGTAGATGGGAGAGAGGAATGGGTGGAGGTGCAAGGTAAGTTGGTATGAGTAATGATGTGCAGGAGTAAGGTAGGGAAGGAAGAGTGATAGGGATGTCATGAGTGGCACAGCAGGATGTCACAGCATGGTGAGACATAAGGGTACCCCCTGCAATGGTGTTGTGTGGTTTTGTAGTAACGTTTCATAATCTACTGAGATCTTTGAAAGGTTTGCGCCACTGCAGCCAGGTCCTCCTGATGACATCCATCTCATAGAAACATATAAGATTCTGATGGGACAGGACTGGACAGATTAGATACAGGTAGAATGTTCCCAATGTTGGGGAAGTCCAGAACCAGGGGACACAGTCTGAGGATAAGGGGTAGGCTATTTAGGACTGAGATGAGGAGACATTTCTTCACTCAGAGAGTTGTTAACCTGTGGAATTCCCTGCAGCAGAGAGTTGTTGATGCTAGTTCATTGGATATATTCAAGAGTGAGTTAGATATGGCCCTTATGGCTAAGGGGATCAAGGGGTATGGAGAGAAAGCAGGATAGGGGTACTGAGGGAATGATCAGCCATGATCTTATTGAATGGTGGTGCAGGCTCGAAGGGCCGAATAGCCTACTCCTGCAACTATTTTCTATGTTTCTATGCTTGTGCCCTCCTGTGCAATGTGCAACCAGGCTGCATTGGCCTCCTGGGGAGGTCTCTGCTGCCCATTGGAAGGGAAGAGTACCTTCCTGTTTGCTGTGACTCCCTCCATGTGCAGTGCTTGTCAATGTTTGCAGCAGCTCAATGCTGTAGAACACTGACAGCACAACTGTAAAACTAAATTTGCGCATGGTCCCTTTAATGAAACTGGCTGATGACACGTCATCAAATGAGATCATCAGACCTGTTCCTTTTTAATTGACCGGGAACCTCGCTGGGCGGCCCCATCAACGTAAAACCACTTCTACAGAGCGGGCTGGAGTCAGCAACAGGTTTGCAACCCGTAACCTGATGTAGCCTGTCTCGCTCCCACTTCCATAGGCGAAATCACGGCCTATCTGTCACTAATGCCCTCACTTCAGCCTGGGCCGTTTCTTGTGTTCATGGCTGGATTGCAGTTTCTTTAAGCTGACCGACTCTCTTATGAACCAAACTTGTTTTTATAATTCTCTGCCATGTATGGGGCAGTAGTTAACGCAGAAGCAAATCGCATAATGGAGATGCGCGCCGTGTCCTGCGGTAATCGAATATAGCGGAAAATAACATACCAGTAGATCACTGTACATCCCCAGCATCGAGGCATTGACCACGCTCGATCAGCTCCGGTGGGCAGGCCACATTATCTGCATGCCTGATACTAACCTCCCAAAACAAGCACTTAACTCCGAGCTACATCACGGCAGATGAGCCTTAGGAGGGCAGAGAAAATGCTTCAAGGATACCCTCAAAGTCTCCTTGGAAAAAAATGTAACATCCCACCGACTCTTGGGAATCCCTGGCCCAAGACCGTTCAGTGGAGGAGTGGAGGAGAAGCATCCGAGAAAGCGCTGAACACTTCGAGTCTTTTCGCCGGGAGCACGCGGAAGCCAAGTACAAACAGCAGAAGGAGCGTACGACAAATCAAGCCCCCCACCCACCCCGTCCCTCCAACCACCACCTGCCCCACCTATGACAGAGACTGTAGATCCCACATTGGTCTCATCAGTCACCTTAGAACTCATTTTAGTGTGGAAGCAAATCTTCCTCGACTCAGAGAGTCTGTCAAAGAAGAAGGAAGTAGTATACAAGGTAAAGCTACTCATCCAGATTTAAATAATATAGAGGAACAGAAAGAAAGTGATACTATACTAACAGTCCAATTATCAATTTATATTTTATACAAGCTGGGTTGAATGTTTAAAAGCAAAGATAGACTCCATAATTCTTAAGCTCCTTTCAACAGGTTTTTAAAAACAGTCTCTGTTGGACATTTGTATGATTATTTCTTAAGAGTTCCTATTCATCCTCCACAATAGGGAATAAATGACTGAAGACCCTGAGGGGCCAAAATTAGTCGAACAAATGGTCCGCCCGTTTTTCAGGGGTCCCCGGGCGGTGCGTCGTTTTTTACCGCCCGAGACCGTTGGGGCCGAGTGGGCGGGATTTTCATCAATTTTTTCTTGGCGGTGAGCCGAGCAGAGTGCAGCGGGCGGGAGCAGAGTGCGGGTGCAGCGGAGAGGCTTTTTCACTCGGGAATCTTTGGCTCCCGAGTTCTGCGCACGCGCATACTGCTGTAAAGTTCCGCCCCCCCCCCCCCCGAGAGGCACCGACGAGAGGCTAGAGACTGTTTGGAGTTCCTGATACACAGGTATGAGTTTAACCTTAAATGCATTGCTCTTTCTTCATGTAGTTCTCCAAGTTATTACTTATTTTAATAGTGACTGTGCTTTCAATGCGTGGAGGACAGCATGTTGGTGTCTGATCTCACGCTGTGTAACGTAACGTCCATAGTTGGTACTTTTAATTGTATGTCCATTGTATATCGCCCATTCACCAGACAATCCTCTGAAAGATCAGAAGTACAGTGCATCAATATTTCTCTACTCTCTCCCCTACTCATGAAATTGTGGGGCAGCCCGAGATCGCTGTGGGGGATGGGAGAGGTCGCTGCAGGGGTGGGGGGGGGGGGGAAAGAGACTGGGGTGTGGGAGAGACTGGGGGGGTGAGAGACAAAATTTTTATTAAAGTTAAAGATGACCGGTCAGCATTGTCTACAACCGCATACTAAAGATCGACTTAAAACCACCTTTTCCAGGATGGCCTGCAACTCGGGTGTTATGTCGGTGTAAGTCATAAATTTTGTAATTTTGGGCGGTATGTTGGCAGTCTGCATGGGCGGACGGTATGCATACTGCCCGGCGATATGTCACAGATGAATTTTCCGCCGTGCGGTATGTGGGCGGTATGTGGGTGTTTTTTGATGAATTTTGTAATTTTGGGCGGTATGTCAACCAATTTTGGCCCCTAAGTCTGTGCCGTAAGGGTGTCTTTTGTTTGCTGTAGCAATCTCCTTTAAGATAGTTTTTAAAAAACACAATAACTGAGAAAACATACACAGTAAATAGGGAGCTAATAGTCCAGGAGAGGTCTCTCTTACCCTTGCTTTACACTCCTCCCCAGTTCAACTAGCTCTTGATACCCAGTAACAGAAGACATTAGCTCAGATGTATTTACAAATGTAGCATTGTGGTGGAACCCATGTAAACAGACAAAGACTTGTCTTTCAGCCAGCCAGACATGGGTTGGAACAATTAAAAGCCATTTAGCTCAGGGAGTCATATTGAATAAGTTGATAAACATAATTGCAATGTTGCCAGCCATTTGTGTAGGCCGCCCACCCACATACTTGCTTTGTCACAGAGCAAAGGAAATCTCACAGACTTCCCAGAGATACAGCTAGCAGCTGCAAATGAAAACCAAAATTCCTGTGGTCGTCACAATCCCATCTTAATAAGATTCCCAAATTTGCATTTGGTTTTTATATGATGGATGGTTTGAACTAGATTAAAATAGAATATTATTTCATTGGCAGGGGCTAGAGTTCTGTTGGAGGTTATGCAGTCATAGTGGAAGTCGAGGGAATTGACGATGTTTCCTGGCTCAACACAGAACAGAGGGATGTGAACTTGCCACCGGTGAAGTAGAGAAATAAAAACAAGGCGTGTTACTGAGCTGAACGGTACTTTCTCACCCCTACCATCTTGTAGCAGAATGAAATATTCAAACGCAGTGAGGCAGAGCCAGTACGGAGTCACATGCCATGCAAAAAGCCAGAACCTTTGGAATTTTGGAATTCCATGACTTCTAGAGTTTCCCCATTTTCCTCCAGAAATTGCCAGGTGGCATGGATCAGTAACAGAAAATGTAAAATGACTATGTTCTTCCAGCTCCATCGTATCCCCCAATGACCTTCAGTCATCCCCAGGCTTCACAGCCATTTTCTGCCGTATTACACCGTGATTTGTTGTGGAGCCACTGTTGACTTCTGGCTTCAATTGAATTATGACAGATTAAATTTTTGGACTGCATGTTGCGCAAACCCAGCTGTCACTGCTCCCAGCTCAGGCGTGTATATTTGTGGAGCCATCCCTGTTGGGGCCTGTTTAAACTCCACAGCCAAGCAGAAGCATCCATCTACATTCCAAGATGTACTTGCAAGGGACGAAGAGTTGCTCATGAACAAGGTGAGGTAATGAATCCTTGCTTCAACATGCTATGTTTTGGAAAGATGAGAGAGAAAACACAATAAGAGTTCAATGCAAGCTTATGTGTTTCAAGAATAAACATGACCTCATTGGTAAATCTGGAAGCCAATTTAAGTTTTAATTGCGGTCCAAGTGCAAAAAGAAAGAATTATCGCTACTGGACCTCCAAACACCATTCCTGGTCTTGTTTCAATTAGCGTTTTCTACACAAGCTATTGCAGCCAGAGTAAACAAAATTGATTGAGTCAGAGGCCCCAGAGTATTCTGCCTTCTATATGCAGGATCCCAGAGGACATGCTGACAAACCTTAATAGAAATAAAACTACTTAATTCAGTTCTATAAAAAAGGTATATAACATATATATAGTAAACGAACCTTGAACAGCTGATTCCTGCATTTGCAGAGGAAAATGCTTGAACTTTGGCTAAACTGAGTGAATCCTGCAATAGCTCCACTGTATTAATAAACTGTACGTTGGTTTGCAAGATGCACACAATGCACAAATGTTGGCCAGAAAAGTGTTGCCTCCTGTGGTAAAAATGCAGTGTGAAATTATTCAGCGATATATTTTCTATGGTTTTCAGAAAGGATTTTAGAATTCTAAGCCTACCCTAAAAGTACAAGAAACAATGAACAATTACTTTTCATTAAATCTACAAACAGTCTCTAAAAGATGTTTTTCCTCTTCCACGCTCTCACTTGAGCAAGAAAACAATTAAGGTTAACAGAATGCTGGCTATGGTAGCTCTAACTTAGGAAACGTAAGAACCTTGAACCGTGTTCAATCAATTATATACACATTTTATGCACTAGCCCTCAGTGCATGTAAATCCCTTTGCTCATTACAATTTATCTCCAGAGAGAGAGGGAAATGGCCGTATCTCCACCCAAGCTAGGAATAGGTAGCTTTAAATAGCATCTGTCAAATTCCGAACTAGTTTGCTATCATATGAGGACTCCATAAACCACCTGAGATGAGAGTGCTCATAAACTTTATCAATGTTCCTTCTGATTTATTTTCGTGCGCGGTCCCTTTAAATTTGCTGCGCAGCCATGTGAGCAGCCTGTGCGGGACCTCCGATCATTTTGAAAGTTACCATTGAACCGGCTTCACCACCATTTTAGTCAGTGCATTCTAGATCATATCAATTCACAAACGTTTATAAAAAGTCTCCTCCTCTCCCCTCTGGATCTTTTACCAATGATAAAATGTAATAATTGTATTTTAATGGATTGACATACAAAGGTTTAACCTAACTGCAATAAAAGTACTTCGACGGATCCACTACCAGTGGTCCGGACACTTCACATCCCTGTTTGAACAGTGCAGTGTTCAGTAATATCATAGAAACGTTAAGTGATACAGCACAGAAGGTGGCCATTCGGTCCATTGTGTCTGTGCCAGGAATATAAATACATTTAAATTTAAATCGTCACAGAATTTGGATTGGCAAAAATACAAAGCAATTATTGGACTTAGTCAGTGTTTTTCTTGGTCACAGGCATAAAGAAAAACCGATGACATCATATACTGAGTATATGGAACAGTCTGTTACAATTACAAAAGCAAAATACTGCGGTTGCTGGAATCTGAAATAAAAACAGAAAATGCTGGAAATCTCAGCGGGTCAGGCAGTATCTGTGGAGAGAGAAACAGAGAGTTAACGTCATATCTTCGACCTGAAACGATAACTCGGTTTCTCTCTCCACAGATGCTGCCTGACCCGCTGAGATTTCCAGCATTTTCTGTTTATAAGTCTGTTACAATTATCAGCCTAGGAACAATATCGGGTTAATATCGGCAAGTTACATAGAACAGTACACTTCACTACAAATACATCGGACCCGGGCCAATAGGGAAAAGTATCATTTGCTAATGCTATGGTGACAATTGTGCTTTAATTGCACACAAAGATTGGCGCGGTTTATACAAAAAGGAATACCACTTTCCTCTGTTAAGCTCCTGTGAAGCCCCTCAGGATGTTGTCCCACGCTAAAGGTGCTATATAAATACAAGTTGTTGTTGTTGCAACCATCTGGAATCAGAATTTTTCAAAACATAATTTGCTGCGGTAATTCAAATGTTTATATTGTTGGCTTAAATTGGCAATGAGTTCCAATAACACTCTGCAAGTGGCCCACTAATGATAACTCATTACATAGATGGTTGTGAATTAAAATTCATCTTCCCTCCATTAAGCCCAAACTCGACTGCCTGATATTTATAAATGGAAAGGAAAGGAATCTCAGAAACAAACATATTTCTAACATGTTAATCCCCACCCCCTCCTATTATGCCCGATCTTCACACTTGAGCCTTCACTAGTGGGAGCTCTCCTTAGTTTTGGTTGAGTTAAGTGGGAAGTGAGCTGGTTTCATTCAAATAGATCTTCTAGCAAGAAAAAAAATTAAAGTGTCCACAGTCTGGTCCATCGCAACCTTCTGATCCTTACAGTGAGAGCTTCCAAGAAAAGATGGATCAAAGGACGAACAGCAGAGAAATGACTGGCCACATTAACATAGAAACATAGAAAATAGGTGCAGGAGTAGGCCATTCGGCCCTTCGAGCCTGCACCGCCATTCAATGAGTTCATGACTGAACATGCAACTTCAGCACCCCATTCCTGCTTTCTCGTCATACCCCTTGATCCCCCTAGTAGTAAGGACTACATCTAACTCCTTTTTGAATATTAAGTGTCTTGCTGGTTTTTAGATAACTTATTTTCTCCATTATAAAATAGTGGGATAATTTGTAAAATTAAGTCACACTTTAAGTTATTAAAATGTGTGCCAGGTCACAATGGGATTATTTTGACATGCCATAAATCAGTCAGCACTGATTTACACAGAAGTGTCAGGGGTCCTACAGATTATTTTGACTTGTTCCAGATCTTGCTGCCGACAGAACTTTAGTACAGTAACATTTTCAAAGCTTCAGAAAAATAAACGGTGACTGTGTTACCAGCAGGTGTTCTACACATCAATGCACAGTTGTAAAGAAATCCTGTTGATAATCTCCAGTATGTGCGCTTTAAATAAATCTTTTCAAAGAATATTAAGACCTTTGCAGTAAAAGAATAAAGAATAACTCGCAGTCATGACAATAATTTGTCTTGCAATTCATAAAACCCATCAAAAGTCGTATCTGCATAATACTATAGATGGAAAACATGCTACATCAGTTATTTCCTACCTGCATGTGCATACTGTACATTCCTGCATTACATCTGCATAATACTATAAAGTAGTATAGTATGTACATTTCTTGCAAATATGTAGCACCTTGTCACAACCTTACAGCATCCCAAAGCACAATGGATTACCCTTGCAGTAGTAATTTTGCACCCAGAACAAACGAGATGACTAACCAGTTAATCTGTTTTTGGTGATATTAGGTGAGGATGTTGGTTAGAAGAACTTCTTCTTCTTCAAATAATAACATGTGATCTTTTACATCCACTTGAGCCGGCAGATGGCGCCTTAGTTTAACGTTATCTGAAAAACACCTTTTCGGACAATACAGAGTAATACTCTCTCAATACTACACTGAATGGTCAGTCCAGATCATGTGCTCAAGCCCGTAGTAAGACTTGAGCTTGCAACTCTCTGATTCAGAGGCAAGAGTGCTACCAACTGAGCTATGCTGCCACAGTATAACCTGTCTGACCTTTCTATACATTGATGGACTGTATCCTGCTAAACAAACATTATGGGCCAGATTTTGATCTCAGCAGCGAACAAGCAGTTCATTACACTTGCACTTGCCCACAGACTTTCTATGGGGTTTTGCACTGGAACTTACTGTAAATTAAAGAGCCAAAACGCACGGCGCCCTCTACAGAGCACCTGGGACCTGTGTGAACAGGGAAAGCAACTGTGTGCCTCCTTAACCAATCAGATTGAAGAATCATTAATGAGCAACACAGTCTGAACCAGGACATATCAGTTGGAATATTGAATTGAATGTCAAATCAGGTATAGAAAGCAAAATAAAGAGATGGAAAGATAGATGGGATTAAGAGAGAGATAAAAGAGACCGAAAGAAAAAGTTTTAAAGTTTTATTTAATTTTTTTTAATCTCCAATAATAATTAAAATCTGAAGGAATGAGACTCCGCACTTACAAACATTAAGTTTCAGTGCCAGAGAGCTTGTTTGGCAGTAATTAAGACTGACCATACTGCTAATAGGGTACTTATATTGGAATGGACAAGCCCTAACTTTTTCTGGAGTTTAGTTTGTATCAATGAGGGAAGTACAGGAACTTCATGCCATTCAATGTATTTTAATGGGGAGCCAGATGAGACGAGGAACATCGCATCTCGGACATAAACTTCCAGATTTCCACATTTAACTGCGCATGTGCAGTTGCCATAAGTTGCTGTCCAATTTCCATGTAAATAACGGTGAGCACTGTTAGCCTCAACATTATTTCTACAGCAAAATCCGGCCCAATGTACATTCCAAGAAAATAGGAGATATGTTTGAATTTAAAATACAGGACTTTGACTCACTGTGGATATTGCTAATACTAATTGACCTATGTGGTAGCATTGAAGTACTGACCATACTTGATCAGCTCCGCTAGGCGGGCCACATTATCCCCATGCCAGACACGAGACTCCCAATGCAAGCGCTCTACTCGGAACTCCTTCACGGCAAACGTGAGCCAAAGGTGGGCAGCGGAAACGTTACAAGGACACCCTCAAAGCCTCCCTGATAAAGTGCACCATCCCCACTGACATCTGGGAGTCCCTGGCCAAAGACCACCCTAAGTGGGGGAAGTGCATCCGGGAGGGTGCTGAGCACCTCGAGTCTCATCGCCGAGAGCATGCAGAAATCAAGCGCAGGCAGCGGAAGGAGCATGCGGCAAACTAGTCCCACCCATCCCTTCCCTCAATGACTATCTGTCCCACCCGTGACAGAGTCTGTGGCCCTCGTATTGGACTGTTCAGCCACCTGAGAACTCATGTTAAGAGTGGAAGCAAGTCTTCCTTGATTCTGAGGGATTGCGTATGATGATGATGAGCTCCTACATAACAAATTGGACATTTATAGTGCCGTATGATACTTCCCATTGGTTCATAATTACTAGTTAATTGGACACACCTCCCACAATCGGCCAAGTACCTTTTTCATTTAAACAAAAGGAAGACACATTTGAAGACCTGAATATTTAGAACTTAATAGCAAAGCTTTTAGCCTAATAAAAAGCCTCATCCTTGTCTTTTTGTGGACAATTCTATTAGCAGATGGCTTGTTTTGTGTTCTTTCTACTGAGGTGCAGCTTCTGGCTCCAGACTCAAAAACACAGCCTAAGAGAGCCATCCCATTGACCCATTAAAAAATGCCGATTTTTTGTTTTAAAGAATATTTCCCTCCTTTAGTCCTGTTCAGTTGGTCTGACTCCAAAGGCAGGCAGCAACATCAACAATTTACTTTGGCATAAATAGATTTCAGAGGCTGAATAAGGAAACACTTATGATTTTGCAGAAGTCTGCAGACTGCAAGAACAAACTAATGCTCTCAAATCCAAGGATAGACCACCTACCTACATCATCATATATTCACAAAAGGCTATTTTATTACAGAGTCAAAAGTCAAACTCTGCTGGGATCTTAATCATCTACAAGGAATACATGCTTAATACTTTGAAAGTGACAAGGGCGGGGAGGGGGGGTGTGGGGGGAATGCTGTCCCACCCAAACCTGTCCGATGAGGTGATAACATTGAAAAAGACATTTTTAGAAATCCTATCCAATCTTTGGATACCATCATCATCATAGGTGGTCCCTCGAACGAGGATGACTTGCTTCCACGAGAGTTCACAGATGTTTCAATGAAGGACCCGATGTTCCAGTCCTGAACTCCAGTTGAGGGGGTGGAAGATGCCTTTGCGTGAATTTTTTTTAACATGTGGTGACTGTTGCACACCAGCCACCATACGGGCTTGACAGAGCTAGGCCTTTATCCAGTGGGAAGGATTAACCAGGACAACTGGAGACCTGCTCTGCTGCACAGACCGAGTGTGCGCACATATCGCAATGTGGGCAGGTCCGTGCTGGCCCTGGGCCCTCAGCTCTTCTGGGCCCCGTACGCTCATTCGCCGGACCTCCGCCATGATGTTCCAGGGCCCGGCGCTCCAGCTCGATGTTATGTATTGATGTGTGTATCGTCCTGGTCCTTAAATGTAATGTAAGCACAATGGTACACCACAGAGGGCGCTGTGGTGGGAAACCTGGAAGTACCTGCAACAGGCAATATATAAGGCTGACCACCACACCTGAGAGGCACTGTGAGGCTGTTCAATAAAGGACAAAGGTCACAGCAGTTAGACTTACACCAGACCGTGTGGAGTCAGTGGTTTGTGTGCTAGATACACCACATTGGCAACAAGGAAGTGGACGAACTCCACGCAACCATGGCTACTCTGGGCTTGCTAAAGGATTTCACCGTGGGCAATGATTAGGGGGCCTTTACGGAAAGGCTCGAGTACTACTTCACAGCAAACGACCTGACGGAGGACATGGACGCAATGAGAGAGAAGCGTAAGGCGATATTGCTCTCCAGTTGTGGAGATGAGGTTTACTGTCTCGTCAGGGATTTGCTGCCACTCAGGAGCGCCAGGGACAAGTCATACGAGGAGCTGACTGAACTCATTCGTGACCATTTGAAACCGAAGGAGAGCATCCTCTCAGCCAGATACAAATTTTACCATCACTGCAGACCTGAGGGCCAGGATGTCACCAAATATGCTGCGGACCTCAGGAGACTCGCGGCGCTGTGTGATTTTGGCACACACCTTGACGAAGCATTACGGGACGTTTTTGTGAAGGGGATTGGCCACGAGGGCCTCCTTCACAAGCTGTTAGCCACGGAACCCACAGTCACTCTGACAAAGGCCATCACCATCAGCCGGGCACATATGACCTCGACTTGCAGCACCAAGCAAATAATCCACACAGTCTCGAACCCGGCAGGCACTGTCCACAGGATAGCGCCCACCACAGACAAAGCTGCAGAACGTGGCTCTGCCCGGGGCAGAGAGCACGGACCTCGGGGTCCTGGAACTCAGAGTCCGCTGAGGGGGGCCAATCAAGCAGCACCATGCTGGCGCTGTGGAGTACATGTGCAATACCTGCCACACAGCGTATGTGTAAAAGAAATCGGACTCACCATGTGGCTGAGGAGATGGGGGATGATCCACTGTTCAGCAAGGAGCAGGCAGAAGAAGATGAGGTGTTGGGACTGTACACGTGTACCGACGATTCGCCCCCAGTGATAAGGGCAGTAAAAATCAACGGAGTCCCTGTGAGTATGGAAGTGGACACGGGTTCGGGTCCGTCGTTGATGAGTCGGAGAACTTTTGATAAACTGTGGATTAACCCAGCTGCACGACCCAAGCTGGTCCCGGTCACGGTGAAGCTGCGTACCTACACCAGGGAACTGATACCTGTTCTTGGCAGAGCGATGGTGCAGGTATCCCATGGGGACAAGACGCATGGTTTACCTTTGTGGGTCATTGCAGGCGATGGGCCGACACTCCTCGGCCGGAGGTGGATGGGGACGGTCCGTGGGAGCTGGGAAGACTTCATCACTCCACAGGCTGCTGCTCCCCGGGGAGCTGCCATGCCCCAGGCCCCCAGAGAGCAGCGCTGACCGAGCTGGAGCTGCAGCCTCAATCCACCCACAGGCAAGTCCTAGGCCTGGACCTCACACCGAGATCCTGCAGCTCCAGCCCCCACAGGCAAGCAACCCTGCAGAGGCAGGCCTAGTGGGGGGAGGGGGGGGAGCCGGCGGGGCGCTGCGGGCGGGGTGCGAGGGATCCAGGATGGCCGGCGGGTCGGAGGGGCCCACGCAGAGGGAGAGTCGGGCGGTGGCAGCAGCTAGAGGTTGGCGGCCACGACGGCCGCAGAGGAGGCCGCTATGGAGGCCGCGGGGGAGGCGGCAAGTGCGGCCGCTGGAGAGGCAACGACGGCCGCAGGGGAGGTAGCTACGGTGGCCGCCGGAGAAGCGACGACGACGGCCGCAGGAGAGGCGGCAAGTCAGGTGCCGGCGGAAGGGAGCGGAGGCTGCGGCGGCGGAGGGCATCCGGAGCGGTGGAGAGCAAGATGGCGGCAGCCTCGGTCCAGAGCAGCAGAGCATCAAAAATGGCGGCACCCAAGGAGAAGCCTCGTGGAATCCTCCTGCATCAAAGATGGCGCCTTAAAAAGGAAATGCACCCGGGAGACTTAAAAGGGCCTTACCATGTGGTGGTCCCCACAAAGGACTTCTGTAAGGCAGAGCGAGTCTAAAATGAGCTATGTTAATGTGAGATGGCAAATTTATAATAAGAATTAATATTTTAATGCTGAATGGCCACTGTATTTGTGTAAAATAATGGATATGAAGTACATTCAATAATAAGAGCTAACAAGGAAATCAGGGATCCGTTACCAGTCAATAACTAGTTAATGTACCAGATAACATGTACCATACTAGCGCACTGTTTATGCTTACCTGCCTTCCGTTGGACAAGTGTGAGGTTATGTAATGATGTGTGTATCATCCTGGTACCTTAAATGTAATGTAAGCACAATGGTACACCACAGAGGGCGCTGTGGTGGGAAACCTGGAAGTACCTGCAACAGGCAATATAAAAGGCTGACCACCACACCTGAGAGGCACTCTGAGGCTGTTCAATAAAGGACGAAGGTCACAGCAGTTAGATTTACACCAGACCATGTGGAGTCAGTGATTTGTGTGCTACATACACCACACTCTATATATAGCCCCGACCTGCGGTGATGTTCTCACACAGATCAGGGTGGCTCACGATGTTGAAAAAGGCTTTTTTAGAAATTGATAAAGGCTTTTTTAGAAAACCTATCTAATCTTTGGATACATGTGTGAAGTGTATAACAATCTTTCCTACTCAACTGATATGCAGTTAAAAAGAAACTTACTTTCAGCACACTTCAGAGAACAACATGGGCCTTCAGGAAATTCCTTGGCTATAAACATTGATACTTAACAACCCATTGGTGTGAACACAGACTGAGGCAACCATAAAGGATGAGAAAGATTGAGTAGCGGCTTGGCAGAATCCTAAATCAAGGGGCTTGAGTCGATGAACAGAAAAGAAGGGAGGGAACAAAATAATTATTTTTGTTACCTGTATGAATGTGAATGTCAATAATTATAGCACAATTTACATCTATGTACACTTGTGTCAATGTTATACCTCATCTGGAAACATTTAATGACCACAAAAAATGGCCAAGTGTGACATTACTGTTTCATAAGGAGAAAAAATTAACTTCTTTCCCCCTTTGACAAATTGACTCGGGTGTTTAGTTTAGATTTTAAAATTAATGCAATCAGAATTTGTGCTTTATCAAAACATTGAGAAAAGTTTTTCAGTGTCATTCTGCAATGACGTCGGTCCTACAACTCATAGTCCCTATATATAGCACAATGTTTTTATAAAATAAGAATCTTTAAAAGATCAGATTCTTGAATTATTCCCATTAGGCACAGGACATACAGCTGGATTGGTAACCACAGATTACAAATGAATTTTTTCTGCTTGATGGGAGTTTCCCTTGTTGCGCTCATCTGCTATACATGACTCATTTCCTCCCAGTCAGGACTTACTTTTTTTTTATATAAAGAAAACTGGCAGTTTATCAATCAATCAGTTAATGACTAGCAGATTATCAGAGAAGCTCCTTTGGTTATTTAATGGCAAACTAGATGATTCATTTGGGAGGAAATATTTTACTCCCCTTAGTCCAAGGTAACAGAAGCACTAATATCAAGTATAGAGTAACAATAAGAGGTGACAAAATGCTGAATGCTGAAAAGATGATAAATCACAAGTCACCTTTCAGCAAATAAACGGACAGTGAAAGACATCATGCATTATGCACCAAAAATAAATTATAAAATTATTAAATCTCAAAGATACATTCAATAAAGTTATTGCCACTCCTTTTCACTTGCAAACTAATGTACAGTAGACCAGACCTCCCCACAATATCCAGTTCATCCTTGGCCTCTGAGTTTAAAAAGTAGAGCATCTACATATTAACAGATATATAGGGGCTGAATTTGTAGTCGGTGTCGTCCCACGAGTGGATGCCTCCAACCAGCTAAAGATCTACAAACTCACCTTCTGCCTCGGGGTCCACAGAGACTTGCACTCCTGGTTCTCTATGCGTAGACACCCACGTATCCCAGGGGTGCACGCAGGGACGGATTGGGGGGGATGGGGGGGATGGAGATGGGGCAGTCCTCCGGGGCTCAAGCCTAGAGTGGGGCCCATACAGGGTGGGATTAAGGGTAAGGGTCAACAGTATTGACATAAGTGATGTACTATTGCAGAGCAAAGCCGCGAGGGCTCAGGGGTATGTTATTCTCGACTTGATGGAAACAGACTCTGGATGCCCTTTTTCTCAAGGTGCAAGCTACACACAAATTGGGGGTGAAAAAAGGAACGAGCACTTGCTACCCGAGAAGCAAAAGAGATGAGAAGTAGCTGAACTGCTTAAACTAGATAATTTTTTTCAACTAAACACTCAAGATCATGAAGATGAAGGCCAAGTCAACTTCAGCAACAAAACCAGTAGTGGCACCAGACCCGGAGCTGGCCGAGTTGGAGCTCCAAGTCCAAAAAAGTTGGAGAAATGAAAACCAACTGGCACATACTGAGCTGAAAGACGTGCAACTTATGAGTGACATTGGGCTGTGGGGAGACAATCTCTCAGAAGACATGCAAAGCCATTGGATTGCAAAAAGTAGGTGGGGATTGCTGGAACTGTGATAAAGACTTAGAAAACTCCAGCGTGATTCATGCCAAGGAAGGATGTTGCCGATACTGCTCGAAGTCCTTCTTCAGGCATGTGCACCCGCTGACAGGGGAAGATGTGGAGCGAAAGTGGCTTTGTTATTCACCTTAAAACAGTAGAGCAAACCTTGCTTTGCTTGCAAGGTCACAGCACGAACAAGTAGCCACTTTACTCATGGGTTTAATAACTGGAAGCATGGAGATGAGAGGATTTCATCTCACGCAAATAGCCACCGGCATAGAGAGGCCATGTTGTAATGTGCACTAGACAAGCAGGCACTGGTTGTGTGGATGGTCATATTGTCTTCCAGTTTGAAAATACCTCATACTCGCCCATGGGGAGCGAGAATTCAGGCCCAATATTTTTTTTAACCTTCATCCCTAAAACCACACACATGGACACAATAAATAAATAGCAGCATACTCAGCAAAAGAGATTTTTATCAAAACAATATGAATGTATTTAAAAAGAGGATTCTCCTTTCACAAAGGGGATTGCTTGGTGCTGGCTACAATACATCTGAGCCAGCAACTCACTCCCTTGTTCCTGAAATTGATAGTTAATGTACTCTCACAGGAAAAACGATTTGACTTGATCCCTATCTATGATATCTTCCCAAAGTTTCATCTGTAACTTATAAAAGTCTACATGCTGCATCCTTTGTAAACTGTCAGTAATTTGTCAGAACTTATCTGGAGTCGAGTCCTATTTCTTCACAGCAGTAAGTGGCCACACTGATGTGAGACACTTAACTTAAATGTCACTCTGCTGAAGTACTATGTAGACACCTTGTAGAGCAACATTCTAAAATTGAAAGAAGTGTAAACAGAACTTATCTCGGCAGACTTCCTGCATCCAGCAAATGTGATCCCCACCTGCTCCCAGGTTTACTGCACAGGTAAAGCAGCATTGACTCTTTGTGGTCTGGGGCTGAAGGTTGGCCCTCAGCTTCAAAAAGTAACACCCTTCTTTGTAGCATCATCATTTGTTGTTGGGGAAGTCCAGAACCAGGGGTCACAGTCTAAGGATAAGGGGTAAGCCATTTAGGACCGAGATGAGGAGAAACTTCTTCACTTAGAGAATTGTGAACCTGTGGAATTCTCTACCACAGAAAGTTGCTGAGGTCAGTTCGTTAGATATATTCAAAAGGGAGTTAGATGTGACCCTTACGGCTAAAGAGATCAAGGGGTATGGAGAGAAAGCAGATATGGGGTACTGAAGTTGCATGATCAGCCATGATCATATTGAACAATGGTGCAGGCTCGAAGGGCCGAATGACCTACTCCTGCACCTATTTTCTATGTTTCTATCTCCTCTAGCACTTTCTCCAAAGCTGCATTATTAAACGGTGTAGGACAGTTGATGGTGGAGTCCAGCAACCTTTTATGAGCTGCTAACACCTGATATCATGCATTACATGGCAAGGGCACCACAATTGCATGCAGATGAACTGACATCACATTAGCACGAGGCCAGTTTTCTACACTACAGGCATGTGCCATGCCTGGGGTTTGTCAGCTTTATTACACGTTCAGAATTGAAAAATGCTGGCAAACACATAGGGACTGAATTTGCCTCACGCCCGGTTTGGGAACGGCAACCTGCCGGGCCCAAAACCTTTACCGCCCGGAAGTCCCGCCCCCCGGCATGTAATTGGGCTTTGCGCCCCTCAAATCAGGCGGAGCGCTGTCTCAGGCACTCTGTCTCGTTGGAGGGGCGCTCCCGGGGTGTCAGCACGCGCTGAAGAGGTCAGCGTTACGCGGAGATTCCGCATAGCACTGGCGCGCTACAACGCCCCTCCCCTTCAGTTAAAGTGGAGGGCCGCTGCACACGCTGCAAGGCCTTTGGTGCCCGCCACTGGGCCACCAGGGACGTGTTCGACTGGACCAGGGGCCCGGCACCCAAAAGGAAGTGCTGGGCTGCATGATGGCGGCCCGGTCGAGGCGAGGGCTGCCATTGTCGGGCCGACCAAAGAGTCGGCCAACAAAATAAAATGGCAGCCCGGGGCGCACATGGCCTCCCCTTTAAGGGGCGCCCCGGGCAGAAGTCAGCACCCCATGAAGCTGACGCTGACATTGGCCCGCCCCAGCCTCGCAGCCCACGGGGGAATTTGCGTGCTGTCCCAGGGTGCGACCGGCAAATCGCCCCCAAAATCTCTGTGGCAATTCCGCCCGAGGCATAACCACCGCCTGCCCCCAGGTGAAAAAGCTACTGCGCCCCGCTAGCAGCTTCCAGAGGCGGCAACAGGGCGCTAAACAGTGGTAATTTCAGCTCGATAATAAATATTCTTGCAGGCACACACATACACACACAACAGAATTCCCTTCCAGAATGCAGTTAATAGAAAACCATTTAAATTTATTAATATTTAATGCCAGCAGCTTCTCAAGCCAAGGGCAAAAAAGTCTTGGCAGAACCATTTCCATGGTTTCCAATTTTTTTTAAATCCCAGAGTCCTGGGATCATTACAATCTAAATAAAAGAATACAACATTGAAATGTTATCATTTGAAATGGTTCCTGTCACAGTATATGCCTCTCTATGCTGGCACGAGTTCATCTTTACTCTTCTAAGTACAGGTCAAAAGATGCTGCACTGGTTTAAACTTCTAGTATAAAGTAGGAGGCATTGGTATTGAAGGGGAAGGGGGGGGCGGGGGGTGATGTGTAAAGAGAATGTTTTTCAATGACTGAAGATTGAGTTCCAAGGCCTTTCAACTTTGATTGGCCTCTGCTCAAGGCTATATCTTCCATTCTGTGAGTTTCAATAGATATGCTGATCATTCTTGCTTTGGAGCTTTCCAATGACACTGTTAATTTCCCAACTTCTCAGAAAGCTACGTTCTTTAACGCTGAAATATCCTGCACTGACATGGACTCCTCTTCTTCCACCTTTAGCATACCTCACCGATCGATGCCTTCTGTTCCCAACGACACACAGATACTTGTTCTCCTGTGAAATGAAACTACTTGGAATCCACAGAATAGGAGATTTAGCCTTGAAAACACATTAAGGTTCAGACAGAGAAGAAACATGGGACTCAGCTTTGAATGATTGAAAGAACCTCTACACGTGTCCCACACTCTCATACCTTGGACTCAGGTGAGAAATACATAAATTCAGACTCACATCATTCATTTTCCAGATCTGAAGGTGTGCATCACAAATCATGCTATGTGGTCAATACTAACAGAAAAGTTGCAAGATTTGCACATGCCATGATTCAATATGTAGGAAACAAATCTGAGACTTTGTATCAATTAATATTGATTGATTTAACATTGGCAGAAATTTGTTACAGTCAGACATTTGTAGATCACAACTATAATTGTTGATTATGTTTTAAAAAAAGGGTTGTGGATCATCTAGTTTGGTGTAAAGCATAATTTCCAGTAGTTACTATTACCATCCAAACTATATACTACACAAATTTAATAGCAGCAACAAATTTCATTTTTATAGTGCCTTTAATGTAGTAAACTGTTCCAAGGTGCTTCACAGGACAATTATCAAGCAAAATTTGACATGAGATATTAGGACAGATGACCAAAAGCTTGGCCATGGATGAATTTAGAAGTGAGCCCACAAAGAAAAAAAAAGTACTTACATTTAGATGCTATGTTACATCCGCAGGACATCCCATAATGCTTTCGACCAATTAACAACAAATTGTATTTATATAGCGCCTTTAACATAGTGAAACGTCCCAAGGCACTTCACAGGAGTATTATGAGATTCCTTATTCATACACTACAACTGGCGACGAGATACAGATGACGAACCCCACCGCAACAATGCAGAGAACAGTGGGCATCCTGGAGAAATTTTCGAAGGGAGATGATTGGGAAATCTTCGTGGAGCGACTCGGCCAATACTTCATGGCCAACGAGCTGGAAGGAGAAGCGAACGCTGCCAAACAAAGGCCGATTCTCCTCACCGTTTGCGGGGCACCAACATATGGCCTAATTAAAAATCTGCTTGCTCCAGCGAAACCCACAGAGAAATTGTATTATGATTGTGCACACTGGTCCGGGCACCACTAATGGTCTTGGCCGTCCAAACCATGGTCTAGGGTCCATGTCGACTATGCAGGCCCGTTCTTGGGAAAAATGATCCTAGTGGTTGTAGATGCGTACTCCAAATAGATTGAATGTGAGATAATGTCGGCAAGCACGTCCGCTGCCACCACTGAAAGCCTGTGGGCCATGTTTGCCACGCACGGCCTGCCTGATGTCCTTGTGAGTGACAACGGGCTGTGTTTCACCAGTGCCGAGTTCAAAGAGTTCATGACCTGTAATGGGATCAAACATGTCACATCTGCCCCGTTCAAACCAGCATCCAATGGTCAGGCAGAGACAGCAGTGCAAACAATTAAGCAGAGCTTGAAGAGGGTAACTGAAGGCTCACTGCAGACTCGCCTATCCCGAGTCCTGCTTAGTTAACGCACGAGACCCCACTCGCTCACTGGGATTCCACCCGCTGAACTGCTCATGAAAAGGGCACTCAAGGCAAGGCTCTCGTTAGTCCACCCTGATCTACATGAACAGGTAGAGAGCAAACGGCTTCAACAAAGTACATATCATGATAGCGCAAGTTGTCACCCGAAATTGAAATTAATGATCCTGTATTTGTGTTGAACTATGGACAAGGTCCCAAGTGGCTTCCTGGCACTGTCGTGGCCAAAGAGGGGAATAGGGTGTTTTGGGTCAAACTTTCAAATGAACTCATCGACAGGAAACACTTGGACCAAACCAAACTCAGATTCACGGACTATCCAGAGCAACCCACATTAGACCCTGCCTTTTTTGACCCCCCAACACACACACCAGTGACCGCGAAACAGAACCCATCACCCGCAGCAGCCCAGCAGGACTCACCACACCAGGTAGCCCAGCAAGGCCAGCTGCACAGAAGCCCAGCGAGGGCCCAACCAGTGACTCACCAAAACCAGCATTTGCACTGAGACGATCAACCAGGGAAAGAAAGGCCCCAGATCGACTCACTTTGTAAATAATTACACTGTTGACTTGGGGTGGTGGAGTGTTGTTATATATGTAAACCTGTAAATACCTTGTTTAACCACCAGAGGGCTCATCCCCTGGAGTCCCAAGGGATCATCCCTGTACTTAAGGAGGCCTCACAGGCTGGAGAGGCACTCTGGAGACCTGCAATAAAAGACGAAGGTCACACTTTACTTTGAGCTCACAGTATTTGGTCAGACTCCTTATTCATACACTACACCACCAATGGTTGAGCGCTTATAATAAGGGATGCTCAAGAGGGCAGAGTTAGAGGAGCGCAGATATCTTGGGGGATTGTGGGGCTGAAGGAGATTACAGAGAGAGGGAGTGGCAAGGCCATGGAGGGATTTGAAAACAAGGATGAGAATTTTGAAATTGAGGCATTGCTTAACCGGGAGCCAATGTAGGTCGGTGAGCACAGGGATGATGGATGAGCAGGACTTGGTACGAGTCGGGGCAGCCGAGTTTTGGATCGCCTCAAGTTTACATAGGGCAGAATGTAGGAAGCCAGCCAGGTGTACATTAGACTAGTCAAGTCTAGCGGTAACAAAGGACTGGATGAAGGTGTCAGCAGCGGATGAGCTGAGGGTAGGACGGAGACAGACGATGTTACTGAGGTGGAAATAGACAGTCTTAGTTACACTGCGGATGGGAGATCAAAATTTCATTTCAGGGTCAAATATGACACCAAGGTTGCGAATGGTGTGATTCAGCCTCAGACAGATATTGGGAACAGATATTGGGGAGAGGGACGGGGACCAAAATTCACTGTCCTGAAGGGACAGCTACCACGGGCTTTGGACAGCTGATCAAAAAAAAAAAATCGATCGGCTGCCACAGTCGGGTGCTTTTCCCTCCCCGAGCCATATTCAGCTCGGAGGGATTTGAGCAGTGCGCACTACCGCCAAAAAACGGGTGGGGTGAATCCGTAGTAGAGGAAGGTTTCCCATGGTGAGGTAATCAGCGGGTGGGCCACTGGAAAAGGGCCACCTCAGCGATTTTCACCTACAAAAACAGAGGACTTCTTCAGGCAGTGCCCTCATGAGATTTGAGTCGGTTCTCGAATGTGACACCACTGGAATTATGCTGCGATCGGGGCCCTTTGGTACGAAAATAGTTTTATTAATTTTAGTGTTTTTATGTCATATTCTACCATTCGCAGTATTTAGCTTTTCATATAGTTTTATTCATTTTTGGGTTATTATTTCAGATTCCATCATCCTCAGTATTTAGCTTTTCATGCAGTTTTATTAATTGTTTTGGCTCCATTAAACCTGCTGAGTGCTGCTCAGAGGTTTGCACACACTTTTGCACAACTCTCAGGTCTGACTCTTTAGTGGAGTCCTGTGGGCTGCAGAGACCTGCTTGGCAGGGTTCACCCTGAGGATGGGAGGAGTGTTGGGAGGGCGACACCTGGTACACCTGCTCAGAAGCAGGGCGACACGCAGGAGAAGGCATCATCGTCAGCACCGTGCAGACAGGCAGCGGGCAAGGGAGGCAGCAGCCATGATTCGTTCATTCTGCGCCAGACCAGTGTGCCTGCCGTCTTCTCCAGCCCGAATCAGGATTGCGGTTGTCTGCTTGGGGACAAGGGATATCCCCTGTTCACCTGGCTGCTCACTCCACTGCGGAACCCCAGGACAGCGCCAGAGCACGGATACAATGATGCTCATTGTGCTACCAGGTGCACCATCAAGCAGAGATTCCGATGCCTGGACCACTCTGGTGGCACCTTGCTGTACTCTCAACGGGCCTCCATAATCGCCGTGGTCTGCTGCATGCTGTACAACCTGGCCATCATGAGGGGACAGCCGCTGGAGGTCAAGTCAGCAGTACCACGTGAGGAGGAGGAGGAGGATCCCTGTCGCCCCAGAGCTAGGAGGCGTCGACCCATTGCCACCCTGGAAAGGCCGGGCGCAGACTGGTTAGCGCCCTCCTGGGAAGGTGCATCCTCACATATGTGGAGGTGTCTGACACCTCCCCTACAATCTCCCTCCATGCGTTATGTACTGGTGGTCTGCCAGGTCTCCTCAGGTCAGGAAATAGTATTCTTCTTCTGTCCTCCACACCATCCATCAGTGTCTCCAGCTCCCTATCAGTGAAGCTGTTGGCTCTCCTTGCACCTCTTACACCAGCCGTCCTTCCAAACTCCTTCCCCTCTCAGGGCCTTGCTGCAAACCCAGGCCTTTAAAAAGGCCAGGGCGCAGCTGGCTCATTAGAAACCCTTACCTGTATGCTGAATTTCTCAGTGGTGATAACGCTCAAATTGAGACAGCCACACCGCTGAACAATCCACTTTGGAAGGGTTAATTAGCACTGGAACACATTTTTCCACTTTTGGAGCTGAATATGGGGTGGCCCAGCCACAAAAAAATGTTGGCACTAATGGCCCTGAAAAGGTGGGGCGAGTACCAGCTTTCCAGCGGTACTGGATTTCGGGCCCATGGAGTCAGTGGCTAGGGGACTGAAAACAATGGCTTCAGTCTTCCCAATATTTAATTGGAGAAAATTTCTGCTCCTCCAGAACTGGATGTCAAAAAGCAGTCTGACAACTTAGAGACTGTGGAGGGGTCGAGAGAAGTGGTGGTGAGGTAGAGCTGGGTGTCATCAGCCTACATGTGGAAACTGACGCTGTGTTTTCGGATGATATCGCCAAAGGGCAACATGTAGATGAGAAATAGGAGGGGGCCAAGGATAGATCATTGGGGGACACCAGAGGTAATGGTGCGGGGGCGGGAAGAGAAGCCATTGCAGGTGATTCTCGGGCTGGGATTAGATAGATAAGAATAGAACCAGGCGAGAGCAGTCCCACCCAGCTGGACAATGGTGGAGAGGCGTTGGAGAAGGATAGAGTGGTCAACCGTGTCAAAGGCTGCAGACCTGGCAAGAAGGACGAGGAGGGATAGTTTACCTTTGTCGCAGTCACAGAGGCTGTCATTTGTGACTTTGGTGAGAGCGTTAACTACATGAAAGTGTTGTCAGTTGTTTTGTAGGCAAGCACAGCAGCAAATTTGCACACTGCACACAGCATACGAGATAAACCACCAGATAATCTGCTTTTGGTGGTGTTGGTTGAGGGAGGAATATTGGTCAGACGACAGAGAACTCCTTCCTCTTCTTTGAATAGTGACATGGGATCTTTTGCATTGGTTTGAACAGATAAACGGGGCATTGGTTAAACGACTCACCTGAAAGATGGCTCCGTTGACAATGCAGCGCACTCTCAGTACTGCACTGAATGTCCTAGGAATGCATAGACTAGTGACATCCCAGGGAGCTTTATGCTTAACACAATCTTTGTCATATGGAAGTAGAGCACAACACATGCCAGAGTGATCATTGTCCAAAGTTATTTTTATCCGAAGCTCGGGGATGAAGATCTGCTGTTTGTGTACAGTTTCGGCACAAAGTGCCTTACCAACACTGTAGCAAATGTTTCCCATCCCTCTCTCCTCCCTCAATCACAAATTTCACTGGTGTTGTTTATCTGATATAGTTATTTGCTTCGACTGATGTTTACCAGGTTGCCTATATTTATAAATGAAAGAGTCCCCATAAAGATCCTATAAACCTGTGATTACCCACCGTTGTCTTGCTGAATCCCCTCTC
This sequence comes from Pristiophorus japonicus, assembly GCF_044704955.1. Taxonomy (NCBI): domain Eukaryota; kingdom Metazoa; phylum Chordata; class Chondrichthyes; family Pristiophoridae; genus Pristiophorus; species Pristiophorus japonicus. The sequence continues at coordinate 28,549,487 of NC_091996.1, read as the reverse complement.
CGACTGATTGCACTCACTAACTTCCAGATCCATTCTGTTATGTATGCGACACTATGTAACCTGCATTCTACCGCCACCAGAGGGCGTATCTGTTGGAGTCCCAAGGGATCCGAGCATCCCTTGGGAGCACTGTATATAAGCAGGCCACCCATGCTGTACGAACACTCTGGAGTTAGAATAGAGAGACTAAGGTCCACTTACTCATGTCTACAGTACTCAGTCACATTGCTTTATTCAAGACATAACACATTCCTCTTTCCATTGTTAACTTTAACCAATTAAACACTGTCTCGGGGAACAGCTCATTCCTTTAAAATCTTTTGCTTTCTATCACTCTTGTTTAATTTTATAATCGACCCTTATTTGCTTTAGCACTCGAGTTTTATCTTTTATAAAATTTAAATTGCACTGGCATTGCAGAAGTCCAGATGTGAAATTTCAGTTGCAAAATTGACTTACAGTGAGAAGTGTGCAGGTTGGACAGCTGTGAGATCATTAGGAACTAAAGTAAAGTAAAGATATTAATGTCTGTGCAGATGCTGGGTTGTTACCAAGCAACCACAACAAGACACAAATAAAGTATTCTGAGGGATTACGATCAAGTTCTGTGACTGTGTAAAAAAGAAATTCTCAATTTCAGGGAAACTATCGTAGTCAGCTGGTGTTAGCAAGGGATAAAGAACCTGAAATAAAAACCAAAAGTGAAATTTAAAACATCACTTTCCAACAACTGGAATGAAGTGCTGAAATAAGTGTTTTACATTAAACACGACAGCTTTGTGAAAGGAATTTAATGTGATTATCCAGCCAGACAATCTCTCAGGAACCTCCACAAAACCTACCCAACCACGAGCCCATCCTTCAAAGACACACACAGTCAGCACTCTCCAGCTCAGTCCCCCCACCCTCCCACCGACCTCTGACCTCATCCATCACCAAGAGTGGGCCATATTGTCTTCTGCTCAAAAGTAGGCATTAGTACAAGGTGATGCAACATTGATGGAAAGGCCAAACTGACTATTTGATCATGTTTAGCGCCTCTCACGGCTTGCCCACTCCTTCCATAAAAGCCGCCTGTTATTTGTTAAGATAATGAACAAGGAACTGATGTGGCATGCCACATCTGTAGTCAAACCAAACAGTGAGCACTTTACTCCTGGGCAGATCAACTATTGCCACATCGGTGACACAAGTGGGGCGTGGAGTGTTTCAGGTTAAGTTTAAATTAAAAACAGTTCAGGTTGGGAAGAAAAGGGATTGCAACAGCTACAGAGAGATTAAGGAGCAAGACTTTCCAGTGTTTTTATTTCTCTTTTAAGTAGTCTCAAAATTAACTGCACAGCAACTCTAAAGTACGCACCATCAGTTTTGCACATGTATAAAGGGATTTCCACCAGCGAGGACCATACGTGCCCAGGAATATACTTCACAAGGCAGCACTTGCCCCCCTCGGCTGGCTGGCTATTTACTGTAGATGATGTTGAGGGGGTGGGGAAAAAGGCAAAAGTGAGTATTTGAAAGACACAACAAGAGCCGAGGAAATGAAAATCTGCCCTGTTTTCATAAAAGAATAACTAAGAGAATTGCAAGAGATTCTGCACAGGTATATATATTGTATTCATTCCTTTTCTTATACTTGTCCAATTTCCTTCTAAGTAATGTTACAGTGCCTATCTCAATAGCCACTTGTGATAAAGTACTCTATATTCCAACAACCCTGTGTGAAAACATGTCTAACTTTGTCTTTGATACTAATAATTAAATATATATATATCAGCTGTGACCACCTCATAGAAAGAAAGAGAGAAAGAAACAGAAAGACAGAAAAAGATTTGTATTTACATAACATCTTTCACAACCTCAGGGCGTCCCAAAGAACTTTACAGCCAATGAAGTACTTTTGAAGTGTAGTCACTGTTGTAATGTATGGAAACATGGCAGCCTATTTGCACTCAGCAAACTCCCACAAACAACATGATAATGACCAGATAATCGGTTTTAGTGATGGTGGAGGGATAAATATCAGCCAGGAAACCATTGTTAATGGTATCTACAGTACTGTTACTGATGTGCATCAGACGTCTTCATCTGAAGCGTTCTTCATTTGGGGACCTTCTCGTGAGGGGTAAATGTTCACTACCAGATTGAAGGCCACCCCCACTACCCCTCGCCCAACACAAAACGTCGGTGTGTGACTGATTTGTAAACAGAAAGAAACTTACACCTAGGATTTGTCCTGTGTTGACAGTGGTGTCGTTCAGAGCGAGCATGATGCAGTGTGTGTGTGTGTGTGTGTGTGCGTAGCTGGGAGGAGAGGAGAGATCCAAGCAGATGAGAAAAAAAGAGAATGGTATAGCTTATCTACAGCATTTATTTTTTTTTGCACAGAGGTCAAGGTGAAGGGAGGAGGTCTATATATAGGACGACACGGAGGTGGAAAAGAATGAGAAAGTTGATGCATTTGTGAAGATAAATCAAGGAGCAATGGCCAGGTGATTCCAGGTTTGCATTTTAAAAGCCTGCAGATTATAGTATACACAGTTGCAGGATAGAAACCCTTGGGGCCTAGTGAAACCAAACACGGACTGAACCTTTCTCCCTGACATGAAGTTTTACAGTATTAATATTCAGCTTCTGTTTATTAATTCAGGCTGATGAACAAATACAAAGAAAAACAGGGAACCAATACAAAGAAAAACTGATCTGGATGCAGGAAACAAAAAGCAAACCAAAATTAGCAAAGAGCTGGAAGAGTTTAGGCTGAGAATCTCCTACTACAGTAACTGGTGTCTTATTTAAAACACATGTATTTTATTTCCACATTACGCTGCAGTAATGCAGATAGTTGGTGAATTTCTCGCACCATCTACAAAGCTGAATACAAACAAAAGTGATTTATTTTTTTAAGAGGGATGTTATTATATATGCAGTCTATAGATATACTCTCTGTGTAGTCACTGTATAGTTGCATAAGATGGAGACTTGTTACCATCAATAAGGTTTAAACTGTGTATATATTATGCTGGCACCATCAGAGGGTGCAACTGGTGGAGACCGGGGTTTCCTGCCCCTGTGGCAGAGGCTGTCCACCAGAGGGCACTGCGGAGGGAGACATGAGGGTCACCTGCATAGGTGTACAGGGCCCAGTTTAAAAGGCTGCCCACCATGCTTGTACCTCACTCTGGAGTTACGAATAAAGGACCAAGGTCACTACAGTTTGAGTACAACACATTGCCTCGTGGAGTCATTCATAAGTACATTACAGACATAACAGATATGTCCCATTATGAAACAGGTATGGTAGCATAGTGGTTTTGTTACTGGTCTAATAATCCGGAGACGCGAGTTCAAATCCCACCATGGCAGCTGGGGAATTTAAATTCAGTTAAACAACAACTTTGGAATAAAAAAAGCTAGTATCAGTAATGGTGACCATGAAACTGCCGGATTGTCGCAAAAACCCTTCTGGTTCACTTATGTCCTTTAGGAAAGGAAATATGCCGTCCTTACCCAACCTGGCCTATATGTGACTCCAGACCCGCAGCAATGTGGTTGACTCTTAACTGCCCCTCTGAAATGGTCTAGCAAGCCACCTTATTGTACCAAACTACTATGACAAAGTCAGCACTGTGGGAGCACCTTCACCACATGGACTGCAGCAGTTCAAGAAGACAGCTCACCACCACCTTCTGAAGGGCAATTAGCGATGGGAAATAAATGCTGGCCCTGCCAGCGATGCACATATCCCGTGAACAAATAAAAAGAAACTCTGACTTGTAATGAATGTTGTTTCTTCATCAGGACATCAAACATCACTAACACATATTGACTGGATTTAACACAATTCAAAAAATGTCAATAGAAATTGTTCATTCACTGTCCCTTTTTAAAAATAGCAGTACAAGAAAACCTTTGTACATTATCGAAAAGTGTACATCCATTTATCAAGACCAAAAGTGGAATGGGAACATGGTCATGCTTTCTGATAATATGGTTTGTGCCAAATAATTCCCAATACTTGTCATACTTCTTTCATTGAATGCCAGCTATGATGCAATATTCTTCTAAAGATAAGCCTCCACATTCCATAGTGAAAGTCACCACTAAAACTATAAAAAGAAATACATTTCTGTGCTGTGCTGTGAATGTGGTGAGGTTTAGGAGGGGGTTCACATTGTTCATCAGTTGGTTGGAGAGCCGACATTTGAATTTCCTCAATAAAAGAAACCAGAAAAATTCCTGAAAATTTTCAAAATAAAAACCATTATCAAAAATTTCTAGGTAACAAGGGCAAAAATGAGCATAATCTCAGAGTACTTAATGGGCAAAAATCTCAAACGGTGATGAATGTTCGGGTGTGTCTCTGGGCATGGATTATTGGTGCAGCTGCCGTTTCATGAAATGGACATGACGTACAAGTAAAATTATACTGAAATCATTCAGAACACAAGTTTGTGACAGGTTCTTGGATTGCATCAGCCCACCCAAAGGGCCCAAATAATACTCATGGCGTACTTGAGCTTTGTGCCTGCGGTTTAAGATACCCGAGATGTCTGCGCTCCACTAATTCTGCCGTCCTGAGCATCCCTGATTATAAATCGCTCAATCGTTGGTAGCCGTGCCTTCTGTTGCCTAAGCCCCAAGCTCTGGAACTCCCTGCCTAAACCTCTCCGCCTCTCTTTCCTCCTTCAAGACGCTCCTTAAAACCTACCTCTTTGGCCAAGCTTTATATTATGTCTGTAATGCACTTATGAATGACTCCACGAGGCAATGTGTTGTACTCAAACTGTAGTGACCATGGTCCTTTATTCGTAACTCCAGAGTGAGGCAGCCGCATGGTGCTACCCTTTTATACAGCCCCTGCCACCAGGGCAGGAAACCCTGGTCCCAACCAGTTGCACCCTCTAGTGGTGCCAGCATAGTATATACATAGTGTAAACCCTATTGATAGCACATCAGGTAAACAAGTCTCCATCTTATGCAACTATACAGTGACTACACAGAGAGTATATCTATAGTCTGCATATATAACACTTTTGGTCACCTGCGCTAACTTTGTGGGGAGTGGGGCAATGCCAAGATACAGAGGGTGATAGAAAGGGGTCATAATCAGACCAAAAATGGTTTTGAGAATGTACATTTCGCCCTCTGAGAAAGTGGTCACACCTACAGCACAAACTGTTTTTCGGTCAACTACACTTTGCTGTCACAACCAATTTTCTCTCTTCTAACTTGCACTCTTTTTAAAAGCATCCAATAATTTCTATTCTCTAAACCGCGGTTTGCTAATCGAGCAGTAAAGTTTGTGGCGCTGCGACGAGATCAAGGAGTAACAGAGCACAATGTGCATGGACCATGGTTAATGAAGACATGAGGCTTGTTTGACAAGGATGGTTAACACTTTATAAATGTGACGCACTAGGCCATGAACTCATTGAATGGCGGTGCAGGCTAGAAGGGCTGAATGGCCTGCTCCTGCACCTATTTTCTATGTTTCTATGTTTCTATGAAACAAGCGGACAACATTAACACTAAACTTGTCAAGCCTTGCCGATACAAAGTAATGCTGTGTAAATATAGAATCCTTATTACTGATGGTAACAGAAGTGCAATCCATTAGAAGGGTTCACCATTGGCATCCATCACAGTGCTGCCTTTCAGGACATATCTCCCTCGCTGGCACAGAGCCTCCGTGGCCCCTTTATTACTGCTTGATCTGGAGCCTTCAAGCCTTTGTCTATATAAACACGTCTGTCAGAATTGATGCCTTTGTCCTAGTCGGCCATCGCTGTGAGGGAGGCGGCAGCAATACGGCTGAATAGTAAGTAGGTGACAGAACACTGATCCCATTCACAGCTGCTTGAGGAGTAGAGTGATGCATGAGACAAGTCTATCCCCAGCAGTCTGCTCTACAAGCCTGACTAACAACACACTCCATTGAGCACAATAACCAGGGCCACTGCCCCCCAGCCAGCCCTGTGGCCTTTCACCAGCAACATCAGCAGTGACATTTATCCCTTAAGCCCTCAAGCAACACTGATGAGATAACGGCTGTTTCTGTGGCTGGATAGATTTCCCCTTTTTGAATACAAGAGAGATACCCCCCTCCAGTATTTAAAATGGGAAATGTGCGCTAGACACAAATGTTATGGGGACTAATGTCTGTCCATACAGATAGCATCATCAATACTGTGAATGCAGCCGGTTTTTTTTTAATGGCATAGTTGTGTGTGTATGCTGTAGGCAGTGGGAGGGAAGCAGAAGACAATCAAAGAGGAACTACTTCAAGTACATGACAGAGTGATTGATTCATCATACATCATTGAGCCTCTCGGACTCTGGCCTGTGTGTTCAAACACTCAAAATGAATCCCGGCAGCCTTCAGGCATCTTACAGGACCTGTATTGTGGAGAGAGTTCTCTAGGTGGGTCTCCATCAGAAAATAATGTCAAGCTCGGAGACATTAGCTTTCAATTATTTGTATAAGGCCCTCAATCGAGATCAGGTGGTCATCTTGCGGGAATCATGGACACAAATTTTGCATCTTCTCACTCTGTATTAACACACTGTGGTACTGGGCAGATGTCTTGGCAACGGAGCAGTCTTTTGTACCCATGAATCGTTTTATTTGTAGGAATTTCAGAAATGTCTTTAAACATCATACAAATGCTGTGAACAGATGGGTTTTGGGCTGTATGTCCTGTACTATTTATCAAGCTATCTGTGCCCCATCCACTCACTGCAGCACCCATTGCTTTCGCTCACTCGTCGCTCGAGTATAACAGAGCCAGCATAGAGTGGGTTCAAAATGTCCTGCAAGTGCCTTTGATGCAAGACAGAGCTGCAATAGGCAGAGTCATCATCATAGTCAGTCCCTCAGAGTCACACTAAAAATGAATTCTCAAGTGGATAAGGGGGAACCAGAGGATGTGGTGTATTTGAATTTCCATAAGGCATTCGATAAGGTGCCACATAAGAGGTTACTGTACAAGATACAAGTTCACGGGGTTGGGGGTAATATCTTAGCATGGATAGAAGATTGGATAACTAACAGAAAACTGAGAGTCAGGATAAATAGGTCAATTTCTGGTTGGCAAACAGTAACTAGTGGGGTGCCGCAGGGATCAGTGCTGGGGCCTCAACTATTTACAATCTATATTAATGACTTGGATGAAGGGACCGAGTGTAATGTAGCCAAGTTTGCTGATGATGCAAAGATGAGTGGGAAAGCAAATTGTGAGGAGGACACAAAAAATCTGCAAAGGGATATAGGCAGGCTAAGTGAGTGGGCAAATATTTGGCAGATGGGGTATAATGTGGGAAAATGTGAGGTTATCCACTTTGGCAGAAAAAAATAGAAAAGCAAATTACAATTTAAATGGAGAAACGTTGCAAAGTGCTGCAGTACAGAGGGACCTGGGGATCCTTGTGCATGTAACACAAAAAGTTAGTATGCAGGTACAGCAAGTAATCAGGAAGGCAAATGGAATGTTGGCCTTTATTGCAAAGGGGATAGAGTATAAAAGCAGACAAGTCCTGCTACAACTATACCGGGTATTGGTAAGGCCACACCTGGAGTACTGCGTACAGTTTTGGTCACCGTATTTAAGGAAGGACATACTTGCATTGGAGGCTGTTCAGCAGGCTGTTCAGAGAAGGTTCACTAGGTTGATTCCAGAGATGAGGGGGTTGACTGATGAAGATAGGTTGAGTAGGTTGGGCCTATACACACAGGAGTTCAGAAGAATGAAAGGTGATCTTATCAAAACATATAAGATAATGAGGGGGCTCGACAAGGTGAATGCAGAGAGGATATTTCCACCCCGAGGGGAAACTAAAACTAAGGGACATAGTCTCAAAATAAGGGACCACCCATTTAAAACTGAGATGAGGAGGAATTTCTTCTCTCACAGAGGGTTTTAAAACTGTGGAATTCTCTTCCTCAGAAATCTGTGGAGGCTGGGTCATTGAATATATTTAAGTCGGAGATAGACAGATTCTTGAGCGATAAGAGGTTATGGGGAGCAGGCAGGGAAGTGGAGCTGAGTCCACGATCAGACCAGCCATGATCTTATTGAATGGCGGAGCAGGCTCGAGTGGCCAAATGGCCTACTGCTGCTCCTATTTCTTACATTCTTATGACTGAGGAGTCCAAAGCGGGTCCTACAGTCTTTGTCACAGGTGGGGCAGAAGGTGGTTGAAGGAACAGGTGGGTGGGTGGAGGGCCTGGGTTGCCGCGCGCTCCTTCCGCTGTCTATGCTTGCCTTCAGTTTGCTCTTGGTGAAGAGACTCGAGGTGTTCAGAGCCTTCACGGATGCTTTTCCTCCTCTTTGTGCAGTCTTGGACCAGGGACTTCCAGGTGTCGGCGGGGATGTTACATTTTCTCAAGGAGGCTTTGAGGGTGTCCTTGAAGCATTTCCTCTGCCCACCTGCCGTGTCGGAGCTCCGAGTAGAGTGCTTGTTTTGGGAGTCCCATGTCAGGCATGTGGATGATGTGGCCCATCCAGCAGAACTGATCGAGAGTGGTCAATGCTTCGATGCTGGCCTGAGCGAGAGCACTGATGTTGATGTGCCTATCCTGCCAATGGATTTACAGGATCTTGCGGAGGCAGCATTGATAGTACTTTTCCAGTGGCTGCCTTGACCTCAGCTCACATCTGGTTCTGGAAGGTGAACTACGACAGAGAACACTGCTGGAAACACTGTGGGACCGGCGGGGAAACACTGGGACCAATATAAAACACGTGAGCTGCCTGAATCATAGGCAAGAGCCCAGAGCAGCAAAGTGCCTGTAACTTGGCAACAGGTAACAAACTCATGGGATGGTTGGTATAGGCTGTGGAGAGCGTCACACTGCTGTGGCAGAGGCAATACGGAGGTTACAGTGAAGATATGTTGTTGGGGTTGTGTAGAGGGAGCTTTATTGGGCTTCTGTACCTGACCTGGTGTTTGCCAGTGATGTTGCACTGAATAGTGAAGCAAGCAGAACCATCTCCCCAAATGAAAGAATGGATTTTTTCACAATGGCCCTTCCATCCTTCAAAAAGGCAGTCACATTTTTGGTGGCATTTATCTTCTGTTGAAGAGTATAACTGACAAAGCCCAATTTCTCTTTAGGTGAGGGCATAAACCAGGTTCATCTTCCCCTACAGTTCAGGTTGTTGATATTCGGCTGTACATTTTCATATATTTGTGGCAAGATGCAGTATATTTGTTTATTAATTATCTGAATATTAGAATCATGGAATCATACAGCACAGAAGACGAACATATGAAAGAGCTATCTGATTTGTCTCACTCCCCTGCTCTTTCCCCATAGTCCTGCAAATTGCTCCTTCAAAGTATATATCCAGTTCCCTTTTGAAAATGACTATTAAACCTACTATTTCCAATACCTTTTTAGGTAGTGCAGTCCAGATAATAGCAACTTGCTGCGTAAAGTAAATTTCTTCTCTTCTCCCCTCTAGTACTTGTGAATTCCAATTTCATTAATGAATCATAGAATCATAGAAATTTACAGCACGGAAGGAGGCCATTCAGCCCATCATGTCCGCGCCAGCCACAAAGAGCTATCCAGCCTAATTCCACTTTCCAGCTCTTGGTCTGTAGCCCTGTAGATGAAGAAGTGTGAAAAAAAGTGGATTTTCACCTTTAACCTGTAACTAGCCCATGACCCAGAGACTGTCCTGCGAGTATTGCTTATGATATAATTTCCCTCATACTTCAAATCCCAGGACTAATTGTGGATCCAGTACAAAGATAATTTGAAGATAGCAAGTCTTTTCCAATGCTCTTCATACTGATTCCAGAGTACTTTAGAAACATAGAAAATAGGTGCAGGAGTAGGCCATTCGGCCCTTCGAGCCTGCACTGCTATTCAATAAGATCGTGGCTGATCATTCACCTCAGTACCCCTTTCCTGCTTTCTCACCATACCCCTTGATCCCTTTAGCTGTAAGGGCCACATCTAACTCCCTCTTGAATATATCCAATGAACTGGCCTCAACAACTCTCTGCGGAAGGAATTTCACAGATTAACAACTCTCTGAGTGAAGAAGTTTCTCCTCATCTCGGTCCTAAATGGCTTACCCCTCCCTTATCCTTAGACTGTGACCGCTGGTTCTGGACTTCCCCAACATCGGGAACATTCTTCCATGCATATTCTGAACCTTCTTAAAGTCTAACGACATTTCTGTTTTCTTTGGTACAGGAAGTGATAAGGAAGCCAAGAGCACCGGAGTGTGGCCTGTTTCCAGTTTCTCCCAATGCCTCTCGGCTCAGCTGCAATGAGCCACCTATTTATCTTCATCCTGTGAGAGAAGCCCCGAGCCCATACTTGCTGCTTCTTCCATTGTCAACATTTAAGAGAGAAATTTGCTTTGTGGGGCATCGCAGATAAGAACAGAGGCCTATTATAACACATGGGAGCACCAACATACTGTGCCACTGCAATGCTGGTCACAGTAAGAGCAGATACAAACTGCAGCTTTACTACTGTCCAACATGGAGCTCTGTTGCCCTCCAGTGGTTGTAAGATATGGTTGCATCTTTACAATACAATATATAAAACACACAAGTAACAACGACGCCAGTAAAACAACATTTTAAAATCTGGTCGAAGCTTCAGAGAGTGTTTTAATTTTTTTTAAAACAAGGCTACTTATTCTGCACACTTTTAGATCATTATTTTTGATGGTGCCTCATGGCTCCTTCTGCAATAAGGTGAAAGAAACTTTGTGAGACGACTGTCTCCTATCATAATATTAGTTAAATTGAACAATGTGGATACATGCAAAACCTGAGATTACATCGTCTTATATTGCAACTTAGGATAAGTGAAAAATGAAGGAGTTAAGATGCCAGGCGGTTTGGTTGGTGCCACCTATGTAATGTCAGCAGCTTTGGCATAACACCAATACACCAATTGAGGGACCTGGTTACATTGTATTACCTGGTATTTACGGCACAGAAACAGGCCATTCGGCCCTAAAGGCCCATGCCACTATTTATGCTCCACACAAACCTCCACTTACCCTTCATCATCTGCCCCCATCAATTATTAAGGATGTCATAGCAGTGCATTTGGAAAGAGGTGACATGATAGGTCCAAGTCAGCATGGATTTGTGAAAGGGAAATCATGCTTGACAAATCTTCTGGAATTTTTTGAGGATGTTTCCAGTAGAGTGGATAAGGGAGAACCAGTTGATGTGGTATATTTGGACTTTCAGAAGGCGTTCGACAAGGTCCCACACAAGAGATTGATGTGCAAAGTTAGAGCACATGGGATTGGGGGTAGTGTACTGACATGGATTGAGAACTGGTTGTCAGACAGGAAGCAAAGAGTAGGAGTAAATGGGTACTTTTCAGAATGGCAGGCAGTGACTAGTGGGGTACCGCAAGGTTCTGTGCTGGGGCCCCAGCTGTTTACACTGTACATTAATGATTTAGATGAGGGGATTAAATGTAGTATCTCCAAATTTGCGGATGACACTAAGTTGGGTGGCAGTGTGAGCTGCGAGGAGGATGCTGTGAGGCTGCAGAGCGACTTGGATAGGTTAGGTGAGTGGGCAAATGCATGGCAGATGAAGTATAATGTGGATAAATGTGAGGTTATCCACTTTGGTGGTAAAAACAGAGAGACAGACTATTATCTGAATGGTGACAGATTAGGAAAAGGGGAGGTGCAAAGAGACCTGGGTGTCATGGTACATCAGTCATTGAAGGTTGGCATGCAGGTGCAGCAGGCGGTTAAGAAAGCAAATGGCATGTTGGCCTTCATAGCAAGGGGATTTGAGTACAGGGGCAGGGAGGTGTTGCTACAGTTGTACAGGGCATTGGTGAGGCCACACCTGGAGTATTGTGTACAGTTTTGGTCTCCTAACCTGAGGAAGGACATTCTTGCTATTGAGGGAGTGCAGCGAAGGTTCACCAGACTGATTCCCGGGATGGCGGGACTGACCTATCAAGAAAGACTGAATCAACTGGGCTTGTATTCACTGGAGTTCAGAAGAATGAGAGGGGACCTCATAGAAACATATAAAATTCTGACGGGGTTAGACAGGTTAGATGCAGGAAGAATGTTCCCAATGTTGGGGAAGTCCAGAACCAGGGGTCACAGTCTAAGGATAAGGGGTAAGCCATTTAGGACCGAGATGCGGAGGAACTTCTTCACCCAGAGAGTGGTGAACCTGTGGAATTCTCTACCACAGAAAGTTGTTGAGGCCAATTCACTAAATATATTCAAAAAGGAGTTAGATGAAGTCCTTACTGCTAGGGGGATCAAGGGGTATGGTGAGAAAGCAGGAATGGGGTACTGAAGTTGAATGTTCAGCCATGAACTCATTGAATGGCGGTGCAGGCTAGAAGGGCCGAATGGCCTACTCCTGCACCTATTTTCTATGTTTCTATGTCTATATCCATCTATTCCTTTCCCCCTCATGTGTTTATCTAGCTGCCCCTATTTGAGACTATTCGCCTCAACTACATCTTGTGATAGCAAGTTCCACATTCTAACCACTCTGTGGGTAAAGACGTTTCTCCTGAATTCCCTTGGTGAGGCCACACCTTGAATATTGTGTTCAGTTTTGGTCTCCTAATCTGAGGAAGGACATTCTTGCTATTGAGGGAGTGCAGCAAAGGTTCACCAGATTGATTCCCAGGATGGCAGGACTGACATATGAAGAAAGATTGGATCGACTAGGCTTATATTCACTGGAATTTAGAAGAATGAGAGAGGATCTCATCGAAACATATAAAATTCTGACGGGATTGGACAGGTTAGATGCAGGAAGAGTGTTCCCGATGTTGGGGAAGTCCAGAACCAGGGGTCACAGTCTAAGGATAAGGGGTAAGCCATTTAGGACCGAGCTGAGGAGAAACTTCTTCACTCAGAGAGTTGTTAACCTGTGGAATTCTCTACCACAGAAAGTTGTTGAGGCCAGTTCGTTAGATATATTCAAAAGGGAGTTAGGTGTGGCACTTATGGCTAAAGGGATCAAGGGGTATGGAGAGAAAGCAGGAATCGGGTACTGAAGTTGCATGATCAGCCATGATCATATTGAATGGTGGTGCAGACTCAAAGGGCCGAATGGCCTACCCCTGCACTTATTTTCTATGTTTCTATTAGTGACTTATATTTATGGCCCCTGGTTCTGGTCTCGCCCACAAGTGGAAACATCTTTAGGTCTACCACATCAATCCCTTTCATAATCTTAAATACCTCGATCAGATCACCCCTCAGTCTACTCTTTTCCAGGGAAAAGAGCTCCAGTCTGTTCAAACTTTCCTGACAGGTCAAACCTCTCAGTTTGGTTAAAGGGCCAAACTTGTAAGGGCGCCACCAAGATTGAAAAAAAAAAGTGATGAGGAAAAATGAAGAAATAGTGCTCAGGTTTTTGCCAAGCTTGGACTTTCAAAGCAGGGCAAAGGGAGATAGGGAAATCCTCAGTTTTGGGAAAGAAACTCATTGGTGTTTAATGTCAAAAAAGTTTGCATACAATTACATGGTATAAAGACACAAAATGGCTACACATGCAAGCTGCTGACACCCGCACTCCAGGCAAACACATGAGGATTGTCCACTTGCCAGATATAATGGTGGTGCCAATGGAACTGTACCCCAGCATGGCACAGTACGTGGCACATGGTGCAAGGAAAGGCCATGGAGAAAAATCAGGAAATATGGTATAAAAAAAATCTTTGAACAGTATCACTTATATCTTTAATATTCTTATGAATGATTCCACGAGGTCTAGTATTGTACTTGAGCTGTTGTGACCTTAGTCCCATTTATTGTAACTCCAGAGTGAGGCACAGGCACGCTGGGCAGCCTTTTATACTGGGGCCCTGCACACCTATGCAGGTGACCCTCAGGTCTCCCACCACAGTGCCCTCTGGTGGCACATCTTATGTGACTATACAGTTAGTATACATGGTCTACATACATGACAGTATCAGTGTAAGAGATGGGAGGTACTAAATTCTACTTCCAGACTGCCATTTTCATTAAAGGCAGGAAAGCTGTTGGCCTTATTTAAATAGGGGCCGCTCCCTGTAAATGATCTTTGAGTCAAGGGATGTATTTGATGGTGGGATCACGCTGGAGGTGGCTGAAATGGTGAAGGATGATCCGTTAAATGTGGAAGCTGGTGGGGTGTAAGGTGAGGAGGAGGGGAACCCTATCGTGGTTCTGGAGGGAGACCGGAAGTGCAGGAAATGGGACAGACACAGTTGAAGACCCTGTCAACCACGGTGGAAGGGAATCCTTGGTTGAGGAAAAAGGAAGATGTATCAGAAACACCGGTATGGAAAGCGGCATCATCGGAGAAAGTGGGAGAAGTACAGGAAGTGAGGTGGGAGGAAGTGTAATCAAGGTAGCTGTGGAGGTCTGGGCTCATAGTAGACATTGATCGACACCTATCCCAAGATAAGATCACTGCTTGACAATTTGTAGATCAGGTAGGCTAATTATTAGAAGAGCTGTTTCACCTCACTGGTTTGATTGTTTTTTTATTTCTAGGCAGAGCCAACATGGTTTTATGAAAGGGAAATAGTGTTTGACAAATCTATTAGAGCTTTTTGAGGGTGCAACTAGCAGGGTAGATAAGGGAGAACCAGTGGATGTAATATATTTGGATTTCAAAAACATATTCGATAAGGTGCCACACAAGAGATGGTTACACAAGATTAGGGCTCATGAGATTGGTGGTAATGTATTAGCATAGGTTGATGATTGGTTAATGGACAGAAAACAGAGAGTAGAGATAAACAGGTCATTTTCAGGATGGTATGGTGTAACTAGTGGAGTGCTGCATGGATCCGTGCTTGAGCCTCATCTATTTACAATCTATATCAATGACTTAGATGAGTGTAATATATCTAAGCTTACCGACAATACAAAAGCCAGGTGGGAAAGTAAGCTGTGAGGAGGACACAAAAGGGCGGCAAAGGGATATAGACAGGTTAAATGAGTGGACAAAAGCGTGGCAGATGGAACATGGCAGGTGGAGTATAATGTGGGGAAATACGAAATTATCCACTTTAGTAGAAGAATGGAAAAGCAGAATATTTTTAATTTTTTATAAAGATGAGAGATTAGTAAATGTTGGTATTCAGAGGGATTTGTGGGCCCTTGTACACGAATCACAGAAAGTTAACATGCAGGTACAGCAAGCAATTAGCATGGCAAATGGTATACAGGTTGAGCGTCCGAAATCCGGAAACCTTGTGACCGATGCTGTTCTGGATATTTCCGGATTTTGGAATGTCTTTGCCTGGGCCAAGGTAGGTGGGGTCGTGCAGCCAAGGTAAGGGGGTGAGGTCGGCCCGCCGAGGTAAGGGGGAGAGGGGGGAGCCGGGGCGAAGTCAGGCCAGGGCGAGGTCGGGCTGCCGAGGGCCGGGGCGGGCAAAGTCGCAGCGAAGTCGGGCCTCCGAGGGCCGGGTTGCCAAGGTGGGTGGAGTCCGGATTTCAGAACATTTTCCGGTTTCCGGACAACCCCGCCATGGATTGGCCCGGTGTCTGGATTCCGGAACATTCCGAATTTTGGAACTCCGGATTTCGGACACTCAACCTATAGTCGTTTTTATTGCAAGGGGGCAAGAGTAAAGAAGTCTCGCTGCAATTTTATCGGGCTTTGGTGAGACCACACTTAGATTCGTCTTTATAGTTTGCATCTCCTTACCCAAGGAAGGATATACTTGCCTTAAAGGGGGTGCAACAAAGGTGCATTAGACTGATTATTGGGATGTGATGGCTATCCTATGAGGAGAGATTGAGTAGAATACACCTATATTCTCTGGAGTTTAGAAGAATGAGGTGTGAAATATATAAAATTCTTACAGGGCTTGACAGGGTGGATGCTGAGAGGATGTTTCCCCTGGCTGGATGGTCTAGAACCAGGGGGCACAGTCTCAGGATAAGGGGTCAGCCATTTAGGACTGTGATGAGAAATTTCTTCACTCAGAGGGTTGAGATTCTTTGGAATTCTCTACCCCAGAGGGCTGTATTTGCCGAGTCTCTGAGTATATTCAAGACTGAGATCGATAGATTTTTGGACACCAAGGGATATGGGGATCGGGCGGGAAAGTGGAGTTGATGTAGAAGATCAGCCATGATCTTATTGAATGGCAGAGCAGCTTCGAGGAGCCGTATGTATCTTCGCACACTTCTCTTAGATAACAGGAGTCATAGTCTGACAGGCCATGACACTAATAGGATGGTTGGTCCTATAAGACAGGAGGGTTTGAGGAGATCCCATAACCCATACGTGGGGCACCCACACCCACAAGTAGCCCCTTCGATGTCAACCCAGAATTCAGAGCCAGAGCTCTGATCTCCACTTGCTGAGTCAGTAGCCGGATTCGAACCGCACACTTTCAGATCCAGAGGCAGGAACGCTACCACTAAGCCAAAAGTCTCACTCCAGCAAAGTATTAGCAGAACACAATCAGCAGTAAACTTTATCACAAGCAGCCAAGCCCCAGAGTTTTAAATTTGTAAAATATTTCTCAGTTACTGAGGCAGAGAAATGCTGCATTTTAAATACCACTGACCTGATGAATCCATCGTTGTGTGTGATAGGAGTCTCTAATGAGTACTGAAATGTGCTGCAGGTTTGTGATCTGAATTTTAAAAATGTAATTAAAAACAAAAACTAACTACAGTTACTGGACAAAGACTTGCATTGATATAGCGCCTTTCACAACCTCAGGATGTCGCAAAGCACTTTACAACCGATGAAGTACTTTTGAAGTGTAGTCACTGTTGTAATGTGGGAAACGTGACATCCTGTTGCGCACAGCAAGCTCCCACAAACAGCAATGTAATGATGACCAGATAATCTTATTTTGGAGATGTTGGTTGAGGGATAAATATTGGCCAGGACAGTGCATATATCAGAAACACATATTAAGAAAATAATATACTTTTTATAGGATATGAGACTATGTTAAAAATAATAATTCTTTCAAACCACACACAGCTAGTTTCTATTTCAAGGTGCCATTCTCACCAGATAGTTGGATCTGACACGACACTTGCAGACTATTACACTGACATTTCTATCGAGTTGCAAGTAAATGACTGCTGCAGAAAGACAGAGGAACACTTTGATTGTGTCATCAATGCATTCTGAAATATGTCCCTTGCGCTTCAGCCCCAGCGTCACCAGGTATTAGACCAACCAATGACGAGCGTGAAAAATGCTTGCTGCCTTGAGTGCTGTCTGTTTCACTGCATGAGGCTTAGATCTGAAATCCATCTTGTCACCACACAAAGCAATTGTAATTTACAGCTGTTATGGCAAGTGGAGAAAGCATGGGGGAGCACGGTCACAGTATGGTGACCCGAGAGACTACAACAACACTCTCTGTTTGTCTCCAGCGTCCCACTGATAAGAGAAGCACTGGTGCACATTATTATAGTGTTTCAAAACAGCAACGTTCAAGGGTAATAAAGTTAAAACTGTAAACATTTCTCCTTTGAGATACAACAAAAATATAATACGCATGAAGCTTCACAAAGATACCTTTGTAATTATCGCACAATACAAGAATTTTTTTTATCAATAGCATCAACTGGACAGAGCATTCCACCCACTGATCTAATCAAAGTGTACATTTGTAACCCTTTCATTTTACCTGCACTCCTGCTCATCACTGGGAAGGCTGCTGATATCAGTCAGATAGGGGACAAGTACTTGTGAAAAGTATATGCTCCATATCACCAGGAGAGTGGTGGACAGAACAATGCAGTCACAGATTTAAGAAAACGATGAGTGTGTGAAAAGGTAACTTGAAATAACGAGGTTGCTAACTGATGTACAACACTCTGTACTCGCTGAATGACAGCACATTTCTCAGCACATGACTGAGGTCACTGCCCCCCATGTGTACACATGCTACACAATTCTTTACCGTACTTCAAATATTTTGTCTTTGTTACATTTTTTTTCTTGTTATCCTACTGTCTAGTATTGATGGTTTATATTTTTGAATGGGATGCCACGGTTGTATCAGAGTGGTGCAAGAAGCCTCCTCGGGTAAGCAGTGCGTGACCCTGGGAGATGGAGGTTGAGGAGAGCCAGCTGCACACAGCAGAGACAATCAGAGAATGGGGGCAGGAGGCAGGGTGGCCTCATTTGCAAGGCCCAAGCCTGGAGTAGGGTAGTTGGTGCTGCTGCTGTAACAAGACAGCTCGTCAGAGAGAGGAGTTGCCATGGATACAGGTCAAATTGTTTCCCATTCTGCACTTCAATCTGACTCCTTAAAGAAGCATTTGAACCTGTTTCAGAAAAGGCAAATTTCTATGGTTTACTCCCATTGGAAAAAGGATTTGCTCCAGACTCTGAGTCGTGAGCTGCTGAACAGTTGGACCTGCAACATGACATTTTGCTGCTTTTCTGCTGACTTCATTGTGAGCAGTGCCCGTGAGCTCAGGTGCGACGACTGCCCGAGACTCTTAGTTGACACTATTATCCAATCCAGGATTCTGGAGACACTTTTCCTCTTCCTCTAATTGTTTTATTGTCAGCACTTTGTGAGTGAATTGGCTGCAGCATAAAACACACCTCCCCAAACTCCTACCCCTCCTCGGATCTGCCCTGAATCTGTGAAGCTTTTCAGGATGGTTTGTTATGTTAATGAATCAATAAAAGTGTGAATTGTTATTGCACTGCCTGTCTCCTGTTACCACCTCCCACTCCTCAACTCCTCCACCCCCTCAAACACTTTTGGCTCCTTTTTTAAATAAAAAAGACCTATGATTTACATACTTTAATATTAATACATGATATACAGTGAGATTTTTTAATTCTTTTCATTCATGGGATGTGGCCGGCACTGGCAAGGCAGGCATTTATTGCCCATTCCTAATTGCCCTCGCGAAGATGGTGGTGAGCTGCCTTCTTGAACCGCTGCAGTCCGTGTGGTGAAGGTGCTCCCACAGTGCTGTTACGGAGGGAGATGCAAGATTTTGACCCAGCGACAATGCAGGAATGGCAATGTGTTTCCAAGTCAGGATGGTGTGTGACTCAGAGGGGAACTTGGAGGTGATGGTGCTCCCATGAGCCTGCTGTCCTTGTCCTTCTAGGTGGAAGAGGTTGGGGGTTTGGGAGGTGCTGCTGAAGAAGCCTTGGCGAGTTGGAGCAGTACATCTTGTAGATGGTACACACTGCAGCAACAGTGCACCGGTGGTGGTGGGAGTGAATATTGAAGGTGGTAGGCTGCTTTGTCCTGGATGGTATCAAGCTTCTTGAGTGTTGTTGGAGCTGCACTCATCCAGGAAAGTGGAGAGCATTCCATCACACTCCTGACTTGTGCCTTGTAGATGGCGGAAAGGCCTTGGGGAATCAGGAGGTGAGACACTCGCCACAAAATACCCAGCCTCTGACCTGCTCTTGTTGCCACACTATTTATGTGGCTGGTCCAGTTAAGTTTCTGGTCAATAGTGATCCCCAGGATATTGATGGTGAGGGTTTCAATGATGGTAATGCCGTTGAATATCATGGGGCAGTGATTAGACTCTCGCTTGTTGGAGATAGTCGTTGCCTGACACTTGTGTGGCACAAATGTTACTTTCTAATTATCAGCCCAAGCCCGAATGTCATCCAGTTGTTACTGCATGCAGGCATGGACTGCTTCATTATCTGAGGAGTTGCGAATGGAACTGAATCATCAGCAAACATCTTCACTTCTGACCTGATGATGAAGGGAAGGTCATTGATGAAGCAGCTGAAGATGGTTGGGCCATCTTCAAATTCATGATTTGATTGGTCTATGTTAGGATTCTGTATTTTACCAAATATAATAACAGTACTCAGCAGTTCAGTAAATAGTTCACTTTGAGCCATTTGCAGTTTTACACATCTGAAAATCCCCAAGCTTCATAGAATCATAGAAATTTATGGCAATGCATTCCAGATCCTAACCACTTACTGCGTAAAAATGTTTTTCCTCATTGGGTTCTTCTGCCAATCACCTTAAATCTGTGTCCTCTGGTTCTCGACACTTCTGCCAACGGGAACAGTTTTATCCACTCGGTCTGGACCCCTCATGATTTTGAACACCCGTACCAAATCTAACAGGTAACGAGGCTGAGGAGAACAGGCTTAATTCTTACAGACAGCATTGAAAGGAGACGCTCATCCCATAATTCTGGGCTGGGTTTAGATGCGGCATCAGAAAATGACTGATAATAAAATCGAAGTGAAAATAGCAGATATTTCTACACTGTAAAAGCTGGTTTATCCTAGGACCACTGGAGTCAATGGGCCCAACAATGGTCAATGTGAGTACGTCATTGAAGTGTGCTCAGTCAACAATCTGCTAACTCCCATCACAACCCTGGCGTGCTATCAGCACTTCCTGTTTTCCCCAATTGATTTTCGCATTCAGCAACATTGCAGATTGCAGCTCTCAATAATCAAACTTTGAGACATTATACTGGTATGTGGCGATGATTTATTAGATTCACAGTGAAATGTATCAATCCAAGAAAAGTTTGCTTGGAATACAAACGCCAACGTTGCATGTCTCCTGAGAAACAGTCTCTTGGTGTCAGCACCTCAACTAATGTCCCTCGTACATTGAAGTTCAAACATGTTCCATCTTTGAAAGGCTCCAGTCTTGCACCTTGGCTCTCAGCATAAACCATCCCGGCCTTCTTGAGCGCTCGCCAACCACCAGGGCCAACCTGGTGAGACATCAGTCCTTCTTCAGTTGCCTCATGTAGCACTCTGCTGTTATGCAACGATTAAAGGCAACAAAAAAAAAACAACCTTGAAAGACTTGAAACTAATGAAATTGGCCTTTTGTAATTTTTTGTCTGGATTACATTCCCAAATTAAACAATTTTTCCCATACACAGAAGTCCACGGTGGCAAGCCTCAACAGCCGGAGAACTGCGCATGTGCGGACGAGGACTGTTTCTCTGGAGTCGCCAGCAGCAGCCCCCGGGAGCCCAATCGCCCAATCCGCCAGACTGCAGCCTGAAGCAGCAGCATTGGGAACCTTACCAGCAGCTACCCCCTACCCCAGACTTGAGCCTTGCAAATGAGGCCATCCTGCCTCCTCCCCCCATTCTCTGATTGTCTCTGTTGTGTGCAGCTGGCTCTCCTCAACCTCCATCTCCCAGAGTCACGCACTGCTTACCCGAGGAGAAACATAGAAACATAGAAAATAGGTGGAGGAGTAGGCTATTTGGCCCTTCGAGCATGCACCACCATTCAATATGATCATGGCTGATCATGCAACTTCAGTACCCCATTCCTGCTTTCTCTCCATACCCCTTGATCCCTTTAGCCATAAGGGCCACATCTAACTCCCTTTTGAATATATCTAACGAACTGGCCTCAACAACTTTCTGTGGTAGAAAATTCCACAGGTTCACAACTCTCTGAGTGAAGTTTTTCCTCATCTCAGTCCTAAATGGCTTTCCCCTTATCCTTAGACTGTGACCCCTGGTTCTGGATTTCCCCAACATCGGGAACATTCTCCCTGCATCTAAGCTGTCCAATACCGTCAGAATTTTATATGTTTCTATTCTTGCACCACTCTGATACAACCATGGCATCCGATTCAAAAATATAAACTAAAATGCCAACTCCCCAATCCTTTTCCTCTCCTAGAATTCTGATCTGACAAGTGCACTCCCCCCCTCCATCCCTTTCTGTATCTTTTCCCTTCCTGCCTCAGGCTGTTTACCCATTTGGCTTCGGGCCTTGTGCCCTACTTCCCAATTAGGTTGTGCATCCTGCAGTTCCCAGGTAATGTCCTTCTTGGTCACCCTTTGGCCAATACTAGCACACCGGCCATTTTGAATGGCTCATAAAAAATGCAAAGAGCGTGGAACCAGTGGGTGCGTGCTCCTTTGGTAAGCTGTCAGTTGATGAGATGGGGATGCGGGGGTGGGTGGGGTAACAGGTGAGCAGTACTGGACCACGGGAGAAGACATTTTAACTTTCAATAGTGAGTCAACTAAAATAATTATTTTCCGATATCAGAATCGAAGTAGGGCAGTGCAGCGATGGTGAGCAAGGATGAGAAGTGGGATAGGTCCAAGAGGAGAGTGGGGTGAGGGGGAATGAATTAAAATAAAGTTCACAAAAAATGAAAAGGTAGGTAAAATGTAAAAAAAAAACAGATACTTGTGAAAAGGAAAATAGCAGATGAGCCTTAATGGAGACCCATTAATGTAGCGCCTTTCATGACCTCATGACGTCCCAATGCACTTTACAAGCAATTAAGTATTTTGAAATAAAGACACTGTTGTAATGTAGGGACCATAGCAGCCAATTTATGCATAGCTAGATTCCACAAACAGCAATCAGATAAACGACTGGATAATCTGCTTTAGTGATGTTGGTTGAGGGATAAATATTGGCCAGGACACGGGGAGAACTTGCCCCTACTCATCTTCGAATAATGCCATGGGATCGGTCACATCCACCAAAGAGGGCAGACAATGCCTCAGTTTGATGTCTCATCCGAAAGACAGCATCCAGAAGCACTGCACTGAGGTGTCAGCCTAGAATATGGGCTCCAGTCTCTGGAGTGGGACTTGAACCCTCAATCTTCCGAATCAGATGCGAGACATTGAAAAACAAAATTGCATTTTAAAAGTTGACGTGAATGTACGAGCAAAGGTTATGACAACATGAGGTAAGATTTATGAATAGGGAGCGTGTAACATACGCAAGATTTTTTTCACATAAACCTCTCTAATTTTCCTAGCCTCCACTCTGTGTTTCCCCACAGTGGCAATGATGAAATCACAAATTTCCCCTGTAAGGGTTTAGAATATAAAACAAGTCCTGCTGTGATGATATGGATTTACACTTATAATTGAATCACTTCATAGAAAATATATTAGAATCCTGATGTCAATATGTTTTTGTATCTTTAATGTTGAAGTGGTGTGGCTTGAATAACTACTAAAGTGCTTTTTGAGAAAGATTACTTCAATCTGAGTCATCTGTGATTTGGTTGAGTGTTAGATCATCTAGGTGAAGATCTGATTTTGCTAGTTTTGATTCAAAATCATTGGTTCCTGCTGTCAGAAGGGTATCAGAAAGAGAAAATTGACAACTTGTGATGATGTTCAACTTCCCCTAGGAAAGAAAGAAGAGGTAATTCATCTTCAAAGATTGTTTAGGTCAGAGTAGTGTATTACATGATTAGAAACAGACCTCTTCTGTACAGATCTCCTGATGAACGTTTCACTTTTTTGCTAGTAATGTGGGGGTGGGGGGTGGGGTAGAGGTGGAATAAGAATTTTCAAGGATTGGTGATTCTATCATAACAATCTTAAATTAAGATACAGATCTCATTTAAAATGTTTGTTCTAACAATTAGTTGTTATCATGTTAAACTAAGCTTTGAATATCTAAATGGTGTAACTACTCATCGTTATCATATCAAATTGTCATGTCTGTACTTTTGGGATCACTAGCCACTAGATGGCGTCACTGTTGGAGGCCATTGGGCTGCACGCACGTGTGTGCAGCCCAAGTATAAAAGGCCAGCCATTTTGTATATTAGTCACTTTGAGTCTTAATAAAGCAGAGTCAAGGTTATATCTCTTGGAGTTAAACAGTACTCAGTCTTACAGTTATTGCATACACAACACAAATAGATACACTAAAGACTGGGGACATTTTACCTTAAGGATCTTCTTACATTCTCCATTTTCACAATCCCACACACGAATCTATGAGAACAGATGAGGAGAATAAGTCAGGCTTGCAGCCGTTGGAACACAAGAATTCCAATTACAAATGAATCCCTTTGCGTTATACCATTTTATCTTTTCCTGCTGTCACCAGTAGAATTCCATCCAGAGAAAATGAGAGGGCCATCAACTGGTCAAAGTGCTCCTCCAGGAGAAAGATCAGATGCCCAGTCTTTGGATTCCATACACGTACAGTCTTGTCCCAGGAACCTGAAGCCTATGAAACAATCAGAAGAGCTACATCTGACAGAATTGGTGTTCTGAGTAATATTTTGTTAGTCCGTAGTTGACATGTTTGCTACAAGATTTTTATATTTTGTTTTTCTAATTCCCCTCCTGAAGGCATTGACTCATCATATGGATTGGTTATACCAGTAACTCCAGTGCATTAGCCAATAGACCATCATTCATTTGCAAGCTTATGGAGAGTGCATTGGGCCATTCTAAATGAACCTGAAATAAAAACAGAAAATGCAGGAAATCTCAGCAGGACAAGCAGCATCTGTGGAGAGAGAAACAGAGTTAACGTTTCAGGTCGATGACCCGTTATCAGATCTGGAACAGTTCGACATGTAACAGATTCTTAAGGAAGTGCAGTGGCACTGAAAGGGGGAGGGGAGGAAAGAACAAAAGGGAAGGTATGTGATAGGGTGGAAGGCAGAATTGACTTAAGAAACAAAAGGGATGTTGGACAAAAATGAGATGGAAATGGCACAAGTTACAAAACAAAAGATGTCATCATCATCATAGGCAGTCCCTTGGAATCGAGGAAGACTTGCTTCCATTCCCAAAGTGAGTTCTTTGATGGCTCAACAGTCCGATATGAGAGCCACAGACCCTGTTACAGGTGGGACAGACATTTGTCGCGGGAAATGGTGGGTGGGCATGGTTTGCCGCGCGCTCCTTCCGCTGCCTGAGCTTGGCCTCTTCACTCTCTTGCATTGAGACTCGAAGAGCTCAACATTCTGCCAGATGCACTTTCTCCACCTCGGGCGGTCTTCGGTCAGGGACTCCCAGATGTCAGTGGTGATGTTGCACTTTAGCAGGGAGGCTTTGAGGGTGTCTTTGTAACGTTTCTGCTGCCCACCTTTGGCTCATGATGAGTCTAGATGGGGTGTGAATGGCAGAATCATCACCAGTTGCCATGGGAATGAGAAAGAAATGAGGGGGGGGTTGAAAAAAAAAAGGGAGGAACGGGAAAAACATTTTTTACAAAACCCCCACCCTCCCTTTTTTTTTCTCTTTCCACCCTCCATCAACTTAAGCTCATCCAAAATTCTGCTGCCCATATCCTAACTCGCACCAAGCCCCATTCACCCATTACCTCTGTGCTCACTGACCGACATTGGCTCCCGGTTGAGCAACGCCTCGATTTTAAAATTCTTGACCTTGTTTGCAAATCTCTCCATGGCCTCGCCCCTCCCTATCTCTGTAATCTCCTCCAGCCCTACAACCCTCCAATTCTGTTATTTTTCACGTCCTCAATTTTAATCGCTCCATCATTGGCAGCCGTGCCTTCAGTTGCCGAAGCCCAAATCTCTCTAATTTCCTCCCTAAACAACTCTGTCTCTCTTTTCTCCTTTAAGATGCTCCTTAAAACCTACCTCTTTGACCAAGCTTTTGGTCACCTGCCCTAAAATCCCCTTATGTCAAAATGTGTTTGATAACATTCCTGTGAAGCATCCGGGGACGTTTTACTACGTTAAAGGTGTTACATAAATGCAAGTTGTTGTTTACACATACACTTTCCAACACAATTCATCAGAAGTAGGAACCAGACTGACTTCCTTCACTAGCTCAGCAGCACCGAGGAGAATTGCAGGGTCCCTGGCTAAGATCAGGTAACATAGCTTAGGCCAGAGACCTTCCTAGTCTGTATGGCTCAGTACCACACCACACGTTGGATTAGCCACTGAGCCAGTGAGGGTGCCCTGGCCATTTTATATACTCCAGTTTCTATTTAATTTCACCACTCAGCTTACCAACATTCCAATTGTAGAAAACGCAACACAGCTCACGTTGCCTGTGTGACCTTGCAAAGTCTGTTTTCGTTTCCTTTTTGGTACATTCCACAACCTTACTGTAAAATCCCAGGATCCGGTGGCCTGTACAAGAAGAACAACTGCTTACTCGAAGCAAACTCTAAGATCCAGCACTAAAAAAACATGGCCTGGCGGGTTTTACAAGTAAAGCTGTAGTTAGCACAAAGGCAGTTTGTAAATATGTTTACTACCAAAGAGATTCAACAGATTCGTCAAAAATATTACCATTCCATCTTTCAGATGTGCCATCTAATGAACTTTTAATCATTTACTTTATTGAATTGTAACTTTTTTCATATAATAGAATTGCTTTTGCCTGCTGCCAATCCTCTGAGGCCCTGGGGTGCGGACACCCGCCACCCATTCTTCATGGGTGAGCAAAGACAGCGGGTGTTGCTCGGCCCTTTGGTTGGATTACCAAATGTGGTCACTGGAGAACATTGAGGAGTGGGAGCTCTGGCTCATTCTTTCTAGTAGTTTTAAGTCCATTACTTAAACCTCCACTTCTCTCTCCACCTTAAAACACCTCCGAATCCATCTATTTGAGCAAGCTTTCACACAGCTTTCCTAAACCCTGCACCATGGTTCAGCATCCATGTCTTTATTCCTTTTATCTATTTTTAGTCTTCTTTTTCCACCCTCCCCCTCTATTTAAAATTCCTCTGGACTTCCTCTGAAAGGTGCTTTATAAATGTATGTAGTAAATATGAAATGCTCTGTGCACTGGGTATAATTGGAGTTACAGTATAACAGTGAAGTAAAACGAGTTACCAAATATAGGCCATTGAATGAAAAGGCACTGGTTGTAATGACACTCTGATGTCCGGAGAAAGACTTCACGATGAAACCCAACTGTTTAAAACAAAAGATGACTTTAATTGGCTTAGAGTTATACATCGACTGGTACAGGAGCAGTGAAAGAATAGACTCCACAAGTATTTATGTCCCATACATAAAATGGGAACTAGGCTAATTTATACTTTTGTCACAAAACCAAGTTCAAACAGTCCATAACTATAATTTTTAATATCACTGTCCTCCGTGAATTGATTCAATAATCAATCCAATTATATGTGGTGTTAACAAGAAAATAGATGGAATTGCAGTATTGAATTCCCAAATTCCAAAGTCCCAGGATCTCGTGTAATAAAAGTACAATTTTGACTTACTCGGTCACAGTAAACCCTAACTATACAGAATGGAAGGTGTTATTCATCCAGGCAACTCTTACCAGCATTGTACTACGTCTTGAGACTAAATACATGATTACATTACAATGCACTGAAGCAGTGCTATTCCCCTCCATCAGTCAGTAACAGTACAAGGTGACGCACTATTACTGCTCTTCAGTTGTCGAAGCCTGGCCCATTGTTATCTTTCACTGACACCCTGTTGGTCTGAACCAGTTTCAAAGCCCATCACTTTCCCACAGAAAAGGCTGTGTGGAGGAGAGGGATCTTATGGGGAGTGAAAACAAAGGAATAAATCAGTAAAATACTCATTCCAAAGTGTTTCAGCCCCAATGTAGGTAGGGTGCACCCTATGGGGAGACAATGTATGGTAGCATAGTGGTTAATTAAATAAATCTGGAATAAAAAGCTAGTATCAGTAATGGTGACCATGAAGCTACTGGATTGTCGTAAAAACCCATCTGGTTCACTAATGTCCTTTAGGGAAGGCAATCTGGCCTATATATGACTCCTGACCCACAATAGGGTTGACTCTTAATTTCCCTCTGAAATGGCCTAAAGCCACTCAGTTATACCAAACCCGTGCCTCAGCTCACCTGCTGCTGAAACCCTCATCCATACACTTGACTACTCTGACGCACACCTGGCTGGCCTCCCACATTCCACCCTAACGAGGTCATCCAAAGCTCGGCTGCCCGTGTCCTAACTTGCACCAAGTCCCGTTCACCCATCACCCCTGTGCTCGCTGACCTCGGTTAAGCAACGCCTCAATTTCAAAATTCTCATCGTTGTTTACAAATCCCTCCCTGGCCTCGCCCCTCCCTACCTCTGTAATCTCCTTCAACCTCATAACTCCCCCGAGATGTCTGCGCTCCTCTAATTCTGCCCTCTTGAGCATCCCTGATTAAAATCACTCAACCATTGGTGCCCATGGCTTTCACTGCCTAGGCCCCAAGCTCTGGAATTCCCTCCATAAACCTATCCGCCCCTCTACCTCTCTTTCCTCCTTTAAGACGCTCCTTAAAACCTATCCCTTTGACCAAGCTTTTGGTCATCTGCCATAATTTCTTCTTATGTGACTTGGTGTAACATTTATGTCTTATAACACTTCTGTGAAGCACCTTGGGACGTTTTACTACATTAAAGGCACTATATAAATACAATTTGTTGTTGTTGCTTGCATTTATTTCATCGCAGCCACATATGTTAATAGTCAAATAAGTAACTATTAGATAGTAAAATGAACACTATTTCAGCAGTGATAATCTGGGAAATATTTAGTGTAATGGAGGCCTTGGATATATCCTGGACAATACTATAAGTCCAGGAAGTCTAATGACTTTTGACTGGTACCCAAATTGTTGAACAACTCTAACTATTTTACATTTTTCAACGTTCATTTAAAGATTGAATATTAAAGAAAAATGTAACAGTTAATTGGATGAGTAATTTTCAATCAGTCCTCCATCATCTAGAATAAAATCAGACAGTCCGAGTTCCTGACTGGCAGCATTATGGCGACGGGTTGGTACACAGAGAGCAGGTAGATAGGGCGAGGACAGGGCCACCATTGTGGTGGGTTGGAGGCGGTGGGCGGGGGGGGGGGGGGGGGGGGGAGGCGGGGCTAACAGGAGAATTCAATGATGGGAAATATTATTAAATTAAAAGGCCTACAGCCAACCTGTGGATCCCACAGAACAGTTTTGCAGTCGCAACTTCCAGAAACGAGCAAACTTGAATCATGGCTGAAGCAAACGGTCTCCACACTCTTCTTGTGTCCTATGGATAACAACAGCACAGCTTACTGGACCGTGCTAGAGAACATCAATCACTATGGCATGGGTTGGAGCACATTTGAATCAATTTTTGGACGAAGACAAACTGAGTGCTGAAGCTAACATTAATTTGCTAAATCCAAATCAGTAAATATCATTAAATTCATTATTGTCATCCAACTATGGAAATGTGGATTTTGTTTTATTTTTCTATTTATTTGTGTCTGATCTAGACTCCAGAGCAGCGGCCCTGATACTGATGAAAGAGTTAGACAATGTGTGGTTATTTAGAATAGTTACAGCATAGAAGGAGGCCATTCGGCCCGACGAGCCCTTGCCAGCTCTCTCCCCTGCTCCCTTTACCCATAGCCCTGTAAATGTTTTCCTTTCAGGTACTTATCCACTTCCCTTTTGAAAGGCATGGTTGAATCTGCCTCCACATCTGAATTTGCAGGAAGAAAGATTCTGAGATGTGGCCTAAAAGAGTCAAGTAAGAGAGTAACTGGTATAGAAAAGGTAAATCTGGTGTGCTAGTTCAAGGTTAAGGACATAAGAGCATAAGAAATAGGAGCAGGAGTAGGCCATTTGGCCCCGCGAGCCTGCTCCACCATTCAATGAGATCATGGTTGACCTTCTACCTCAACCCCACTTTCCTGCACTATCCCCATATCCCTTGATTCCCTTAATATCCAAAAATATATTGATCCCTGTCTTGAATATACTCCACAGCCCTCTGGGGTAGAGAATTCCAGAGATTCACCACCCTCTGAGTGAAGATGTTTCTCCTCATCTCAGTCCTAAATGGCCAACCCCTTATTCTGAGACTGTGACCCCTGGTTCTAGAATCCTCAGCCAGAGGAAACATCCTCCCTGCATCTATCCTGTCAAGCCCTGTAAGAATTTTGTGCATTTCAATGAGATCAACTCTCATTCTTCTAAACTCTGGAGAATATAGGCCTAGTCTACTTAATCTCTCCTCATCGAACAATCCCCTCATCCCAGGAATCAGTTCAGTGAACCTTTGTTGCACTCGCTCAATGGCAAGCATATCCTTCGTTAGGTAAGGAGACCAAAACTGTTATGTATAGAATGACTCAAAAGACTTGTTACTGTAAACTCACTCAGGTGTAACCCTGGTTCACTTTATTTGCGCCCAAGTCATGGTACCAGCACGTATATACCAAGGCCCGCATACACGCGCGTACAGCCCGATGACCTCCGACAGTGGCGCCCCCTGGTGCCCAGTGACCCTCAATACATAACAACATTCCCCCTTCAAGATCTTAGTATCAGTCTCTTTACAAATTAAGACGGTCTGGGGCTTTCCGCTCACGAGTTGATTGTCTCAGTTCAACTCCAGTTCTGGGCGAGCGTTCTGAGTCAGTTATGACTGGAGGCTGAGTAGCCGATCTGATGGGAGTGGTAATGACCATGTCAGGGACTGAAAGTTCAGGTTCGGTAATGACAGCAAAGTCCTTTGATGAATGACCATTGGTTGGTTGGTCACTGACAGCATCTTCCTCAAGCGGTTCCAGTTCATCCGTGTGCCGCAGTTTCACTTAATCAACATATTTCCTGCATGTTTGCCCATTCTTGAGCACGACAATAAATACTCTGTTACCCTCCTGTGACAGTACCGGCAATCCACTTTGGACCTTGACCATAGTTCACTACATAAACCGGATCATTGACAGAAATATCACATGACACAGCAGCACAAACATGACACAATTGCTGACTTTGACGTCTGTTTTCAACACAATCATTCAAATCGGGATGAGCAAGAGAAAGCTTGGTCTTGAGACTTCTCTTCATCAGTAGTTCAGCAGGGGAGACCCCAGTAAGCGTATGAGGTCTTGTCCTGTAACTAAGCAATATGCGTGACAAGCGAATCTGCAGTGAACACTGAGTTACACGTTTCATGCTCTGCTTGATCGTTTGAACAGCACGCCTGCTTGACCATTAGATGCGAGTTTGAATGGTGCTGACCTCACATAGAAACATAGAAACATAGAAAATAGGTGCAGGAGTAGGCCATTCAGCCCTTCTAGCCTGCACCACCATTCAATGAGTTCATGGCTGAACATGCAACTTCAGTACCCCATTCCTGCTTTCTCGCCATATCCCTTGATCCCCCTAGTAGTAAGGATTTCATCTAACTCCTTTTTGAATATATTTAGTGAATTGGCCTCAACAACTTTCTGTGGTAGAGAATTCCACAGGTTCACCACTCTCTGGGTGAAGAAGTTTCTCCTCGTCTCGGTCCTAAATGGCTTACCCCTTATCCTTAGACTGTGACCCCTGGTTCTGGACTTCCCCAACATTGGGAACATTCTTCCTGCATCTAACCTGTCTAAACCCATCAGAATTTTAAACGTTTCTATGAGGTCCCCTCTCATTCATCTGAACTCAGTGAATACAAGCCCAGTTGATCCAGTCTTTCTTGATAGGTCAGTCCCGCCATCCCGGGAATCAGTCTGGTGAACCTTCGCTGCACTCCCTCAATAGCAAGAATGTCCTTCCTCAAGTTAGGAGACCAAAACTGTACACAATACTCCAGGTGTGGTCTCACCAAGGCCCTGTACAACTGTAGCAACACCTCCCTGCCCCTGTACTCAAATCCCCTCGCTATGAAGGCCAATATGCCATTTGCTTTCTTAACCGCCTGCTGTACCTGCATGCCAACCTTCAATGACTGATGTACCATGACACCCAGGTCTCGTTGCCATGCATTTGCCCACTCACCTAACCTATCCAAGTCGCTCTGCAGCCTCATAGCATTTTCCTCGCAGCTCACACTGCCACCCAACTTAGTGTCATCCGCAAATTTGGAGATACTACATTTAATCCCCTCGTCTAAATCATTAATGTACAGTGTAAACAGCTGGGGCCCCAGCACAGAACCTTGCGGTACCCCACTAGTCACTGCCTGCCATTCTGAAAAGGCCTCGATGTGTGTTGATGGTGGTGAGTAGTTTGGATTCCTCGGTCAATTCTTGCGTCATATACGCAGATGTGAGGTCTAATTTTGAGAAAAGTTTACCTCCAGCCAATGTGGCAAATAAGTCCACCGCTCTGGGCAGCGGGTACTGGTCCTGTAGGGAGACTCTGTTTATGGTAGATTTGTAGTCCCCACAGATCCGTACGGATCCATCAGGCTTCATGACTGGGACGATGGGACTTGCCCAGTCGCTAAATTCCACAGGTGATATAATGCCTTCCCGCAGAAGCCTGTCTAGTTCGTGTTCAATCTTTTCCCTCATCACATAGGGTACAGTTCTGGCCTTGTGATGGACCGGTCTAGCATCCTGTGTGATGTAGATTTTGACTTTGGCCCCTTTGAAAGTGCCCACACCTGGCTGAAAGAGATGTTCAAATCGCTTTATAACTGTTGAGCAGGAGGTCCGTTCCTCTAATGACATGGCATGGACATCATCCCATTTCCAGTTTAGTTTTGCCAGCCAGCTTCTCCCCAGCAGTGCTGGGGGGGGTCTCCAGGGACAATCCACAGGGGAAGTCGGTTCACTGTCCCTTTGTGTGTGACAGAGAGCATGGCGCTGCCGAGGACTGGTACGATTTCTTTGATATAGGTCCTTAGTTTGCAGTCGACCCTTGTGAGTTTTGGTCTGTCTCTTTTATGTGACCACAGTTGTTCAAATTGTTAAGCGCCCATGAGAGATTGACTCGCTCCCGTATCCAGCTCCATGTTGACAGATATCCCGTTGAGTAGGACCCTCATCATTATAGGAGGCGTCCTGTTGTAGGAGCAGCGGCCATTGATCGTGTTGACCCGCTGTACATCGGTGTCCCGGGTACTGCCCCCACCATCTTCTGGTCCGCTTTCCGACCCATCCGATTCGTATACCAGCCGAGCTGCCGTTTGTTTGCACATGCGGGCCAAATGCCCTGTATATTCACAATTTCTGCAAACAGCCTGCTGAAATCGACATCCCCTTGACGAGTGCCCACATGTTTAATACCATTGAGCTCCATGAAATCTTGAAACTCCAAACTTGTGAAGCAAGATCCATTATCGCTCACAACAATGTCAGGCATACCATGAGTAGCAAACATGACATGAAGACTCTCAATGGTAGCTGTGGACATACTGGATGACATAATAATACACTCTATCCACTTTGAATATGCATCCACCACAACCAAAAACATCTTTCCCAGGAAAGGGCCCGCAAAATTGATGTGTATCCTTGACCATGGTTTAGATGGCCACAACCAAAAACTCAGCAGAGATTCCGCTGGTTCTTTACTTAGCTGCAAGTATTGCACTGATTCACACATGATTCCAGATCAGAGTCAATTCCAGGCCACCAAACATGAGCCCTGGTAATGGCTTTCATCATGACAATGCCAGGATGAGTACCATGTAGCTCGCATACAAGTTTTTCTCTGCCTTTCTTGGGCATAACAACACGATTGCCCCACAGTAGACAATCTGACAATGGACAGTTCATCTTTGCAGCAGTTGTAAGGTTTGGTCTCATCACACAGCTCCATGGGTATTGCAGACCAATCACCACTGAGGACACAACGTTTTACAACCAATAAAATAGGGTCATGGCTGGTCCAGATCCTAACTTGTTGAACAGTGACAAGGATATCATCACTCTCAAAAGCCTCCATTACTAACAGTAGATCTGCAGGTTGAGGCATCTCCATATCTGGTGTGGGCAAAGGCAGACGACTCAGTGCATCGACTCAATTCTCAGTGCCCGGTCTGTGACATAATCATAAGCAGACAGTGTCAACCCCCACCTCTGAATGCGGGACGATGCATTGGTATTTGTTTTCCGAAAACAATGAAATGAATGGCTTGTGATCCGTTTCAAGTTCAAAGCGAAGACCAAACAGGTACTGATGCATTTTTTTTTACCCCAAAGCTTCTTTTTCTACCATGCTGCAAGCTCCTTCCGCTTTTGACAAACTTCTTGAAGCATACGCAACAGGTTGTAGTTTACCCTACTCATTTGCTTATTGGACTACACAGCCAACCCCATATGATGAAGCATCACAGGCCAATACAAGAAGCTTACACGAATCATAGTGAACCAGCAGCTTGTTTGAACAGAGCAGATTCTTAGCTTTCTCAAAAGCTCTATCTTGAGATACACCCCAAACCCAGTTGTCGCCTTTTCTGAGCAGCATGTGCAGTGGCTCTAGTAAAGTGCTCAATCCAGGTAAAAAATTACCGAAGTAGTTGAGTAGCCCAAGGAATGAACACAGCTCCGTCACATTCTGAGGCCTGGGTTCATTTTTGATGGCCTTGGTTTTCGAATCTATAGGCCTGATACCATCAGCAGCAATCTTCCTCCCCAGGAATTCAACTTCAGGTGCCATGAAGACACACTTTGAACGTTTCAGCCTGAGTCCCACTTTGTCCAGACGATGTAGAACTTCCTCAAGGTTGTTCAGATGTTCAGCAGTGTCGCGACCTGTGATCAGAATGTCATCTTGAAACATGACAGTTCTAGGGACGGACTTTAGTAGACTTTCTATATTCCTCTGAAATATGGCTGCAGCCAAACGAATTCCAAAAAGGACACCTGTTATAGACAAACAGTCCTTTATGGGTGTTGATGCAGGTGAGTTTCTTCGAAGGGTCAACAAGCTCCCATGACATATAGGCCGATATCAGATCCAGTTTAGTGAATGACTTTCCACCAGCTAGCATGGCGAACAGGTCATCAGCCTTCAGTAACGGATACTGATCCTGTTTCAAAAATCAGTTAATCGTAACCTTGTAGTCTCCACAAATCCTGACAGTGCCATCACTCTTCAACACAGGAACAATAGGACTGGCCCACTCATTAAACTTGACCAGTGATATGACCCCTTCATGTTGGAGTCTGTCAAGCTCAATTTAAACCTTCTCCCTCATCATGTAGGGAACAGGCCAAGCTTTATGATAGACAGGACTTGCATCAGAATCCAGATAAATCTGCACCTTGGCTCCTGTAAAATTTCCAATGCCCAGTTCAAACAATGAAGGAAACTTCTTCAACACTTGAGCACACGATGTGTCATCCACCGATGATAATGCTTTGATATCGTTCCAATTCCACTTAATTTTCTCGAGCCGATTCCTGCCGAACAGCGTTGGACCATTGCCTGGGATGATCCATGATGGAAAATCATGAAACACACCATCATATGACACCTTGATGACTGCACTGCCAATCACCGGTATGAGTTCCTTGGTGTAAGTACACAACTTGGCATTTACTTTACTCAGCTTAGGCTTCACCGCCTCAGTATCCCACAGATTGTCGAATGTCCCTTGGCTCATTATCGACTGACTGGCACCCGTATCCAGCTCCATCGATACTAGCACGCCATTCCGTTTCACATTAATCATTATCGGCTGGCTCTTTCCCAAGAACAAATGCAGACCATACACTTCCTTCTCGGGTTGTGCAACCGGGCAAGCACTAGACTGGTCATCATCATCAATGTGATGAGCGGCAGCACGCTTGCTCAGTGGTGGGCACATTCTCTGAAGATGCCCCACTTTGGAACAGCCGTTACAGATGTACTGCCTAAACCGACACTGATGAGGCCGATGATTGCCCCCACAATGCCAACAGGGTGAAATAGGATTTGTATCAATTGGCGGACTTTGAACAGCTACAAGTTTCACATAAGCAGTCGAGTAGGCCCTGCCATAAGCAGCTCTGCCAGACGATGGCACAATCTTGTTTACAGTACTTGCTGTGGAGCTCCGACTTTTCGATGATATCTGCCTCAAATTATCATCAGTCGTCATGCATGCCTGGGCAGTCGCGATTGTCTTGCTCAAATCCAGCGTCTCTGCAGCCATTAACTTCCGGAGAATCACATCATGGTTGATGCCTATCACGAAGAAATCTCGCAGCATGTCTTCCAACACGGTCCCGAACTTACACGGCTCAGCAAGACGTCGCAGGTCGGCAACGAATCCCGACACATCCTGGCCCTCAGCACGAACATGTGTGTCGAAGCGATAGCGTGATATGATGATTCCATCGTTTGGCTTGAGATGGTCACGTACCAATGCACACAAATCCTTGTATTCTTTGTCCGTTGGACGTGCAGGCGAGAGCAGATTCTTCATGAGGCTGTATATTCTTGAACCAAAAACAGTGAGGAAAACTGCCCGGCGCCGAACTGCGTCATCGTCTCCCGCCATGTGTTGGCCACAAAATACTGATCCAGGTGGTTGATAAAATCCGCCCAATCCTTGCCATCCACGAATCTCTCCAGAATTCCAATAGTGCCCATTGTGCATGCAAAGGTTCTTAAGTTACCTTGTCGCCAAATGTTATGTATATAATAACTCAAAAGACTTGTTACTGTAAACTCACTCAGGTGTAAACCTGGTCCACTTTATTCACGCCCAAAGTGACGACAAGTCATGGTATCAGCACTTATATACCAGGGCCCACACATACACGCGTACAGCTTTATGACCTCCGACAGTGGCGCCCCCTGGTGTCTAGTGACCCCAAGCATCAATACATGACAAAAACGGTACACAATACTACAGGTCTCACCAGGGCCCTATATAATTGCAGTAGAACAAGCGAGCATAGAATAAATCTGATGAAAGGTCAAAATACAACTGAGTTCTGGAAACACTTCTTCGCACAGTGGTCTTGCTAGTAGGTTTGTGGCTGCAAACATTTCTTAATTTCATTCAAGATCCAGCTGGATAATATGACAGGGAGATAAACTTTTCCAAAATGCACTTATCTTCTCACCCAAGGTTTGCCAACTTCCTAGTATAAAAACGGCGGCAAAAAGTTGTCCCCACATTCTGGCCGCTCTGTGGCTTCTCCCATGGCTTGGCGTGGTGTGGCAATTCAATTAGGGGGTGGAGCTAGGGCCCTGCGTTCAAAAGAGTGCCGGCTGCTCAACGCATGCGCACTGGAGGTTTCGCGCATGCGCAGTAGCTCCTCTGCAGCGTGGGACCCGATGTCCCGCACCTATCCCTGGCCGAGTGGCCTCCCACACCGGGCCGAGGTAGGACTTGAGTTTTATTTTTTATTTATTGATGGTTGTGCTTTGTTTAGTGAGGAGAGTTTTGATTGGAGGGGGGGAGGAGGATGAGAGTTTTGATGGGGGTGGGGGAAGATTGTTTTGAAGTGGGGGTGGAGTTTTGTTGGGGGGGAGAGTTTTGATGGGGGGGAGGAGGAGAGTTTTGATGGGGGGGAAGAGATTTGATCGGGGGGTGGGGGGGAGAGTGGTTTGATGGGGGGGAGTTTTGATATGGCGGGTGGAAGAGAATTTTGATGGGGGGGAAGAGTTTTGATCTGGGGGGGAGAGTGTTTTGATTGGGGGTAGTTTTGATGGGGGGGTGGGGGTGGGGGGTTGATAACTGTTTTTATTTGGATATTTTGAAAAAATTATGTAAATATGTTTTGTCTCTTTATTTCTTTTATTTTTATAGTTTAAGCTTCCATGAATGCTTCTGTTGTATAGTAAATTAACGTTGCGAAGTTTGTCATATGATGTCCTGTATAGCTGTTTGATCCTATTCACATTCTTCAGTCAAGTCGTTATTACCTACCTGCGCTGATTTCTTAACTCTCCGCAAGGGTTTTCTGTGCGGCCACAAGTAGCCACATACACTGGCCTAAGTTAGTTTGGAGCAACTATTAGCTGTGCAAACTAGCTTAAATGGCCAAAATAGGCGTAGGTGGCTGGTAACGCCCCCCTTTTGAAAAAAAAAACTTTTAAAAAATCCTAACTAATTTATTTGCACTGGCGCAAATTGAATGTGCAAAATGGGGATTTTTAAGATACTCCAGAAAAATCAAGTTGCTCCAAAAAAAACGGAGCAACTCCTGGGCAAATTTGGGCTCATTGAGAGGAGTATTTTTTGGCAAGCTACATCCAATAACCTAGTTTTTACAGATCTAGAAACTGATTGGAAAAAGGGATCATTCTAAACGGAGAAAATCTGATACATTTACTGATATTCTGGCGGCGTAATTAATTTTATATATCTCTATCTAAAGTAACACAAAAATTTATCAGAAAAATTAGTTGAACCAATCTTGACTCATAACATTCACTGTTTATCTCCAATTATATGGACCAATTAGCTCAGTAAATATAAATGTTAAGCTGGGACCAGGAGGTGGGTAAATTGGAGGTGAAGAGGAGACTTGGTAAATCTTCTCTTCATAATGTTTAATCATTCAAAGACCAGGGGGTTCACATACACAAAGCTTTGAATTGGGTCGGACAAGTCGATGCAACTGTTAAGAAAGCATATGGCTTCAGAAAAGCGGTAGAGTACGAAAGCAAGAAAGTTATGCTAATCCTTTATAAATCACTGGTTAGGCCTCGGTTAAAGTATTGTAACCAATTCTGGGCACCATACTTGAGGAACGATGCCAAGACCTTGGAAAGGATGCAGAGGAGATTTACCAAAATAATACCAGGGATGAAAGACTTGAGTTATGTGGAGTGACAAGAGAAGCCAGGATTGTTCGCCTTTGAGCAGAGATGGTAAAGGGGAGAATTAATAGAAGTGCTCCAAATTATGAAGGGTTTTGATAGAGTAAATAGAAACATAGAAACATAGAAAATATGTGCAGGAGTAGGCCATTCGGCCCTTCGAGCCTGCACCGCCATTCAATAAGATCATGGCTGATCATTCCCTCCTGCTTTCTCTCCATACCCCTTGATCTCTTTAGCCATAAGGGCCATATCTAACACCCTCTTGAATATATCCAATGAACTGGCATCAACAACTCTCTGCGACAGGGAATTCCACAGGTTAACAACTCTCTGAGTGAAGAAGTTTCTCCTCATCTCAGTCCTAAATGGCCTACCCCTTATCCTAAGACTTTGTCCCCTGGTTCTGGACTTCCCCAACATCGGGAACATTCTTCCCGCATCTAACCTGTCCCATCACGTCAGAATCTTATACGTTTCTATGAGATCCCCTCTCATCCTTCTAAACTCCAGTAAATAAAGGCTCAGTTGATCCAGTCTCTCCTCATATGTCAGTCCAGCCTTCCCTGGAATCAGTCTGGTGAACCTTCGCTGCACTCCCTCAATAGCAAGAACGTCCTTCCTCAGATTAGGAGACCAAAACCGAACACAATATTCCAGGTGAGGCCTCACCAAGGCCCAGTACAACTGCAGTAAGACCTCCCTGCTCCTATACTCAAATCCTCTAGCTATGAAGGCCAACATACTATTTGTCTTCTTCACCGCCTGCTGTACCTGCATGCCAACTTTCATTGACTGATGAACCATGACACCCAGGTCTCGTTGCATCTCCCCTTTTCCTAATCTGCTGCCATTCAGATAATATTCTGCCTTCGTGTTTTTGCCCCCAAAATGGATAACCTCACATTTATCCACATTATACTGCATCTACCATGCATTTGCACATTCACCTAACCTGTCCAAGTCAACCTGCAGCCTCTTAGCATCCTCCTCACAGCTCACACCGCCACCCAGTTTAGTGTCATCTGCAAACTTGGAGATATTACACTCAATTCCTTCATCCAAATCATTAATGTATATTGTAAAGAGCTGGGGTCCCAGCACTGAGCCCTGCGGCACTCTACTAGTCACTGCCTGCCATTCTGAAAAGGACCCGTTTATCCCGACTCTCTGCTTCCTGTCTGCCAACCAGTTCTCTATCCACATCAGTACATTACCCATAATACCATGTGCTTTGATTTTGCACACCAATCTCTTATGCAGGACCTTGTCAAAAGCTTTTTGAAAGTCAAAATACACCACATCCACTGGCTCTCCCTTGTCCACTCTGCTAGTTACATCCTCAAAAAATTCCAGAAGATTCGTCAAGCATGATTTCCCTTTCATAAATCCATGCTGACTTGGTCTGATCCTGTCACTGCTTTCCACATGCGCTGCTATTTCATTCTTAATGATTGATTCCAATATTTTCCCCACCACCGATGTCAGGCTATAATTCCCTGTTTTCTCTCTCCCTCCTTTTTTAAAAAGTGGTGTTACATTAGCTACCCTCCAGTCCATAGGAACTGATCCAGAGTCGATAGATTGTTGGAAAATGATCACCAATGCTTCCACTATTTCTAGGGCCACTTCCTTAAGTACTCTGGGATGCAGACTATCAGGCCCTGGGGATTTATCAGCCTTCAAACCCATCAATTTCCCTAACAAAATTTCCTGCCTAA
The DNA here is from genome assembly GCF_044704955.1 of Pristiophorus japonicus. Classification (NCBI taxonomy): domain Eukaryota; kingdom Metazoa; phylum Chordata; class Chondrichthyes; family Pristiophoridae; genus Pristiophorus; species Pristiophorus japonicus. Next base: position 28,509,574 of record NC_091996.1, on the reverse strand, counting down.
TAAGGATATCCTTCAGTTCCTCCTTCTCACTAGACTCAATAATGAGAAACTGGCAGGTGGGTCTGCAACCAGAGGGCGCAGATTCAAGATAATAGGCAAAAGAAACAGAGGGGAGGGGAGGAGAATTTTTTAACGCAGAGAATTGTTGTGATCTGGAATGCATTGCATGAAAGGGTGCTGGGAGCAGATTCAATAATAACTTCAAAAAGGGAATTGGAAATAGATTTCAAATGGTAAAATATGAGGGCTACGAGAAAAGAGCGGGGAATTGGGACTAATTGGATAGATCTTTCAAAGAGGCAGCACAGGCACGATGGGCCCAAAGGCCTCCTGTGCTGCAAAATTCTATGATTCATTCAATAAGTCGTTCCAAAAAAACATTTGACATTAAAGTATGAACCGTCCGACAATCCCTTGGAAAAAGTTGCTGGGGAGTTAATAGCACTTTACCTAGGTGTAAGAACGAATTGGGGAATGTCCCATTCAAAACATGGAGGCAGGTTTTGTATTTAACTCGATGGCTGGAAGAAGAGTTCTGGATAATGGGAGTAAATGGGAAACGGCTTGTAGCTTTGGAATCTATTCATTGGGAATGGCTTTGTCCGTTAAGTTCTATAGAGCATGAATGGATGGAAAATGATTCAGTTGGTTAAAAGCTTGGGGTTGGATTAGTCCTGGCTTCATCTTCACTCTGTGTATTAAAAACAGGCCAAAGAAATGTCTGTGATATGGGGCAGCCAGACTGGTCTTCATGCTTTCTCTACTGATGCCAGTTTTTTTAACATTAGAAACTCTCCCTTTATTTAAAGTTTCCTCCACACCATAATCAAAGAATATCCATGGGTTTGTCATAACATGGTGTAATGTATGTACTTGTACGTATGCTCACAGGTTTGTAGAGCTGTTGCATTGTGAGTGGTGCAGCCAGTCACGTGATCTTCACAAGACTTAATAAAACCCCAGTCACTTGGGTCCAGGTCATCCACGATGAGGTATGCAGTTGTGAACCTGGTGGATGAACTGGTAATGTGTAGTGTGATTGTTAAACCTTTGTTAATAAACCAACTCGTTCTTAATAGCAATGTGTTACTATGAATTCTTAAACAAAGAACCCATGAAGCAAATACATTACGCATGGAGCGTTGGAGAGTACAGATAAAAGTTTAAATCCATGTTTCCATTAATCAGCATATATGTCAAGCTGCTGATATTAACAAGATCTGAGTGTTGTGATTTAGGATTTATCCATTAATGAAGCAACAACACAAGGATCAGCCCTTCCCAAACCCCCAGTCTCACAAAATGCAAACAGAACAAGCCAAAAAATCATGTGGGGTTGACAACCATCTAATGTGGAACTGGACAAACCTGTTTTGGAGTTTGCAGCCCAATAATTTTAATATTTGAAAATTGGATAGTAGAAGTTTGGTTTTATGCCTGTTTGGAGAATGCTAATAGCGGCCTTGTTAATACAGCAAACTCCAACCCTGCCCCAATCTGGAGTCCGATCCTCTGCCCTACCCTACTCTGTATTAGTCTGAGCAAAGACACCATGTTGGGTAAGAGTGCTTCCTGTCTCTGTTGTGATCAGGCTATGTTCTCACACACGTACCTTTCAGAATGTGCAGACACTCTGCTATTGTTGTGTTCCACACTCTTACAGTGCAATCAGAGGACCCACTGGCGAAGAGCTTAGAGTCAGTAGAGAACACACAAGCCTTCACTGGGCCTGTAGAGTCGAAGCAACATACAGAATCTGTTCATACAGTATTATTACACAGTGTGCAGCATTACACAGCCAAGCAAACTCACAATTTCAAACAATTCTGACACAATTGCAGCACTAGAAAAATGGACCCGATTTTGCTAACAACGCATTAATTAGCAAACCCAAATAATGAGCCATTTCTAATCTGAGCATTTCTGTTGATGGCTCTCATCTATCAACAGTAAATGTGGTTACAGTAAACTGTTTTAAATTGGATTATTATTATTCATACATACTTTAAAAATTTCATTGGAAGAGTTTGTTTTTATGCTACCTTTTGAAAAATCCAATGCTCCTAAATCCATGCCCATCTTTCCCAGCCCTCCTGTTTGAATCCCTCCAATCAGGTTTCCGCCCCTGCCACAGTACCGCAATGTCTCTCATTAAAGTCATCAATGACATGCTTTGTGACTGTGACAAAGGTAAACTATCCCTTCCCGTCCTTCTCCACCTGTTTTCAGCCTTTGATACAGTTGACCATGCCATCCTCCTTCAATGCCTTTCCAATATAGTCCTGCTAGGTGGGACTGCACTCGCCTGGTTCCATTCTTATCTATATAATCACAGCCAGAGAATCACCTGTAAAGGCTTCTCATCCCACTCCCGCATCATTACCTCTGGTGTCCCGCAAGGGTCTTTCCTTGGTCCCCTCCTATTTCTCATTTACTTACTGCCCCTAGACAACATCATCTGAAAACACAGCATCAGTTTCCACATGTACGCTGACAACGCCCAGCTCTATCTCACTACCACGTCTCTCGACACCTCCATCATCTCTAAATTGTCAAACTGCTTGTCCGACATCCAGTTCAGGATAAGCAGAAATTTTCTCCAATTAAATATTGGGAAGACTGAAGCTATTGTCTTCGGTCCCCGCCACAATCTGCTTTTCCTAGCCATCGACTTCATCCCTCTCCCTAGCATCTGCATGGGATTGAACGAGACTTTTTGCAACCTTGGTGTCATACTTGATCCTGAAATGAGCTTCTGACCACATATCCATGCCATAACGAAGACCACCTATTTCCACCTCTGTAACATCACCCGTCTCGGCCCCAGCTCACCTGCTGCTGAAACCCTCATCCATGCCTCTAGACTTGACTATTCAAAGGAACTCCTGGCTGGCCTCCCACATTCCACCCTACGTAAACTTAAGGTGATCCAAAACTTGGCTGCCTGTATCCTGACTTGCACCAAGTCCCATTCGCCTGACCCACTTTTCAGCTGGTGCAATGCCCCACTCGGGTAGGAAACAGGACATCCCTTCTGTGCTGCAACTGCTGCCGCCAGCTTGCTGTGGGCTCCTTCCTGAGCTGCGGTGCCACAACAGCTCACAGCTATTTTCCAGAGCTTGTAGAAGCACACCAGCAGCGAGATTCCCTCCAGGACCTGCAGTAGCGCTCGAATTCCCACCCGTGAAGATCAATCATCAAAGTATAAGGCGTTTATCACAGCGGGTACTCGAAGCTGGTTTGCTGAACCTATAAATGTACCAGGTTCAGCAATGTGCAAACTGCAACTGCCAGCATACTCGGGGCTGAGATGACAATCAGCCCAACAATCTCATCAATGAGAGGAAATGTTATTTTATTAAATTAATGCCAAAGGTCCCCATTATTATGTATGTAGGCACCTAGTTAATGACTCCACGAGGCAAGGGTATGGTACTTAAACTGCGTAGACTGTAGACCTTTATTTGCAACTCCTCGAGTGAGGACAGAGCTCCCTTTTATACTGGGTTACCTGCAGTGTGTGGGTAACCCTTAGATCTCCAGCAGCAGCACCCTCTGGTATACAGGTAAGGTGTGTACAATGCAAAAGTACATTCAGTGTTACAGACATCATATAACAATACAAGCATGCATCCATAACACCATAACTATGGGTTTCCCCACAAGTGATAGAACTAGCAGAATTTCCATCAATGATGAGAGCAGATATTTATTCCACAATTAATCTGATCACACGGTATTTAATATCTTGGGTCCCACTTACAAATCTTGGGGATAGATTTCTCAGCTTGCTGCGTATTAGTGACGCCTGAGCAAAATTACAGCTCTTTATTCTGTTTACCATTTTAGCCAAATTGTACGTACGTTCTAAAAGAATGGATTTATGATTGTATTAGAAATAGCAATCAGAGCAAATCTTCTCCCATGGTATTAATGTGGTTTGTGCATTTTAAATGAAATAATTCAACAGCAAAGGAATCAGACAAGAACATTATTGATGACAAATAATCGTTTGAATAATATTCACTGAGCGACAAAGTACAAGCAGCTCAGACAGTATTAAACCATTGAAAAACTGAAGATCACAAAAATACATCCAATACAGGGTTGATCAATTATGCATGACCAAGGCTGCTATGAAATCCCAGATTATGGGTAGCTGTCAAGCCACAAATGTGTACAGAATACCTACAAGCGTGTGAAAGGTGTCACTGAAATCGCTTACCTGTGTGACCTTTTACTTTAGAGAGAAGTTTTCCATTTTCGACATTCCAGACATAAACGTTATGGTCACCTGAACCTGTTAATAGGAGCTGGCCATCATGAGAAAATGTGCACACGTTCACCTGCACAAAACAAAGCATTTCATAAGAAAGTACCAGGATCAGTTCTGGTTTATTTATTCATAGTAGATTTCCAAGCACGAAGAGATATTTTATTGTGCTTTGTCACAAAATTAGACTGAGAGTTATTACATAGAGTTACCTAAAAGGGACACCACAGAAACAGACCATTCGGCCCAACCAGTGTATATGTTCCACACAAGCCTCCTCGCACCGTACTTCATCTAACTCCTTCAGCATACCCTTCTATTCCTTTTTCCCACATGTTTATCTAGCTACCATTTAAATGTGTGTACTATTTGCCTCAACTACGCCTTACGGTAAGTTCCACATTCTAACCATTCTCTGAGTAATGAAGTTTATCCTGAATTCCGAATTGGATTTATTAGTGACTATCTTATATGCATGGCCCTAATATTGGTCTCCCCCACAAGCGGAAACATCTTTTCTAAGTTTCCCCTATCGAGCCCTTTCATAACCTTAAAGACGTGGAAAAAGAAGTATAATGGCAGTCAGTGGGGTTAATAGGTGGAGTTCAAAAGAATATGGCAAAGGCACTGACATTCGTGCTGTGTTGAAGAGTGGAAGGATACAGAAGGCCAGATTTGAAGTGTGAGGGAGGGGACCTCCTGGAGGAGGTTGCAAAGATAGAGTGGGATGAGACCATAGAATGTCAGGACAAAAATGTTAAACTCAATGGCACGTAATTTGCGGTCAGCGGCAAAGCAAAGGCCCCAAAGAATGCTGCTCACAGAGATCTCGCGATTACAGAACGCTGAAATCGATTGAACGTCAAAAAAGGCAAACTGCGGTGAAAAGTTTGCCTCCATCGATGTTCAATTGATTTCAGCGCTCTGTGATGGGAATTCCTAGTGCAGTGACAAACAGCCAACCACATTGCAGAATTCACACAGACAGGAAGCCAGGAAACGAGAAGCTTCTTTTACCCGCACGGTTTAATAATGTTACAGAGAGCAAAGTAAAGATTGGGACTCTCACATGGGGTCAAGGTAGAAGCTGAAATATCAGGAACAACATTTTAAAGGTTTTTTTTTTAATTGTAATTTTTAGCATAATGGAGAAATTATAGACACTCCACAAGTGCAGCCAGTGTCGGAGCACTGCATGACTGACCGCTACTTCAGGATTTCCACGTTTAGATCCTGAAGTTGCGGTCAGTTTCAGAGGGGTAATGACAATGAACACAAATTCTGGGCCAATGCGTAAGGGGACAGGGAGCTAGTGCAATTCAGCAGTGATGGGAGAGCAGGGCTCAGTGTGGGGCGGGATCAAAGCAGATGAGTTTTGGACCAGGTGAAATTTATGGAGGGTGAAGGATGGGAGGCCAGTAAGGAGAACATAGCAAAAATCAAGTTTAGAGATGACAAAAGCATGGATGGGGATTTTGACCATGCTTGGGATGAGGTGGGGACAGCAGTGGAAATTGTGGTGGGGATAGAATCCAGCAATCTTGCTGATAAATAGGATGTGGGTCATTTGCTCAACTCTGGAGTGAACAGAACCTCAATCTTTTGCATGTCTTGATTCAGTCTGAGAGTATGGCTGGAGAGAGGAAAAGGACCAGAGGTTTTGCCGAGTCGAACAATGCAACCTGAGTGAGCGGCAATTCATTTAGTATGGCATTAACAAAAATTGGCAAAAGCACTATTAAGATACTATTAAAACAATATTAAGATAAAACCAAAATACTGCAAAAGCTGGAGATTCTGAAATGAAAACAGAAAATGCTGGTTATCTCAGTTTTAAACTGAATTATTACCAAACAGAACTGCACAGCATGTTAGTTCTAGTTTTGGAACATAAGAACATAAATAGGAGCAGGAGTAGGCCACCTGGCCCCTCGAGCCTGCTCCGCCATTGAATACGATCATGGCTGATCTGATCATGGACTCAGTTCCACTTCCCTGCCCATAACACTTTATTCCCTTATCGTTCAAAAATCTGTCTATCTCCGCCTTAAATATATTCAATGGGCTAGATTTTCCATTATTTTTGCATGCGTACCACCCACTTAACGTCCATTTTAGCGCTGAAATGAGGTGTAACGCCCAGATATCGTCCATTTAGCCACAAAATGGAAACTGATGCCCATTTCTCGGTCACTTATCACCGAGCGTTACTTTCGGCACGTGCGTAACGCCAAGAAAAAATAATAACGCCCGCCCACTTTTTTGGGGTGGAATCATCAGAATGGGCGATCCCAACGGCCAAATATTGCCCAGCGTTACTTTCGGTACAAAATTAACGCCGAGATTTAATAATGCCGCCCAGCCACTGTTTTTTGTCGTAAAGATCACATTTGCCAAAACTAACGGCCAGTATATCGCCCATCCTTACTTTTGGCACCTCACACACATCTCACCGGCAATATCGTTCGCCGAAAAAACCGCTGTGAAAAAGTTGAACTAACAGGAACTACTCACAGTGGTATGGACGCCATGTTCTAAATCGCGGGTCGCATCATTTAAAAGGCTGCTCTGCTTCAACCTCGGGGGAGTTCGGATGTACTCTGGAGGTGTTTGGAGGTGAAGTGAACATCTGAACAAACATCTTATCATACTGTGGATGATTAGAATTTACGAGATGTCTTAGTGGGAACATTCACTCTTTGTGAACAATTGGAGGAAAACAGATAGCTATTGGAATGGGGCCTGTTATTTCTCACCTTCTCTTGATGACCACGTACATGCTGCAGACTCGAGATGGCAGAAAGTACATTCAACAGCATCATTATACCGAATGTAAGACGTGACAGACTGATGAGGAGGCGTTACACCCCCTGCAAGTACAGGGAGAAGCAGTCTTACCTCAACTTGTGCGACACCACCTGCCTTCGGAGACTGCGCTTCCACAAAAAAGTTATCAGTGAGATATGCCAGCTCATAAAGGGAGATCTGCAACCTGACAGCGACTGCACTGTCCGTCGAGGTCAAGGTCACCGCGGCACTGTCGTTCTATGTATCGGGTTCCTTTCAGGCCTCAGCTGGCGGCATTTGCGGTATATCTCACACATTACTGCATTAGACAGGTCACTGAAGCCCTGAACACACGCAGGATGGGCTTTATCAGCTTCCCTATGACAAGGGAGGCTCAGACTGAGAGGGCTTTACAATTCTACTGAATTGCTAACTTCCCCAAGGTGCAGGGAGCAATAAACTGTACGCACATCGTGATGCAGGCACCTTTTCAGGATGCAGAGGTTTTCAGGAACCGCAAGGGATTCCACTCCCTGAATGTGCAACTCGTTGTCGACCACCAGCAAATTATTATGGCAGTGAATGCCAAATTTCCGGGCAGCATCTATGATGCTCACATCCTGCGTGAGAGCACTGTATCTGACGTGTTTACCAATCAGCCACAAGGTCAATGCTGGATGCTTGGTGACAAAGGATATAGAAACATAGAAACATAGAAAATAGGTGCAGGAGTAGGCCATTCGGCCCTTCTAGCCTGCACCGCCATTCAATGAGTTCATGGCTGAACATTCAACTTCAGTACCCCATTCCTGCTTTCTCGCCATACCCCTTGATCCCCCGAGTAGTAAGGACCTCATCTAACTCCTTTTTGAATATATTTAGTGAATTGGCCTCAACAACTTTCTGTGGTAGAGAATTCCACAGGTTCACCACTCTCTGGGTGAAGAAGTTCCTCCGCATCTCGGTCCTAAATGGCTTACCCCTTATCCTTAGACTGTGACCTCTGGTTCTGGACTTCCCCAACATTGGGAACATTCTTCCTGCATCTAACCTGTCTAACCCCGTCAGAATTTTATATGTTTCTATGAGGTCCCCTCTCATTCTTCTGAACTCCAGTGAATACAAGCCCAGTTGATCCAGTCTTTCTTGATAGGTCAGTCCCGCCATCCCGGGAATCAGTCTGGTGAACCTTCGCTGCACTCCCTCAATAGCAAGAATGTCCTTCCTCAGGTTAGGAGACCAAAACTGTACACAATACTCCAGGTGTGGCCTAACCAATGCCCTGTACAACTGTAGCAACACCTCCCTGCCCCTGTACTCAAATCCCCTTGCTATGAAGGCCAACATGCCATTTGCTTTCTTAACCGCCTGCTGCACCTGCATGCCAACCTTCAATGACTGATGTACCATGACACCCAGGTCTCTTTGCACCTCCCCTTTTCCTAATCTGTCACCATTCAGATAATAGTCTGTCTCTCTGTTTTTATCACCAAAGTGGATAACCTCACATTTATCCACATTATACTTCATCTGCCATGCATTTGCCCACTCACCTAACCTATCCAAGTCGCTCTGCAGCCTCACAGCATCCTCCTCGCAGCTCACACTGCCACCCAACTTAGTGTCATCCGCAAATTTGGAGATACTACATTTAATCCCCTCATCTAAATCATTAATGTACAGTGTAAACAGCTGGGGCCCCAGCACAGAACCTTGCGGTACCCCACTAGTCACTGCCTGCCATTCTGAAAAGTACCCATTTACTCCTACTCTTTGCTTCCTGTCTGACAACCAGTTCTCAATCCATGTCAGTACACTACCCCCAATCCCATGTGCTCTAACTTTGCACATCAATCTCTTGTGTGGGACCTTGTCGAACGCCTTCTGAAAGTTCAAATATACCACATCAACTGGTTCTCCCTTATCCACTCTACTGGAAACATCCTCAAAAAATTCCAGAAGATTTGTCAAGCATGATTTCCCTTTCACAAATCCATGCTGACTTGGACCTATCATGTCACCTCTTTCCAAATGCACTGCTATGACATCCTTAATAATTGATTCCATCATTTTACCCACTACCGATGTCAGGTTGACCGGTCTATAATTCCCTGTTTTTTCTCTCCCTCCTTTTTTAAAAAGTGGGGTTACATTGGCTACCCTCCACTCCATAGGAACTGATCCAGAGTCAATGGAATGTTGGAAAATGACTGTCAACGCATCCACTATTTCCAAGGCCACCTCCTTAAGTACTCTGGGATGCAGTCCATCAGGCCCTGGGGATTTATCGGCCTTCAATCCCATCAATTTCCCCAACACAATTTCCCGGCTAATAAGGATTTCCCTCAGTTCCTCCTCCTTACTAGACCCCCCGACCCCTTTTATAACCGGAAGGTTGTTCGTGTCCTCCTTAGTGAATACCGAACCAAAGTACTTGTTCAATTGGTCCGCCATTTCTTTGTTCCCCGTTATGACTTCCCCTGATTCTGACTGCAGAGGACCTACGTTTGTCTTTACTAACCTTTTTCTCTTTACATATCTATAGAAACTTTTGCAATCCGTCTTAATGTTCCCTGCAAGCTTCTTCTCATACTCCATTTTCCCTGCCCTAATCAAACCCTTTGTCCTCCTCTGCTGAGTTCTAAATTTCTCCCAGTCCCCAGGTTCGCTGCTATTTCTGGCCAATTTGTATGCCACTTCCTTGGCTTTAATACTATCCCTGATTTCCCTTGATAGCCACGGTTGAGCCACCTTCCCTTTTTCATTTTTACGCCAGACAGGAATGTACAATTGTTGTAGTTCATCCATGCGGTCTCTAAATGTCTGCCATTGCCCATCCACAGTCAACCCCTTAAGTATCATTCGCCAATCCATCCCAGCCAATTCACGCCTCATACCTTCAAAGTTAGCCTTCTTTAAGTTCTGGACCATGGTCTCTGAATTAACTGTTTCATTCTCCATCCCAATGCAGAATTCCACCATATTATGGTCACTCTTCCCCAAGGGGCCTCGCACAACGAGATTGCTAATTAATCCTCTCTCATTACATAACACCCAGTCTAAGATGGCCTCCCCCCTAGTTGGTTCCTCGACATATTGGTCTAAAAAACCATCCCTTATGCACTCCAGAAAATCCTCCTCCACCGTATTGCTTCCAGTTTGGTTAGCCCAATCTATGTGCATATTAATGTCACCCATTATAACTGCTGCACCTTTATTGCACGCACCCCTAATTTCCTGTTTGATGCCCTCCCCAACATCACGACTACTGTTTGGAGGTCTGTACACAACTCCCACTAACGTTTTTTGCCCTTTGGTGTTCTGTAGCTCTACCCATATAGATTCCACATCATCCAAGCTAATGTCCTTCCTAACTATTGCCTTAATCTCCTCCTTAACCAGCAATGCTACCCCACCTCCTTTTCCTTTTATTCTATCCTTCCTGAATGTTGAATACCCCTGGATGTTGAGTTCCCAGCCCTGATCATCCTGGAGCCACGTCTCCGTAATCCCAATCACATCATATTTGTTAACATCTATTTGCACAGTTAATTCATCCACCTTATTGCGGATACTCCTTGCATTAAGACACAAAGCCTTTAGGCTTGTTTTTTTAACACCCTCTGTCCTTTTAGAATTTTGCTGTACAATGGCCCTTTTTGTTCTTTGCCTTGGGTTTCTCTGCCCTCCACTTTTCCTCATCTCCTTTCTGTCTTTAGTTTTTGCCTCCTTTTTGTTTCCCTCTATCTCCCTGCATTGGTTCCCATCCCCCTGCCATATTAGTTTAACTCCTCCCCAACAGCACTAGCAAACACTCCCCCGAGGACATTGGTTCCGATTCTGCCCAGGTGCAGACCGTCCAGATTGTACTGGTCCCACCTCCCCCAGAACCGGTTCCAAAGCCCCAGGAATTTGAATCCCTCCCTGCTGCACCATTGCTCAAGCCACGTATTCATCTGAGCTATCCTGCGATTCCTACTCTGACTAGCACGTGGCACTGGTAGCAATCCCGAGATTACTACTTTTGAGGTCCTACTTTTTAATTTAGCTCCTAGCTCCTTAAATTCATTTCGTAGGAACTCATCCCTTTTTTTACCTATGTCATTGGTACCAACGTGCACCACGACAACTGGCTGTTCTCCCTCCCTTTTTAGAATGTCCTGCACCCGCTCCGAGACATCCTTGACCCTTGCACCGGGGAGGCAACATACCATCCTGGAGTCTCGGTTGCGGCCGCAGAAACGCCTATCTATTCCCCTTACAATTGAATCCCCTATCACTATCGCTCGCCCACTCTTTTTCCTGCCCTCCTGTGCAACAGAGCCAGCCACGGTGCCATGAACTTGGCTGCTGCTGCCCTCCCCTGATGAGTCATCCCCCCCAATAGTACTCAAAGCAGTGTATCTGTTTTGCAGTGGGATGACCACAGGGGACCCCTGCACTACCTTCCTTGCACTACTCTTCCTGCTGGTCTTCCATTCCCTATCTGTCTGTGGACCCTTCTCCTGCGGTAAGACCAACTCGCTACACGTGATACTCACATCATTCTCAGCATCGTGGATGCTCCAGAGTGAATCCACCTTCAGCTCCAACTCCGCAACGCGGACCGTCAGTAGCCGGAGGTGGACACACTTCCCGCACATGTAGTCGTCAGGGACACTGGTGTTGTCCCCGTGTTCCCACATGGTACAGGAGGAGCATATCACGTGACCGAGCTGTCCTGCCATGACTTAACCCTTAGGTACACTTAAATTGGCGACAACAATGTTAAAAGTTACTGACTAATAAAGAAAAAGAAAAACTACTCACCAATCAGCAGCCAATCACTTACCACGTTGGCTGTGACGTCACCTTTTGATTTCTTTCTACTTCTTTTTTGACTTCTCTCAGCTGGAGCTGCACAAGTCACGCCTCTCTCGACTCCCGCGTCTCTCGACTCCCCGGACTGCTGAGCCTTTTATAGGCCGCTGCCTCTCTCGACTCCCGCCTCTCTCGACGCTCCCCGGACTGCTGAGCCTTTTATAGGCCGCTGCCTCTCTCGACTCCCGCCTCTCTCGACGCTCCCCGGACTGCTGAGCCTTTTATAGGCCGCTGCCTCTCTCGACTCCCGCCTCTCTCGACTCCCCGGACTGCTGAGCCTTTTATAGGCCGCTGCCTCTCTCGACTCCCAGCCTCGCCAGCTGGCTGATGACCCCCCTGCGTGAGACCCACACTGAAGCCGAGGGGCAATACAACGAGAGTCATAAATCCACTCGCAATATCGTCAAGAAAAGCATTGGAGTGCTTAAGCAGCGCTTTAGATGCCTGGACCACTCAGGAGGCGAGCTCTAATACCACCCTGAGCAGGTAGCTCAATTCATGGTGGTGTGCTGCATGCTGCACAACTTGGCTATCAGGAGGGGACAAGAATTGCCAGAAGGGTCTGACGGTCCACCTCAGGAGAGAGAGGAAGAGGAGGACGAGGAGATGGACGTTGACATTGGGCCAGACAATCAGGCTGACTCTGAAGCCATGTCCCCACCACCCTGTAGACCGCAAGAAAGGGCCCATGGTGGCATCATAGCTGCAAGGCTCTTATGTCAGGAGCTCATCGATGATAGCTTTGCTTGAAAGAACGTTGGTGGTATTTACAAAGCTGCAACACTGCTGGGTGTGCAGCTCATACATCAATGGTGTGCATCACCTTGGTGACAGTTAAACTTTAAGTTGATTCAAGTTAAGTGTAATTATACCCTTTGATGTTAAGGAATCACCAGTGTGTAACGGTGCAGCTATCTGAGCCAATGTGCAACAAGGTTATGTTAAATAAAAAACATTTAATCCGACCATTTGTCTGAAATCATAAGTATATCTGTATAAACCACCCCACCCCTGCCTACAATAACTTTATCACATTTACATCATTACAATGGTCCCCATTTCCCGCAATACAGAACACAAAAGCAAACCAACAAGGCTCTTGCCCTGACCCTCCCACAAAAATAGCAGCAGCAACCTTAAAATATGCTCCAGACAACACCTGCAGCCATGCACCTCACTTTTCTTTCCCCCCTCCGCCCCCTCCCCCCCCCGCCCCGCTTCTCCTCCCGACTTCTACCCCTTCCCCTTCCCATTCTGACTCCAAGCCACCTGGCCGAGGAGCTCCTCAGGTGCTGCTTCATTGGGGGGGTTGACAGCAGAACCGCTGCTTGGAAGGATACAGGAGAGGACTGTCCCGAGGTGGGAACGTGCTCCGAGCCAGAAGCAAGATGTTTCTCCTGACTCTCATGTGTCACTGGCAATGGGGGTGCGGCACCTTGGGGTGCAGTGCCACGCTCCGGGATGACTGGGAGCCCTCTGCCACCAGTGTTCCTGGCTAACAGCTGCAGGGCCTCCTCCATCCCTTCCAAGTTATGTATTATTTGTTGGACAAAAACTCGGTGCCAGCTACCTTCTTGGTGCTTGGTAGGCTTTTTGCTGCTGGTGAATCTCCCTAATGTCTCCCACAACAGCCAAACAAGCATACACCACACCCACACACGCTTTCAATCCTTCTCTGCTCCCTCTCTCTCTATGTCCTCTTCTGTGCATGTAATGATGACCCCTGACCTCCTGAATCGCGGGAAATGAGTGTTGCCATGCCATTGCTAAGGACGACGACACTTTACAGCAGAAGGTCAGAGAGATTTAACGCTAATGCCCATTTCAGATCGCTCGCGGTAATGCCCAATTTTTAAAATGGAGACTAGAGGCTTTGAAAATGGGCGACAAGCCGGCGATCTGAAAACCCATTTTTACCGCCCACGCCAGCAATAACGCCCATTTTTGAGAGATCTGCACAAAAGTGCAAAATCTAGCCCAATGACCCAGCCTCCACAGCTCTCTGGGGCAGAGAATTCCATAGATTTACAACCCTGTGAGAAGGAATTCCTCCTCATCTCAGTTTTAAATGGGCAGCCCCTTATTCTGAGACTCTGAAACTAGTTTTAGTTTCCCCTATGAGTGGAAATATCCTCTCTGCATCCACCTTGTCGAGCCTCCTCATTATCTTATATGTTTTGATAAGATCACCTCTCATTCTTCTGAACTGCAATGTGTATAGGCCCAACCTACTCAACCTATCTTCATAAGTCCAACCCCCTCATCTCCGGAATCAACCTCGTGAACCTTCTCTGAACAGCCTCCAATGCAAGTATATCCTTCCTTAAATACGGAGACCAAAACTGTACGCAGTACTCTAGGTGTGGCTTCACCAATACCCTGTACAGTTGTAGCAGGACTTCTCTGCTTTTATACGCTATCCCCCTTGCAACATCCAACATCCCATTTGCCTTCCTGATTACTTGCTGTACCTGCATACTAACATTTTGTGTTTCATGCACAAGGACCCCCAGGTCCCTCTGTACTGCAGCACTTTGCAATTTTTCTCCATGTAAATTATAATTTGCTTTTCTATTTTTTCTGCCAAAGTGGATAACCTCACATTTTCCCACATTATACTCCATCTGCCAAGTTTTTGCCCACTCAGTTAGCCTGTCTATATCTAGAAGTAGTAGTTTGCCAAGATTCTCCTTGGAACATTCCCAGTATTCCTCTCTTTGCCACCTAAATCTCTTAAGGAGGATATGGCCCGTTCTGTGAGTGACAGAAATTTCTCACCACAGCTACCTTCTTTTTAGCTGATGATAAAACAAAGCAAATCCTTTAGGAACAGACTCCTCAACGTCGACGGCTGTTTGCCCTCACTAACTAAACACCGTCTCTACAACAAATTGCTTTTGTCACAATCCAGCTGCTGAAAATTCTTACTTTGGCCTTTCAAGTTTCCGCTGTTTGTATTGGTGGCCTGGCACTATCACCTGGAAAGAGTACTTCAGTGGGTGCTTCAGAGTGAACAGAAGGAGTTTCAGGCTCAGATTCATTTTGTGGCGGTGATAACTCACTCAGACTGAATCAATGCTGGCCAGCCTGCTTTATGCTATATTTGTTTCGCCATTCAGACCTGACTGCTTGAACCATGCAGCCAGAAATTGCTGTGCGTTATCTGTGATGAATTCATCAGGGATAGCTCGAGTAAACATATTCCTAAGTTTTCCAACATATATCTGAATAATGTCAAGAAATCTAGAATAAGTCAATAACTACATGGACTACATGTGTGAGAGGAACTCTGCGGGTGGTTCAGTGTATAAATGTATGTTGAACCTATACATATCATTATGTTAGGCTGCAATTAGAGTATTGCGTCCAGTTTTTGGTACTCTCATTTAGAAAGGATGCCAAGGCCATGGAGAGGGTACAGAAGAGAATCCCAGAGATGAGAGGCTTTCGAGCCATTGTTACCTCTGGATATGACCATTCCAATGCGCTCCTGGCTGGCCTTCCACCTCGAGTCTCATCGCCGAGAGCATGCAGAAACCAAGCGCAGGCAGCGGAAGGAGCGGCAAACCAGTCCGACCCACCCTTTCCTTCAATGACTGTCTGTCCCACCTGTGACAGAGACTGTAATTCCCGTATTGGACTGTTCAGTCACCTAAGAACTCACTTTTAGAGTAGAAGCAAGTCTTTCTCGATTTCGAGGGACTGCCTATGATGATGGCCCTACATAAACATGAGGTCATCCAATACTTGGCTGCACCAAGTCCCGCACACCCATCATCCCTGTCCACGCAAACCTCCGCTGGCTCCCAGTTAAGCAATGCTTCGATTTCAAAATTTTCATCCTTGTTTTCAGATCACTCCATGGCCTCGCCCCTCCCAATCTCTGTAAACTCCACCAGCCCTACATCCTTTCGAGATCTCTGCGCTCCTCAAATTCTGCCCTCTTGAGCATCGCTGATTATAATCGCTCAACCATTGGTGGCCGTGCCTTCAGCTGCCAAGGCTCTAAGCTCTAGAATTCCCAGAGGTAAGCAAAGGTCATATATTTAAAATAATTAGCAAAGGAACTACAAGGGAAATGAGGACACATCTCTTGATACAGAGGGTGGTTAAGATCTGTAACGCATGGCCTGAAAGGGTGGCGGAATCAGATTCCATAGGAACTGTCAAAAGGCAATTGGATATGTACTTCAAGAAGTCTAATTTGCAGGGTTATGGGGCAAAAGTTGGGATGTGGGACTAAATTGGACATCTCTTTCAAACAGCTGGCACAGGCTCAATGGGCCAAATAGCCTCCTTCTGTGCTGTAAGATTCTGTGATTCTAGGTGTAACTCTTTTATATACATCTTTTGTCATATGCAAGTTGGAGAATAAGAATAACGACCAGATGGTAAATTTACTGATCTACTGTCACCAGACCATTAGAGCACAGGCTTGACCATAACATCGTCCATGCCTCTGATCCATACAGGAGGGCGGGTATTACTACAGCCCTGTAGACCATGAGCTTGGTGGTAGATTTGAGGGCCTGGTCTTCAAACACTCCTTTCCTCAGGCGGCCGAAGGCTGCACTGGTGCACTGGAGGCGGTGTTGAATCTCCGCATCAATGTCTGCTCTTGTTGATAAGAGGCTCCCGAGATATGGGAAGTGGACCACATTGTCGAGGGCCGCGCCGTGAATCTTGATGACTGGGGGACAGTGCTGTGCGGCGATGACAGGCTGGTGGAGGACCTTTGTCTTACGGATGTTAAGCGTAAGGCCCATGCACCTCAAGTCGCTGGAGATATATCACCAACGATGTTTCCGCAAGATCCTGCAAATCCCCTGGGGAGGACAGATGCACCAACATCAGTGTCCTCGCCCAGGCTAACATCACCAGCATTGAAGCACTGACCAAACTCGATCAGCTTCGCTGGGCAGGCCACATAGTTCGCATGCCAGACACGAAACTCCCTAAGCAAATGCTCTATGCGGAGCACCTTCATGGCAAACGAGCCAAAGGTGCGCAGCAGAAACATTATAAGCCTCAAAGCCTCCCTGGTAAAGTGAGACATCACCACTGACACCTGGGAGTCACTGGCTGAAGAAAGTGCATCAGGGAGGGCGTTGAGCTCTTCAAATCTCAACGCCGCGAGCGTGAAGAGGTCAGGCACAGGCAGCGGAAAGAGTGTGCGGCAAATCAGTCCCACCCCCCCCCCCCTTCCCCTGACGAATGTCTGTCCCA
This sequence comes from Pristiophorus japonicus, assembly GCF_044704955.1. NCBI lineage: Eukaryota > Metazoa > Chordata > Chondrichthyes > Pristiophoridae > Pristiophorus > Pristiophorus japonicus. The sequence goes on along the minus strand of NC_091996.1, from coordinate 28,492,428 downwards.
CCTGTGACAGGGTCTGTGGCTCCCGTATTGGATTGTTCAGCCACCAAAGGACTCACTTTAAGAGTGGAAGCAAGTCTTCCTCGATTCCTAGGGACTGCCTATGATGGATGATGATGACCATAACACCATCATAAGTAAATGATCATTTCAGGTAAAGGTGAGACACTTGAAGAGCGCGCATATAGGGGGCAAATTTCATTGCCATTTCCAGCAAATTTCTGGTGTGCAACCGGGGCAAGCGATTACTTGTGGCAGGAAAATATACAATAATTATTCGAAATATACAATAGATTTCTCAAAGTCTGAGGCTAACAAACAGTTACGTTGCCACCTACCTCTGCTTCATGCGAGGAAAAGTATTTCACAGAGAAGTTGTTCAAGTGTGAAGCCAATTTACTCCACATGGTCAGTTGATGCAGAGGATCTTTTGTTTTTGCATAATGCTTTCACCGGTGTCACCTGATCAGATTCGGCAGATTCTTGGCTGGCTGTGTGCGGTAGTTACATTCCTGCTGTAAATTATGAGACTTAATTCTTTAGTGGAGAATAGGGGTCATAGATTCTGGGGAGCTTCAGTTACCTGTGGGCTCACTGTGTGGTATCCAGAGTAAGGGGTGTGACTGAATTCAATATTCTCTGCCTTCCTCTGTATGTTTGATATTATCAAAAGATTGCAAGGAAATATCAAGTTACTTGTTAATCAGCAGTTTGACCCAATTTGCCAAATATATTACTTTTATAAACCATTGGTGGAGGAGATCAGAACAAGGGGCATAACCGTAAAATTCTAGCTAAACAATTCAGGAGTGATGTCAGAAAGCACTTTGTCACACAAAGCCATTGCCGGATGGGGAGCCAATGTAGGCCAGCGACACAGGGGCGATGGGTGAACGGGACTTGGTGCAAGTAAGACATTTGGCTGAGGTGAAGTTTACAGAGAGCGAAGGTGGGAGGCCAGGCTAGAGAGCACTGCAATAGTTGAGTCTGGCGGTAACAAATGCTTGGATGAGACAGAGGCAAAGATGAGAATATTACAGGGGTGGCAGTCTGGGTGATGCCGAGGGTATGAGGTCAGAAGCTGAGCTCAGGGACAAATAAGAGGCTGAGGTTCAGCCTCAGACTGTGGCCAGGGAGGGGGATGGAGTCGGTGGCACGGGAACGGAGTTTGTGGCGAGACCAGAAGATCCCAGGTTCATCGTTGGTCTGTACCAGGTTTTGCCAAATAGTAAATAGTTTTTGCACTTCAGAGTAACTCACTGTATGTGAAACACTTTGAGACATAAGAAGGGACTATATCAATGCAAATCGTTCTCAGCTGATCACAGCCAGGGCAACATTAAAGGGATTGATCTCATGTGCGGATAGCCTGCCGACACTTGGGGCAAAATTTTCCCTTTTTATAGAACCATTAGCACCTCTGGGGGGGGTGGCACTAACGGGGCGCAAAAGACTGATCTACTGTCTGGGGGAGTGGAGCACTACCACCTCCCGGGAAATTGTGGAGGCCATCAGAGGTCCGGCAGAGTGCAGTGCCCCTCCCCTTTAATCGAAGGGGAGGGGCGTTGAATCACGTGAGCGCTGCGTGGGGCATCTGCGTAGCGCTTCCTTCAGCACCCCAGATACCGAGGTTGCGCTCCACTTCCTTTGAGGGGCAGTAAGGGCAATTTCGCAGAGGGCACTAAAAGTCCTGACCCCAGGAGGTTACAGCCACCAATCAGGGCACAGGGAAATGTTGCCCCCTCGGTATCTTGACTCATACATCAAGAATGGCTATCTAGATAAACTAGTGAAGAGCTGCTGACACTCATGAAATCGTGTACAGTTTTGGTCTCCTAATCTGAGGAAGGACATTCTTGCTATTGAGGGAGTGCAGCGAAGGTTCACCAGACTGCTTCCCGGGATAGCAGGACTGACATATGAAGAAAGACTGGATCAACTCGGCTTATATTCACTGGAATTTAGAAGAATGAGAGGGGATCTCATAGAAACATATAACATTCTGACTGGACTGGACAGGTTAGATGCAGGAAGAATGTTCCTGATGTTGGGGAAGTCTAGAACCAGGGGTCACAGTCTAAAGATAAGGGGTAAGCCATTTAGGACCGAGATGAGGAGAAACTTCTTCACTCAGAGAATTGTGAACCTGTGGAATTCTCTACCACAAAAAGTTGTTGAGGCCAGTTTGTTAGATATATTCAAAAGGGAGTTAGATGTGGCCCTTATGGTTAAAGGGATCAAGGGGTATGGAGAGAAAGCAGGAATGGGGTACTGAAGTTGCATGATCAGCCATGATCATATTGAATGGTGGTGCAGACTCGAAGGGCCGAATGGCCTGCTCCTGCACCTATTTTCTATGTTTCTATGTACCCCAGCAACTATCAGTGTCTTCAGAAGAGAGAATAAATTTGGGAAAAGAAGACATCACAGGTTGGATATATCATGGTTAGATTTGGAGTAAACCCCCTCTCCATTGCTCCCCATCCTCAGACGAGCAGCGTGTTCTCCATTGCTGAGGCCTCTCTGAGTGAGGATGCAAACATGGACAATTTTGTGGTGTGGCTCAAAGTCCATTCAGAACAAGAATTGCTGAAACTAGCAGAGAGAAGAGAGCTTGCCCTTATTTGTCTGGGCTGGATTCGGGCCCGAGGTCCCGGGTCCAGGAGGAGAGTCGACAATGTCCCAACTCACTGCACCTTAGGCAGCGACTGCTGCTGACCAAGTTGAAGTAGTTGCTCATGCAGAGTCTAAGTGTTTTTTTTGGGTCATTCGCTTTGCGGGCTTGGGGGGAAAAAAGCCGGGAATGATGCGGTCCTTCGGGACTGTAGGGAAAAATCCAGAAAAGGAGCAGGCATTGTGTAAAACAAGTTGGGAAGGGAGTGGGCTCTTTGGATAAAAAGTCGGGAAGGGAGCAGGCTCTGTGGAAAAAAGCAGAAACAGCATCAATATCAGCTTCCAAATTAGTGCGCAGTACGTTTCTGCAGGGCTTCCGGTCATTGGCAGCAGTCACTCCGTAACATTACTTATTATAAAGGTTCCATAATTTGTGTAGTAAATTGATATTACCTTGTCTCTTCATTGTAATATTTGAGGGACTGGGTTTCAAAGTAAAATGTAACAGTCACTATGATGTCATAAGTGATGGTGCCTGTGGCAATCATACAATGTCATTGGGAGCCACTCACGTCACACGGTTATGGCCATGTGATGGATGTAAACTCTTAATGATGTTATAAACTTATGATCTAAATCCAAAACAACAGCCAGCATAAAACACTGGACAATTGGGCAAGGTGCGAGTGACTGCCCTTGACATCAAGGCAGCATTTGACCGAGTGTGGCACCAAGGAGCACTGCTAAAATTGAAATCAATGGGAATCAGGGGGAAAGCTCTCCACTGGCTGGAGTCATACTTAGCACAAAGGAAAATGGTTGTGGTTGTTGGAGGTCAATCATCTCAGCCCGAGGACATCGCTGCAGGAGTTCCTCAGGGCAGTCTCCTAGGCCCAACCACCTTCATGAATGACCATCCCTCCATCACAAGGTCAGAAGTGGAGATGTTCGCTGGTGATTGCACAGTATTCAGTTCCATTCGCAATTCCTCAGTTGATGAAGCAGTCCATTCCCATATGCAGCAAGATCTGGGCAACATCCAGGCTTGGACTGCTAAGTGACAAGTAACATTCGCAGCACAAGTGCCAGGCAATTACCACCTCCAATAATAGACTGTCTAACCACCTCACCTTGACATTCAGACGAATTACCATTGCCGAATCCACCATCAACATCCTGGGGGTTTTACCAGAAACCATTTACCAGAAACTTAACTGGAGCAGCCACATAAATACTGTGGCTACAGGAGCGGGTCAAAGGTCGGCTACTCTGTGCGGGTGGCTCACCTCCTGACACCCCAAAGCCTTTCCACCATCTACAAGGCACAAGTCAGGAGTGTGATAAGTGCAGCTTTAGCAACACTAAAGAAGCTCGACATCATCCAGGACAAAGCAGCCCGCTTGATTGGAACCTCATCCGCCACCTTCAACATTCACTCCCTCCACCACTGGCGCACCGTGGGTACACAGCTGCAGTGTACACCATCTACAAGATGTACTGCAGCAACTCGCCAAAGCTCCTTCAACAGCACCTCCCAAACCCATGACCTCTACCATAGCAGGACGAGGGCAGCAGGCACATGGCAGCACCATCACCTCCATGTTCCCCTCCAAGTTACACACCATCCTGACTTGGAAATATATCGCTGTTCCTTCATCATCGCTGGGTCAAAATCCTGGAACTCCCTCCCTGACAGCCCTATGGGAGTACCTTCGCTGTAAGGACTGCAGCGGTTCAAGAAGGCAACCCACCATGACCTGCTCAGGTGCAATTAGTGATGAGCAATCAATGCTGGCCTAACCGGCGATTCCCACGTCGAGTGAATTCATTTTTTTAAATGAGGAAGGGATTGAGCCGTTCCACAGGTAGAAAGAGACCAAACACACTTCAATGACAAGCTCACGTTAGCCATTGTTGGGTCTGATGACTCCTGTGGTCGTGGAATAAACCAGCTTTTACGGTGTGGAAATATCTGGCACTTTGATTTTTATTATCAATCATTTCCTGATTGTTCTTTCTCCTTCGTATTTGCATCTGAACCCAGCCCAGAATTATGGGATGAAAGTCTCCTTTCAATGCTGGCTGTCAGAATGCTTAAGTAAAATTAACTCTGTCCTCCCCAGCCGAGATACAAGTGGGATCCAAATCCAAAGCACAAAACTGCCTTTACTCTGGTGCCGATCAATGGAGGGCTCCTAATCACTTGATATGGAGAAGGCCCTATCCCAGTCCATTCTGCTATCCAGGCTGAAGGAGAATATGAGAGGTTAGGAGGACCGTTTACAGAGCAACACAATCTCGGCTGAACCAAGAACAGCCATGCCTCAGTCAAAGGTGAACAAAAGGTGGGTTGTATAATGTACTCCTCCCTCTGACTGGGGTGCAGGTGAAATAAATTTGTGGCCTTCAAAATCACTGCAGATGTGGTTAAATCCTATTGGTGGTTTAAATTATAAGCCCATCGTTGCCAAGCTCTGGGGAGGCATGGGGATGGTCAGATGTGTAAAACTGCAAATAGCTCATGGTGAACTATTTACTGAACTGCAGAGTACTGTTAGTATATTCGGCAAATATACAGGCCAGAAATAAATTGGTCAAGTTATTAATCTCACCGCAGCATAGAATCATGGCATGGCTACAGCAAAGAAGGAGGCCATTGGGCCCATCGAGCCCATTCCGGCTCTCTACAAGAGCACCTCAGCTAGTCCCCCTCCCCCGCCCTCTCCCCGTAGCCCTTCAGTTTCTTTTCCTTCAGGTACTTATCCAACTCCCTGTGTTAATCCCTATTTGATCATGTGTTAATATTAAATCACAAGTCTTTTTTATATTTAAAATAAGGATTCAAAAGTGTGTGGTTGAGGAGGGGAGGAGTTGGGAGGGAAAAATTCACACTTTTATTGATTCATTAACATAACATCCCGAGAAGCTTCACAGGTGCAGGGCAGATCCGTGTACGGGTCTGCTTCTTAGGCAGTCCCTCGGAGCTGAGGAAGACTTGCTTCCATACTAAAAATGAGTTCTCAGGCAATTGAAGAGTCCAATGCAGGACCTACAATCTCTGTCACAGGTGGGGCAGACGGTGGTTGGAGGAACGGGTGGGTGGGGGGGCGTGGGTTGCCGCACGCTCCTTCCCCTGTTTACGTTTGGCTTCAGCTTGCTCTCGGCGATGAGACTCAAGGTGTTCAGCGCCTTCCCGGATGCTTTTCCTCCACTTTGAGCGATCTTGGGCCAGGGATTTCCAGGAGTTGGTGGGGATGTTGCACTTTTGCAAGGAGGCTTTGAGGGTGTCCTTGAAACATTTCCTCTGCCCACCTGGGGCCCGCTTGCCGTGTCGAAGCTCCGAGTAGAGCGCATGTTTTGGGAGTCTTGTGTCAGGCATGTGGATGATGTGGATGATGTGGCCCGCCCAACAGAGCTGATCGAGTGTGGTCGATGCTGGGGATGTTGGCCTGAGCGATAACACTAACGTTGGTACGCCTATCCTGCCAATGGATTTGCAGGATCTTGCGGACCCAGCGCTGGTGGTACTTCTCCAATGTTTTGAGGTGCTTGCTCTACATAGTCCATGTCTCTGAACCTTAAGGAGGGCGGCTATCACTACTGCTCTGTAGACCATGAGCTTTCAGGTCCTGGTCTTCAAACACTCTCTTCCTCAGGCGACCGAAGGCTGCACTGGCACACTGAAGGCAGTGTTGGACCTTGTCATCGATGTCTGCCCTTGTTGACAGTAGGCTTCCGAGATATGGAAAATGGCCCACGTTGTCCAAGGATTCATCGTGGACTTTGATAACCGGGAGGTGGTGCTGTGTGGCGGGGCAGGTTGGTAGAGGACCATTGTCTTACGGCTGTTTAGTGTAAGGCCCATACTTTTGTACGCCTCGGTGAAGGTGGACAATGGCTTGGAGTTTGGCCTCTGACTGTGCGCAGACGCAAGCGTCGTCAGTGTATGTAGGTTGATGACAGAGGATGGGACAACTTTGAATCTAGCCTGGAGGTGGTGATGGTTGAACAGGTTCCCATTGTTTCTATAGTTTAGTTCCACTCCAGCGGGGTGCATGTTGAGAGTGAGATGGAGCATTGCAGCGAGGAAGATCGAGAAATGCGTTGGTGCGATGATGCAGCCTTGCTGGATGTGGAACCCTCAAAGCCTCCTTGATAAAGTGCAACATCCCCACTGGCACCTGGGAATCCCTGGCCCAAGACCGCCCAAAATGGAGGAAGAGTGTCCGGGAGGGCGATGAGCACCTCGAGTCTTGTCGCCGAGAGCATGCAGAAAGCAAGCGCAGACCGCAGAAGGAGTGTGTGGCAAACCAGACTCCCAACCCACCCTTTTCCTCAACCATTGTCTGTCCCACCTGTGACAGAGACTGTAATTCCTGTATTGGACTGTACTGTCACCTAAGAACTCACTTTTAGAGTGGAAGCAAGTCTTCCTCGATTTCGAGGGACTGCCTATGATGATGATGATGACTTTCCCACCCAAATTTGTATCGTCAGCAAAATTGGATGCATTACACTCGTTCCCTCATCTAAGTCATTGATATAGATTGTAAATAGTTGAGGCCCAAGCACTGATCCTTGTGGTACCCCACTAGTTACAGCCTGTCAAACCGAAAATGACTGTTTATCCCTATTCTCTGTTTTCTGTCTGTTAACCAATCCTCAATCCATGCTAATATATAACCCCCAATTCCATGAGCCCTAATTTTTTGTAATAACTTTTTGTGTGGCACCTTATCAAATGTTTTTAAAAAATCCAAATACACCACATCCACTGGTTCCCCCCTATCTACTCTGTTAGTTACAACCTCAAAAAGCTCTATTAGATTAGTCAAACACGATTTCCCTTCATAAAACCGTGTTGACTCTGCCCAATCATCTTATGATTTTCTAAGTGTTATATATGAAACTTGTATTTACTCTGTACAGCCACCAGAGGACTCATCCCCTGGAGTCCCAAGGGATCCCATAATCCCTTGGGGGCACAGGTATTTAAGGAGGCCTCATAATTTGGAGAGGCACTCTGGAGACCTGCATTAAAAGACTACGGTCACAATTTACTTTGAGCTCACAGTGTTCAGTCTGACTCTTTTTCCATACATAACAACTGGCGACGAGATACAGATAGCAACCCAAAGATGCAGAGAACAGTGGGCATCCTGGAGAAATTCTCAGAGGGAGATGATTGGGAAACTTTTGTGGAGCGACTCGACCAATACTTCGTGGCCAACGAGCTAGATGGGGAAGAGAACGCTGCCAAACGAAGGGCGATCCTCCTCACCATCTGTGGGGCACCAACGTATGGCCTCATGAAGAATCTGCTCACTCCAGCGAAACCCACGGAGAAATCGTACGATGATTTGTGCACACTGGTCTGAGAGCATTTGAACCCGAAGGAAAGCATTCTAATAGAGAGGTACCGGTTCTACACCTACAAGAGGTCTGAAGGCCAGGAAGTGGTGAGTTATGTTGCCGAGCTAAGACGCCTTGCAGAACATTGCGAATTTGAAGGACATTTGGAGCACATGCTCAGATACTTTTTCGTACTTGGCATTGACCACGAAATCATACTTTGCAAACTTTTGACTGTAGTGACCTCAACCTTGAGTAAGGCAATAGCGATAGCCCAGACGTTCATTGCCACCAGTGACAATACTAAGCAAATCTCTCAGCACGCAAGTGCTGCTACAAGTACTGTGAACAAAGTGATGTTGTTTTCGAATTGCAACGTACAGGGCAGGTCACAAATGCCTGCAGCTGCACGCCCGCAGATGTCTCAGAGCCCACCATCAAGGGTGACGAAATGCAAGGCCATTAACACCTTGTTGGCGCTGCGGGGGCGATCATCGTATCCATTCATGCCGATTCAAAGGGTACGTTTTCAAGGGCTGTGGAACAATGGGACACCTCCAACGTATGTGCAGGTGAGCTGTAAATCCTGTTAAACCTGCAAACCACCATGTTGCAGAGAAGGACAGATCCACGGAGGATCACGACGAACCAGAGCCTCAGACTGAGGAGACAGAGGTACATAGGGTGCACACATTCACCACGAATTGTCCCCCGATAATGCTGAATGTTGAACTAAATTGTCTCCCGGTATCAATGGAGCTGGACATGGGCGCGAGCCAGTCCATCATGGGAAAAAATACTTTCAAAAGATTGTGGTGCAACAAGGCCTCAAGGCCAGTCTTAACTCCAATTCGTACGAAACTAAGAACTTACACAAAAGAACTGATTCCTGTAATCGGCAATGCGACCGTAAAGGTCTCCTACGATGGAGTGATGCACAAGCTACCACTCTGGGTGGTACTGGGCGATGGTCCCATGCTGCTCGGCAGGAGCTGGCTGGAAAAGATACGTTGGAACTGGGACGACGACCGAGCGCTATCACCCGCTGATGACACTTCGTGTGCCCAGGTCTTAAACAAGTTCCCTTCGCTGTTCGAACCAGGCATCGGGAAATTCCAAGGAGCAAAAGTGAAGATCCGCCTAATTCTGGGGGCACGACCCATCCATCATAAGGCGAGAGCAGTACCGTACATGATGAGAGAAAGGGTAGAGATCAAGCTAGACCGGCTGCAATGAGAGGGCATCATTTCACCGATCGAGTTCAGCGAGTGGGCCAGTCCTATTGTCTCAGTCCTCAAGGGAGATGGCACTGTCAGAATCTGTGGCAATTACAAAGTAACTATCAATCATTTCATCCTACAGGACCAATACCCACTACCAAAGGTACGACCTCTTTGCCACACTGGCGGGAGGAAAGACGTTCACAAAGCTGGATCTGACTTCAGCCTACATGACGCAGGAACTGGAGGAATCATCGAACGGCCTCACCTGCATCAACACACACAAAGGTCTTTTCATTTATAACAGGTGCCCGTTTGGAATTCGATCAGCGGCGGCGATATTCCAGAGAAACATGGAAAGCTTACTGAAGTTGGTCCCGCGCACCGTGGTCTTCCAGGACGACATCTTGGTCACAGGTTGGGACGCAGTCGAGCATCTGCAGAACCTGGAGGAGTTCTTAGTCGACTCAACCACGTGGGGCTCAGGTTGAAATGCTCGAAGTGCGTTTTCCTGGCACCTGAAGTGGAGTTCTTGGGGAGGAGGATCGTGGCAGACGGCATCAGGCCCACCGATTCGAAGACGGAGACAATCGAGAGCGCACCAAGGCCACAGAACGTGATGGAGCTGCGGTCGTTTCTTGGACTCCTGAACTACTTTGGTAACTTCTTACCGGGTCTCAGCACACTGTTGGAACCACTGCATGTCTTACTACGAAAAGGGGACGAATGGGTTTGGAGCAAAAGCCAAATAAATGCCTTTGTAAAAGCGAGAAAATTGTTATGCTCAAACAAATTTCTTGTGTTGTATGATCCATGTAAGCGTTTGGTACTAGCATGCGATGCGTCGTCATATGGCGTCAGGTGTGTATTGCAACAAGCTAATGATTTCGGGAAACTGCAACCAGTTGCTTGTGCATCCAGGAGTCTGTCTAAGGCTAAAAGAGCCTACAGCATGATTGAGAAACAAGCGTTAGCATGTGTCTCTGGGATAAAGAAAATGCATCAACACCTGTTTGGGCTAAAATTGGAATTGGAAACTGACCATAAGCCACTCCACTCATATCCCTGTTTCCTGAGAGTAAAGGGATAAATACCATTGCATCGGCCCACATCCAGAGATGGGCACTCACTTTGTCCGCATGCAACTATGCCATCCGCCACATGGTAGGCACAGAAAACTGCGCCGATGCTCTCAGCAGGCTACCATTGCCCACCACGGGGATGGAAATGGCGCAGCCCGCAGATTTAGCCATGATTATGGAAGCATTTGAGAGTGAGCAATCACCCATCACTGCCCGGCAGATCAAAATCTGGACAAGCCAGGGCCCCTTATTATCTCTAGTCAAAAAATGTGTGCTACACGGGAGCTGGTCCAGTGTCCCAGTGGAAATGCAGGAAGAGATAAAGCCGTTCCAGCGGCGTAAAGATGAAATGTCTATATAGGCAGACTGCCTTCTGTGGGGGAATCGAGTAGTGGTTCCCAAGAAGGGCAGAGACACCTTCATCAATGACCTCCACAGTACCCACCCAGGCATCGTAAGGATGAAAGCGATAGCCAGATCCCAAGTGTGGTGGCCCAGTATCAGTGCGAACTTAGAGTCCTGCGTTCACAGATGTAATACATGCTCGCAGTTAAGCAATGTACCCAGGGAGGCGCCGCTAAGTTTATGGTCTTGGCCCTCCAAGCCATGGTCTAGGGTACACGTCGACTACGCAGGCCCATTCTTGGGTAAAATGTTCCTTGTGGTTGTAGATGCGTACTCCAAGTGAGTTGAATGTGAGATAATGTCAGCTAGCATGTCCGCTGCCACTACTGAAAGCCTGCGGGCCATGTTTGCCACACACGGCCTACCCAATGTCCTGGTGAGCAACAACGGGCCATGTTTCACCAGTGCTGAGTTCAAAGAATTCATGACCCGTAACGGGATCAAACATGTCACATCTGCCCCATTTAAACCAGTGTCCAATGGTCAGGCAGAGAGAACAGTACAGTTCAAGGCCTGAAGCAAGGCTTGAAGAGGGTATCTGAAGGCTCACTGCAGACTCGCCTATCCCGAGGTCTGCTTAGTTACCGCATGAGACCTCACTCGCTCACTGGGATCCCACCTGCTAAACTGCTCATGAATAGAGTACTTAAGACAAGGCTCTCGTAAGTTCACCATGATCTACATGAACAGGTAGAGAGCAGGCAGCTTCAACAAAGTGCATACCATGATAGCCCAAATGTGTTACGTGAGATTGAAATCAATGATCCTGTATTTGTATTGAATTATGGACAAGGTCCCAAGTGGCTTCCCGGCACTATTGTGGCCAAAGAGGGGAGCAGGGTGTTTCGGGTCAAACTTTCAAATGGACTCATTCACCGGAAACACTTGGACCAAATCAAACTCAGATTCACGGACTATCCTGAGCAACCCACCTTGGACCCTACCTTTTTTGATCCCCCAAAATACACACCAGTGGCAACCGGCACTACGGTTGACCACATAGCAGAACCCATCATCCACAGCAGCCCAGCAGGACCCAACACACCAGGCAGCCCAGCAAGGCCAACAAATAATTCAACAATACCAGCTTTCACACCAAGACGATCAACCAGGGCAAGAAGGGTCCCAGATCGACTCACATTGTAAATAGTTACACTATTGACTTTGGGGGAGGGGGGGGTGCGGGTGTTGTTATATATGTAAACTTGTATTTACTCTGTACAGCCACTAGAGGGCTCATCCTCTGGAGTCCCAAGGGATCCCATAATCCCTTGAGAGCACAGGTATTTAAGGAGGCTTCACATGTTGGAGAGGCACTCTGGAGACCTGCAATAAAAGACCGTCACACTTTACGTTGAGCTCATAGTGTTCAATCTGACTCTTTCTCCATACATAACACTAAGTGCCTCTGTTTAAGATCTTATCCAAAAGATGGCACACCTCTGATTGTAAAATACTGAGGGAGTGTTGCACTGAGGTGTCACTAGAATAGGGCTCAAGTGTCAGAAGTGGGACTTAAACTCATAACCTTCTGACTCAGAGGCAAGATATTGGAAAACAACATTGCATCATAAAAGTTGACTTGAAAGTGTGACCAAAAGCCATGACAATATGAGGGAGGGTTTGTGCCAACACAAGATGTTTTTCATTTGTATATGTGAGAGTTGCCCAAATAATCTCTCTAACTTCATTAAAGTGGTGTGCATAAGTAACTATTAAAATATTCTTAAAGAAGGACAAGACTTCTTTTTGAAAGCTCTTGGTGTTGCATCATCCATGTTGATAATAGATTCAGTTTGCCTTTGTTACTAACAGTCCCAACTCACAAGTTCCTGCAGTCAGAAGGGTATCAACAGAAAATTGACAACTAGAGACAATGTCCAATTGACCCTAGGGAAAGAAAAAAAAAGTCATTATTCTTCAAAGAAGGAGGTCCCAATGGTCAGATCACAGTAGTATGTTACATGATTAGAAACAGATCTGTTCTGTACAGATCTCCTGATGAAAGGTTCACTTTTTTTGGTGGTAGTGGTAGAGAATGAGAATTATCAAATATTCGTGATTCTATCATAACAATCTCAAATTAAGATACAGATCTCATTTAAGATGTTTTTCCAAAAGTCATTTGTAATCACGTTAAACTGACCTTTCAATATCTAAATAATGCAACTGCTTATCATAATCATATCAAATAGCTACACTACAGACTGGGGCGTATTACCTGAAGGGTCTTATGACATTTTCCATCTTCACAATCCCACATGTAAATCTACAAGTAAAGATGAGGAGAATAAGTCAGGCCCGCAGACGGTGGAACACAAGAATTCCAAACCTTCGCGTTATACCATTTTATCATCTGCTGCTGTCACCAGTAGAATTCCATCCAGAGAGAATGAGAGGGCCATCAGCCGGCCGGTGTGGTTCCCCAGGAGAAAGATCAGATGCCCATTCCTTGGATCCCATACACGTACAGTCTTGTCCCAGGAACCTGAAGCCTATGAAACAATCAGAAGAGGCATATCTGACAAAATTGGTGTTTTGAGTAATATTTTGTCAGTCCGTATGTGACGCGTTTTCTGCAAGGTTTTGGATTTTGTTTTTCTAATTCCCCTCCTGAAGGCACTGACTCATTGGGGTAAAAAATTCAGGTCTGCCTGAAATGGGTCGCACCTACCGCTTCTGAAGTGTTTTTTCCGCCCCGTTGGATGAGGTGGCCTCTTTCGCGAAATTCAGCTCTTTGTCGTTTTTTTTTTAATGGACCGGAAGTCGGTCATAATGGGGGCGGAAGTGGAGGCGGTAAGCAGAAGATCGACCACAAGAGGGCCGGAAGTGGAGGTGGGACAGTGTCACCGCCTCTGTCAATCATCAGCGGAGCGGTGATGACCCGTGTGCGTCACCACAGCTCCCACCTTCACTCAAAGGGGAGAGTCGCTGCGAGCTCTGCGAAAATTTTACTTAGGTCCACCGGACCACCGGGGAAGGTTTCAGCCGGGCCAGCAGCCTGGCGCCCAAGAGTTGGTGCCAAGCTGCCTGTTGGCGGCCCGGCCAAACCTGGGGCACATTTGTCCGGCCGATCAGGAAGCAGAAAACAAGGTGCACGGACAGAAAAAGCTGTCGGGGGCACCGCTCGGCGGATCGAAGATTTTTCAAGCTGAATTTAGATGGAGGTGCAAGAGAGCGGCAGTGCACCCTTTGATGACGCACTTAGGACCGGTCGGCAGCAGCAGGACGGGAGTGGGAACCGCCAGAAAATCCACCACCGTGAATTTTGCTCGCGGCGGCCGCTGCTTTCTGCTAGTAAGAGGCCTTTTCGGGAGGCTGATTTTCGGCCCCATCTTGTGGATTGATTATACCAGTAACTCCAGTGCATTGTCCAATCGACCATCATTAATTTGCAAGCCTATGGAGAGTGCGTTGGACCATTCTAACTGAACCTGATCCTGTTTCCACCTGGTGTTTACACATACATTTTCCAACATAAGTCATCAGAAGTAGGAACCAGACTGACTTCCTTCATTAGCCCAGCAGCGCCAAAGAGAATTGCAGGGCCCCCTCTGTCATCCTGGCTAAGATCTGGTAGTATAGCTTAGGCCAGAGACCTTCCTAGTCTGTATGGCTCAGTACTACACCACACGTTGGATTAGACACTGAGCCAGTGAGGGTGCCCTGGTCATTTTTTATACCCCAGTTTCTATTTAATTTCACCACTCAGCTTACCAGCATTCCAATTGTAGAAAACGCAACACAGCTCACATTGCCTGTGTGACCTTGCAAAGTACTTTTCTGTGTCCTTTTTCGTACATTCCACAACTTTACTGTATAATCCCAGGATCCTGTGGCCTGTAAGAAGAACAACTGCTTACTTGAAGGAATCTCTAAGATCCAGCACTGAAAAACATGGCCTGGAGAGTTTTACAAGAACAACTGTAGTTACAGCTCCACTCCATGCTTCATGGGCGAGCAAAGACAGCAAGTGTTGCTCGGCCCTTTGGTTGGATTACATTACAGCCAAGCACAACTCTGTCCATATCTGAAATCCACACTTTCCAAATGTGGTCACTGGAGAACACTGAGGAGTGGGAATTCTGGTTCATTCTTACGAGTAGTTTTAAGTCCATCCTCCACTTCTCCCTCCACCTTAAAACACCTCCGAACCCATCTATTTGAACAAGCTTTCATACAGCTTTCCTAAACCCTGCAGTATCCATGTCTTTATTCCTTTTATCTATTTTTAGTCTTTTTTTCCCACCCTCCCCCTTGAGACTTAAGTGTCAGCTTTGGTTCAGTGGGCAATACACTCACCTCTAAGTCAGAAAGTTGTGGGTTCAAATTTCACTCCAGGGACTTGAACACGTAATTCTAGGCTGACACTCCAGTGCAGTGCTGCACTGTTGGAGGTGTCGCCGTTCGGATGAGACATCTAAGGTGGGTGTAAAAGATCCCATGGCACTGTTTCGAAATAGAGCAGGGGAGTTATCCCCGGTTTCCTGGCCAATATTTATTCCTCAATCAACATAACAAACAGTTTATCTGGTCATTAACACGTTGCTATTTGTGGGAGTTTGCTGTGTACAAATTGGCTGCCGCGTTTCCCACATTTTAAAAGTGACTACATTCCAAAAGTACGTCATTGACTGTAAAGCGCTTTGAGACGTGAAAGGCGCTATATAAATGCAAGTCTTTCTTTTTTCCACTATGTTAAAAGGTGCTTTATAAATTATGTAATGCTCGGTGCACTGGGTATAATTGGAGTTACAGTATAACAGTGAAGTAAAACGAGTTACCAAATATAGTCCATTGAATGAAAAGGCACTGGTTGTGATGACACTCTGATGTCCAAGGAATGACATCCTGATGTCGCCTGACTGTTTAAAACAAAAGATGACTTTAACTGGCTTAGAGTTATACATCGACTGGTACAGGAGCAGTGAAAGAATAGACTCCACAAGTATTTATGTCCCATACATAAAATGGCAACTGGGCTAATTTATACTTTTGTCACAAAACCATAACTATAATTTTTAACATCACTGTCCTCCCTGAATTGATTCAACAATCAATTCCATTGGCTTGTGGTTTTAAAATGAATAGAATTGCAAAATTCAATTCCCAAATTTCCTAGGTAAAAGTCCCAGAATCTCGTGTAATAAAAATACAATTTTGACTTACTCGGTCACAGTAAACCCTAATTATACAGAATGGAAGATTTTATTCATCCAGGTAACTCTTACCAGCATTGTACTACGTCTTGAGACTAAATACATGATTACATTACAATGCACTGAAGCAGTGCTATTCCCTTCCATCAGTCAGTAACAGTACAAGGTGACGCACTATTACTGCTCTTCAATTGTCGAAGGCTAGCCTCATTGTTATCTTCCACTGACACCCTGTTGGTCTGAACCAGTTTCAAAGCCCATCACTTTCCCACAGAAAAGGCTGTGTGGAGGAGAGGGATCTTATGGGGAGTGAAAACAAAGGAATAAATCAGTAAAATACTCATTCCAAAGTGTTTCAGCCCCAATGTAGGTAGGGTACATCCTATGGGGAGACAGCTTGTGTTGTTTATCAGGCAAACAGAAAATCTATGATACTGATTGCTCAGTTGTTCGGTTTGGAACCTGTTAAGTGTAATAATTGTATTCTGTGCATCCCTGACATCCCACTAGCCAAAAAAATATCCGCTCACCTCGTAAATGCAATTGAGCCATCATCACCGAACTTTTAGTAATGAAATATATTGTTGAATTATAATTCAGGGAATAACTTGCTCTTTCTATCTTTTCACTGGGAAAATTAAAGCGTTTTGAAATTCATTGCAGAAACTGACAAACAACAAGATATCTGTTATGTCTATAATGCACTTATGAATGATTCCATGAGGCAATGTGTTGTACTCAAACTGTAGTGACCTTGGTCCTTTATTCGTAACTCCAGAGTGAAGCACAAGCATGGTGGGCAGTCTTTTATACTGGGCTCAGCAGGTGACCCTCAGGTCTCCCATCGCAGGGCCCTCTGGTGGACAGTCTCTGCCACAGGGGCAGAAAACCCTGGTCTCCACCAGTTGCACCCTCTAGTGGTGCCAGCATAGTATATACACACTGTAACTCGTATTGATAGTACATCAGGTAACAAGTCTCCATCTTATGGAACTATACAGTGACTATACAGAGAGTATATCTATAGTCTGCATATATAAGAGTTTCATTGCATTTGTGTTGTAAAACAGCTCGTGATTGCTATCTCATCAATGGAGGCCTTGGGTTCATGCCCACAACAATACTGGAGGTCCTGGGCGACTGCCTCATTTCTACTGACTTTTGACTGATACCCAAAATGTTGAACAGCTCTACCCGCATTTTAACTCTTTCAACATACATTTTAGGATTGAATTTTAAAGAAAAATGTAACAGTTAATTGGACGAGTAATTTTCCAGCAGGCCTCCATCATCTAGAATAAAATCAAACGGTCCGAGTTCTGATTGGCAGCATATGGTGACTGGTTAGTGCACAGAGAGCAGGTTAACAATAGGGCTGGGACAGGACCACCATCATCATCATAGACAGTCCCTCGGAATCAAGGAAGACTTGTTTCCACTGTGAGAATGAGTCCTTAGGTGGCTAACCAGTCCAATACGAGAGCCACAACCCCTGCCACAGGTGGGACAGACAGTCGTTCAGGGTAAGGGAGGGTGGGACAGGTTTGCCGCACGTTCTTTCCGCTGCCTGCGCTTGTTTTCTGCATGCTCTCGACGATGAGTCTTGAGGCGCTCAGCATCCTCCCGGATGCACTTCCTCCACTTAGGGCGATCTTTGGCCAGGGACTCCCAGGTGTCGGTGGGGATGTTGCACTTTATCAGGGAGGCTTTGAGGGTGTCCTTGCAGCGTGGCGGCCTAGCCCAGCAGGCTGAGCGGCCCCCGGTCTGCTAGCACCATTAGAGCAGGCCGGGGAGCGGAAGGAGCAGCGTGAGATCATACCACTCCAGGGAGCAGCACTTGCTGGATCAGGAGAGCAACGGCAGCGAAGAGGGACATCACCAAGATCCAGGTCGGTGATTGGAGCGTGGGCAGATACAGCAGGAGCGGTGAGGTCAGGGTGAAGAAGCGGCGAGAGATTGTAGAGGGACGTGATCGGGGCCCAGGAGAGGCGTGAGTTCGGGGCCCGGAAGAGGCGAGGGCCCAGGGGCAGCATGGGCCAGCCCACACTGTGATATGTGTGCGCACTAGGTCCGTGCAGCAGAGCTGGTCTCCAGTCGCAGTGTGGGCTGGTTAATCCTTGCCACTGGACCAAGACCTAGCTCTGTCAGACCCGTGTGGTGGCTGGTGTGCAACGGCCACCCCACGGTAAAAAAATCCACGCACAGGCATCTTCCACCCTTCAGGATTTAGTTTGGGACCTAGAATTTAATTGAAACACCTGTGAACTTTTTGACGTGGAAGCAAGTCAGCCTCGATTCGAGGGACTGCCTATGATGATGATGTAACGTTTCTACTGGGACAGGACCAACATTGTTGGGGGTGAGGGGAGTGGTGACTGGAGAATACAATGATGAGAAATATAATTAAATTAAAAGGCCTACAGCTAACCTCTGGATCCCACAGAACAACTGTATAATCCCAGCCTCCAGACACGAGCAGACTTGAATCATGGTTGAAGCAAATGGTCTCCACACTCTTACTGTGTCCTACGAATAACAACAACGCAGCTTACTGGACCGTGTTAGAGATTAGTGTTCAAACAACATCAATGAAATAGTGCTCTGTGGCGTGGGTTGGAGCACATTACAATCAGTTTTCGTACGACGTCAAAACTGAATGCTGAAGCTAAAATTCATTGGCTAAATCCCAAATCAGTAAGTTAACATTGGGCTAAAAGTTCTAGTACGCTGGAAACCTGCCGGTAACAGCACCGGCCAAGGTTAATGGTTACCCACCAAGAGAGTACATTTTGGTGCTCCCTGCTAAACAACCTCAGCGGGACGTTGATTCTGTGGTGTAATGTGTTCTTTCCAGCGCTAAGCTCAGCAGGAGGCTGAAGGTTGCGACTGTCTCCCGCTTGAAGTGGAGTAAAACAGGGATGAAAGGAGCGAACCTGTAGGCCATGTGCGGAACAGTTGCCAAACTTGCTACAAAAATATTACCTGCCACCCAATGTTTATTGATTCTGATTAAAATACACCCTCCCCCTCCGCCCCCCCCCCCCCACCCCTGCTGAGCACCTCGAGTCTTGTCGCCGAGAGCGCGCAGAAATCAAGCGCAGGCAGCGAAAAGAGCGTGCGGCAAACCAGTCCCACCCTCCCCTTCCCTCAACGACTATCTGTCCCACCTGTGACAGAGACTGTGGTTCTCGTATTGGACTGTTCAGCCACCAAAGAACTCATGTTAAGAGTGGAAGCAAGTCTTCCTCGATTCCGAGGGACTGCCTATGATGATGATGATTGATTCTTTAATTAGTTCATAAAAATGAATGCATCTGCATTCTCCATACCACTAATCTTTCCCCAATGGTTACTCTTGAAAGTGTTTAAATGTGCAGTAATCGTGCCAGCTTTTAGTGGGTCTGTCATACGCAACACAAAATTATTATTTGGTAAATAATTGGTTATGGAATTTAGAATAAATTAATTAGAACTCCTTAAAATCTTAAGCTGTTGAGTCTAGATTTGCTAGGGGGTGATGTACTGATGACACTATCATAATGATAAAAAGGATCTTAGCAGAGATGATCTTCAAATGTTGCAATGGAGTTCTAGCCAAACTGATACTCTTTAGGAATTCATTTTTTTTATTTGCTGGGAATCCATCGAGTGATTGCAGTTTTGGGCAGGTGTTCAGTTCTGAACTAAAAGCTTGTTCCACAAGCTTTCACCCATTGATTTAGTGACCCACAAACACTGTAGGCTTCCCGGTAAGCCACCAGAAAATGCAACCGCCCTGCCGAAAATGGCGGTCTCCGCAGGACCCGCCTGCGGCGGGCGATTGTGCGGCGGACGCCATTGCCCCCCCTCCCCCCCCAGGTCTGGCGATAACGGGTAGCGGTAAACCCCAAAATTTTTAGACCATTGAGTTTATTATCATCAGCAAATTCTGGATATCTGGATTTTATTTTATTTTTATACTGATTTGTGCCTGATCTAAACTTCATAGCAGCAGCCCTGATACTGATGAAAGATTCAGGGAATGTGTGATTATTTGCAGGAGAATATTAAAATTGTTTTCTTCCTTTATCATTAACCATAGTCTGATGAATTGATGACATCATGAAAATGGAAACGTACTTCATGAAAGGTTTTGCATTTCAGGCTAAGTTATGCACAAAACTATGTTGTTGCCCTCTATTACCCTTTCTCCGACCTCTCATACGAATCCCAGTCTCCTTCGTGCCACTCCTAACTTCGATAATAACATGTATTGCCTCTTGCCTTAAATTTCTTCTCATTTTGCCTTTCATCCATAATTGCGCCTCTTCTAAATGTGCAGCTGTATATTTTCCAGAGGTTTCTTTGTTTTTGAAGGTGTTTGTTGCTGTCTCTCAATGATATTGAAGAAATAATTAGGCAATAGTTGATCTCCATGGAGTTGCTTGTGGACAAAACAAAGAAAAGGCTCTCGTCTTGTGTCGGTCTCACTGTTTGTCTCCCACCATCCAGTTCCTTTTGTTTTCCTCTTTCTGTCTTTCTCTTCATAGAATCATATAAATTTACAGCACAGAAGGAGTCCATTCAGCCCATCATGTCTGTGCCGGCCAACAACGAGCTATCCAGCCTAATCCCACTCTTCATTCACTCTTTCTGAACTATATCCAGAAAAACCGCATGTTTGATGTAATTTCCTGCAATGATCTCTGAATGGATCATTAGACAGCTCCTTGAGTAATGTGTCCAATTTTGGTCACCAAGGCTCTACATTCAAGCCAAAATTCTGCTGCCTGTCCTAACTCTCACCAATAGAGGGCAACAACATAGTTTTGTGCATAATTTCAACCATCAACCTTGAGCGTCTGACCTACATTGGCGCCCGGTTAAGCAATGCCTCTTTAAAAATGCTCATCCTTGTTTGCAAATCGCTCCATGGCCTCACCCCTCCATATCTTGGTAATCTCCTCCAGCCCTACAACGCCCCCCCCCCCCCCCCCGAGATATCTGCACTCCTCTAATTCTGGCCTCTTTGCGCATCCCTGATTTTAATCGCTCAACCACTGGTAACTGTGCTTCAGCTATAAGATACTAAACGGTATAGAAAAAGTAAACCTGGAGTACTAGTTCAAGGTAAGTTATGACAGTAGAACAAGGGAGCATAGAGTAAATCTGATGAAACGTCAAATTATGACTGAGTTCAGGAAACAATTCTTTGCACAGTGATCAACATGTAGAATGGTCTTGCAGTAAGTTCATGGATACAAACACCCCTCAGTTTCATTCAGGTCCAGCTGGATGATATGACAGGGAGAGGAAATTTACAAGAACAATGTCAGAGATGAGGGACTTCAGTGGAGAAACTAGAGAAACCAGGAGTGTTCTCCTTCGAACAAAGGTGGTTAAAGGGAGAATTAATAGAGATCTTTGAAATTATGTAGGGTTTTGATAGCATAAGTCTGATCTTGCCATTTGTTGCTTGGAAAAGGATGCTGGGGAATTAATTGTATTTTATCTTGGTCTAAGAATTAATTGGGGAATATCCCATTCAAAACATGGGCACAAGTCCCGCAAACCCCCAGACCCACAAAATGCAAACAGAACAAACCAGAAAATCATGTGAGGTTGGCACCCATCTAATGTGGAACTGGACAAACCTGTTTTGGAGTTTGCAGCCCAGTCATTTGAAAATTGGATAGTAGAAGTTTGATTTTATGCCTGTTTCGTACATGCCAATAGCGGCCTTGTTAATACAGCAAACACAAACCCTGCCCAAGTCTGGAGTCCGGTCCTCTGCCCTACTCTACCCTGTATGAGACTGAGCAAAGACACCATGTTGGGTAAGAGTACTTCCTGTCTCTGTTGTGATCAGGCTATGTTCTCACACACGTACCTTTCAGAATGTGCAGACACTCTGCTATTGTTGTGTTCCACACTCTTACAGTGCAATCAGAGGACCCACTGGCAAAGAGCTTAGAGTCAGTAGAGAACGCACAAGCCTTCACTGGGCCTGTAGAGTCAAAGCAACATACAGAATCTGTTCATACAGTATTATTACACAGTGTGCAACATTACATTGCCAACCAAACATGATTTATACAATTCTGACACAAAAGCAGTGCTAGAAAAATGGACTCGATCTTGCTAACAATGCATTAGTTAGCAAACCCGAAAAATGAGCGATTCCTAATCGGAGCATTTCTGTTGATGGCTCTCTCCTTTCAGCTGTGGCTACAGCAAACTGTTTTAAATTGTTTATATTGCACTGAATGAGAATATTTTGGCATCTGGAATAAATTACGATCTTCACTTGTTCAGCAAACCGAATAATCTTCCAACCACCCCACTTCTCCCAACTATACATATATATGTTCCGGAGCCATAGAAATAAAACTGTACAATTCAAGTGCCATTATAGTTAAAGTTGTAAATTAGAGGGATATCTGCTACACACAGAGAAGTGTGCACAGAGCTGAAAAATCTGCTAAACCAATTGGCAACGGGAATTTGATGAGAATGGGAATTCGGTGCAGAGGGGAAAGGAGGTGGTAGAAACATAGAAAGTAGGTGCAGGGGTAGGCTATTCGGCCCTTCGAGCCTGCACCACCATTCGATATGATCATGGATGATCATGCAACTTCAGTACCCCATTCCTGCTTTCCCTCCATACCCCTTGATCCCTTTAGCTGATAGGGCCACATCTAACTCCCTTTTGAATATATTTAACGAACTGGCCTCAACAACTTTCTGTGGTAGAGAATTCCACAGGTTCACAATTCTCTGAGTGAAGAAGTTTCTCCTCATTTCGGTCCTAAATGGCTTACCCCTTATCCTTAGACTGTGACCCCTGGATCTGGACTTCCCCATCATCGGGAACATTCTTCCTGTATCTAACCTGTCCAATCCCGTCAGAGTTTTATATGTTTCTATGAGGTCCCCTCTCATTCTTCTAAATTCCAGTGAATATAAGCCTAGTCGATCCAGTCTCTCCTCATATAAGCCTAGTCAGTCCAGCCATTCCAGGAATCAGTCTGGTGAACCTTCGCTGCACTCCCTCATTAGCAAGAATGTCCTTCTTCAGATTAGGAGACCAAAACTGGTAAGGGCTAGGAGAGTGGTTTAAACTAGGAACTAGGAGCTGGAATTTAGGCTTTTATGTTTTTGAGGTGATAATGATGGAATAGTTTGTTCCTCAGTCGGTAAGTTTGGGCATCTGTGCCCTGCGTCAGGGGGCGCAGTGCTAAGGGAGGCGTTGTACATCTCTCGTGGCGCTAGGTTGGGAAACTCCGGAGCTAAAGAGCTGGGCCGGGAGCGTTCCGAGAAACATTGGCGGGGAGGCGGTAGGGGAGGGGGGACACCTAAAAGAACCCCACAAAATCATTCCCAAAACATTGCCCACACCACCACAACTCAAATCGCTAAAATTTAAAAGAGAAAACAATCGTACTTACCTTAGGAGTCCATTACTCACCTCTTCGCCGACGGGATTGTTGGACCGCCCTGATTTCCCAGGCGGCCATTGCGAGGCGTGACTCCAAGCGAATGGGTCGGGCAGGAATTCTAACTCGCGCCGGCGTCGCAACCAGGGACATTGCACACTGGTGCAGCTCTTCTGGGCGGTGCTGCTCCGCGCCGCCACAAAACCGGACCCGAGGATCGCTGCGGGGCGCTGGAGGCTGTCCGCCCGCCCGGAACACCTCACCGCCATCATTGCTGTCGCTCCGGACCGAAAAACAGGGCAGAGAAAACCAGCCCTAGGAACCTGTAACTTGCTAATGCTTTATTAAATTAATCACTTAAACTAGACAAATTAATTTGTTTCTTAAAAAAATCTAAAAATAAACCAAGTGACTTAATTACATAAAACTTTTATTAATTTGTTGAATAAAACAAGGTTCGTGCAGGAGATGTGCAGTGTCTGCAGCATGTGGGAGTTTGTGAAATGCAACACGATCCCAGGTAACCACATCTGCAGTAAGTGTCTGCAATTCGAGGAACTTCAGCTCAGAGTTTTTGAACTGGAGTCCGAGGTGCAGACATTGCTAATCATCGAGGAGGTCGAGAGTAACTTGGACATTTTGACCCAGGAGGCAGTCACACCTCTTAGGTCAGGTAGTGGTTTAAATTTCATTAGTGGTCAGGGACAGGAGGATGTGACTGCGAGTCAGGCAGGTAAGGGGACCTCAGATGCAGTGGTGGAGGAGCCTCGGGCTTTGCCCTTGTCCAACAGGCACAAGGTAGTTGCTATGGGTGTGCAAGAGAATAAAGACAGCAAGGAGGATGGGCAAATTGACCACGACACCGTTGCACAGGTGGGGGCAGCAAAACGGAATGCGGTAGTGATAGCGACAGTATGGTCAGGGGGATAGATACTGTTCTCTGCAGCCGTGACTGGGTGTTCTGAAGGCTGTGTCGCCTGCCTGGTGCCAGAGTTAAGGACATCTCCTTGTGACTGGAGAAGAACTTGGAGCATGAGGAGGAAGATCCACTTGTTGTGGTTCACATAGAGACCCAAGAACATGGGTAGGTCGAGGAATGAGCTTCTGCTGAGGGAGTTTGAGGAGCTGGGGTCCAAATTAAAAAGCAGAACCTCAAAAGTAACAAGCTCTGGATTACTATCTGAACCACGCACAAATTGGCATGGGGACAAGCAGATTAGAGGGGTGAATGCGAGGCTGAAAGAGTGGTGTGGGAGGCAGAGGTTTCAACTCGTGGACCATTAGCACCAGGACTGGGAAAGAGGGAGCTGTTCCATTGGGACAGATTCCACTTAAACTGGTCTAGGACCAGTGTCGTGGCGAATCGAATAACTAGGACAGTAGATCGGGCTTCAGGCTATTAAGGGCGGGGAGCAGGGTTCAGGTGGGGAGAAATTTATGAGCCAAAAGAAAAAAGTGAAGGCGATAGAGCAGAGTAGCGAGTTGGATAAAATCAAGCAGGGTGCATCAGGAAGGGAAAGAGATAATAACAAAGATAATAGGGCACTAGTGACTAATGCCACATCAAAGATAAATTGTAAAAAGTTCAAATTAAAGGCGTTATATCTGAATGCATGAAGCATTCGTAACAAGATAGATGAATTAACGGCACAAATAGAGAGAGATAGAAACATAGAAACATAGAAAATAGGTGCAGGAGTAGGCCATTCGGCCCTTCTAGCCTGCACCGCCATTCAATGAGTTCATGGCTGAACATTCAACTTCAGTACCCCATTCCTGCTTTCTCGCCATACCCCTTGATCCCCCTAGTAGTAAGGACCTCATCTAACTCCTTTTTGAATAGATGGGTTTGATCCAGTAGCCATTACTGAGACGTGGTTATAGGGTGACCAAGGTTGGAACTACATATTGCAGAGTACTTGACTTTTAGAAAATTTAGAAATTGAACAGGAGGTGGGGATTGGTAGGCCCGATAATAAAGGAAGAAATAAAGACAGTTGTGAGAAAGGATCTCAGCAATGCTCAACATACTCTGGGCCGAGATGAAAATCAGCCCCAAAATCTCATAACTGAGAAGGAATGTTATTTTATTAAAGTAATGCAAAGGGTTCCAATAACTATGGGTTTCCCACAAGTGATAGAACTAGCAGAATTTCCATCAATGGTGTGAGCAGATATTTATTCCACAATTAATCTGATCACACAGTATTTAATATTTTTGGTCCAATTTACAAATCTTGATAAGATTTCTCTGCATGCTACATATTAGTGCAAATCTTCCCCCATGGTATAAATGTGGCTTGCGCAGACAAGACCATTACTGATGACAAACAATCTTTTAAAAAATATTCACTGAACGACAAAGTACAAGCAGTTCAGACAGTATTAAACCATTGATAAACTGACGATCACAGAATGGCAGGCAGTGACTAGTGGGGTGCCGCAGGGTTCAGTGCTGGGACCCCAGCTACTTACAATATACATCAATGATTTGGATGAAGGAATTGAATGTAATATCTCCAAGTTTGCAGATGACACTAAGCTGGGTGGCGGGGTGAGCTGTGATGAGGATGCTAAGAGGCTGCAGGGTGACTTGGACAGGTTAGGTAAGTGGGCAAATGCAGTATAATGTGGATAAATGTGAGGTTATCCACTTTGGTGGCAAAAACAGGAAGTCGGAATATTATCTGAATGGTAACAGATTCAGAAACGGGGAGGTGCAACGAGACCTGGGTGTCATGGTACATCAGTCATTGAAGGTTGGCATGCAGGTACAGCAGGTGGTGAAGAAGGCAAATGGCATGTTGGCCTTCATAGCTAGAGGATTTGAGTATAGGAGCAGGGAGGTCTTACTGCAGTTGTACAGAGCCTTGGTGAGGCCACACCTAGAATATTAGTTCAGTTTTGGTCTCCTAATCTGAGAAGGACGTTCTTGCTATTGAGGGAGTACAGCGAAGGTTCACCAGACTGATTCCTGGGATGGCAGGACTGACATATGAGACTGGATCAACTGGGCTTGTATCCACTGGAGTTTAGAAGAATGAGAGGGGATCTCATAGAAACATAAAATTCTGACAGGATTGGACAGGTTAGAGGCAGGAAGAATGTTCCCGTTGCTGGGGAGTTCCAGAACCAGGGGTCACAGTCTAAGAATAAGGGGTAAGCCATTTAGGACCGAGATGAGAAGAAACTTCTTCACTCAGAGAGTGGTTAACCTGTGGAATTCTCTACCGCAGAGAGTTGTTGAGGCCAGTTCGTTGGATATATTCAAAAGGGAGTTAGATGTGGCCCTTACGGCCAAAGGGATCAAGTGGTATGGAGAGAAAGCAGGAAAGGGGTACTGAGGTTAAATGATCAGCCATGATCTTATTGAATGGCGGTGCAGGCTCAAAGGGCCGAATGGCCTACTCTTGCACCTATTTTCTATGTTTCTAAAATACATCCAATAATATACAGGGTTGATCAATTATGCACGGCCAGGGCTGCTGTGAAATCCCAGATTATGGGTAGCTGTCAAACCACAAATGTGTACAGAATACCTACAAGCGGGTGAAAGGTGTCACTTAAATCGCTTACCTGTGTGACCTTCTACTTTAGAGAGAAGTTTTACATTTTCAACATTCCAGATACAAATTTTGCAGTCGTCTGAACCTGTTAATAGGAGCTGGCCATCAGCAGAGAATGTACACGTGTTCACCTGCACAAAACAAACCACTTCATAACCAAGGGCCAGGATCATGCTGTGTTTCAATTAGTCACAGTAGATTTCCAAACACTAAGACCGGAATTTTGCCTACCTCAGCAGGTCCGGTGAGGGGTGGGGGTGGATGGGGTCGTGACCCCGCTGCTGGCTCCATCCCACTGTTGAAAATGGACTTACCTTAATGGGGCCAATGAGATGGAACGGGTCTGGTGACGTCATTCATGACATGCGTTCAGCCGGGATCTTTAAAGGGGCTATGGCCACATTACATTTGAAGTTTAATCTAACATAGTGCTGTTAAAGTGCAGCAAACACTGCCAATGACTGCACAGATGCAGAGGGCTGCACTCAGGTTCTCCGATGACTCCCTCCATATGCTTAAGGAGAGAGTCAGAGCATGCAGGGCGGTTCTCTTCCCTTCCGATGGGCGGAAGAGGCCTCCCCAGGAGATGAAAACAGCCTGGATGCACATTGCAGAGGCGGGCACAAGCAGGGATGTGGTCAGGAGGACCTGGGGGCAGTGCCGCAAATGTTTCAATGATCTCATTAGATCAGGAAATGTTAGTATAAAGTCACACTCAACTTCATCCTGCTGTGCCTCTCATCACATCCCCATCACTCTGCTTCCCTACCCTACTCCTGCTCATCCTTACTCACAGCAGCCGACCTTGCACCTCCACCCATCCCTCTCTCTCTATCTACTTTATCACATCTCCATCTCACTAGCAACCCCTCACACTCACCCTTATCCTAGTGCAATCATACCAATTAAAGCACACAAGGTAGCCACTTGTGTGTTTTACCCAATGCTAATGTAAAGTTTCTGTTAATATGGTGTCAAGCATAAAAATCTTTATTTTCAACACTTTGCATTCTTGGACAGATTTGTGTGCACCTTTGGAAGTGGCTTAGTGAGTTGCAGTGAATGGTGAGACACTAGAGTATCCCCCGCAATGGTGTTGAGTGTGAAAGGAATGGCTTGGTCATTGTAGGGATGTTTTATGCTATTGGTGTGGTGTGGCAGCCAGAGTGTACAGCGTAAAGTTAACTAAATCTGGCCATGTTGAGGCTATCACTGGCCTCCCAGGGAGCAATGTGCTTGGGTGCTGATACCCTCTGTCCTGTGCAGCACCAGGTGATTGCGGAGAAGGTTGGTGTTGTTGTTGGTGCTGCTGGTGTACCTGGGGCTGCTCATATTGGGGCTCATCATGGTCGGATTCTGAGGACCAAGGTGAGACAGTATAAATGGCACCCATGTTGATGGAATAGATGGCAGGTGAAGTACAGATGGCAGAAGCATTCTGTCAATGGTGAGCGAGTTCTTCCAACGAGGTGACACTGGATGGAGACTTTGCTGGAAACACTTGCAGCCTGCAGAATCTGTGCTGGTAATGGACTGAGCAACAGCTTCTGCCTGGGGAAAGTGATCATCTGTCAGGTGGGAGCTTTTACTGTACACTTGATGCTGTCAAGTAATCAGCTGGAGCAATGGCCACGGACCTCCCAGTCGGGTTAGATCCGCGATGACAGACGTGCCTGGTGGAAAGGCTCGTGGGGCGTGGGACGACAGCGGGTTCCCGACCCATTGTCAAAAATAACAACTTTCCCACCTGACCTGCCACCGATCGCGCCGCCTGCCACCCTGGAAAATTCCAGCCTAATCGATTATTTATTGTGCTTTATCACAATACTAGCCTGAGGGTCTGCACAGCAAGTTAGTTCTAGCTGTACAAGAGTTAGTTTACCAAGATTCTCCTTGGAACATTCCCAGCATTCCTCTCTCTACCGCCTGAATCTCTAAAGGAGGATATGGCCCACTCTGTGAGTGACAGAAATTTCTCACCACAGCTACCTTCTTTTCAATTGATGATAAAGCAAGCAAATCCACATTGGCTTTAGGAATAGACTGCCCAACATCGACGGCTGTTAGCCCTCACTAACTAAACACCGTCTCTACAACAAATTGCTTTTGTCACAATCCAGCTGCTGCAACCTCTTACTTTGGCCTTTCAAGTTTCCGTTGTTTGTATTTGTTATGTATGTAAACATTATAACTGTAAGACTTGCCACCAGAGGGCGCACCTGTTGGAGGCCGAAGGGACACCTGCACACCTCATGCAAGGGAGTACAAAAGGTTGTCTGCCATGCTGCTTTGGCACTCTGGAGTCTTAGTAAAGAGACTAAAGTCACATCAGTTCAAGCTTACAATACTCAGTCTTGTGGGGTTATTCTAAACAAAGCAGTACAGGCCTAGCACTATCACCTGGAAAGAGTACTTCAGTGGGAGATTCAGAGTGAACAGAACAAGCTTCAGGCTCAGATTCATTTTGTGGTGGTGATAACTCACTTGGAGCCTGAAACAATGCTGGGAGATCTCCTGGAAGGCAACAACACGAGTAACAACTTGCATTTATATAGCAGCTTTAACATAGTAAAAATGTCCCAAGGTGCTTAATTGTTGTTATTGTTGTTGAAGGCTGGTCAGCCTGCTTTGTACTGTTTTTTGGCCATTTTGACTACAAATGTTTGTCCAATGTAGAATGTGTAGATTTAATATGCCACCTTGAGCTGGGCTTTACAGCTAGCTACTATTAGAGTTGCTATGTGACTCAGTAAGGATAGGAAGAGATCTGCTTGTTTAAGGAGTTTTAGCAGACTGGACTGGCTCCTCAGTCTGTCCATTAGCTTGAGGATGATGAGTATTGGTCGTGACAAGTAAAAATCATAGAGCTCTGAATGCTTGAAACTCTGTAGCCAGAAATTGCATCACATTATTGCTGACAAATTCCTCAGGGATAGCCTGAGTGAACATATTCCTAAAATTATCTAACAGAGGAATTGTTATGTTTAGAATAACTCCACAAGACTGTATATCTTAAGCTCAAACTATTGTGACCTTGGTCTCTTTATTGTGACTCCAGAGTGAGGAGGCAACATGGTAGACTGCCTTTTATACCTGTTTGCCCGGGGTGTGCAGGTGACTCTTGGGTCTGCCACAGGTGCGCCCTCTGGTGGCAAGTCTGACACATTGATAATGTTTACATGCATAACATGAATTATTTCAAGAAATCTAAAATAACGATCAATAACGACGAGGTCTTCTTGTCCTCTGAGCTCACACAAGACCACAACAATATCCTGCCAAGGTCTCTCTGGTAATGGTGTCATCATCAAAGGGTCCTCTCTTTGAGTTGATTTGATAACTTGACAAAACTCATGTGAAGACACCTTCTCTCTGATGATATCCTCGCTAACGCTTGGCCATCACTGATATCTTTGTCTGCACGGCATTTCATCAGCTCCAGATGGCCCCCATGCATTCTGTCAAGAATCTCTCTCCTCGTTGTAGGAGGGATAATAATCCTGTCCCGGTACAACAACCACAACTCCTTTGTTACTGAGAGTTCTCCCTGTACACTGTGACATTCTATCAATTCATCAGGGAGATCTTTAATATATTTTAGCCATCCTTCTCTACTATACTGATAGTGTTGAAAGTTTTCTATCTGCCAGAGTTGCGTTTCTTATAGGTGTATCTCTGTACCTAGACATTATTCCACTGGCCTTTAATGCGTAATGCATTTGTATCTTCAGTGGGATTTCTGGCTAATCTGTCAGCTCCATGTTACATTCTTTGGTGCATACTCTACCTTTCCATTAAACGTCCAGAGTCTCTTCTGAAGATGTTGACATCTTAGTGAGACTGTATCCAAATCCTAAAGGGGAAATAGCTTACCGGATGACTGACAGCATCCTCTCTTCACATGCCTGTTGGACAAAACTGCTGATTTTAAAGATGATTTCTCCGCCTCTCTCGCCTTCTTTGAAACGCTTCTTCAAACCTTCCTCTTTGACCAAGCTTTTTTGTCACCTGTCCTAATATCTCCTTCTATGGCTCGGTGTCAAATTTTGTTTGATAATGCTCCTGTAAAGCACCTTAGGGCATTTTACTACATTAAAAGTGCTATATAAATGCAAGTTGTTGTTCTACAGGAGCTACACATTGGTTCCATCTAGTGGCTATGAAGTGAGTGGGTGTTTTACTGCCTTATTATGTACACAAGTTATATACATGTATGTACATGGCATATATGTATCTAGTAATACTGCATATCTATACAGTATATATGCACACATGGATTACTGTATAGGTGTTTATGTATTAGTGTGTATGTACATGGTGTATAAATATATTTCTGTGTATGTTCAAGGAATATATATGCATATATATTACTGTTTCTGTATTACTGAGTATGTCATAGTGTCTGTGTTACAGTTAGCCAAAGGGTTTACTGTTTTTACCACAAAAAGTGTACTGGTAAAATCAGATCAGCCATGATCTTATTGAATAGTGGAGCAGGCCAAATGGCCTCCTACTGCTCCTATTTCTTAAGTTCTTATGTTCTTTATCGTTTGCAGGAGCGGTAGTATTTATTAGTTTTTCTCTGACCGAAGATTAGATGAAAATTCATAATGCAAGTGGACATTAATCAGCTGTCACTTCAAGTGGAGGTCTTTAAAAATGTTATCAAAAGTAGGCAGCAGTATGAATCTACCCATTCACTCCAAAGCCACCATGAAGCACACGCATACAGTGTATAGAGAAATAACTCACATTAATATAGCACCTTTCATACCCTCAGCATGTTCTAAAATGCTTCATAGACAATTGATTACTTTTACTGTGTAATCATTGTGGGTTATGTAAGCAAACGCAGCATTATGGGTTATGTAGGCAACACTGCATTGTGGGTTATGTAGGCAAACACTGCATGGTGGGTTATGTAGGCAAATGCCGCATTGTGGGTTATGTAGGCAATGCTGCATTGTGGGTTATGTAGGCAATGCTGCATTGTGGGTTATGTAAGCAAATGCAGCATTGTGGGTTATGTAGGCAACACTGCATTGTGGGTTATGTAGGCAAACACTGCATGGTGGGTTATGTAGGCAAATGCCGCATTGTGGGTTATGTAGGCAACGCAGCAGCAAATATATGCGCAACAAGAGCCCATTTTTAGAAATTGGGGATACCTAAAAATATATGGTTATGCGAACAAAACTGGAACATAAATAATGCTGTGTTTATATGATTGTGTTAGAACTGGATACAAGAAGTCTCTTCAGGCTAATATGTTTTGGTTTCCTGCAGATGGTATAGTATTCTGTGCTATATACAATCTCCCTGTTGTCAAGCAATTATCTGTTGTTTTTCAGTTAAGACGTGAACCTTGTCTATGTATTTTATGCAGACTGCTAAGGTAGGGATTGAAGTTAGCTTAACAGATCTGCTTGCAAAGATAAGTAAAAGTAAATTAGTATAGAAAGACTTAGAATGGAAGGAAGTTGGGGAGGTTATGGTAAACACAATCTCAGAATGGATCAGTTTGCTAGGTCGTAGAGAAGGTAACGACCGACTGAAGTGAGATAGCTCTGGCTTTTGCCTCATGGTTAAGAGGGTACAGGGCCAGGCCTTGTACTAATTGTACCCGAGAGGATAGGGATCAGGGAAATAAGACATGAATTCCGATGAAGAAACCCTGAGAAAGTATAAACAGGAAAGACATGTGAACAAGATCATGAGACATCTTTCGGGAGGGCTTTGATTCAAGAATTGAGTCAAAGAACACGATGTCCCATTGGGTACTGAGTTTTTAGGGGAACTTCTATAAGCCAAAACGTCTTGTGAATATCCCATTTCAGGCCCACCCCTAAAAAGAGAATAAAAGTAATCTCCTGAGGGCTTGTCCACACACACGGTGGAGATGAGAGCTATACAGAAGTTGGGCTGATTGAACACTTTTTTGAGAGCAGTCCCATGCTCTAAGTAGGCTCTAGCTGCAAGCCAGAGAAATGGTCACGTGCGCCAACTGTCTGTGCGATCGAATCAGTACCAGCTGTCACGGTCGTATGTTTTGGCAGTATAACTAATGTGTTATATTCCATCTTAAACTCTGCTTAAACACAATATACCCACCATATTGCTTTGCACTTGAACCTGATTATTTAAAGTGACCCAAGATAGCGGTAAACTGGTTATTTCTAACACCACAAAGAGCAAGGATAAATGACCAGATAATCTTATTTGGTGATGTTGGTTGAGGGATAAATGAAAACATGAAGAACTTCCCTGCTCTTCTTTGATTGGTGCCATGGGATCTTTTATGTCCAGCTGAGCAGGAAGACAAGGCCTCAGTTTATCATCTCATCCAAAAAAGAGCCCCTCCGACAATACAGTGCTTCCTCAGTATGCACTGGCGTATCAGCACAGATTTTGTGTTCAAGTCCTGGAAATGGACACAACCTTTTGACTCTGAGGCAAGAGAGCTGCACCTGAAGTGAGCTGACGCTTGAAGAGCACGCACGTTGGGGGTGAATTTCGTTGCCATTTCCAGCAAATTTCTAGTGTATAACTGGGGCAAGCAACTTCTTGTAGCAGGGAATATACAATCTTAATATTCCAAATATACAATAAGTTTTCCAAATTCTAAGGTTAATAGACAGTTGCTTTGCCACCTACCTCTGCTACGTGTGACGGAAAGTATTTCACAGAGAAGTATTTCAAACTTGAACCCAATTTCCTCCACATGATCAGTTGATACAGCTGATTTTTTTATTTTTGCGTAATGTTATCACCGTTGTCATCGATCTGATGACAAGAAGATTCGGCAGAT
Organism: Pristiophorus japonicus; assembly: GCF_044704955.1. NCBI lineage: Eukaryota > Metazoa > Chordata > Chondrichthyes > Pristiophoridae > Pristiophorus > Pristiophorus japonicus. Next base: position 28,458,811 of record NC_091996.1, on the reverse strand, counting down.
TCTTGGCTGGCTGTGGTTGGTCATTACGTGCCTGCTGTGAATTATAAGAAGCAATTCTTTAGCGAAGAATGGGGAATATAGATTCTGAGTAGCTTCAGTTGCCTGTGGGCAGCCCAAAGTAAGGGATATGACTGCATTTAATAATAACAAACAAACAGAGGAAGACGGAAGATTACCAAAAGATGTCAAGGAAATGTCAAGTTACCTGTTAATCAGCAGTTGGACCCAATTTGCCAAATAAATTACTTTCATAAAACATTGATGGGGAAGTCCAAAACAATGGTCATAGCCTTAAAACTATGTCTAGGTAATTCATCATTATCATAGGCAGTCCCTTGGAATCGAGGAAGACTTGCTTCCACTCTTAGAATGAGTCCTTAGGTGGCTGAACAGTCCAATATGAGAGCCACAGTCCCTGCCACAGGTGGGACAGATAGTCGTTGAGGGAAGGGGTGGGTGGGACTGGTTTGCCACACGTTCTTTCCACTGCCTGCGCTTGATTTCTGCATGCTCTCACCGATGAGACTCGAGGCGCTCAGCGCCCTCCCGGATGCACTTCCTCCACTTAGGGCGGTCTTTGGCCAGAGACTCCCAGGTGTCAGTGGGGATGTCGCACTTTATCAGGGAGGCTTTGAGGGTGTTCCTGTAACGTTTCCGCTGCCCATCTTTGGCTCGTTTGCTGTGAAGGAGTTCCGAGTAGAGCGCTTGCTTTGGGAGTCTCGTGTCTGGCATGCAGACAATGTGGCCTGCCCAGCGGAGCTAATCAAGTGTGGTCAGTGCTTCAATGCTGGGGATGTTGGCCTGGATAAGGACACTAATGTTGGTGCATCTGTCCTCCTTGGGGATTTGTAGGATCTTGCGGAGGCATCATTGGTGATATTTCTCTAGCAACTTGAGGTGACTACTGTACACAGTCCATGTCTCTGAGCCATACAGGAGGGCGGGTATTACTACAGCCCTGTAGACCATGAGCTTGATGGTAGATTTGAGGGCGTGGTCTTCAAACACTCTTTTCCTCAGGTGGTCAAAAGCTGTGCTGGCGCACTGGAGGCGGTGTTGAATCTCCTCATCAATGTCTGCTTTTGTTGATAAAAGGCTCCCGAGGTATGGGAAATGATTCACGTTGTCCAGGGCTGCGCCGTGGCTCTTGATGACTGGGGGACAGTGCTGTGCGGCGAGGACAGCCTGGTGGAGGACCTTTGTCTTACGGATGTTTAGTGTAAGGCCCATGCTTTCGTACGCCTCAGTAAATATATCGACTATGTCCTGGCGTTCATCCTCTGACTGTGTTGTCCACGTACTGTAGCTCGATGACAGAGGTTGAGGTTCAGAGGTGATGTGAGGAAGCACTTCTTCACACAAAGGCGTTATTGGAGCCAATGTAAACCAGCGAGCACAAGGGTGATGGGTGAATGGGACTTGGGCAAGTAAGGCTACAGACAGCAGATATTTGGATGAGCTGAAGTTTATGGATGTTACAAGGCCGGAGGCTGGCCAGGAGAGCACTGGTATAGTTGCGTTTGGAGGTAACAAATGCATGGATGAGGGTTTCAGCATCTCAGAGGCGGAGATGAGCAATATTACAGAATTTGAAGTCGGTGACGGTGAGGATATGGGGTCAGAAGCTCAGCTCAGGGACAAATACAATGCCGAGGTTGCGGACAGTCTGGTTCAGCCTCAGACAGTGGCCAGGGAGGGGGGTGGAGTCGGTGGTAAGGGAACGGAGTTTGTGGCGAGACCAGAAAATCCCAGGTTCATTATTCATCTGTACCAGGTTTTGCCAAATACCAATAGTTGTTGCACTTCAGAGTAACTCACTGTATGTGAAACACTTTGAGACATAAGAAGGCACTAAATCAATACAAATCATTCTGTTTTCCTTCTCAACTCATCTCAGCCAGGGCAACATTTAGGGCGTCGGTGCCCTAGGCCAGCCAGGAGAAATATCAGCCAGGAATCGTGACTCCTGTATACTGGTCCCTGCTGGAAAACATGTATGTGCAGATGTTAGATAAGGACAAGATTGATATCGTGATCTGATAGCCTGCTGACCCTCAGTATCCTGGCTCACACATCAAAAATGGCTACTTAGATAAGGTAGTGGAGGGTGGCTGACATCGTGAAATCGTAACCCCAGAGTCTTCAGAAGAGAGAATAAACATGGAAAGTAGAAGCAATCACAGGTTGTATTTATTGTGGTTAGATGTGGAGTAAAAACCCCTCCATTGCTCCCCAACCTCAGATGAGCAGCATGTTCTACATTGCTGAGACCTCTCTGAGTGAGAATGCCGATTTACAGACCATTTTGTGGTGTGGCTCAAAGTCCACTCGGAACAAGAATTGTTGAAGCCAGCAGAGAGAAGAGAGCTTGCCCTTATTTGTCCGGACTGGATTCAGGCCCGAGGTCCCGGGTCCAGGAGGTGAGTCGACAATGTCCCAACTCACAGCACCTTAATATTATTATTAATAATAATTTAACAAAGGTTCCATCATTTGTATATTAAATTGGTATTACCTTGTCTCATCATTGTAATATTTGAGAGGCTGAATTTCAAAGTTAAATGTTCAACGGTGATTATGATGTCACACGTGATGGTGCCTGTGGCAATGATACAAAGTCATTGGGAGACACTCATGTCACATGGTTATGGCCATGTGATGGATGTGAACTCTGAAAGATGTTCTAAACTCATGATGCCAATCCAAAACTTCAGCCAGCATAAAATATTGGGCAGTTAATGAGAAAGGGAATGAGCCATGTTGAATGGAACCAGGCCTCAGGACAAATTGAATCTAAACTACAGCTTGCATTTATATAGCACCTTTCATGTAGTAAAGCAGCCCAAGGCGCTTCACAGGAGTGTCATCAAACAAGATTTGACACCGAGCCACATAAGGACAGATCAAAGAGGTAATGTGTCTTGAAGGAGGAGAGAGAGGTAGTGAGGCAGAGGGGTTTAGGGAGGGAGTTCCAGAGCTTAGGGCCGAGGCAGCTGAAGGCACGGTCACCAATGGTGGAGCGATTTAAATAGACGATGCACAAGAGGCCAGAATTGGGGGAGCGTAAAGATCTCGGAGGGTTGTAAGGCTAGAGACAGTTGTAGAGATAGGGATGGCTGAGGCCATGCAGGGATTTGAAAACAAGGATGAGAATTTTAAAATGGAGGCATTACGGGACCAGGAGCCATCGAGGTGCTGGGGGAACGGGACTTGATGTGATGTAGGATATTGTAATGTATGTAGCTCCACACTGTGGACGTATTGTGTTACTGCAGCTAGTGCTGTTTAAGGTTCTGTTTGGTTCTGTTCGAGAGCGAAGGTATCCTCTTCAAAACAGAAAACAAGTGGTTAAGCTTGATTTGTAAATATGGCAAAATAAGTCCATATCTTTTGTTATGTATAACCATGCAAATTATGTATGATGATTGTTTGTTATAATGACTTCTTCATTAAGGAGGGAGAAAGTGTAATATATGTAGCGCCACACTGTGGACGTATTGTGTTACTGCAGCTCGTGCTGTTTAATAAACAGTCAGGTCACCTGACAGGAAGGATGCTTCCACAGGAAGTTCCGGGCCTGCAGCCATCGTACAGGCTGTGTGTTAAGTGCGCTCTTGAAGATATCACAGATATGGGCAGCAGTGTTTTGGATGAGCTCGAGTTTATGGAGGTACACACAGTGACAAATACACAATGTACATACATAACCATACATGCCGCATGCACTAATGTCAAGTACATGGGCACAAACAGGGACATTTACAGATGCATCAGGTGAAATACCCATTAAATAAAACAGTGGTACTAGTATACAGAATAACAGCTATAGAATGATAGACACTCATGAATCATAGTATTTTACATCTAGGAAGGAACCTCCCTGAGCTACCCACAGTCATTTAAAATTTTTCTTTTCCAACTATTTATCCATTTCTCTTTTAAAAGCCATTCTGGATTTGCTTCCACGATCAAGGTTGTTGGAGCAGTCCATCTCCTAAGAACCTCCCTGTAAAAATGTTTCCCCTAGCCACCACCTTTCGTTCTTTTGGTGATGATCTTAAATTTAGATCTATTGTTATTGGCTCACAGACCAGTGGAAATAGGATTCCCCAAATTACTTTATCAAGGATCCTCATAACTTTGATCACCTCCATCAGTTATTCTCTGGTTCTGCAAACAGCCCCTGTTTCTTTAGCCTCGCCTCATAACTAAAACCTCTCAATCCTGGGATTATCTGCTGTACCCGCTCCGTGGCCTTGGCATCCTTTCGAAATGAGAGTGCCCAAAACTGGACGCAATACTCGAACTGCAGCCTTAACGAATGTGGCTACTTCAGTTTATATTTTTGAATGGGATGCCACGGTTGTATCAGAGTGGTGCAAGAAGCCTCCTCGGGTAAGCAGTGCGTGACCCTGGGAGATGGAGGTTGAGGAGAGCCAGCTGCACACAGCAGAGACAATCAGAGAATGGGGGCAGGAGGCAGGGTGGCCTCATTTGCAAGGCCCAAGCCTGGAGTAGGGTAGTTGGTGCTGCTGCTGTAACAAGACAGCTGGTCAGAGAGAGGAGTTGCCATGGATACAGGTCAAATTGTTTCCCATTCTGCACTTCAATCTGACTCCTTTAAAGAAGCATTTGAACCTGTTTCAGAAAAGGCAAATTTCTATGATTTACTTCCATTAGAAAAAGGATTTGTTCCAGACTCTGAGTCGTGAGCTGCTGAACAGTTGGACCTGCAACACGACACAATCCTCCAATCACTTTATTGTCAGCACTTTGTGAGTGAATTGGCTGCAGCATAAAACACACCTCCCCAAACTCCTGCCCCTCCTCGGATCTGCCCTGAACCTGTGAAGCTTCTCAGGATGGTTTGTTATGTTAATGAATCAATAAAAGTGTGAATTGTTATTGCATTGCCTGTCTCCTGTTACCACCTCCCCCACTCCTCAACCACACACTTTTAACTCCTTTTTTGAAATAACGAAGACTTGTGATTTATATACTTTAATATTAACACATGATAAAGTGAGATTAATAACTTGACTGGTTTATTTTAGGGCTTTGTAGTTTACCAATGATAATAATAGTTCACCATGAGCCATTTGCAGTTTGACATACCTGAAAATCCCAAAGCTTCCCCAGAGCCTGGCAACGATGGGCTTATAGTTTAAACCACCAATAGGATTTAACCACATCTGCAGTGATTTTGAAGGCCACAAATGTATTTCACCTGCACAGTGGGTACCCCATTCAGAGGGAAGAGTACATTACACAACCCACCTTTTGTTCAGTTTTGACTGAGGCATGGCTGTTCTTGGTTCAGCCGAGATTGTGTTGGTCTGTAAACGGTCCTCCTAAGCTCTCATATTCTCCTTCAGCCTGGATAGTAGAATAGCCTGGGATAGGACCTTCTCCATATCAAGTGATTAGGGGCCCACCATTGATCGGTACCAGAGTAAAGGCAGTTTTGTGCTATGGGGTTGGATCCCATTTGTATCTAGGCTGGGGAGGACAGAGTTAATTTTACTTAAGCATTCTGACAGCCAGCATTGAAAGGAGACTCTCATCCCATAATTCTGGGCTGGGTTCAGAAGCAAATGCGAAGGAGAAAGTGTTATGTCTTTAATACTCTTATGAATGACTCCACGAGGTCTAGTATTGTACTTGAGCTGTTGTGACCTTAGTCCCATTTATTGTAACTCCAGAGTGAGGCACAAGCATGGTGGGCAGCCTTTTATACTGGGCCCTGCACACCTATGCAGGTGACCCTCAGGTCTCCCACTGCAGTGCCCTCTGGTGGTACACCTTATGTGACTATACAGTTAGTATACATGGTCTACATACATGACAAAAAGAACAGTTAGTTAATCGACTGCGCCATCAGGAAATGACTGATAATAAAAATCAAAGTGCCAGGTATTGCCACACTGTAAAAACTGATTTATTCCACGACCACAGAAGTCAACAGACCCAACAATGTTTAACGTGAGCTTGTCACTGAAGTGTGCTTGGTTTCTTCCTGCCTGTGGAACAGCTCAATACCTTCCTCATTTTTATTTTATTCATTCACTCGATGTGGGCATCGCCGGTTAGGCCAGCATTAATTGCTCATCACTAATTGCACCTGAGAAGGTCATGGTGAGCTGCCTTCTGAACTGCTGTCAGGGAGGGAGTTCCAGGATTTTGACCCAGCGATGATGAAGGAACAGCGATATATTTCTAAGTCAGGATGGTGTGTGACTTGGAGGAGGTCATGTTACCATGCGCCTGCTGCCCTTGTACTTCTACCTGGTAGAGGTCACGGGTTTGGGAGGTACTGTTGAGGAGCCTTGGCGAGTTGCTGCAGTGCATCATGTAAGTGGTACATACGGTAGCCACGTTATACTAGTGGTGGAGGGAGTGAATGTTTAAAGTGGTGGATGAGGTGCCGATCAATCAGGCTGCTTTGTCCTGGATGGTGCTGAGCTTCTGGAGTGGTAGTGGAGCTGCACTTATCCAGGCAAGTGGAGAGTATTCCATCACACTCCTGATTTGTGCCATGTAGATGCTGGAAAGACTTTGTGGAGTCAGGAGGTGAGCCACTTGCCTCAGAATACCCAGCCTCTGACCCGTTCTTGTAGCCAAAGTAATTATGTGGCTGGTCCAGTTAAGTTTCTGGTAAATGAAGACCCCCCCCAGGATGTTAATGGCGGGGTTTCGGCAATGGTAATTCCTTTAACTATTATTGGAGATGGTCATTGCCTGGCACTTGTGTGGCATGAATGTTATCAGCTCAAGCCTGAATGTTGTCCAGATCTTGCTGATGGACTGCTTCATCAACTGAGGAATTGCAAAATGGAACTGAACACTGTGCATTCTCCAGCAAATATCCCCATTCTTGACATGATGGAGGGATGATCATTCATGAAGAGCGGAAGAAGATTGGTTCTAGGACACTGCCCTGAGGAACTCCTGCAGCAATGTCCTCGGGCTGAGAAAATTGACCTCCAACAACCACAACCATTTTCCTTTGTGCTAAGTATGACTCCAGCCAGTGGAGAGCTTACCCCCTGATCCCACTGATTTCAACTTTAGCAGGACTCTCTGGTGCCACACTTGGTCAAGTGCTGCCTTGATGTCAAGGGCAGTCACTCGCACCTTGCCCAATTGTCCAGTGTTTTATGCTGGCTGTTGTTTTGGATTTAGATCATAAGTTTATCACATCATTAAGAGTTTACATCCATCACATGGCCATAACCGTGTGACGTGAGTGGCTCCCAATGACATTGTATCATTGCCACAGGCACCATCACTTGTGACATCATAGTCACTGTTACATTTTACTTTGAAACACAGTCCCTCAAATATTACAATGAAGAGACAAGGTAAGAGAGCTGTGGAGGATGGGTCACTGAATATATTTAAACTGGAGATAGACAGATTTTTGAGCGATAAGGGAATACAGGGTTAAGGGGAGTGGGGAGGGAAATGGAGCTGAGCCCTTGATCAGATCAGCCATGATCTTATTGAATGGTGGAGCAGGTTCGAGGGGCCAAATGGCCTACTCCTGCTCCTATTTCTTACGTTCTTATGTAATACCAATTTACTACCAATTATGGAACCTTTATGAAAATTAATATTACAGAGTGACTGCTGCCAATGATCGGAAGCTGCGCAGAAACATACTGCGCATTAATAAGGAAGCTGATATTGACCAGCACAGAAGTTGCGGAATTGTCCTTACTGCCCCGCAAAGGAAGCGGAGCACGATCGCGTCTGCTCCATTTCCTTTGGGGGTGGTAACCGAGGCGCGACTGGGCGCTGAAGGAAGCGCTACGCGGATGATCCGCGTAGTGCTCGCATACTTCAACGCCCCTCCTCTTCAAGTAAAGGGGAGGGCCGCTGCACACTCTGCAAGGCCTCTGATGGCCTCCACGAGGCCACCCAAAACAGAGTGCGGCATGGACCATGCTAAGGCCGCCATCGTTGAGCCGACCCGAGAGTTGGCCGACAAAAGAGATGGCGGCCCGGAGCTCTGGTTAGTGCCCCGAGAGCAGAGGTCGGCCAGCTTCACGACCCGCATAGCTGGTGTTGACCTCTGCTCACGCTAGCCTTGCGGCCCATGATGCAACTTCTCCCGTGGGGAGTTAAGGGGTCGCCGCGCAGGGCGATGACATCATCGCTGGTTGCGTGGTGTTCTGGGGCACTAACCACAGGGCGCGACACTGCCACGGCAACACCTCCGCAAACTCTGGGGCAATTTCCCGGGAGGCGGTCGCGCCCCCCTCCTCCGTACAAATGTCTGCTGCCCATAGTCTTACTTGCACCAAGTCCCGTTCACCCATCGCCCCTGTATCGCTGGCCTACATTGGCTCCCTGTCCGGCAATGGCTTTGTGTGATGAAGTGCTTCCTGACATCACCCCTGAATTGTTTAGCTAGAATTTTACGGTTATGCCCCTTGTTCTGATCTCCTCCACCAATGGTTTATAAAAGTAATATATTTGGCAAATTGGGTCAAACTACTGATTAACAAGTAACTTGACATTTCCTTGAGATCTTTTGATAATATCAAACATACAGAGGAAGGCAGAGAATATTGAATTCAGTCACACCCCTTACTCTTCATACCACACAGTGAGCCCACAGGTAACTGAAGCTCCCCAGAATCTATGTCCCCTATTCTCCGCTAAAGAATTGAGTCTCATAATTTACAGCAGGAATGTAACTACCGCACACAGCCAGCCAAGAACTTGCCGAATCTGATCCGGTGACACCGGTGAAAACAAAAAGAAAAGAATGTGCTGCATCAACTGACCATGTGGAAGAAATTGGTTTCACACTTGAACAACGTCTCTGTGAAATACTTCTCTGCACACCAAGCAGAGGTAGGTGGCAACGTAACCTCAGACTTTGCGAAATCTATTGTATATTTGGAATAATTATTGTATATTTTCCTGCCACAAAAAGTTGCTTGCCCCGGTTACAAGCCAGAAATATGCCGGAAATGGCAAGGAAATTCATCCCTATATGCGCGCTCTTCAAGTGTCCACTCACTTCAGGTGTAGCTCTCCTGCCTCCGAGTCAAAGGGTTGTGGTCCAACTCCAGGACTTGGAGCGGAAGGAGGCCATTTTGGCCCATCGTGTCCTCGCCTGCCGACAAAGAGCTATCCAGCCTAATTCCGCAGAATCTGTGCTGATACTTCAGTGCAAACTGAGAGAGGACTGAAACCCCAAATCATTCTATAGCCACGAAAAAGGAATCATTGGACTGAAGTTTGCGATCGGCAGCATACCTACAGAGAATGGCGCCAGCACCCGAATAGAATGCGCACTTACCCCATGGGGACCCTCCTTCGCGAATTTGCTGTTTGATGCTGCACAGTAGCGGGCAGCCCAATGGCCCACGGATCCCAGGGGCACTAATCAGCGGAAGCGCTGAGTTCCCCTTCCTCCTCTGGTCTCGGTTCGGAGCCAGTGCGAGTGTCCACAACAAAATTGAAGCAATTGATAAGCTGCTTTATTACTCTCCGTAGAGTGAGACTTATTCTGACAACTTTATTGAACGGAAGCACACACAGACACTAAAACAAACTAACAAAGAAAGCTCTGGGCTATTCTACGAAGTTCAAGGCTAAATTATTCAAACTGAGCTCAGGTGCTTCCATCTGTTGTAATGTTCCAACTTCACTTTTATGTGAGCTAAATAATGTTAAAACATGCCGAATAATGCTTTGGATCTTTTGAGATATCCCCTTACTCTGATGTAAGCATGCCCATGAGCCTGTTTGCATCAGCTGTAAAATTTTCACATGGAATTGCTGGGCAGTCGGTGGGCAATTAGCCCGAATCTGCGGCAGCAAGGAGGATTTCCCCCTCGGTGTGGATTAAGGTGGAACTTGACAAATTGTAAGTTCAGGATTTAGCGCAGAAATCCCAAGCTTGCTGTCCATTTCAAAGGCAGTATGGCGGCGTACACCCACCACAGCTATATAAGGTGTTGGTGAGGCCACATCTGGAATACTGCGTGCAGTTTTGGTTTCCATATTTACGAAAGGATATACTTGCGTTGAAGGCAGTTCAGAGAAGTTTCACTAGGTTGATTCCTGGGACGAGGGGGTTGACTTATGAGGAAAGGTTGAGTAGGTTGGGCCTCTACTCATTCGAATTCAGAAGAATGAGAGGTGATCTTATCGAAACGTATAAGATTATGAGGAGGCTTGACAAGGTGGATGCAAAGAGAATGTTTCCACTGATGGGGGAGACTAGAACTAGAGGGCACGATCTTAGAATAAGGGTCCGCCTATTTAAAACAGAGATGAGGAGAAATTTCTTATCAGAGGGTTGTAAATTTGTGGAATTTGCTGCCTCAGAGAGCTGTGGATGCTGGGACATTGAATAAATTTAAGACAGAAATAGGCAGTTTCTTAAACGATAAGGGGTTATGGGGAGCGAGCGGGGAAGTGGAGCTGAGTCCATGATCGGATCAGCCATGATCTTATTGAATGGCGGAGCAGGCTCGAGGGGCCATATGGCCTACTCCTGCTCCTATTTCTTATGTTCCTATGTTCTTATTAAATCCTGGCCCAATGTGTAATTCCTGTACAACAACAATTTGTATTTATATAGTGCCTTTAATGTATTAAAATGTCCCAAGGCGCTTCACATGAATGTTAGCAAACAAAATTTTACACGGAGCCACATAAGGAGATATTAGGATAGATGACCAAAAGCTTGGTCAAAGAGGCATCCTAAAGGAGGAGAGAGATGTAGCGAGGCGGAGCAGTTTAAGTAATGGTGCAGGAGCGGGAAGAGAAGGCATTGCAGGTGATTCTCTCGGTACACGACATGAAGCACATGCACTTTGTGTATAAAGAAAAAACTTTTATTAATCGTGCCTTTTATGTCTCAGGATGTCCTAAAGTGACATATGTGCATAGTAATACATAGACATATGTACACTGTGTAAATAAATAGTAATACAGACACAGATATATACTGTGTCCATATAAACATAGAAACTTAGAAAACATTGAAAAATAGGTGCAGGAGTAGGCGTTTCGGCCCTTCGAACCTGCACCATTCAATAAGATCATGGCTGATCATTCACCTCAGTACCCCTTTCCTGCTTTCTCTCCATACCCCTTGATCCCTTTAGCGGTAAAGGCCATATCCAACTCCCTCTTGAATATATCTAACGACCTGGTATCAACAACTCTCTGCGGAAGAGAATTCCATAGGTTAACAACTCTCTGAGTGAAGACGTTTATCCTCATCTCAGTCCTAAATGGCTTACCCCTTATCCTTAGACTGTGACCCCTGGTTCTTGACTCCCCCAACATCAGGAACATTCTTCCCGCATCTAACCTGTCCAGTCCCGTCGGAATTTTATATGTTTCTATGAGATCCCCTCTCATTCTTCTAAACTCCAGTGAATACAAGCCCAGTTGATCCAGTCTCTCCTCATATGTCAGTCCTGCCATCCCGGAAATCAGTCTGGTGGACCTTCACTGCACTCCCTCAATAGCACGAACATCCTTCCTCAGATTAGGAGACCAAAACAGAACACAATATTCCAGGTGAGGCCTCACCAAGGCCCTGTACAACTGCAGTAAGACTTCCCTGCTCCTATACTCAAATACCCTAGCTATGAAGGCCAACGTACCATTTGCCTTCTTCACCACCTACTGCACCTGCATGCCAACCTTCACTGACTGATGTACCATGTCACCCATGTCTCATTGCATCTCCCCTTTTCCTAATCTGCTGCCATTCAGATAATATTCTGCCTTTGTGTTTTTGCCCCCACAGTGGATAACCTCACACTTATCCACATTATACTGCATCTCCCAGCTTAGTGTCATCTGCAAACTTGGAGATATTACTCTCAATTCCTTCATCTAAATCATTGATGTATATTGTAAATAGCTGGGGTCCCAGCACCGAGCCCTGCTGCACTCCACTAGTCACTGTCTGCCATTCTGAAAGGGACCCGTTTATACCGATTCTCTGCTTCCTGTCTGCCAATCAGTTCTCTATCCACGTCAATACATTACCCCCAATACCATGTGCTTTAATTTTGCACACCAATCTCTTGTGTGGGACCTTGTCAAAAGCCTTTTGAAAGTCCGAATACACCACATCCACTGGTTCTCCCTTGTCCACTCTACTAGTTACATCCTCAAAAAATTTTAGAAGATTTGTCAAGCATGATTTCTCTTTCATAAATCTATGCTGACTTGGACTGATCCTGTTTTCCAAATGTGCTGCTATTTAATCTTTAATAATTGATTCCAACTTTTCCCCACTACTGATGTCAGGCTAACTGGTCTATAATTCCCCGTTTATTCTCTCCCTCCTTTTTTAAAAAGTGGTGTTACATTAGCTACCCTCCAGACCATAGGAACCGATCCAGAGTCGATAGATTGTTGGAAAATGATCACCAATGCATCCACTATTTCTAGGGCCATTTACTTAAGTACTCTGGGATGCAGACTATCAGGCCCTGGGGAATTATCGGCCTTCAATCCCATCAATTTCCCTAACACAATTTCATGATTAAAAAATGATTTCCTTCAGTTCCTCCTTCTCTCTAGACCCTCGGTCCCCTAGTATTTCTGGAAGGTTATTTGTGTCTTCCTTCGTGAAGACAGAACCAAAATATTTGTTCAATTGGTCTGCCATTTCTTTGTTCCCCATTATAAATTCACCTGATTCTGATTGTAAGGGACCTACGTTTGTCTTTATTAATCTTTTTCTCTTCACATATCTATAGAAGCTTTTGCAGTCAGTTTTTATGTTCCCAGCAAGCTTCCTCTCATACTCTATTTTGCCCCTCTTAATTAATCCCTTTGTCCTCCCCTGCTGAATTCTAAATTTCTCCCAGTCTTCAGGTTTGCTGCTTTTTCTGGCCAATTTATATGCCTCTTCCTTGGATTTAACACTATTCCTAATTTCCCTTGTTAGCCACGGTTGAGCCACCTTCCCTGTTTTATTTTTACTCCAGAGAGGGATGTACAATTGTTGAAGTTCATCCATGTGCTCTTTAAATGTTTGCCATTGCCTATCCACCGTCAACCTTTTAAGTATCATTCGCCAGTCTATTCTACCCAATTCATGTCTCATACCATCGAAGTTACCTTTCCTTAGGTTCAGGACCCAATCTCTGAATTAACTGTGTCACTTTCCATCTTAATAAAGAATTTTACCATATTATGGTCACTCTTCCCCAAGGGGCCTCGCACAACAAGATTGCTAATTAATCCTTTCTCATTACACATCACCCAGTCTAGGATGGCCAGCCCTCTAGTTGGTTCCTCGACATATTGGTTTAGAAAACCATCCCTAATACACTCCAGGAAATCTTCCGCCACTGTTTTACTACCAGTTTGGTTAGCCAAATCTATATGCAAATTAAAGTCGCCCATGATAACTGCTGTATCTTTATTGCACACATCCCTAATTTCTTGTTTGATGCTGTCCCCAACCTCACTACTACTGTTTGGTGGTCTGTACACAACTCCCACTAGTGTTTTCTGCCCTTTGGTATTCCGCAGCTCTACCCATATAGATTCCACATCATCCAAGCTACTGTCCTTCCTTACTATTGCATTAATTTCTTCTCTAACCAGCAACGCTATCCCACCTCCTTTTCCTTTCTGTCTATCCTTCCTGAATGTTGGCTGAGATGGATTGGCGAATGATACTTAAGGGGTTGACTGTGGATGGGCAATGGCAGACATTTAGAGACCGCATGGATGAACTACAACAATTGTACATTCCTGTCTGGCATAGAAATAAAAAAGGGAAGGTGGCTCAACCGTGGCTATCAAGGGAAATCAGGGATAGTATTAAAGCCAAGGAAGTGGCATACAAATTGGCCAGAAATAGCAGCGAACCTGGGGACTGGGAGAAATTTAGAACTCAGCAGAGGAGGACAAAGGGTTTGATTAGGGCAGGGAAAATGGAGTATGAGAAGAAGCTTGCAGGGAACATTAAGACGGATTGCAAAAGTTTCTATAGATATGTAAAGAGAAAAAGGTTAGTAAAGACAAATGTAGGTCCCCTGCAGTCAGAATCAGGGGAAGTCATAACGGGGAACAAAGAAATGGCGGACCAATTGAACAAGTACTTTGGTTCGTTTATTCACGAAGGAGGACACGAACAACCTTCCGGTTATAAAAGGGGTCGGGGGGTCTAGTAAGGAGGAGGAACTGAGGGAAATCCTTATTAGCCGGGAAATTGTGTTGGGGAAATTGATGGGATTGAAGGCCGATAAATCCCCAGGGCCTGATGGACTGCATCCCAGAGTACTTAAGGAGGTGGCCTTGGAAATAGTGGATGCGTTGACAGTCATTTTCCAACATTCCATTGACTCTGGATCAGTTCCTATGGAGTGGAGGGTAGCCAATGTAACCCCACTTTTTAAAAAAGGAGGGAGAGAGAAAACAGGGAATTATAGACCGGTCAGCCTGACATCGGTAGTGGGTAAAATGATGGAATCAATTATTAAGGATGTCATAGCAGTGCATTTGGAAAGAGGTGACATGATAGGTCCAAGTCAGCATGGATTTGTGAAAGGGAAATCATGCTTGACAAATCTTCTGGAATTTTTTGAGGATGTTTCCAGTAGAGTGGATAAGGGAGAACCAGTTGATGTGGTATATTTGGACTTTCAGAAGGCGTTCGACAAGGTCCCACACAAGAGATTGATGTGCAAAGTTAGAGCACATGGGATTGGGGGTAGTGTACTGACATGGATTGAGAACTGGTTGTCAGACAGGAAGCAAAGAGTAGGAGTAAATGGGTACTTTTCAGAATGGCAGGCAGTGACTAGTGGGGTACCGCAAGGTTCTGTGCTGGGGCCCCAGCTGTTTACACTGTACATTAATGATTTAGATGAGGGGATTAAATGTAGTATCTCCAAATTTGCGGATGACACTAAGTTGGGTGGCAGTGTGAGCTGCGAGGAGGATGCTGTGAGGCTGCAGAGCGACTTGGATAGGTTAGGTGAGTGGGCAAATGCATGGCAGATGAAGTATAATGTGGATAAATGTGAGGTTATCCACTTTGGTGGTAAAAACAGAGAGACAGACTATTATCTGAATGGTGACAGATTAGGAAAAGGGGAGGTGCAAAGAGACCTGGGTGTCATGGTACATCAGTCATTGAAGGTTGGCATGCAGGTGCAGCAGGCGGTTAAGAAAGCAAATGGCATGTTGGCCTTCATAGCAAGGGGATTTGAGTACAGGGGCAGGGAGGTGTTGCTACAGTTGTACAGGGCATTGGTGAGGCCACACCTGGAGTATTGTGTACAGTTTTGGTCTCCTAACCTGAGGAAGGACATTCTTGCTATTGAGGGAGTGCAGCGAAGGTTCACCAGACTGATTCCCGGGATGGCGGGACAGACCTATCAAGAAAGACTGGATCAACTGGGCTTGTATTCACTGGAGTTCAGAAGAATGAGAGGGGACCTCATAGAAACATATAAAATTCTGACGGGGTTAGACAGGTTAGATGCAGGAAGAATGTTCCCAATGTTGGGGAAGTCCAGAACCAGGGGTCACAGTCTAAGGATAAGGGGTAAGCCATTTAGGACCGAGATGCGGAGGAACTTCTTCACCCAGAGAGTGGTGAACCTGTGGAATTCTCTACCACAGAAAGTTGTTGAGGCCAATTCACTAAATATATTCAAAAAGGAGTTAGATGAGGTCCTTACTGCTAGGGGGATCCAGGGGTATGGCGAGAAAGCAGGAATGGGGTACTGAAGTTGAATGTTCAGCCATGAACTCATTGAATGGCGGTGCAGGCTAGAAGGGCCGAATGGCCTACTCCTGCACCTATTTTCTATGTTTCTATGTTTCTATACCACTGGATGTTGAGTTCCCAGCCTTGGTCACCCTGGAGCCATGTCTCCGTAATCCCAATTATATCATATTCGTTAATAGCTGCCTGCGCAGTTAATTCGTCCACCTCATTACAAATACTCCTCACATTGAGGCACAGAGCCTTTAGGCTTGTCTTTTTAACACACTTTGTCCCTTTAGACTTTTGCTGTAATGTGGCCCTTTTTGATTTTTGCCTTGGGTTTCTCTGCCCTCCACTTTTACTTTTCTTCTTTCTATCTTTTGCTTCTGCCCCTATTTTACTTCCCTCTGTCTCCCTGCATAGATTCCCATCCCCTGCCATATTAGTTTAACCCCCCCCCCCAACAGCACTAGCAAACACTCCCCCGAGGACATTGATTCCGGTCCTGCCCAGATGCAGACTGTCCGGTTTGTACTAGTCCCACCTCCCCCAGAACCGGTTCCAATGTCCCAGGAATTTGAATCCCTCCCTCCTGCACCACTCCTCAAGCCACGTATTCATCTTAGCTATTCTGCAATTCCTACTCTGACTAGCTCGTGGCACTGGTAGCAATCCTGAGATTACTACCTTTGAGGTCCTGCTTTTTAATTTAACTCCTAGCTCTCTAAATTCAGCTTGTAGGACCTCATCCCATTTTTTATCCATATCGTTGATACCTATATGCACCACGACAACTGGCTGTTTGCCGTCCCCCTCCAAAATGTCCTGCAGCCGTTCCGAGACATCCTTGACCCTTTTACCAGGGAGGCAACATACCATCCTGGAGTCTCGATTGCGGCCGCAGAAATGCCTATCTATTTCCCTTACAATAGAATCCCCTACCACTAAAGCCATACTTATGCACATATACACCGTGTATGGACACAAGTAGAAAACGTAACACATGTTTTCACATACACCATGGACATACACAATAATGTATACACAGTAACCCTTCTTCTTAGATAGTCTCCTGGACTCAAGGATTACTTGCTTCTATACTAAAATGAGTTCCAAGGTGACTGATGAGACCAAGTCTCTGTCACCGGTGGCAGACGGTGGTTGGAGGGACGGGTGGGTGGGGTGCTTGATTTGTTGTACGCTCCTTCCGCTTTTTGCACTTGGCTTCCGCGTGCTTCTAGCAAAGAGACTCGAAGTGTTCGGCGCCTTCTCAGAGGCTTCTTCTCCACTTTGAGCGGTCTTGGGCCAGGGATTCCCAGGTGTTGGTGGGGATGTTGCATTTTTTCAAGGAGGCTTCGAGCGTGTCCTTGAAACATTTTCTCTGCCCTCCTGGGGCTCGCTTGCTGTGACATAGCTTAGAGTAGAGTGCTTGTTTCGGGAGTCTAGCATCGGGCATGCGGACAATGTGGCTCGCCCACCGAAGCTGGTCGAGCGTGGTCAATGCCTCGATGCTGGGGATGTTGGCCTGAGAGAGAACGCTGACGTTGGTGTGTCTATCCTGCCAATGAATTTTCAGGATTTTGTGGAGGCAGAGTTGGTGGTACTTCTCCAGTGCTTTGCGGTGTCTACTGTACATAGTCCATGTCTCTGAAGTATATAGGAGGGCGGATGATGTTATATATGCAGACTATAGTTATACTCTCTGTGTAGTCACTGTATAGATGCATAAGATGGAGACTTGTTTACCTGATGTACTATCAATAAGGTTTACACTGTGTATATACTATGCTGGCACCACGAGAGGGTGCAACTGGTGGAGCCTGGGGTTTCCTGCCCTGGTGGCAGGGGCTGTATAAAAGGCTGCCCACCATGCTTGTGCCTCACTCTGGAGTTACGAATAAAGGACCAAGGTAACTACAGCTTGAGTACAACACATTACTTCATGGAGTCATTCATAAGTACATTACAGACATAACAGATACCCCTAATGCTCTGTAGACCATGAGCTTGGTGCCGGGTTTGAGATCCTGGTCTTAGAACACTCTTTTCTTCAGGTGACCGAAGGCTGCACTGGCACACTGAAGGCGGTGTTGGACTTAGTCATCGATATCTGCCCTTGCGGATAGTAGGCTCCAAGGTATGGGAAGTGGTCCAGATTGTCCAAGGTCTCATCATGGATCTTGATAACCGGGGAGCAGTACTGTGTGATGGGGGCAGGTTGGTAGAGGACCTTTGCCTTACTGATGTTTAATGTGAGGCCCAGACTCTCGTACACTTCAGTGCAGATGTCGAGGATGGTTTGGAGTTCGGACTCCGAGTGTGCACAAATGCAAGCATCATCTGCATATTGTAATTCAATGACAGGGGATGGAGCAACCTTGGATCTGGACTGGAGGCATCGGAGGTTGAACAATTTCCTGCTTGCCCTGTAGATTAACTCCACTCCAGTGAGGAGCTTGTTAAGGGTCAGATGAGGCACTGCAGCGAGGAACATTGAGAAGAACGTTGGTGCGATGACACAGCCTTGCTTGACCCCGGTCTGCACTTGTATTGGGTCTGTGGTGGATCCATTGGTAAGAATCACGGCTCGCATTTCATCCAGAAGCAGGTGGAGGATGGTGACCAGAATCTTTGAGGACAGCCGAATTTGAGAAGAGCACTCTATAATCCCTCATGGTTGACAGAGTCAAAGGCCTTTGTGAAGTCAAAGAAAGCCATGTACAGAGGTTGGTGCTGCTCCCTACATTTTTCTTGGATTTGTTGCGCGGTGAAGATCATGTCCGTTATGCCACTTAGTGGGCGGAATCCACATTGCGACTCTGGGAGGAGTTCTTCAGCCACTGGGAGAAGACGATTGAGGTGGATTCTTGCGATGATTTTCCTTGCGGCAGACAGCAGGGAAACTCCTCTGTAATTACCCCAGTCACATGAGTTTATTAACACCATGGGCTAGAGTTTGTATTTGTGTCTAGATCGCCCAAAAGTGGGCGGTATTTCCGGCGTTAGCGATTATATATATTTTGGTGATCGCCGGAATATCGCCCATTTTAAAACCCGCTAGTTTCCACTTTTTAATTTGGGCGTTAGCCATAGCGATGTGAAATGACCGTTAGCGATTTATTCAGTCGTGTAAGGCTGGCTTCCATAGCAATGGTCTTTTCCCACGTTTCAGGAGGTTAGGGGTCATCTGCACATGCGCAGAAGAGAATGAAGGAGGAGAGAGAGAGAGAGAGAGAGAGAGAGGAGAAAGCTGGTGGAGAGATTATTGGAGTTTTTGCATTGTCATTAGTAAATTTGTTCAGTTTTTGGAAAAATGGAGAATATTGAAGTTATGGAAGAGGAGGTAGTTGTGAGTGAAGATGAGGAGGAAGTGGCCGAAGTGGGAGAGATGGGAGGACGAAGGCACGCAAAGCGCTTCACCGAGGAGGCCAATGCTGCCTTGGTCTCTGAAGTGGAGAACCGATGGGCCCAATTGACCCGGGGTGGTCGTGGAAAACCATCCCCCAGGGTGTACCAACACATCTGGGCCGGGATCGCAGACGTCATATCATAGAAACATAGAAAAATAGATGCAGGAGTAGGCCATTCGGCCCTTCGAGCCTGCACCACCAGTCAATAAGATCATGGCTGATCATTCCCTCAGTACCCCTTTCCTGCTTTCTCTCCATACCCCTTGATCCCTTTAGCCGTAAGGGCCATATCTAACTCCCTCTTGAATATATCCAATGAACTGGCATCAACAACTCTTTGTGGCAGGGAATTCCACAGGTTAACAACTCTCTGAGTGAAGAAGTTTCTCCTCATCTCGGTCCTAAATGACCTACCCCTTATCCTAAGACTATGTCCCCTGGTTCTGGACTTCCCCAACATCAGGAACATTCTTGCCGCATCTAACCTGTCCAGTCCCATCAGAATCTTATATGCTTCTATGAGATCCCCTCTCATCCTTCTAAACTCCAGTGTATAAAGGGCCAGTTGATCCAGTCTCTCCTCATTTGTCAGTCCAGCCATCCTGGGAATCAGTGTGGTGAACCTTCGCTGCATTCCCTCAATAGCAAGAACGTCCTTGGGTGACCAAAACTGAACACAATATTCCAGGTGAGGCCTCACCAAGGCCCTGTACAACTGCAGTAAGACCTCCCTGCTCCTATACTCAAATCCCCTAGCTATGAAGGCCAACATACCATTTGCCTTCTTCATCGCCTGCTGTACCTGCATGCCAACTTTCAATGACTGATGAACCATGACACCCAGGTCTCGTTGCACCTCCCCTTTTTCTAATCTGCCGCCATTCAGATAATATTCTGCCTTCGTGTTTTTGCCCCCAAAGAGGATAACCTCACATTTATCCACATTATACTGCATCATTTGCCCACTCACCTAACCTGTCCAAGTCACCCTGCAGTCTCTTAGAGTCCTCCTCACAGCTCACACCACCATCCAGTTTCGTGTCATCTGCAAACTTGGAGATATTACACTCAATTCCTTCATCTAAATCATTGATGTATATTGTAAGTAGCTGGAGTCCCAGCACTGAGCCCTGCGGCACTCCACTAGTCACTGTCTGCCATTCTGAAAAGGACCCGTTTATCCCGACTCTCTGATTCCTGTCTGCCAACCAGTTCTCTATCCACGTCAGTACATTACCCCCAATACCATGTGCTTTAATTTTGCACACCAATCTCTTGTGTGGGACCTTGTCAAAAGCCTTTTGAAAGTCCAAATACACCACATCCACTGTTCTCCCTTGTCCACTCTACTAGTTACATCCTCAAAAAATTCCAGAAGATTCGTCAAGCATGATTTCCCTTTCATAAATCTATGCTGACTTGGACCGATCCTGTCACTAATTTCCAAATGCGCTGCTATTTCATCCTTAATGATTGATTCCAACATTTTACCCAGTACTGATGTCAGGCTAACCGGTCTGTAATTACCCGTTTCCTCTCTCCCTCCTTTTTTAAAAAGTGGTGTTACATTAGCTACCCTCCAGTCCATTGGAACTGATCCAGACGACACGAGGTGAAAGACCCCCACCAGTATCACAAGCGCTGGAACGATCTCGTTGGTTCCGGCAGAGTAAGTATTACATTTATTTATTTAATAAATTGTAATGATGCAATGATTAATTTAAATGCAGATCTGATGTAGTGTAGTTAGGTTGATAATCTTGGTGTCATGCGTTTAATCCTAACCTCAATCTTATTCAAGTTATTTTCAGATGGTAGATATAACCATGCATTTAATTGCAGGTGAAGCATAATAGCATATAACGTTAATGGTGACAATGATTAGCATGGGATGACTAATTGTGGATTGTCTGTGTGTTGTGTTGTGTAATAGTAATAATAATAATAATATATCTGTCAGTAATCTGATATCTGTCATATCTGTAATAGTACCTCGGAAATGATCTTATGCCATGCCATGCTCTTGTCACTTTGCAGAAGAAGCTTTCGAAGAATCATGCCGAGCAGCGGCGCATAGGTGGCGGGCCAGGAGATATGGAAGAGCGGGCGTTGAACTTGGCGGGGGTCCACAACCGGTCGGCCACCTGTGGTGGTACTGAACCCATTCTCACGCCACATGATTTAAAGTAATTTAATGCCATTTCTATATAAAAAATGATTGATGTAATGTTTTGTAATGTTATGTAATTAATGATGGGATCATGAAATATCATTGTAATGCAACGCAGATTCTATATTATCATGATGTTAATTATATGTGATGTCTGTCAGTATATTTATAGCAGTCGTGTTGCCCCTCGTGCATATGCCTGTGTAGCGTAAGCATTCTCATGTGTCCCTAGCATTCCCTTCTCTTCTACTAACCTCATTTATGTTTTCTAGGTCACCAGATTGCACAGGCTTTCCAGGTTCCCCAGGCTCGTCAGCCTGCACACGATCCCCAGGTTCCCGTGGTTGTCTCCGGACGCGAGGAGGCACAAGCCTGTTCTTCTGCAGGTCCTCCTATCCACTGAGGATAGTGAGGAGGTGGAGGAGGAGCCTGTAGCCCTTTTGTCCTGTGTTCCTGTGGCCACGTCCTCTTCAACCGAGGAGTTAGTGGGGCCAAGCTCCTTACAGCAGAGCACCCCGAGTGGTTCCATGCCTGCGCCGACCCCGCGGAGGTTGGTTCGGCGAGGTCGGTCTGCTCCAGGATTGGCAGATTTGAGTGTGGACATGGTCAACCTGTCTAGGAAAAGTGTTGACATAGGTCGAAAGCTCCTCCAGGCAATGGGCATGCTAACTGATCACGTTGCCGCACTAACCGCGATCATCTCTCAGCAGATGTCGCGGATGGTAGTGGCGATGGAGAGGATAGCCGAGTCCACAGATGCCAGAGGGCCGCCAGTGGTCCTGGAATACAGCACTGCACCCCAAGGTGCCGTAGCGCCATTGCAAATGATACATGCGGGTCAGGAGGAAGTTCTTGCTTCTGACTCGGAGGACTTTTCCCTGGAAACATCCTCTCCATCTCCAGCCCAATCCGTTCATCTGCCGTCAGCCCCACACAGCAGCAGTGCTCGAGGTGCCCTGCTACAAGGCGGCTTGGTGTTGTTGGTAGGAGAAGGTGAAGAGGTGTGGTTAAAACAAGGGGGCGTGGCCGCAGGTAGGGAGGGTGGGGATTATTCTAAAGTTGTTGTTGTTCTTGTTGTTGTTAAAAAAAATTGTTGAATGTTTTGGGTGGGTGGGTGTTATATTTATAATGGTTTTTTAAAGTATGTTGTTGCTGTGGTTTTTATTGTTATTTGTTTTTCTTTATAAAATGTTCACTGTTGGTGTGGGGGTGGGGTACCTGGGTGCTAACTTTTAATGGTGTTTGTTTTTTAAAAAAATTATTTAACACTTTTATAACATTAAATGTTATAAAATTAACTTAACATTGTTGTGCAGTGTCTTCAAATAGCTGAAACGTTAAGCATATAAAAAGTTTCCAAACACTGGCGAAGCCAGGCCAGGAAAGGCAAAGCTGAAATGTAACATAACACAACTGTAACTGTAACTGTCGCCAACGTAACGTAAAGTGTTCATTTATGAGCTGCGGACGCAACAGTCTTGCAGCTGCGTAACCAACACGAGGCTTTTCCTACAGTCCAGGGTGGGGTGGGGGCATGGTTTCATCGCCAGCCTGATTGTCCTCCCCGAGGTCATCATCCGCCTCTTCATCCTCCTCTTCCGCCTCTCCTCTCTCCTGAGGTTGACCGGCGGTCCCATCTGGCAATTCCTGTCCCCTTCTGATAGCTAGGTTATGCAACATGCTGCACACCACAATGAACTGAGCGACTTGCCCAGGGTGGTATTGTAATTCGCCTCCTGAGTGGTCCAGGCATCTGAAGTGCTGCTTAAGCACTCACACTTTGCGACGATATTGCATGCAGCTATGCGGCATTCGTTGTAGCGCTTCTCGGCTTCCATCTGGGTCTTACGCAGGGGGGTCATGAGCCAGCTGGCAAGGCCATGGGCTAGATTTTACACTTTTGTGCAACCGCCTAAAAATGGGTGTTATTTCCGGCGTGGGCGGTAAAAATGGGTTTTCAGATCGTCGGTTAGTCGCCCATTTTCAAAGCTCCTAGACCCCATTTTAAAAATTGGGCATTACCGCGAGCGATCTGAGATGGGCGTTAGCATTAAATCTCTCTGACCTTCTGCCGTATAGTGTCGCTATCCTTAGCAACGGCATGGTAACACTCGTTTCCCGTGATTCAGGAGGTCAGAGGTCATCATTACATGCGCAAAAAAGGAGACAAAGAGAGAGGGAGCAGAGAGGGACTGAAGGCGTGTTGTGGGTGTGCTCTGTGCTTGTTTGGCTGTTGTGGGAGGCACGAGGGAGATTCACCAGCAGCAAAAAGCCTCCGAAGCACCAAGAACATAGTTGGCACCGAGTTTTTGTCCAACAAGTAGTACATAACATGGAAGGGATGGAGGAAGCCCTGCAGCTGTTAACATAGAAACATAGAAAATAGGTGCAGTAGTAGGCCATTCGGCCCTTCTAGCCTGCACCGCCATTCAATGAGTTCATGGCTGAACATGCAACTTCAGTACCCCATTCCTGCTTTCTCGCCATACCCCTTGATCCCCCTAGTAGTAAGGACTACATCTAACTCCTTTTTAAATATATTTAGACAATTGGCCTCAACAACTTTCTCTGGTAGAGAATTCCACAGGTTCACCACTCTCTGGGTGAAGAAGTTTCTCCTCATCTTGGTCCTAAATGGCTTACCCCTTATCCTTAGACTGTGACCCCTGGTTCTGGACTTCCCCAACATTGGGAACATTCTTCCTGCATCTAACCAGTCTAAATCCGTCAGAACTTTAAACGTTTCTATGAGATCCCCTCTCATTGTTCTGAACTCCAATGAATACAAGCCCAGTTGATCCAGTCTTTCTTGATAGGTCAGTCCCGCCATCCCGGGAATCTGTCTGGTAAACCTTCGTTGCACTTCCTCAATAGCAAGAATGTCCTTCCTCAAGTTAGGAGACCAAAACTGTACACAATAGCGGGAGCGGGGGAAGGAAAGTGAGGTGCATGGCCCGCAGGTGTTATCTGGAGCATATTTCTGCTGCTATTGTGGTGGGAGGGTCGAGGCAAGGGGCGAGGAGGCTACCTTGTTGTTT
This sequence comes from Pristiophorus japonicus, assembly GCF_044704955.1. Classification (NCBI taxonomy): domain Eukaryota; kingdom Metazoa; phylum Chordata; class Chondrichthyes; family Pristiophoridae; genus Pristiophorus; species Pristiophorus japonicus. The sequence goes on along the minus strand of NC_091996.1, from coordinate 28,434,472 downwards.
TGCATTTGTGTTCTGTATTGCGGGAAATGGGGACCATTGTAATGATGTAAATGTGATAAATTTGTTGTGGCCTGGGGCGGGGGTGGGGTGGTTTTTACAGATATACTTAAGATTTCAGACAAATGGTCGGATTAAATGTTTTTTATTTAACATAACCTTGTTGCGCATTGGCTCAGATAGCTGCACCGTTACACATTGGTGATTCCTTAACATCAAAAGGTATAATTACACTTAACTTGAATCAATTTAAAGTATAATTGTCACCAAGGTGATGCACACCATTGATGTATGAGCTGCACACCCAGCAGTGTGTCAGCCTTGTCAATACCACCAAAGTTCTTTCAAGCAAAGCGATCATTGATGAGCTCCTGATGTAAGAATCTTGCAGCTATGATGCCACCACGAGCCCTTTCCTGCAGTCTACAGTGGGGCGGGGGCACGGCTTCAGCGTCAGCCTGATTGTCTGGCCCGAGGTCAGCATCCATCTCCTCGTCCTCCTCTTCCTCTCTCTCCTGAGGTGGAACGTCAGACCCTTCTGGCAATTCTTGTCCCCACCTGATAGCCAAGTTGTGCAGCATGCAGCACACCACCATGAATTGAGCTACCTGCTCAGGGTGGTATTGGAGCTCGCCTCCTGAGTGGTCCAGGCATCTAAAGCGCTGCTTAAGTACTCCAATGCTTTTCTCGACGATATTGTGAGCGGATTTGTGACTCTCGTTGTATCGCCTCTTGGCTTCGGTGTGGGTGTTACGCTGGGGGCGGGGGGGTCATCAGCCAGTTGGCAAGGCCATATCCTTTGTCACCAAGCATCCAGCATTGACCTTGTGGCTGATTGTTAAAAAGTCAGATACAGTGCTCTCACGCAGGATGCGAGCATCATGGATGCTGCCCGGAAATTTAGCATTCACTGCCATAATAATTTGCTGGTGGTCGACAACGAGTTGCACATTCAGGGAGTGGAATCCCTTGCGGTTCCTGAAAACCTCTACATCCTGAAAAGGTGCCTGCATCACGATGTGCATACAGTCTATTGCTCCCTGTACCTTGGGGAAGTTAGCAATTCGGTAGAATTCTAAAGCCTTCTCAGTCTGAGCCTCCCTGGTCATAGGGAAGCTGATAAAGTTCATCCTGCGTGCGTACAGGGCTTCAGTGACCTGTCAAATGCAGTAATGAGTGAGATATACCGCAAATGTCACCAGCTGAGGCCTGAAAAGAACCTGACGCATAGAACAACAGTGCCACAGGGACCTTGACCTCAATGGATAGTGCAGTACTGATGGCGCTGGCAGGCTGCAGATCTCCCCTTATGAGCTGGCATGTCTCAGTGATAACCTCTTTGTGGAAGGCAGTCTCTGAAGGCAGGTGGTGTTGCACAAGTTGAGGTAAGACTGCTTCTCCCTGTACTTGCGGGGGGTGTAACGTCTGGTGCTCCTCATCAGTCTGTCACGTCTTACGTTGGGCACATGATGCTGTCGAGCGTACCTTCTGCCATCTTGAGTCTGCAGCATGTGAGTGGTCATCAAGAGAGGGTGAGAAAGGATAGGCTCTATTCCAATAGCTATCTGTTTTCCACCGATTGTTCACAAAGAATGAATGTCCCCACTAGTAAATTCCAATTGTCCACAGTAATATAAGATGTTTGTTCAGATGTTCACATCACCTCCAAATACCTCCAGAGTACATCCGAACTCCCCCGAGGTTGAAGCAGAGCAGCCTTTTAAATGATGCGACATGTGATTTAGAACATGGCGTCCATACCGCTGTGATTAGTTCCGGCGAGTTCAACTTTTTCACAGCGGTTTTTTCGGCAAGTGATATTGTCGGCGAGATGTGTGTGAGGTGCCGAAAGTAAGGATGGACGATATACTGGCCGTTAGTTTCGGCAAATGTGAACTTTACGACAAAAAACAGTGGCTGGGTGATATTATTAAATCTCGGCGTTAATTACATGCCGAAAATAACGCTGGGCGATATTATGGGCGTTGGGATCGCCCATTCTGATGATTCCGCTCCAAAAAAGTGGGCGGGCGGCATTATTTTTTCTCAGCGTTATGCACATGCAGAAAGTAACGCTCAGCGATGTGACCTAAAAATGGGCATCAGTTTCCATTTTGTGGCTAAATGGATGATATCTGGGCGTTACACCTCATTTCAGCATTAAAATGGATGTTAAGTGGGCATTATGCATGCAAAAATAATGGAAAATCTAGCCCATAACCTTTATCTCCCAGCATCCAACCGTGACCTTGTAACTGAGTCTTAAACAGGTCAGACACAGTGCTCTCATGCAGGATATGCGCATCATGGATACTCCCCGGAAAATTAACATTTACTGACATAATTATTTGCTTGTGGTCGACAACGAGTTGCACATTCAGGGAGTAGAATCCCTTTCGGTTCCGAAACACCTCTGCATCCTGCATGGCGATGTGCGTATAGTCTATTGCTCCCTGCACCTTGGGGAAGTTTGCTATTCTCGAGAAACCCAAAGCCTCCCTTGTCATAGGGAAGCTTATAAAGTCCATCCTGCGTTTGTAAAGAGCTTCAGTCACCTGTCGAATGCAGCAATTTGTGGCGTGCTGAGATATACCGCAAATGTCACCAGCTGTGGCCTGAAAGGAGCCCGATGTGTAGAAGGAAAGTGCCGCAGTAACCTTGCCCTGGAGTGCGGGCAGGGAAGTGGACCTGAATCCATGATCGGATCAGCCATGATCGTGTTGAATGCCGGAGCAGGCTCGAGGGGCCATATGGCCTACTCCTGCTCCTATGTTCTTATGTTCTTGTGTTCAACAAGCAGTGCGGTCCTGGTGGTGCTGTTAGGCTGCAGATCTCCTTTAATGAGCTGGCATATCTCACTGATGACTTCCTTTCCGATGCGCGGCCTCGTGTTTTCGGGTAAGTTCAGGTATGACCGCTTATCCCTGTAAATGCGTCGGGTGTAAAATCTCCTCCTCAGCAGTCTGCCACCTCTTTGATTGGGCACATAATGCTCTTTGATGTACCTTCTCCCATCTCTAGTCTGCAGCATGTGAGTGGTCATCAATACGGCTGAGAACTTACAGGCCCCATTACAATTACTAAATGTCCTATTTATGTGTACTCAGAATTATTAAATTGTCCTCTTAAAAACTCATTAAAAAATGCAAATTCTCCACAATATGATAGATGGTTGTCGAGATTTTAAAACTACCTTAAAAGCACTCACGAATTACTTCAAAGCTTCCATGAACTTGGAACAGCCTTTTATGAAAAGTCCTCCGATTTACAAATGGCGTTAAGGTCAGGTGGGTGCAGCTTTTTTGGATCAATTTTTTGGGCGATATGTGGGCGAGGTGCCGAAAGTAATGCTCGCCGATATTCTGGGCGGTAGTTTCCATTATAAACAGTCTTCTGGGTGGTGCACAATTGCTGATGTCATAATTTTTTTTTAAAGTATGGGCGGGCGGTTCAGCTAATTCTCGCCGTTAACTTTATGCCGAAATTAACGCTGGTGATAAATGGGCGATAATTGGATGTTAGTTTCCATTTTTAATCAGATATGGGCGTTAGACTAAATCTTCGCGGTTAAATGGGCGTTAGTGGGGCGAACCCGATGAAAAGCCTAGCTCAAAATACACAGTAATGCATACATAGATATACAACATTTAGATATACAGTAACACGTTTCAAATATATACAGTCTACATATTCATTATGCATGTATATACCATGTACAGTGTGAACACTGTGCATACACAGTGAACCATGCACAATGTATAACCATGACTAATGTCAAGTACACTGGCCCACACAGGGACATATACAGATGCATCAGAGGAAATATATACTGAATAAAACAATGACACTGGTAGTCATACAGAATAGCAGCTATAGAATGACAGACACTCATTGAAACATAATATTTTACATCAAGGAAGCCAGCTCCCTGAGCTATCCAATCTCATTCCCGTGCCTTCCAAAAATTTTATTTTTCAAATATTTATCCATTTCTCTTTTAAAAGCCAGTATGGATTTGCTTCCACCTCCAAGTTTGTTGGGGCATTCCATCTCCTCCGTGTAAAAAAAGTTTCCCCAAACCACCCCTTTTCATTCTTTTGGTGATGATCTTAAATTTAGGTCTTTAGGTTTCCCCAAATTACTTAATCAAAGCCGCTCATAATTTTCAACACCTCCATCAGTTCTTCTCTTAATCTTCTAGAACCTCAGTTTCTTTAGCCTCGCCTCATAACTAAAGCCTCTCATTCGTGGGATTATCTTCTGTAACCCCTCTGTGGCCTTGGCATCCTTTCTGAATGAGAGCACCCAAAACAGGACACAATACATCTGAAATCCGGCAACATCGGGGCCGAGTCCGAGTTTTCGGGTTTTGACGGATTTCGGACCTCATGGTTAGCGCTCCTCGCCGCCCGCTGATTCCCCGCTCCTCGCCACCTGCCGATCCTCCGCTCCTCGCCATCCGCCGATTCCCACCGATCCTCCGCTCCTCGCCATCCGCCGATTCCCACCGATCCTCTGCTCCTCGCCACCTGCCGATCCTCCGCTCCTCGCCATCCGCCGATTCCCACCACTCATCCGCTCCTCGCCGCCTGCCGATCCTCCGCTCCTCGCCATCCGCCGATTCCCACCGATCCTCTGCTCCTCGCCGCCTGCCAATCCTCCGCTCCTCGCCGCCCACCGATTCTCGCCGCCTGCGGCCCCCCGGTGCTGCGTTTTTTTTTTACCGGTATTCACGTCCCTCGCCGCCCGATATCAAAAATGTCCGGTGTTCGGACAATTCCAGTTTTTGGAATTCCGGATTCGGGACGTTGTACCTGTACTCTAACTGCAGCCTAATGAATGATATGTATAGATTCAACATACACTTATACACTGAAACCGAGTTCCTTGCACACATGCGGTGTGCAATAAAAAAGTACAAAGAGTTGCATATTAAAATAAAATCTTTCCTCGCGGTTACAGCCTGTCCAGACAAAATCTTTACCCCTTCCCTGGATACTAACAGGATAACTATCCAATTACAGCCATTGCTTCAGAATTCGAAGGATAATTTCAGACATGCACACCTTTAAAGCCAGCAGTTTCATTCGAAACAGTTCAACAGGCATGTTAAAAGAAGTTTCTGTCAGTCACTGCCCCTTTAGGATTTGGATACAGTCTCACTAAGATGTCAACATCTTCGGAAGAGACTCCAGATGTTTAATGGAAAGGCAGAGTATGTACCAGGGAATGTAACATGGAGCTGATAGATTAGCCAGGAATCCCACTGAAGATACAGATGCATTACGCAGTAAAGGCCAGTGGAATAATGTCCAGGTACAGAGATACACCTGTAAGAAACGCAACTCTGGCAGACAGAAAACTTTCAACACTATCAGTATAGTAGAGAAGGATGGCTAAAATATATTAAAGATCTCCCTGATGAATTGATAGAATGTCACAGTGTACAGGGAGAACTCTCAGTAACAAAGGAGTTGTGGTTGTTGTACCGCAACAGGATTATTATCCCTCCTACAACGAGGAGAGAGATTCTTGACAGAATGCATGGGGGCCATCTGGAGCTGGTGAAATGCCGAGTAGACAAAGATATCAGTGTGGTGGCCAGGCAGTAGCAAGGGTATCATCAGAGAGAAAGTATCTTCACGTGAGTTTTGTAGTGTATGAATAAAGAGTCTGACCAGATACTGTGAGCTCAAAGTCAAGTGTGACCTTAGTCTTTTATTGCAGGTCTCCAGAGTGCCTCTCCAGCCTGTGGGGCCTCCTTAAGTACAGGTGCTCCCAAGGGATTGTGGGATCCCTTGGGACTCCAGAGGATGAGCCCTCTGGTGATTAAACACGGTATTTACACGTTTACATACATAACAACACTCCCCCCACCCCCGCCAAAGTCAATAGTGTAACTATTTACAAGGTGAGTCGATCTGGGGCCTTTCTTTCCCTGGTTGATTGTCCTGGTGTAAATGCTGGTTTTGGTGAGTCGTTTGTTGGACCCTCACTGGGCTGCTGTGCAGCTGGTCTTGCTGGGCTGCCTGGTATGGAGAGTCCTGCTGGGCTGCTGCGGGTGATGGGTTCTGCTTCGTGGTCAACCGCTGTGTCGGTTGCCACTGGTGAGTGTGTTGGGAGGGTCAAGAAAAGATAGAGTCTATTGTGGGTTGCTCTGGATAGTCCGTGAATCTGAGTTTGGTTTGGTCAAAGCGTTTCCTGTAGATGAGTCCATTTAAAAGTTTTACCCGAAACACCCTCATCCCCTCTTTGGCCACGACGGTGCCGGGAAGCCACTTGGGACCTTGTCCATAGTTCAACACAAATACAGGAACATTAATCTCAATTTCGCGTGACACATTTGCACCAACATGATATGTGCTTTGGTGAAGCCACCTGCTCTTTACCTGTTCATGTAGATCAGAGTGGACTAACGAGAGCCTTGCCTTAATTGTCCTTTTCATGAGCAGTTCAGCGGGTGGAATCCCAGTGAGCGAGTGGGGTCTCGTGCGTTAACTAAGCAGGACTCGGGATAGGCGAGTCTGCAGTGAGCCTTCAGTTACTCTCTTCAAGCTCTGTTTGATTGTTTGCACTGCTCTCCCTGCCTGACCATTGGATGCTCGTTTGAACGGGGCAGATGTGACATGTTTGATCCCATTGCGGGTTTGAACTCGGCACTAGTGAAACACGGCCCGTTGTCACTCACAAGGACATCAGGCAGGCCGTGCGTGGCAAACATGGCCCGCAGGCTTTCAGTGGTGGCAGCGGACGTGCTTGCCGATATTATCTCACTTTCAATCAATTTGGAGTACGCATCTACAGCCACTAGGAATATTTTTCCCAAGAACGGGCCTGCATAGTCGACATGGACCCTAGACCACGGTTTGGAGGGCCAAGACCATAAACTTAGTGGCGCCTCCCTGGGTGCATTGCTTAACTGTGAACATGTGTTACATTTGTGCACGCAGGACTCTAAGTCCGTATCGATATCGGGCCACCACACGTGGGATCTGGCTATTGCTTTCATCATTACAATGTCTGGAGATCACTAATGAAAGTGTCGCTGCCCTTTTTGGGTACCATTACCTGATTACCCCACAGAAGGCAGTCTACCTGTAAAGACATTTCATCTTTGCGCTGGTACGGCTTTATTTCTTCCTGCATTTCTAATTGGACACTGGACCAGCTCCCGTGAAGCACACAGCTTTTTTACTAAGGATAGTAAGTGGTCCTGGCTCGTCCAGGTTCTAATCTATCGGGCGGTAACAGGTGATTGCTCACTCTCGAATGCTTCCATTACCATAACTAAATCTGCGGACTGTGCCATTTCCACCCCCGTGGTGGGCAATGGCAGCCTACTGAGAGCATCGGCACAGTTTTCTGTGCCTGGCTATGGCAGATGGCGTAATTGTATGTGGACAACGTGAGCGCCCATCTCTGGATGTGGGCCGATGCATTCATATTTAGCTCCTTACTTTCAGAAAAGAGGGATATCAGTGGTTTATGGCCAGTTTCCAATTCAAATTTGAGCCCAAACAGATATTGATGCATTTTCTTTACCCCATAAACACACGCTAATGCTTCTTTTTCAATCAGGCTGTAGGCCCTCTCAGCCTTAGAGAAACTTCTGGATGCATAAGCAACCGGTTGCAATTTCCCAAATTCATTAGCTTATTGCAATACACACCCGACACCGTATGACGACGCATCACATGCTAGTATCAAGCGCTTACATGGATCATACAGCACAAGCAATTTGTTTGAGCATAACAGTTTTCTAGCTTTTACAAAGGCATTTTCTTGGCTTTTACCCCATACCCATTCGTCTCCTTTATGCAGTAAAGCGGCAGTGGTTCTAACAGTGTGCTGAGACCCGGTAAGAAGTTACCAAAGTAGTTCAGGAGTCCTAGAAACGACCGGAGCTCCGTCACGTTCTGTGGCCTCGGTGCGTTCTCGATTGCCTCCATTTTCGAATCGGTGGGCCTGATGCCGTCCGCCGCGATTCTTCTCCCCAGGAACTCCACTTCAGGCGCCAGGAAAACGCACTTCGAGCATTTTAACCTGAGCCCCGCACGATTAAGCCAACTAAGAACCTCCTCCAGGTTCTACAGATGCTCAACTGTGTCCCGACCTGTAACCAAGATGTCGTCCTGGAAGACCACGGTGCGTGGGACCAACTTCAGTAAGCTTTCCATGTTTCTCTGAAATATCGCCGCGGCTGATCGAATCCCAAACGGGCATCTGTTGTAAATGAAGAGACCTTTGTGCGTGTTGATGCAGGTGAGGCCTTTCGATGATTCCCCCAGCTCCTGCGTCATGTAGGCCGAGGTCAAGTCCTGCTTCGTGAACGTCTTTCCTCCTGCCAGCATCGCAAAAAGGTCGTCTGTCTTTGGTAGTGGGTATTGATCCTGCAGGGGGAAACGATTGATAGTTACTTTGTAATCACCACAGATTCTGATGGTGCTGTCTCCCTTGAGGACTGTAACAATTGGACTGGCCCACTCATTGAATTCGATTGGCAAAATGATGCCCTCTCATTGCAGCCGGTCCAGCTCGATCTCCACCCTCTCTCGCATCATGTACTGTATTGCTCTCGCCTTGTGATGGATGGGTCGCGCCCCCGGAATTAGATAGATCTGCTCTTTTGCTTCTTGGAACTTCCTGATGCCTGGTTCGAACAGCGAGGGGAACTTGTTTAAGACCTGGGCACACGAAGTGCCGTCGACGGGCGAGTGCGCTGGGGCGTTGTCCCTGTTCCAGCGTATCTTCCCCAGCCAGCTCCTGCCGAGCAGCGTTGGGCCATCTCCCAGTACCACCCAGATTGGTAACTTGTGCACCGCTCCATCGTAGGAGACCTTTATGGTAGCACTGCCGATTACAGGAATCAGTTCCTTTGTGTAAGTTCTCAGTTTAGTGCGAATGGGAGTCAGGACTGGCCTTGAGGCCTTGCTGCACCACAATTTATCGAAAGTTTTTTTTGCTCATAATGGACTGGCTCGCGCCCGTGTCCAGCTCCATTGACACTGGGGGTCCATTTAATTCATCCTTCAGCATTATCGGGGACACTTTGTGGTAAATGTGTGCACCCCATATACCTCTGCTTCCTTGGTCTGAGGCTCTGGTTCGTCGTGATCATCCGTGGATCTGTCCTCCTCTGCAACATGGTGGTTTGCAGGATTAGCAGTGTTTGCAGCTCGCTTGCACATATGTTGGAGGTGTCCCATTATTCCACAGCCCTTGCAAACGTATCCTTTGAAGCGGCATGAATGGAAACAATGATCACCCCCGCAGCGCCAACAAGGCGTTAATGACCTAGCATTCATCACCCTTGATGGTGGACTGTGAGACATCCGTGGACGTGCAGCTGCAGGTATGTGAGTCCTGCCCTGTACGTTACGATTCGCAAACAACATTACTTTGTTCACAGTACTTGTAGCAGCACTTGTGTGCTGAGAGATTTGCTTGGTATTGTCACTGGTGGCGATGAAAACCTGGGCTATCGCTATGGCTTTACTCAAGGTTGGGGTCCCTATAGTCAAAAGTTTGCAAAGTATTACTTCATGGCCAACGCCAAGTACAAAGAAGTCCCTGAGTGCTCCAAATGTCCTTCAAATTCGCAATGTCGCGACATAGCTCGCCACTTCCTGGCCTTCAGACCTCTTGCACGTGTAGAGCCGGTACCTCGCCATCAGAACACTTTCCTTCGGGTTAAGATGCTCCCGGACCAGTGTGCACAAATCATCATACGTTTCTCTGTGGGTTTCGCTGGAGCAAGCAGATTTTTCATGAGGCCATATGTTGGTGCCCCGCAAACGGTGAGGAGAATCGCCCTTCGTTTGGCAGCGTTCGCTTCGCCTTCCAGCTCATTGGCCACGAAGTATTGGTCGAGTCGCTCCACGAAGGGTTCCCAATCATCTCCCTTCAAAAATTTCTTCAGGATGCCCACTGTTCTCTGCATCGTTGCGGTGGGGTTTGATATCTGTATCTCGTCGCCAGTTGTAGTGTATGAATAAAGAGTCTGACCAGATACTGACAGCTCAAGGTAAAGTGTGACCGTAGTCTTTTATTGCAGGTCTCCAGAGTGCCTCTCCAGCCTGTGAGGCCACCTGTACAGGTGCTCCCAAGGGATTGTGGGATCCCTTGGGACTCCAGGGGATGAGCCCTCTGGTGGTTAAACAAGGGCTTACATATATAACAAGTTTTGTCAAGTTATCAAATCAACTCAAAGAGAGGACCCTTTGACGATGACACCATTACCAGAGAGACCTTGGCAGGAGATTATTTTGATCTTGTGTGAGCTCAGAGGACAAGAAGACCTCATTGTTATTGATCGTTATGCTAGATTTCTTGAAATTATTCATCTATCAGATATATATTGGGATTCAGCAACCACACCAACTTGTATTTATATAGCGCCTTTAACATAGTAAAACGTCCCAAGATGCTTCACAGGAGTGAATTAACATCAGCAGTGTGGGGAATGTTATGTCTGTAATGCACTTATGAATGACTCCACGAGGCAATGTGTTGTACTCAAACTGTAGTGACCTTGGTCCTTTATTCGTAACTCCAGAGTGAGGCACAAGCATGGTGAGCAGCCTTTTATACTGTGCCCTGCACACCTATGCAAGCAACCCTCAGGTCTCCCACTGCAGTGCCCTCTGGCGGACAGCCTCTGCCACAGGGGCAGGAAACCCCGGTCTCCACCAGTTGCACCCTCTAGTGGTGCCAGCATAGTATATACACAGTGTAAACCTTATTGATGGTACATCAGGTAACAAGTCTCCATCTTATGCAACTATACAGTGACTACACAGAGAGTATATCTGTAGTCTGCATATATAACAGGGAATTTGTGGTGTAACATGCTTTTTCCGGCGCTAAGCTCAGCAGGAGGCCGAAGATCGCGTCTGTGTCCCGCTTGCAGTGAAGGAAAACAAGGAAGAAATGAGGAACCTGTGGGCCATGTATGGAACCATGTATGTATTTGTGACAACAATATTACCTGCCACCCGCTTAGTAATCAACGTTACGACTGCACCGGGGAAGTCTGTGCTTTGATCGGACTTCGGGTTTTATGGGATTGGAGGATAGAGTGGTAGGGTGTCAGTCTACAACATAGCGCTGAAGAAGGCGTATAGCATTCAGTGTTGTTGAAAGGGACCACAGGTAATTTTTTTTGGCATTGAGTCAAGATGGCCCATGTAATGCTTTCAAGCACTATCCCCAATCACTTTACCCACACATCTCATTCTAAAGCAATAGAGACTAAGCCAAGTGCTTTATTTTAAATGCGTGTTTAAATTTTCATGTAGCAGGAAGAAAAAGACACAAGATAGCAGCAATAAAATCCAGTGCTTTGTCATTTTTGAAACATAAGAACATAAGAAATAGGAGCAGGAGTCGGCCATTTGGCCCCTCGAGCCTGCTCCACCATTCAATAAGATCATGGTGATCTGATCTTGGCCTCAACTCCACTTCCCTGCCCGCTCTCCCTAACCCTTGACTCCCTTATTGTTCAAAAATCTGTCTACCTCCGCTTTAAATATATTCAATGATCCAGCCTCCACAACTCTCTCGGGTAGAGAATTCCAAAGATTCACGGCCCTCTGAGAGAAGAAATTCCTCCTCATTTGCATTTCAAGTGGGCGACCCCTTATTCTGAAACTATGCCCCCTAGTTCTAGATTCCCCCATGTGGGGAAACATCCTCTCTGCATCTACCCTGTCAAGCCCCCTCAAGAATAAAAACAGAAGAAATAGGAGCAGGAGTAGGCCATCTGATCCCTTGAGCCTGCTCTGCCATTCAATAAGGTCATGGCTGATCTGATCCTGGCCTCAACTTCATTTCACCGCCCATTCCCCTCAACACTTGATTCCCTTATTGTTCAAAAATCTGTTTATCTCCACCTTAAGGACTTTCAATGACCCAGCCTCCACAGCTCTCTGAGGTAAAGAATTCCAAAGATTCACAACTCTCTGAGGGAAGAAATTCCTCCTCATTTGGATTTCAAATGGGCGATCCCTTATTCTGAAACTACGCCCCCTATTTTTAGATTCCCCCACGAGGGGAAACATCTTCTCTGCATCTACCCTGTCAAGCCCACTCATTATCTTATATGTCTCAATAAGATCACATTCTTCTGAACTCCAATGAGTACAGGCCCAACCTACTCAACCTTTCTTCATAAGACAACTCTTTCATCTCAGAAATCAACCTCGTTAACCTTCTTTGCACTGCTTCCAATGCAAGTATATCCCTCCTTAAATACGGAGTCCAAAACTGTATGCAGTACTCCAGGTGTGGTCTCACCAATACCCTGTACAGTTGTAGCAGGACTTCTCTGCTTTTAAACTCTATCCTCCTTGCAATAAAGGTCAACATTCCATTTGCCTCCCTAATTACTTGCTGTACCTGCATACTCACTTTTTGTGTTTCATATACAAAGACCCCCAGATCCCTCTGTAGCACAGCATTTTGTAATATCTCTCCATTTCAATAATAATTTGCTTTTTTATTTTTCCTACCAAAGTGGATGACCTCACACGTTCCCACATTATACTCTATCTGCCAAATGTTTGCCCACTCACTTAGCCTGTCTATATCCCTTTGCAGACTCTTTGCGTCCTCCTCACAACTTGCTTTCCCACCCATCTTTGTATCATCAGCAAATTTGGTTACATTACACTCGGTCCTTTCATCCAAGTCATTAATATAGATTGTAAATAGTTGAGGCCCCAGCACTGTAGTCATAATTTCATTGATATGCTGAGATCATTTTAGTCACTGGCTTAGGAGGGTCTGACAATTGAGGGTGTTTTATTATGCCATGCTGAGGACAGAGTACTCATATCTGATCATTTAAACAATTCGAATTCACACTTCAAATTTCAGAGAGTGAAAGGTGATTCCTAATGCTAACCTCAAGCTCGCTCTTCCAATCACTCAGAAGCAATCTGCAATATTCTGCATCTTCCCATTTGTCACATTCAGTATTACAACCTCAGACAGTACAATTTCAAATAAGCAAACCACCGGGAAAAAAAAATAAACTGTACCTACAAATCTCAAGGGTTACCTGAGAAGACCCAGGCTTGTGAATAATATAAACCCTGCTCCGTGGAAAGCCCTGGCTGTCTAACATTTGTCGGTTGAAACATCCTCATGGCTGTTTACGCTGCTGAAGCGATTTAACCGGCTGCACGCGCGGGTGTGCTTTAGAGAGGGCAGCAAGAGAGGAGCGGCGATATCCAAAATGGATGTAAAAGCAAAATACTACGGATGCTGGAATCTGAAATAAGAACAGAAAATGCTGGAAATCTCAGCAGGTCGGGCAGCGGGTGTCAATCGGCGTTGCATGCTGATTGACATCACGCTTCGACTAATTGCAATATTTTCGGCGAGCGTAGGCAACAGCAGCACTGGCAACCTCCTGAAAATGGCGAAGACTGCGGAACCCGCTGGCAAAAGCGCAGCAGCCACCATTTTTATCCTGAGTCGGGCATTAACGGGCCAGCGGTAAGACCTCGAATTTTGAGCCCACTGATTAGTTAGTGAGGGCTAACAGGCATTGACGTTGGGGAGTCCATTCCTAAAGCCCGTGTGGATTTGCTTGTTTCATCATCAGCTGAAAAGAAGGTAGCTGTGGTGAGAAATTTCTGTCACTCACAGAGCCATATCTTCCTTAAGAGATTCAGGTGGCAAAAAGAGGAATGCTGGGACTATTGCAGGGAGAATCTTGGTAAGCTAACTCTTGTAAAGCTAGAACTAACTTGCTGTGCAGCCCGTCAGTCTAGTTTTGTGACAAAGCACAATAAATGGACTATTAGTGTTTGGAAATCTACCGTGACTACATGAAGCAGAACTGATCTTGGTACTTGGTTATGAAATGCTCTGTTTTGTGCAGGTGAACATGTGCACGTTCTCTCATAAAGGCCGACTCCTATTAACAGGTTCAGACGACTGTAACCTTTGTGTCTGGAATATTGAAAATGAAAAACTTCTCTTTAAAGTAGAAGGTCACACAGGTAAGCAATTTCAGTGACACCTTTCACCCACTTGTAGGTATTCTGTACACATTTGTGGTTTGACAGCTACCCATAATCTGGGATTTCACAGCAGCCCTGGCCTTGCATAATTGCTCAACCCTGTATATTATTGGATGTATTTTTGTGATCTTCAGTTTATCAGTTTGGCAGATGGAGTATAATGTGAGAAAATGTGACGTTATCCACTTTGGTAGGAAAAATAAAAAAAGCAGATTATTATTTAAATGGGGAGAGATTACAAAATGCTGCAGTACAGAGGGACCTGGGGGTCCTTGTGCATGAAACTCAAAAAGTTAGCATGCAGGCACAGCAAGTAATTAGGAAAGCAAATGGGATGTTGGCCTTTATTGCAAGGGGGATGGAGTTTAAAAGTAAGAAAGTCCTGCTACAGCTGGAGTACTGCATACAGTATTGGTCTCCTTATTTGAGGAGGGATATCCTTGCATTGGAGGCAGTTCAGAGGTTTATTCCTGAGATGCAGGGTTGTCATTATGAAGAAAGATTGAGCAGGTTGGGCCTGTACTCATTGGAGTTTAGAAGACTGAGAGGTGATCTTATTGAAACGTGTAAGATTCTGAGGGGGCTTGACAGGGTAGATGCAGTGAGGATGTTTCCCCTCGTGGGGGAATCCAGAACTAGAGGGCATAGTCTCAGAATAAGGGGTCGTCCATTTAAAACGGAAATGAGGATGAATTTCTTCTCTCAGAGGGTCGTGAATCTTTGGAATTCTCTGCCCCAGAGAGCTGTGGAGATTGGGTCATTGAGATAGCCAGATTTTTGAACGATAAGGGAGTCAAGGGTTATGGGGAGTGGGCAGGGAAGTGGAGTTGAGGCCAAGATCAGTTCAGCCATGATTTTATTGAATGGCGGAGCAGGCTCAAGGGGCCAGATGGCCTATTTCTTATGTTCTTAATCAATGGTTTAATACTGTCTGAGCTGCTTGTACTTTGTCGCTCAGTGAATATTATTTAAATGATTGTTTGTCATCAGTAATGTTCTTGTCTGATTCCTTTGCTGGTGAATTACTTCATTTAAAATGCACAAGCCACATTAATATCACGGGGGAAGATTTGCTCTGGTTGCTATTTCTAATACAATCATTCTTTTAGAACATACGTACAATTTTGCTAAAGTGGTAAACAGAATAAAAAGCTGTAATTTTGTTTAGACGCCACTAATACGCAGCAAGCTGAGAAATCTTTCCTCAAGATTTCTAAATGGGACGAAAGATATTAGGCTGATTTTCATCTCGGCCCAGAGTTGTTGGCGGTTACATAGTTTGCATATTGCTGAACCTGGTACTAGTTGGAATACTCTCCATTTGCCTGGATGAGTGCAGCTCCAACAACACTCAAGAAGCTCGACACCATCCAGGACAAAGCAGGCCGCTTGATTGGCACCCCATCCAGCACCTTAAACATTCACTCCCTCCACCACCGGTGCACCATGGCTGCAGTGTGTACCATCTGCAAGATGCACTGTAGCAACCTGCCAAGGCTTCTTCGGCAGCATCTCCCAAACCCGCGACCTCTACCACCTAGAAGGACAAGGGCAGCAGGCGCATGGGAACACCATCACCTGCAAGTTCCCCTCCAAGTTGCATACCATCCTAACATGGAAATATATCGCCCTTTCTTCATTGTCGCTGGGTCAAAATCCTGGAACTCCCTCCCTAACAGCACTGTGGGAGCACCTTCACCACACGGACTGCAGCGGTTCAAGAAGGCGGCTCACCACCACCCTTTTCTCAAGGGCAATTAGGGATGGGCAATAAATGCCGGCCTTGCCAGTGACGCCCACATCCCGGAACGAATTTTTTTAAACTTCTAGGTTCAGCCAACCAGCACAGAGTACCGGCTGTGATAAACGCCTTGTACTTTGATGACTGATCTTTACGGGTGGGAATTCGAGCGCTACTGCAGGTCCTGGAGAGAATCTCGCTGCTGGTGTGCTTCTACAAGCTCTGGAAAATAGCCAGTTGTGGCACCGCAGCTCAGGAAGGAGCCCACAGCAAGCTGGCGGCAGTAGTTGCAGCACAGAAGGGATGTCCTGTTTCCTACCTGAGTGGGGCATTGCAACAGCTGGGTCGGAGGACTTGGCAGGAGTTGGCTGATCATGTCAATGTCAGCAACACTTGTTGGGAGACTCAATAATGTCCTTGCTGTTATTGGTCCATTTGCCCGTGGATCAGCGGGCACAGTAACAATGAGCCCAGTAGCTGGGGCGGGCATGTAATGACAATGGATGGTGTTGTTGTCTCTCATGTAATGATCACCACCATTCCACCGCAACCTCCACCCTTCTCTGATGGCATCTCTTGTGCCACAGAACCGGCAGTGTGCCGAGGTGCTGCATCCTGCAGCTGACCCGTCTCGGGCTTGTGCTCTCAGCGGTCAAGCAGCACCTCAATCACAGGAGCCTCTCGGAAGCACACATCCGCCAGCCACGTCACAGGCTTCTACAATAGGGATTGCACCGAGAGATACCAAGACTAACACCAGGGAGTGCAGCCCAACTCCCACGGACTGTCAGAAATGGCAATCACTGTGGGAGGTACCACAAGAATGAAAGACACATCACATTTTGGACAGTAAACGAAAGGGAAGACTTTCATTTATATAGCGCCTTTCATGACCACCGGACATCTCAAAGCGCTTTAGTCAAGGAAGTACTTTTATAAAGTGTGGTCACTGTTGTAATGTGGGAAACGCGGCAGCCAATCTGCGCACAACAAGCTCCCACAAACAGCAATATGATAATGACCAATTAATCTGTTTATGTTATGTTGATTGAGGGATAAATATTGGCCAGGACACCGGGGATAACTCCCCTGCTCTTCTTCAAAATAGTGCCATGGGATCTTTTTATGTCCACCTGAGAGAGCAGACAGTTTAACATCTCATCCGAAAGACGGCACCTCCGACAGTGCAGCACTCCCTCAGCACTGCACTGGGAGTGTCAGCCTAGATTTATGTGCTCAAGTAGCCCTGGAGTGGGACTTGAACCCACAACCTTCTGACTCAGATGCGAGTGCGCTGCCCACTGAGCCATAGCTGACACACTACGATGGCAACTGTGATGGTACTTGAGTCGCATGGTTTTATTTCTATGGCTCCGGAACATATATATGTGCAGTTGGGAGGAGTGGTGCGGTTGGACGATTATTCGGCTTGCTGAACAAGTGAAGATCGTCATTTATTCCAGATGCCAAAATATTCTCATTCAGTGCAATGCCCTTAGCAATGTTAACATGCTTGGATTTTTCAAAAGGTAGTGAGGAAAACAAACTCTTCCAATGACATTTTTAAACACGTAAAAATAATATGATCCAATTTAAAACAGTTTGCTGTAACCACATTTACTGTTGATAGATGAGAGCCATCAACAGAAATGCTCAGATTAGGAATGGCTCATTATTTGGGTTTGCTAATTAATGCGTTGTTAGCAAAATCGGGTCCATTTTTCTAGCGCTGCGATTATATCAGAATTGTTTGAAATTGTGAGTTTGCTTGGCTGTGTAATGCTGCACACTGTGTAATAATACTGTATGAACAGATTCTGTATGTTGCTTCGACTCTACAGGCCCAGTGAAGGCTTGTGTGTTCTCAACTGACTCTAAGCTCTTCGCCAGTGGGTCCTCTGATTGCACTGTAAGAGTGTGGAACACAACAATAGCAGAGTGTCTGCACATTCTGAAAGGTACGTGTGTGAGAACATAGCCTGATCACAACAGAGACAGGAAGTACTCTTACCCAACATGGTGTCTTTGCTCAGACTAATACAGGGTAGGGTAGGGTAGGGCAGAGGACTGGACTCCAGACTAGGGCAAGGTTGGAGTTTGTTGTGTTAACAAGGCCACTATTAGCATTCTACAAAACAGGCATAGAACCAAACTTCTACTATCCAATTTTCAAATATCAAAATTATTGGGCTGCAAACTCTAAAACTGGTTTGTCCAGTTCCACATTAGATGGGTGCCAGCCCCACTAAATTTTCTGGTTTGTTCTGTTTGCATTTTGCGAGTCTGGGGGTTTGGGAAGGGCTGGTCTCTGTTTTGCTTTCTGTTTCCCTTCTCATGTTTGATCAGGTATCTATCAATTCTGCTGTTCTCTGTGGCATGAGGCCGCACATTGCTCCCTCTAACAGAAGAGGCGAGGGCCCAGGGGCAGCACGGGCCAGCCCACACTGCGATAGGTGTGCGTGCTCGGTCCGTGCAGCAGAGCTGGTCTCCAATCGTCTTGGGTAATCCTTGCCACTGGACAAAGACCTAGCTTTGTCCAGCCCGTTTGGTGGCTGATGTGGAACGGCCACCACATGTTAAAAAAATCCACACACAGGCATCTTCCAACATTCAAGATGTAGTTCGGGACCTGGAATATTAGGTCCTTCATTGAAACACCTATGAACTCATCCCTTTTTGGCGTGGAAGCAAGTCATCCTTGTTTTAAGGGACCGCCTGCGATGATGATGATGATGATGTTCTCTGATTTGTTGCTTCATTGATGGATAAATCCTAAATCACAGCTCTCAAATCTGTTATTATCAGCAGCTTGCCATATATATTGATTAATGAAATGGAATCATAGAATTATAAAAATTTGCAGCACGGAAAGAGGCCATTTCGCCCCATCGTGTCCGTGCCGGCCAACAAAGAGCTATTCAGCCTAATCCCACTTTCCAGCTTTTGGTCCGTAGCCTTGTATGTTACGGCACTTCAAGTGCACATCCAGGTACTTTTTAAATATGGTGAGGATTTCTGCCTCGACCACCCTTTCAGGCAGTGAGTTCCAGATCCCCACCGCCCTCTGGGTGAAAACATTTCCCCTCAAATCCCCTCTCATCCTTCTACCAATTACTTTAAAGCTATGCCCCCTGCTAATTGACCCCTCTGCTAAGGGAAATAGATCCTTCCTAACCATTCAATCCTGGCCACTCATGAAACATGGATTTAAACATCTATCTGTGTTCCCCAGGGCTCCATGCATGAAATACGAAAAGTTAGTATGCAAGTACAGCAAGTAATCAGGAAGGCAAAGGGACTGTTGGCCTTTATTGCAAGGCGATAGAGTATAAAAACAGAGAAGTCCTGCTACAACTGTACCGGGTATTGGTGAGGCCACACCTAGAGTACTCCGTGCGCACTAGGTCCGTGCAGCAGAGCAGGTCTCCAGTCGCCCTGGTTAACTCTTGCCACTGGATAAAGGCCGAGCTCTGTCAAGCCAGTGTGGTGGCTGATGTGCAACGGTCACCACACGTTAAAAAAAATCCACGCCCAGGCATCTTCCACCCCTGGAGTTCAGGACTGGAATATCGCGTCCTCCATTGAAACATCTGTGAACTCATCCCTTTTGGTGTGGAAGCAAGTCATCCTTGTTCGAGGGACCGCCTGTGATGTTATGACAAAAGCGTGGATACTCTTTGTACTTGGTGTGGAGGGAATTTAAATAAAGGGAGTGCTTCTAATTTTGAAGAATCTGGCGTCAACAGAGAAAGCATTAAGACCATTATTTCACTGCCCTGTCCTAATACACAGAATGCAGATGAACCCATGAGTAATCCAACCCTAAACTTTCAACCAACTGAATCATTTTCCATCCTTCTTGTTGTATAGTTCCAATGGACAAAGCCATTCCCAATGAATATAATCCAATGCAACAAGCCATTTCCCACATATTCCGATTATCCAAGAGACAGTTAGACAGTTCAGACATCTGTGTTAATTTTTTTTGGAATGACTAAATGAATCATAGAATCTTGCAGTATAGAAGGAGCCCATGCAGCCCCTTGTGCCTGTGCCCGCTCTTTGAAAGAGACATCTAATTATTCTCAACCCCCCACTCTTTCCTTAAAGTCCTCAGTTTTTTTGTTTTGAAGTATATATACAATTCCCTTTTGAAAGTTACTATTGAATCTGTTTCCACCACCGTTTCAGGCTGTACATTCCAGATCATAACAAGTCTCGGCGTAAAGAAAATGATTCTCATCTCCCCTCTGCTTCTTTTGCGAATTATCTTAAAACTGTGTCCTTTGGTTATGGACCCTTGCACCAGTGGAAATAGTTTTCCCTTATTTAGTCCATCAAAACCTTTCATAATTTTGAACACCTCTATTAATTCTCCGCTTTACCATCTCTGCTCTAATGAGAACATCATCATCATAGGCAGCCCCTCGAGCGAGGATGACTGCTTCCACGTCAAAAAGGGATGAGTTCACAGGTGTTTCAATGAAGGACCTAATATTCCAGGTCCCGAACTACATCCTGAAGGGTGGAAGATGCCTGTGCGTGGATTTTTTTTAACGTGTGGTGGCCGTTCCACACCAGCCACCACACGGGCTTGACAGAGCTAGGTCTTGGTCCAGTGGCAAGGGTTAACCAAGACGACTGGAGACTTGCTCTGCTGCACAGACCTAGTGCGCACACATATCGTAGTGTGGGCTGGCCCGTGCTGCCCCTGGGCCCTCGCCTCTTCTAGGCCCCAGATTCACACCTCTCCTGGCACTGAGCCCTGAGGAACCCCACTGGAAACAGCCTCCAGTCACAAAAGCTCCCCTCAGCCATTACCGTGTGCTGCCTGCCACTGAGCCAATTTTGGATCCAATTTGCCGCTCTGCCATGGGCTATTACTTTTTTGATTAGCCTGCCACGTGGGACCTCGTCAAAAGCCAAAATGTCAAAATGAAAACAATCCTGGCTTCTCTAGACTCTCCACGTAACTGAAGTCTTTCATCCCTGGTATCATTTTGATAAATCTCCTCTACACCCTTTCCAAGGTCTTGCCATATTTCCTCAAGTGTGGTGCCCAGAATTGGATACAATACTTTAGCTGAGGTCTAACCAGTGATTTATAAAAGGACTTGTATAACTTCCTTGCTTTTGTACTCTATGCTTCTTTTGGGAAGCCATATGCTTTTTTAACAGCTGCATCAACTTGTCGTTCCCAATTCAAAGCTTTGTATAAGTGAACCTTCAGGTCTCTGAATGATTAAGCATTACGAATAAAAGATTCACCTACAGAGCTTCTAGCCCCAATTTAACATCCATATTTAGTGTGTTATGTATGCAATAAAGGTTCAAACTGAATACTGTTTAACTAAGCAAGGTACAACCTTGCTTCTGCTTTATTTAGTCCCAAAGTACCTGACTCATAAAATGGCTGGCCTTTTATACCAGAGCAGCACCATATGCGTGCTGCTCAGTGGCCTCCAACAATGACTCCATCTGGTGGCTACAAACAGCATGTACATACATGACATAGTGGTCCACGGAATTTGAGTTAAACAGTGAACGTTCTGAGTCAAGATTGGCTTAACTTGTTGTCCGAAGAGAAGTTTGTAAGTGGTGTAACTTTGCAATGAGATATATAAATGAATCAAATCACCAGAATTTAATGAAATGGATCAATCTAGAATGATCTCTCTTTGTAATCAGTTTCTAGATCTGTAAAAGCTAGATTATTGGATGTAGCTTGTCACACGTTACTCCTCTCATTGTCATAATACTATAAGATCACACGATAAATACAGACGAAGGATGTCATCTTATCTCACCAACCTGGGGAAGAAACGTGGTCTCCCTGTCATATCATCCAGATGGATCTTGAAAGAAACTGAGGGCGAACCTACTGCAAGATCATTCCACATGTAGATCACTGTGTGAAGAAATGTTCCTGAACTCAGTTGTAATTTGACTTTCCATCATTGACCTTTTATTCTATGCTCCCTTGTTCTGTCATAACTTACCTTGAACTTGTACTCCAGGTTTACCTAGTTACTATCTTACTTGGCTCTTTAAGGTCACCTCTCATCATCATTCAAGACTGAAGAGCCCCAGGGGGTGAAATTTCCCTTTTGGGAAAGACCCATTAGCGCTAACGGGGCTCTAATGTTTTATTGCCTGGGGCCGGTGGCCAGAGGGCGCCCCCTGGAATTGCCCCTGGAATTCTGTAGGCAAAAACGGGTTTGCACCACGCCCCGTACCTTTTTCTCCTAGCAGGGGCGCACATGGCAGTGCCTGCACGGAGGCCATTCCCGCCTCTGATACCGGCCTGCAACCTTTTCTCTTTCTAAGTGCTCCATTCAGCAAGATTTAGCAGTCCATCTCGCCAGGCACTAAATCTTCACTTAATTCAAATTGTGCGCCCCAAATGGGGCACATGGCAATTTAGCACCCCCAGTTTTTCCAGATGATCCACATAATTCAATTCTGATGCTCGGAATTTTATGGCTCTCCTCTGCACTGCCTCTAGGGCTTGTATGTTGAGCCTCGGTGACCAAAATTGGACACAATGCTCAAGGTGCTAATGATCCATCATGAGATCATTGCAGCAAATTATATCAAGCATGTGGTTTACTGGATATAGTTCAAAAAGAGTGAATGACAAGAGAACGACAGAAAGAGGAAAGCAGAAGAAATTGGAAGGTGGGAGACAAACAGAGAGACAGTTACAAGACGAGAGCCTCGGGTTTGTTTTGCCGATGGAGATCAACTATTTCTTGATTGTTTCTTCAGTATCTTTGAAAACAATATTAATTTCTCCTGTAAATAACCACACATTCTCTGAATCTTCATTAGTATCAGGGCTGCTACTATGAAGATTAGATCAGACAAATAAATGAAAAGCCACATTTCCAGAATTTGATGACAATAATTAATTCAATATTATTTACTGATTTAGGTTTTAGCCGACGAATTTTAATTTCAGTATTCAGTTTGTCTTTGTACGAAAACTGATTCTAATATGCTCTAACCCACACAACAAACACCATTTCATTGATGTTCTCTTAACACTATTTTCTAGCATGGTCTAATAAGCTGCGTTGTTGTTATCAATAGGACACAGGAAGAGTGTGGAGACCGTTTGCTTCAACCATGATTCAAGTCTGCTCGCGTCTGCAGGCTGGGATTATACAGTTATTCTGTGGGATCCACAGGTTAGCTGTAGGCCTTTTAATTTAATTATATTTGGTGATTGTATTCCCCTGTCATCCCCTCCCCCCCCCCCCCCCCACACGACAATGGTGTTCCTGTCCCAGCCTTATTGTTTACCTGCTCTCTGTGCACCATATGCTGCCAGTCAGGACCATCTGCTTTTATTTTAGATGACAGAGGTCTGATTGAAAATTACTTGTTCATTTAAATGCTACATTCTTCTTTAAAATTCAATCCTAAAATATATGTTGAAAGAGTTAAAATGCAGGTAGAGCTGTTCAATATTTTGGGTACCAGTCAAAAGTCAGTAGAAATCAGGCAGTCGCCCAGGACCTCCAGTATTGTTGTGGACAGGAACCCTAGGCCTCCACTGATGACATAGCAATCACTAGCTGTTTTACAATACAAACGCAAAGAAACCTTGTTGTTTGTCAGTTTCTGCAATGAATTTCAAAACGCTTTAATTTTCCCAGTGAAAAGATAGAAAGAGCAAGTTATTCCCTGAATTATAATTCAACAATATATTTCATTACTAAAAGTTTGGTGATGATGGCTCAGTTGCATTTACGAGGTGAGCGGATATTTTTTTGGCTAGTGGGATGTCAGGGATGCACAGAATACAATTATTACACTTAACAGATTCCAAACCGAACAACTGAGCAATCAGTATCATAGATTTTCTGTTTGCCTGATAAACAACACAAGCTGTCTCCCCATAGGATGTACCCTACCTACATTGGGGCTGAAACACTTTGGAATGAGTATTTTACTGATTTATTCCTTTGTTTTCACTCCCCATAAGATCCCTCTCCTCCACACAGCCTTTTCTGTGGGAAAGTGATGGGCTTTGAAACTGGTCCAGACCAACGGGGTGTCAGTGGAAGATAACAATGGGCCAGGCTTCGACAACTGAAGAGCAGTAATAGTGCGTCACCTTGTACTGTTACTGACTGATGGAGGGGAATAGCACTGCTTCAGTGCATTGTAATGTAATCATGTATTTAGTCTTGAAACTAAATACATGATTGGTAAGAGTTGGTAAAAGTTGCCTGGATGAATAAAACCTTCCATTCTGTTTAGTTAGGGTTTATTGTGACCGAGTAAGTCAAAATTGTATTTTTATTAAACGAGATCCTGGGACTTTTACCTCGGGAATTTGGGAATTGAATACTCCAATTCCATTCCTTTTAAAACCACAAGCCAATGGAATTGATTATTCAATCAATTCAGGGAGGACAGTGATGTTAAAAATTATAGTTATGATTTTGTGACAAAAGTATAAATTAGCCTAGTTGCCATTTTATGTATGGGACATAAATACTTGTGGAGTCTATTCTTTCACTGCTCCTGTACCAGTCGATGTATAACTCTAAGCCAGTTAAAGTCATCTTTTGTTTTAAACAGTCAGGCGACATCAGGACGTCATTCCTTGGACATCAGAGTGTCATCACAACCAGTGCCTTTTCATTCAATGGCCTATATTTGGTAACTCGTTTTACTTCACTGTTATACTGTAACTCCAATTATACCCAGTGCACAGAGCATTACATATTTACTACATACATTTATAAAGCACCTTTTAACATAGAGGAAGTCCCAAGGAATTTTAAATAGTGGGAGGGGTTGGAAAAGAAGATTAAAAATAGATAAAAGGAATAAAGGCATGGATGCTGAACCATGGTGCAGGGTTTAGGAAAGCTGTGTGAAAGCTTGCTCAAATAGATGGATTCGGAGGTGTTTTAAGGTGGAGAGAGAAGTGGAGGTTTAAGTAATGGACTTAAAACTACTAGAAAGAATGAGCCAGAGCTCCCACTCCTCAATGTTCTCCAGTGACCACATTTGGTAATCCAACCAAAGGGCCGAGCAACACCCGCTGTCTTTGCTCGCCCATGAAGAATGGGTGGCGGGAGTCCGCACCCCAGGGCCTCAGAGGATTGGCAGCAGGCAAAAGCAATTATATGAAAAAAGTTACAATTCAATAAAGTAAATGATTAAAGTACATTAGATGGCACATCTGAAAGACGGAATGGTAATATTTTTGATGAATCTGTTGAATCTCTTTGGAAGTAAACATATTTACAAACTGCATGGGTTCTTGTAAAACCTGCCAAGCCATGTCTTTCAGTGCTGGATCTTAGAGTTTGCTTCGAGTAAGCAGTTGTTTTTTTTGTACAGGCCACCGGATCCTGGGATTTTAAAGTAGTGGTGTGGTATTTACAAAACATGGACCGAAGAAGGACCTTGCAAGGTCACACAGGCAACGTGAGCTGTGTTGCGTTTTCTACAATTGGAATGCTGGTAAGCAGAGTGGTAAAATTAAATAGAAACTGGGGTATAAAAAATGGCCAGGGCACCCTCTCTGGCTCAGTGGCTAATCCAACGTGTGGTGTGGTACTGAGCCATACAGACTAGGAAAGTCTCTGGCCTAAGCTATGTTAGCCAGGATGACAGAGGGGGCCCTGCAATTCTCCTCGGTGCTGCTGGGCTAGTGAAGGAAGTCAGTTTGGTTCCGACTTCTAATGACAAGTTGGAAAGTGTATGTGTAAACACCAGGTGGAAACAGGATCAGGCTATAATAAGAACATAAGAAATAGGAGCAGGAGTAGGCCATTTGGCCCCTCGAGTCTGCTCCGCCATTCAATAAGATCATGACTGATCTGATCTTGGGCTCAGCTCCACTTCCCTGCCCGCTCCCCATAACCTATCGCTCAAAAATCTGTCTATCTCCATCTTAAATATATTCAATGACCCAGCCTCCACAGCAGTCTGGGGCAGAGAATTCCACAGATTTACAACCCTCTGAGATCCTCATTCCCTTATTCTATAAGGCAACCTCTTATTCTAAAACTAGTTCTAGTTTCCTTCATGAGTGGAAACATCCTCTCTGTATCTACCTTGTCGAGCCCTCTCATTATCTTATATGTCTCAGTAAGATCAGCTCTCATTCTTCTGAACTCCAATGACTACAGACCCAACCTGCTCAATCTTTCTTCATAAGTCAACCCCTTCATCTCAGGAATCAACCTTCTCTGAACTATCTCCAATGCAAGTATATCCCTCCTTAAATACGGAAACCAAAACTGTAAGCAGTACTGTAAGTGTGGCCTCACCAATACCCTGTACAGTTATAGGTCTTCTCTGTTTTTATACTCTATCCCCCTTGCAATAAAGGCCAACATTCTATTTGCCTTCCTGATTACTTGCTGTACCTACATAATACCTTTTTGTGTTTCATGCACAAGGACCCCCAGGTACCTCTGTACTGCAGCATTTTATAATTTTTCTCCATTTAAATAATAATTTGCTTTTTTATTTATTCTACCAAAGTGGATAACCTCACACTTCCCCACATTATACTACATCTGCCAATTTTTTTGCCCACTCACTCAGCCTGTCTATATCACTTTGCAGATTTTTTGTGTCCTCCTCACAACTTGCGTTCCCACCCATCTTTGTATCATCAGCAAACCTGGCTACATTACACTCGGTCCCTTCATCCAAATCATTAACATAGATTGTAAATAGTTGAGGCCCCAGCACCGATCCCTGTGGTACCCCACTAGTTACTGTTTGCCAACCGGAAAATGACCCATTCATTCCGACTCTCTGTATTCTATTAGTTAGCCAATCCTCTATCCATGCTAATATATTATCCCCAACCCCGTGAACTTTCATCTTGTGCAGTAAGCTT
Source organism: Pristiophorus japonicus (assembly GCF_044704955.1). Lineage (NCBI taxonomy): Eukaryota > Metazoa > Chordata > Chondrichthyes > Pristiophoridae > Pristiophorus > Pristiophorus japonicus. Next base: position 28,407,825 of record NC_091996.1, on the reverse strand, counting down.
TTATGTGGCACCTTATCAAATGCCTTCTGGAATCTAAATACACCACATCCACTGGTTCCACCTTATCCACTCTGATCGTTACATCCTCAAAGAACTCCAGAAAATTTGTCAAACATGATTTCCCTTTCATAAAACCATGCTGACTCTGCTTGACTAAATTATGCTTTTCCAAATATCCTGCTACTAAACTGGGTGAAGGTGTAAGCTGCGAGGAGGACGCTAAGAGGCTGCAGGGTGACTTGGACAGGTTAGGTGAGTGGGCAAATGCATGGCAGATGCAGTATATTGTGGATAAATGTGAGGTTATCCACTTTGGGGGCAAAAACACGAAGGCAGAATATTATCTGAATGGCGGCAGATTAGGAAAAGGGGAGCTGCAACGGTGTCAAGGTAAATCAAGTCATTGAAAGTTGGCATGCAGGTACAGCAGGCGGTGAAGAAGGCAAATGGTATGTTAGCCTTCATAGCTAGGGGTTTTGAGTATAGGAGCAGGGAGGTCTTACTGCAGTTGTACAGGGCCTTGGTGAGGCCTCACCTGGAATATTGTGTTCAGTTTTGGTCTCCTAATCTGAGGAAGGACGTTCTTGCTATTGAGGGAGTGCAGCAAAGGTTCACCAGACTAATTCCCGGGATGGCTGGACTGACATATGAGGAGAGACTGGATCGACTGGGCCTATATTCACTGGAGTTTAGAAGGATGAGAGGGGGATCTCATAAAAACATATAAAATTCTGATGGGACTGGACAGGTTAGATGCAGGAAGAAGGTTCCCGATGTTGGGGGAAGTCCAGAACCAGGGATCACAGTCTAAGGATAAGGGGTAAGCCATTTAGGACTGAGATGAGGAGAAACTTCTTCACTAAGAGTTGTTAACCTGTGGAATTCCCTACCGCAGAGAGTTGTTGATGCCAGTTCATTGGATATATTCAAGAGGGAATTAGATATGGCCCTTATGGCTAAAGGGATCAAGGGGTATGGAGTGAAAGCAGGAAAGGGGTACTGAGGTGAATGATCAGCTATGATCTTATTGAATGGTGGTGCAGGCTCGAAGGGCCGAATGGCCTACTCCTGCACCTATTTTCTATGTTCCTTAGTAGTGGACTCCAGCATTTTCCCAACGACAGATGTTAGGCTATAGTTTCCTGTTTTCTGTCTGCCTTTTTAAAATAGGGGTGTTACATTTGCGGTTTTCCAATCCGCTGGGACCGCCCCAGAATCCAGGGAATTTTGGTAGATTACAACCAATACATCCACTATCTCTGCAGCCACTTCTTTTAAGACTCTAGGATGCAAGGCACCTCCATAGCCTTACAAATGAATGATGGTCTATTGGGAAATGCACTGAAGTTACTGGTATAACCAATCCTGGTGGCTAGTGTGCAATGGCCACCACACGTTAAAAAAATCCACACACAGGTATCTTCCGCCCTTTAAGATGTAGTTCGGGATCTAGAATATTAGGTCCTTCATAAACACCTGTGAACTCATCTCTTTTGGGCTAGAAGCAAATCATCCTTGTTTCAAGGGACTGCCTATGATGATGATGATAACCAATCCACATGAGTCAGTGCCTTCAGGAAGGGGAATTAGATTTTAAAAATATGTAAAATCTGTAGAAAACATGTCATCTACAGACCAACAAAGTATTACTCAAAACACCAATTCTGTCAGATGTAGCTCTTCTGATTGTTTCATAGGCTTCAGGTTCCTGGGACAAGACTATACGTGTATGGAATCCAAAGACTGGGCATCTGATCTTTCTCCTGGAGGAGCACTTTGACCAGTTGATGGCCCTCTCATTTTCTCTGGATGGAATTCTACTGGTGACAGCAGCAAAAGATAAAACGGTATAACGCAAAGGGATTCATTTGGAATTGAAATTCTTGTGTTCCAACGGCTGCAAGCCTGACTTATTCTCCTCATGTGTTCTCATAGATTCGTGTGTGGGATTGTGAAAATGGAGAATGTAAGAAGATCCTTAAGGTAAAATGTCCCCAATCTTTAGTGTATCTATTTGATATGATAATTGTCATGTATCCTACACGGCTACTGTTGGTACTATCACAAGGTGTGCCACCAGAGGGCACAGCAGTGGGAGACTTGTAGGTTACCTGTATAGGTGTACCTGGCCTAGTGTAAAAGGCAGGCCACCAGGTGTGATCCTCACTCTGGAGTTAACAAATAAAGGACTAAGGTCACTACAGTTCAAGTACAACACATCGCCTTGTGGAGTCATTATTAGAGCATTTAAGGACACAACAATAATGATGAGTAGTTACACCATTTAGATATTCAAAGCGTAGGTTAACATGATGACAACTAATTGTTGGAACAAACATTTTAAATGAGATCTATATCTTAGTTTAAGATTGTTATGATAGAATCCTTGAAAATTCTCAATCCACGTGCGTACCTCCAAAAAAGTGAACCTTCAATCATTAGATCTGTACAGAAAACAGATCTTTTTAAATCTTGTAATCATCCGATCTAACCAATAGACTGTCTTCTTTGAAGATGAATTACTTTTTCTTTTTTTCCCCTAGGGGAAGATGGACATCATCTCTATTTGCCAGTTTTCTCCTTCTGATACACTTCTGACAGCAGGAACTTCTGATTACATAGTGACAGTAACAAAGGAATATTGAACCTAGTGTCAACATAGATAATATAGCACCCACCCAACACCAAGAGGTTTCAAAAGGAACCTGATCCTTCTTAAAGAATATGTTAATAGTTACTCAAGCACACCACTTTAGTGTTAAAGATACAAAAATATGTATTGACATCAGAATTAAAATATATTTTCTATGAAGTGATTCAGCTACAAGTGTAAATCCATAGAATATCACAACAGGGCTTGTTTGATATTCTAAACCCGTACAGGGGAAATTTATGATTTCATCAGTGGTGCTGTGGAGAAGCAGTGTGGAGTGTAGGAAAATTAGAACGGTTTAAGTGGGCACCTCTCATATACAAATGAAAAAAAATCTTGTGTATAGCACACACTCCCTATTCACAAATCTTACCTTGTCATGACTTTTGGTTATACTTTAATGCGAACATTTATGATGCAATTTTGTTTTTCAATGTCTCGTCTCTAAGTCAGAAGGTTGTGGGTTCCAGTCCCACTCCAGAGACTTGAGCACATATTCTAGGTTGACACCTCAATACCGTACTGAGGAAGTGCTGGAGTATTATGTTAAATTCTGGGCACCACACTTTAGGAATTATGTCAAAACCTTGGAGAAGGTGCAGAAGAGATTTACTAGGTTGATACCACAGATGAGGGACTTTAATCATGTGGAGAGACTGGAGAAGCTGGGGTTGTTCTCCTTAAAGCAGAGAAGGTTAAGAGGACATTTGACAGAGGTGTTCAAAATCATTTATGGTTTTGATAAGGATAAACTCTTTCCAGTGGCAGAAAGGCCAATAACCAGGGGACACAGATTTAAGGTGTTTGGCAAAAGAACCAGAGGAGACATCAGGAAATAATTTTTAACATGTTATGGTCTGGATTGCACCACCTGAAAGGGTGGTGGAAGATTATTCAATAATAACATGCAAAAGAGAATTGGATAAATACTTGAAGGGAAAAGAATTATAGGGCTATGACAAAATATCAAGAGTGGGATTAATTCGAAAGCTCTACGAGAGCCGGCACAGGCACAGTGGGCCTCCTTCTGTTCTGTATCATTCTGATTCAATCACATTGCTGTTTGTTGGATCATAGAAATTTATGGCACAGAAGGAGGTCATTCGACCCATTGTATCTGTGCTGACTAGAAAAAGAGCTATCTAGCCTAATCCCACTTTCCAGCTCTTGATCCGTAGTGCACATCCAAGTACTTTTTAAATGTGCTGAGCATTTCTGCCTCAACCACTCTTTCAGGCAGTGAGTTTCAGACCCCCCACTACCCTCTGGGTGGAATAAAGTTCTCAATTCCCCTCTAATCCTTCTACCAATGACTTTAAATCTATGCCCCCTAGTTATTGACCTCCCTGCTAAGGGAATAGGTCCTTCCTATTCCACTCTCTCTAGATCCCTCGATTTTATATACCTCAATAATCAAGGGGTATGGAGAGAAAGCAGGAATGGGGTACTGAAGTTGCATGATCAGCCATGATCATATTGAATGGTGGTGCAGGCTCGAAGGGCCGAATGGCCTACTGCTGCACCTATTTTCTATGTTTCTATGTCTTTCAATCAAGTCTCTTCTCAGCCTGCTCTATTCCAAGGAAAACAAGCCCAGTCCATCCAATCTTACATCATAGCTAAAATTCTCCAGTCCTGGCAACATCCTCGTAAATCTCCTCTGTACCCTCTCGTGTAATCACATCTTTCCTGTAATGTGGTGACCAGAACTGTACACAGTACTCTCGCTGTGGCCTAACTAGTGTTTTATACAGTTCAAGCATAACGTCCCTGCTATTGTGTTCTATGCCTTGGCTAATAATCATCATCATAAGCAGTTCCTCAAAATCGAGGAAGACTTGTTTCCATTCTAAAAGTGAGTTCACAGGTGACTGTAGTCCAATACAGGAATTACAGTCTGTCACAGGTGGGACAGACAGTCGTTGAAGGGAAGGGTGGGTGGGCAGTCCGATTTGCTGCACGCTCCTTCCACTGCCTGCACTTATTTTCGCCTATGTGCTCAGCACCCTCCCCGCTGCTCTTCCTCCACTTAAGGCGGTCTTTGGCCAGGAACTCCCAGGTGCCAGTGGGGATGTTGCATTTTATCAAGGAGGCTTTGAAGGTGTCCTTGAAATGTTTCCTCTGCCCACCTAGGGCTCGCTTGCCATGTAGGAGTTCCGAGTAGAGCGCTTGATTTGGAAGTCTTGCGTCAGGCATGCTCACAACGTGGCCCACCCAATGGAGCTGATTGAGTGTGGTCAGTGCTTTGATGCTGGCCTGTTCGAGGACACTAACGTTGGTGCACCTGTCCTCCCAAGGGATTTGCAGGGTCTTGCGGAGACATCGTTGGTGGTATATCTCCAGCGATTTGAGCTGTACTGTATATGGTCCGCGTCTCTGAGCCATACAGGAGGGCGGGTATCACTACAGCCCTGTAGACCATGAGCTTGGTGCCAGAGAGAAAACTCTCTTCCTCAGGCTGCGCTGACGCACTGGAGGCTATGTTGAACCTCGTCGTCAATGCCTACCCTTGCTAATAATAGGCTCCCAAGGTAATGTAAAGTACTGGCCAAGAACGGGGAGACACAAATCAAGGACACCGAGGCAGTCAGGACCCGCTGGAAGGAGCACTTCGAAGCTCTGACTCGAGTGTCCTTAACTCCATCTCGCAACATGCTACCCGCCACCATCTCAGCAAAACCCCAGCCCTGCACGAGGTAAAAAAGGCCATCCGTCAGCTCAAGAACAAGGCAGCAATGGATGGAATCCCCGCTGAGTCACTAAAGTATGGCAGAGAGGCACTATTGGCACAACCTCATCTCTCTCATTTGGAAGGAGAGCATGCCGGGAGATCGGAGATGCAGTAATCGTGACCATCTTTAAAAGTGACAAGTCCGACTATGGCAACTACAGAGGAATCTCCCTGTTAGCAGCCACTAGGAAGGTGATCCCTAGAATCCTCCTCAACCATCTTCTCCCTGTGGCCAAGGAGCTCCTCCCGGAATCACAGCGCGGATTCTGTCCACTACGGGACACAACGGATATGATCTGGCTAATAAAGGAATGTATCTGCATACCTTCTTAACCATTTTATCTACCTGTTCTGCTACCTTCAAGGATCGGTGGACATAATAGGAGTAGGCCATTTGGTCCTTCGAGCCTGCTCTGCCATTCAATAAGATCATGGCTGATCTGATCATCAGCTCCACTTCCCTGCCCGCTCCAAGGTCCCTGTTTCTCTATACTTTTCAATATCCTACAAGGTATTGCCTTGCCTTGTTAGCCCATCCCAAATGCAATACCTCACACTTCTCTGGATTGAATTCCATTTGCCACTTTTCTGCCCACCTGACCACTCTATTGCTTTCTTCCTTATCAACCGTACGGCCAATTCTTGTATCATTTAAACTTCTTAATCATGCCCTCTACATTGAAGTCACAATCATTGATATATACCATAAAAAGCAAGAGACCGAGTACTGAGCCCTGCAGACCACTGGAAACAGCTTTCCAGTCACAAAAACATCTGGCGACCATTACCCTTTGCTTCCTGCCACTGAGCCAATTTTGGATCCAACTTGCCACTTTCTCTTGGAACCCATGGGCTTTTACTTTTCTGATCAGCCTGCCATGTGGGAACTTGTCAAAAGCCTTGCTAAAATCCACGTCAACTGCATCAAAAGCACTACCAAGCCTCCTTGTTACCGCCTCAAAAGATTCAATCAAGTTAGTCAGATATGATCTCCCCTTAACATATCTATGCTTGCTGACCTTGATTAATCGGTGCCTTTCTAAACAACAATAAATACTGTCACTCAGAATTTTTTCCAACAATTTGCCCAACACCTAGGTTAGGCTGACTGGCCTATAATTACTCAGATATCCCTTTCGCAGTTCTCCGGCACCACACCTGTAGCCAGAGAGGATTAAAAAATGGTCAGAGTCTCTGCTCTTTCCTTCCTTGCTTTTATGAACAGCCTGGGATATATTTCACCCAGGATTGGTGATTTATCTGCCTTCAAAGATGCTAAACCCCTTAATACTTCCTCTCACTGCTCATCTCATCTAATATTTCACACCCCTCAACTATCATGTCTGCATCATCCCTCTTTTGTAAAGGCAGGTGCAAAGTATTCATTAAGAACAATACCCACATATTCCAGCTCCACATTTTCCTTTTTGGTCTCTAATAGGCCCTACTCGTTCTATAGTTATTTGCTTGGCTATGTAATTCCAAAACATCTTTGGGTTTTCCTTGATTTTACTTTATGTAATGGATTTTACTGTGCAGAAATTACCTGCCATGTTTCCCTGCATTATAAGTGTGTACACTTCAACAAAATACCTCATTGCCTGTAAAACACTTTGTAACATCCTGAGGTTGTGAAGGGCACTATATAATTGCAAGTCTTTTCCTTTGGTTGCATGCTTTGGCCATTAGGCGGCACCAAGTTTCCCACCTGTCTCCATCAAGGCCCATCTGCTATTTTCTTTTTCACAAGTTTGTGTTTTTTGTAAACATTTCATCGACATTCTTTTATAAATCATCCCCCTGCCCCCAACTCTCCAATTCTATCTCTTATCTTATGCCTGTCCCACTACTACTGGTCCCTACTCAGCACCCCATAAGGATACACAATGGGGAGGCGAGGGAATACGTAATAGAAGCATGGGACAAGTCATCAGATTGAATAGAAGGGAGCCAGTCAACGGTGGGCGAGAGGAAAGGATTGCTGCTGAAGGACAAGGCGGTGGAGGGACTAGTAGCACAAGAAGCGACAAGACAGCGGCAGGTTACGGAAGACAAGTTGAGTCAGGACATAGTGCAAAGAGGGGTCAAGGCCACGTTCTACATAAGGACGTAGTGGCAAGGGGAATGGAAGAAATATGCAAGCCAATCAGAATAAGGGGTGGGAAATGTAACAGAGTAAAATGATATAATGCAAGACACCAAAGCCATCAAGCAATTATTTCCCCAAGCCCGCTGTTGAAAAATGCAGTTTCATTGCCGCCCCCCCCCACCCCCACCCAAAAGGAAAGGAGACAGGGAAGGAAGAACGAGAAACAGGCGTAGAGAACACAATATCAAGAGTAAAAAAAACAGCAAGATAAACACGACAAGAGAAATGATCTCCTAATTTACCATAAGCAAATGCCACAAGTTTTGTGAATAGTGGAATCAATTTAAGTATACAAATACATATAGAAACATAGAAAATAGGTGCATGAATAGGCCATTCGGCCCTTCGAGCCTGCACCACCATTCAATGAGTTCATGGCTGAACATGCAACTTCAGTACTCCATTCCTGCTTTCTCGCCATACCCCTTGATCCCCCTAGTAGTAAGGACTACATCTAACTCCAATATAGAAGTTACAACACAAAATCAGTCCATTTGCCCCAAACAACCCGTGCCAGTGTTTACCTTCTGTGCAAGCCAATAGTTCACCGAGGGCCCTCCCCTCCATCTCTTCTCACCTGAGATAAATTTAGGCAGCTCTCCAGGCGAATTTTACAGCACCATATTCCTGCTTTCTTGGAATACCCCTTTCATATTTAAATAATTATCCAGTACCTTTACACTGCAGTAATTCATTTGGCAACCACTAGGGAAAAGCAATCCACATTGATGCTTTTCTACATGAACCAGTTTCTTTGAAACTCCCCCTTTACATATCTCGTGTGTTTTGAGATCACTGCCTCTCACCTTTGATTTACCCCGTTATGCCTTTCCTTTTTGATCATTTCACATGTCTCATTCAGTCGTCACAATTTGAGGGAACATAGCCCTAGTCACTCTACTCTTTCCCATCTCCCACTTGCCATCCTCAGTAAATCTGTATTGCTTTTTTTCCAGGCCCTGCTAATGGCAGAGTCCAAAACTGAACACAATATTTCAGATGTGGTCTAACCATGCATGCTCAATATTTTCCCCAAAAGCCCATTTGCTTTTAAAAAGAAAACCATAATCAGATTTATACATATGCAAACTTGAATTCCACTGCTCCCTCAATGCATGAAAAAATTTACCATTTAAACAGTATTTTACCATTGACAAAATGTATACCCATTTTTGGATTAAATACAGCAGCTTGTTATCTGCCCATTCACATATCCCTCCATTCTTCCCGACAGCTTGATACCCAATTTGGAAGTATACTTTGACATCTATCCATATATGACAAAGTTCAGATAGATATACCTGTATTAATATAATAGAACAAAAGTTGTTCCAACATTAATCCTTCAGGCGTCCCACTATCCTGCCAGTCCATTTACCCACCTCAAGGCTGTCTGCCTGTCAACCATCTCTTTCCTCCACACGCAATATGATGCCACAGGCCCTATATTTTCACAACCACTTTAAGTGGCACATCACCAAGTCCATTTTGTAATCCATCTGCTGCACCCTTATCTACTTTGCTATTCTTTCCCCCAAAAATCTATACTCCAAGCATTTTTCAATGAGCAGTCTGAAAACCTGGTCATCACATTCATATCCTTTTCTAAAATCAACCAACTCTACCATAGCCTACCACGTGTCCCTGCATCCCATTCAACAATCCTTCTGCAAATACATCAGTGTGTGAATAGTTTCTTTACCTCTGGGTTTTCAGCAAATATAAACCTCAGAGATAGACCCTATAGATGCCAGTGCCATTGGACACAAAAACCTCTCAGAAGCAAATGTCACCATTTGCTTCCAAATGTCACCATTTGCTTCCAATAGCAAAGCTTAATGGGTGCCTTCGGTCTGCCAATTCAATCAGGTAGTTGATGCTTTGAGCTCAGTCTGCACATATAGGCCAACAATGTGCTCCAATCATAACTGGGCAGGATGGATCTCTGACATTGGACAGAGTTTGGACCAAACTTCGATTTGATGTTCTTGTTCAGATTTTGATAAACCAATGTCAATGCAAAGCAATTGTAAGCAGTTAACAATGTTAACGGAACAATGTTAACAGAACAGCCTACCAGTTTAGTTTAGCATTTTAAATAAGCTACACAAGTTACAAAATCACAAATTTAGTTTGAGCCAAAACAGATGGGTAACACAATTTTTTGTTGTTTTACTCAGTTAAAATGACGAATTACTAAGTTTAAATAAATAGATATCAGCGTCGATGTGGACTTTAAAGGGCAAGCACTCTGCAGTAAAGGTTGATGGCAGCATTTCACTCTACCTACTTGCAATGGAACTAAACTTCAGCGATGTTGCACAGATTGAAGAGTTTACCAAATTCAGACTCGTCAGTTTTAGTGTAAATAACAGGATGTGTCACTGTACATGCACCAATTGTCAGCATACTATACACCATCTTCCCCTGCAGTATCCAAATCTCGTTTGTCGAGGTTTTTAATGTCACTTCATTTTACAAGGCATTCCAACTAAAAACACCACGTAGGCCAGTTTTAAAAAGCCAATCAGGTTTATTTAATTGGGAATTTGCTTAGATTCTTGAGAATTCGTAAGTCTGTGGGAACATACAATGATTCCTGTCCACAAGCCGTCCCAGAAATGAATTACTATAAAAACAGGTCACTCAGATAGACAAGTTTTGACAAGAGGGTGCAAGATAATCGCAGCATTTCTTACATCCCCTCGAATTTGTTTGGACTTGTTTTATTGGGAAAATGTATCAACCCTAAACATGGCAATAAAACAAATCAAAAACCACAAGCCTTTTCTTAAATTTAATAACTTCTGTAGGAGAACATTTATGCTTTCACAGCAAATTTGCGCATGGGGTACAGGCGCTCTTTCCGTTGCATTTTCTTGGTCTTCAAACTCTCCTCATATTTGTTTAGTCGGCGACGCATGGCACGGGTCTTCTTGGGTCGCAGATCCAAAGGCTTGTACTTCTTGCCCTAAAACATAGAAGTAAACTTTGATCAGCACAGTGAGCTAAACATTTTGTAGCTCACAAACTGAATTCAAATTCTCAAACTGCCACAGTGGGATTGAGCTCATTGTCTCTGCTTCATTAGTCCAAGTCCTTGGATTACTAGTCCAGTAACATAACCATATTACCAAATTATTAAATTTTGTGCTCGAGGCTCACATCCACGAGGCCTAGGTTTGAGACTCATCACACAGAACTCTAAGCCAGCAAAGAGATTTTTTTGTTCCAGTGAGTTCAAATCCAGGGCCCAGAGGCAAAACAACAATGCATTAACCCAACTGCATCACCCAGTTCCTCCTCTCCCAAAGTGCTCAACTAGAACACCTTCGACAATGCTCTACACCCCACCGACCCTTCCTTCATGCCTCGTCCCAGAAGACCAATTCAGTACCAAATAGCAGGCATTTTTGTATGCTGTGGGCTTTTGCCCACTAACTCTGTTCAGAATGCTCACCCGCCAATAAAAAGGACACAACCAGCAGAAAGCGAACTCATCCTTCTAGCCTGCTCTGGATGGTGAACTAAAGGGAGATCAAATATTTGTGTATACACACACATACGAGATGGAAAGATCTGTGCATCACACTTTCAATAGAAATGAAAGTCACATGCGTGTCCACACACCAATGAACATGATTAAAACGACACAAGAACAAGCAGTAGAGAGACGCCCGAGTGGACAAGCAGAGCAAGAGTTGAGACTCAGGAGAGAAGTGGAAACACAGCAACAAAAAATTGTACCTTTTCCTAAGCAAAGTTCTGCATTATTCTGGCTCGCTTGAACCAGGTGTTGCAAGAGAAAGAATTTAAATTGGCGGGGGGGGGTGAACAGGACAGCTTCCTAAAATCAGAACACAAGAGAGTTCTACCACATCAGCACACTCTTGGCACTGGTGCATAGCTGACCAGAAACATAGCCCAGAAAGGCAGAACCATGCTCCCAGACAAGCCCGCCTTCAAATAAATACTAGAAACTTTGCAGAATAAGCACAGACTGCTGCAAACAGACAAGATCCAAATTCAAGTTTACCGCCCAGCAGTTACATGCTCTACTATACAAGGCACGACCCCATTCCCAAGAATCTAAAGTTACTTTTAGAAATCAGTAAAAATGGATAATTTCACCCAATTGTAACAATTTCAGTAGTACCGCATAAATGATTGGAATCGCACATTCACCCTTTCAGGATCATTGTAAGAAACTCTTATTTTCTGAGTGACATCCCACAAAAATTAAACTAATTTATAGACCATCGCAGAAAGCAAGTGTGTGTTTGGACTTGTGGTACAATTGAAAGATTCTTCACTAGAAACATGCTTTGTTCAAACTCCACTTCTGCACCCAATTTTCAAAACCTCCAACAGGAAACGACAATCAAGAGTGGCTGCTTTTCTCTCGATAGCCCAGGAGCAGCGAGGTTGGAATCAGGCTATTTAGTGTTGAAGATATATCTCATCAGATCATTTCAATTAGGTAACTTTGAGTTGAATGGATGGTAAAGGAGACAGGAGCAGAATATGGGACCAGATCACAGATCCATATATCAATTTCCCACTGCACGTCTGTGCCACTAGGAGTGCAGAGGGTAGCCCAGGCACGATACCCATTTAGGCTAAGTTTTTCTCCATAATTCTAATTAGTGGGGCAGCCTACTTGGGTTAACAGGCATATTATCCAGGTCAAGTGAAAATTCACTACATCCAAAGTCACCAGCAACCCATGCAGATCCAAGTGGAAGAGACAACTGGAAATCTAAAACACAAAACTTGTATTTATATAGCGCATTTAATGCTTCAAGGCATTATCAAACAAAATTTGACACTGAGCCATATAAGGAGATATTAGGACAGACTTCGTCAAAGAGGGAGGTTTTAAGGAGCACCTTAAACGGGGGGAGGGGTAGGGAGGTTTCGGGAGGGAATTCCAGAGTTTAGGGCCTAGGCAAGATTCACTATATCCAAAGTCACCAAAATACTGAAAACACCTCAGCAGGCCAGGCAGTATTTATGGCGAACAGACAAGCTGTTTCGGGTATAGACCCTCCCCAAAACTGCAAGACATTACTACCAATGATCATTTCAAAAGGAAAAGAACCTGGGAAAAGGAAAAAAAAACAGGAGTAGAAATAGAACGACCTGTGTCTAAGTGGCGAACAGGAGATGGTTAAATGGCACAAGTGATATTAGCACAAGGCAATTGGAGGTGCAATGAGAGAAAACAAAGACATATGACCATTGGATAGCTAGAGGGGCGAGAGATGGCCATATAGAAAGAGAAGCATGAAAAACTGGCAAAAATGGAGACTATACACAAAACTGAAGCCAAATTTGAGAACTATCAGCTCAGAGAAATCAGGAAATAAATCTGAAATATTTAGAATGGCAGTGAGGCTATGAATGATAATTACCGCAATCCACTGTGGAATAAGCGCTATTTGCTTGGTGCATGAAATATGTATTGAATCCCATTGTTGCTGAACCTTTCTGCAAAGTACACCAGGCTCCACTTATCTTGGAGGGGCAGTTCATCTAATCAGGTAAACATCAAAAACCAGGACTGCTCAAACCGAATGCATTAATAGTAATGCAAGCATGGCCAATCCTCCCTACTCTGAGCTCCCCAGTCCTTGCTGACTCCATATTTGGAATATAGCAACACCTCTACCGTTGCAATAGATTGCAATTTATACAGTGGACAAATGAGTACAAATAAGTCCTTTGTTAAAAAAAATGCACACTGTGCAATAGTAATGCTTCAAATTACCAGCATTTTCTTGCAGTTGCTATAAACACCATCCCAGGTTCTGCTGTGGAATTGCACACATTACAAAAATGCATTGCATAAAAGCTTGAACTTACTTTGTAGAATTTTCTCAAGTTCTCTTTCTGCGTCTGATTGATGACAGTAAGGACTCTAGCAATGGACTTGCGCACGACACGGCTAAAGTGGGGGGAAGGAAAAATATCATTACAGCCATTCACAAATTTTGCCAATCATCAAGAACAAGGAAAGCAGTTATCAAAAAAAAAGTGTACCACTTTATCTCACATGGGAGTGCGAATACCGATATGGACTGGTTGGGCCGAATGACATGGTTCTGTGTTGTAACCTCCAAGCATTAGAAAGCAGTGATCCCATTAGGGCATCTACTTCATGCCAGCAGCTAAATCATTGAAACCTTCAGTACACAGTTAACCCACAATTTAAGCAAGGCTCCACAGCCTGTCACTTCTACAAAGGGCAATTTTAATAACTGGCGTGTTCAATAGAAACATAGAAAATAGGTGCAGGAGTAGGCAATTCAGCCCTTCTAGCCTGCATTCAATGAGTTCATGGCTGAACATGCAACTTCAGTACCCCCTTCCTGCTTTCTCGCCATACCCCTTGATCCCCCGAGTAGTAAGGACTTCATCTAACTCCCTTTTGAATATATTTAGTGAATTGGCCTCAACTACTTTCTGTGGTAGAGAATTCCACAGGTTCACCACTCTCTGGGTGAAGAAGTTTCTCCTCATCTCGGTCCTAAATGGCTGACCTCTTATCCTTAGACTGTGACCCCTGGTTCTGGACTTCCCCAACATTGGGAACATTCTTCCTGCATCTAACCTGTCTAAACCCGTCAGAATTTTAAACGTTTCTATGCGATCCCCTCTCATTCTTCTGAACTCCAGTGAATACAAGCCCAGTTGATCCAGTCTTTCTTGATAGGTCAGTCCCACCATCCCGGGAATCAGTCTGGTGAACCTTCGCTGCACTCCCTCAATAGCAAGAATGTCCTTCCTCAAGTTAGGAGACCAAAACTGTACACAATACTCCAGGTGTGGCCTCACCAAGGCCCTGTATAACTGTAGCAACACCTACCTGCCCCTGTACTCAAATCTCCTCGCTATGAAGGCCAACATGCCATTTGCTTTCTTAACCACCTGCTGTACCTGCATGCCAACCTTCAATGACTGATGTACCATGACACCCAGGTCTCGTAGCACCTCCCCTTTTCCTAATCTGTCACCATTCAGATAATAGTCTGTCTCTGTTTTTACCACCAAAGTGGATAACCTCACATTTATCCACATTATACTTCATCTGCCATGCATTTGCCCACTCACCTAACCTATCCAAGTCACTCTGCAGCCTCATAGCATCCTCCTCGCAGCTCACACTGCCACCCAACTTAGTGTCATCCGCAAATTTGGAGATACTACATTTAATCCCCTCGTCTAAATCATTAATGTACAATGTAAACAGCTGGGGCCCCAGCACAGAACCTTGCGGTACCCCACTAGTCACTGCCTGCCATTCTGAAAAGTACCCATTTACTCCTACTCTTTGCTTCCTGTCTGACAACCATTTCTCAATCCACATCAGCACACTACCCCCAATCCCATGTGCTTTAACTTTGCACATTAATCTCTTGTGTGGGACCTTGTCAAAAGCCTTCTGAAAGTCCAAATATACCACATCAACTGGTTCTCCCTTGTCCACTTTACTGGAAACATCCTCAAAAAATTCCAGAAGATTTGTCAAGCATGATTTCCCTTTCACAAATCCATGCTGACTTGGACCTATCATGTCACCATTTTCCAAATGCACTGCTATGACATCCTTAATAATTGATTCCATCATTTTACCCACTACTGAGGTCAGGCTGACCGGTCTACAGTTCCGTGTTTTCTCTCTCCCTCCTTTTTTTAAAAAGTGGGGTTACATTGGCTACCCTCCACTCGATAGGAACTGATCCAGAGTCAATGGAATGTTGGAAAATGACTGTCAATACATCCACTATTTCCAAGGCCACCTCAAGTACTCTGGGATGCAGTCCATCAGGCCCTGGGGATTTATCGGCCTTCAATCCCATCAATTTCCCCAACACAATTTCCCGACTAATAAAGATTTCCCTCAGTTCCTCCTCCTTACTAGACCCTCTGACCCCTTTTATATCCGGAAGGTTGTTGGTGTCCTCCTTAGTGAATACCGAACCAAAGTACTTGTTCAACTGGTCTGCCATTTCTTTGTTCCCCGTTATGACTTCCCCTGATTCTGACTGCAGGGGACCTACGTTTGTCTTTACTAACCTTTTTCTCTTTACATACCTATAGAAACTTTTGCAATCCGCCTTAATGTTCCCTGCAAGCTTCTTCTCGTACTCCATTTTCCCTGCCCTAATCAAACCCTTTGTCCTCCTCTGCTGAGTTCTAAATTTCTCCCAGTCCCCGGGTTCGCTGCTATTTCTGGCCAATTTGTATGCCACTTCCTTGGCTTTAATACTATCCCTGATCTCCCTTGATAGCCACGGTTGAGCCACCTTCCCTTTTTTATTTTTACGTCAGACAGGAGTGTACAATTGTTGTAGTTCATCCATGCGGTCTCTAAATGTCTGCCATTGCCCATCCACAGTCAACCCCTTAAGTATCATTCGCCAATCTATCCTAGCCAATTCACGCCTCATACCTTCAAAGTTACCCTTCTTTAAGTTCTACAGCCCATACTTACATCTTGGAAAGCTTGGATGCAGCTCCTCCAGTTACCTTAGCAACACGGAGCTGAGAGAGTTCCACCTTGAGGTCATCCAACTGCTTCAGTAGCTCCTCCTTCTTCTTGCCACGCAGATCACGTGCCTTGATTTTTGCCTATGTTTAAAAAGAGCCACCCTGTTACTGTTACACAAACCAATCCTCCAACCGGAGACAATTGATATTCCACATGCAAAAACTCCAGACAATACAAGTCACTGCAAATGCTACTCAGTGAGAGTAGTGAGCCTCCACCACCATTCAGTTAGATCATGGTTGATTCTGTACCTCAAATCCATTTACCAGTCTTCAATCCACACACAATATACAAAAATCTCTCTCAGTATTGAAAATTTCAATTGACCCAGCATCTACAGCTTTTCTGGGGAGTTCCAGATTTATTCTGGCACAGGCAGTGGATCAAATGGCCTCCTTCTGTACTGTATCATTCTATGATTTCCATTACTCCTACCTAGCAAAAGCTTAATTTTAAGATTATGCCTCCTTGTTTTGGATTGCCCCATAAGAATATTTCTCCACCCTAACGAATCCCTTTATCATCTAAAGATTTTAATTAGATCACCCTTCAACCTCACGTGTTTACACAGCCTGCCCTCAATTTAATCTTTAAAGCCCCAGTACCATTCTGGTGAATCGACACTGTATTCGCACCATCCAAGGTGCGGTACCTAAAACTGAACGCAGCACTCCAGGTGTGGTCTGACCAAGGCACTGTATAATTTCCCTCCTTTTGGAGATGCCAGCCAACTTTCTATTAGCACTATCAACACCAAAGTCCTCACCATCTACATTGTCACAGATGATCAGAAGCCTATCTGAATCAACTGGACCAACGCCACGCCATGACGACAAGAGCACATACTCTGCAATAAGCCACTCACCTCCTGACCCCTCAAAGCCTCGACCATTTACACAGCTCAAGTCAGCAGCATGGTGGAATAGTCACTACTTGTCTGGATAGGTTCAGCCATAACATTGAAGAAGTTTGACACATCCATGACAAACTTGATCAGCACTACTGCCATTGAACTCTATAACTAATACCAGCATTGTACATCAATATCCACAGGATTCAATGCAGCAACTCACCAAGTTTACTGCCTAGCCCTGGGATCTCTATCACTAAGCTGGACGAGCAGAGAAATGATTGAACCACCACCAACTCCAAGTTTCCCTCCGAAGTCACGTGCCATGCTGACTTGGTCACAAGAACATAAGAAATAGGAACAGCCTGCTCTGCCATTCAATAAGATCATGGACTCTGCTCCACTTCGCCACCCACTCCCCATAACCTTTTATCATTTAAGAAACTGTCTATTTCTGTCTTAAATTTATTCAATGTCCAGTTTCCACAGCTCTCTGAGGCAGCGAATTCCAATTTTACAACCCTCAGAGAAGAAATTTCTCATTGTGTTTTAAATGCGCGGCCCCTTATTCTAAGATCGTGCCCTCTAGTTCTAGTCTCTCCCATCAGTGGAAACATCCTCTCTGCATCCACCTTGTCAAGCCCTCTCATAATCTTATACGTTTCGATAAGATCACCTTTCTTCTGAATTCCAATGAGTAGAGGCCCAACCTACTCAACCTTTCATCATAAGTCAACCCTCATGTCCAGAATCAACCTAGTGAACCTTCTCTGAACTGCTTCCAAAGCAAGTATATCCTTTCGGAAATATGGAAACAAAGACTGTACGCAGTATTCCAGGTGTGGCCTAACCAATACCCTGTATAGATCTAGCAAGACTTCCCTGCTTTTATACTCCATCCCCTTTGCAATAAAGACCAAGATTCCATTGGCCTTCCTGATCACTTGCATACTATCCTTTAGTGTTTCATGCACAAGTACCCCCAGGTCCCACTGTACTGCAGCACTTTGCAATCTTTCTCCATTTAAATAATAACTTGCTCTTTGATTTTTTTTGCCAAAGTGCATGACCTCACACTTTCCAACACTATACGCCACCTGCCAAATGAACTGCCGCCAAAGCAAGTATATCCTTTCGTAAATATGGAAACCAAAACTGCACACAGTATTCCAGGTGTGGCCTCACCGATACCTTATATAACTGTAGCAAGACTTCCCTGCTTTTATACTCCATCCCCTTTGTAATATACCAGCAAAGTCCCCAAATACCCTACCCAATACCATTATGGGAGCACGGTTACTAAAAAGAACTGCAGCAGGGTACAAAACCCATCACCTGTTCAGAGTGGCATAGGGTGGGCAATAAAAAGAGCTGCCTCGCCATCTTCACCCACATTGCTGCACAATTTGTAATGAAGCAAGATTGTGTGTGGGGGGGGGGGGGAGAACTGAGCAACGGGAGGTCCGCCAGCACCATTAGGTGTTTGGTTTTAATGCCTTTCCCCTGCAGCTCAAAGGCCCAGTTACATGGACCGCACAGACCCATGTTACCCCAGGGCCTGAGGCGGACAGGGCCCGGCGGCGGTTCACCACAAGCCGAAGTCTGGGCCTCCGGTTAAAAAGCCTGAGACGATCGCTCCCCGACACAAAGCCAGCAGGATCACAGACCCGCCAGCGGGCCGAAAGAGCCCCCCGCAACCCCCCGAGCGCCGCCATTTGCAAAGAAAAGCCGGGAAGCCAAGCCGCAGCCTCCACCAAATAATTCATAATTTTACAAACAAATACCCCACAAACCATCATAAATAACGGCGGCAGCCGGGAGAGCGGGGCTTGGGGCCGAGCGGCAGCGAGTTACTGTCGCTCCGCCGCCGATAGTTTGTTAGGATTGATGCGGATTGCGCCGGCAGCCACTCACATATCCTACCATTTTCTCGGGGCAAGCGCAGGAAAAGGGCTAGCGAGGGGGCGGGGCCAGTATTTCCATGTGACCAGCTCTATCACCAGCGCCTCACCGAAAGGGGGGGGGGTGACGGAAGAGATGATCACTGATTATTCAAATATTGAAATTTAAACTCACATCATTGCACTTTAAAAGCTGTTAATATAATATTTTTACGACCGTACGATTAGAATGGGAACGAAGACGGTGTGCAGACTTTATTGGGTTTTGTTTGTGTGAGCACCCCCCCCCCCCCCTCTCTCACACAGTGTATTGCGGAGGTTGTTTCCGGTTCCGGGGCGAGGTTGCAGCAGGCCCGGGTCTGAGGGAGTGCAGGCAGTGGGACTCGGCGGCGGCCGGGATTTTGAGTGCAGCCTCCGCTTAAGTAGGAGCTGTGGGGGAAGGAGGGGAAGGGCAGGGTGGATTTGGAAAGCGAGCGATTACCATCCCGATTGGCCTTTGGTTTTTTTATTTTTTCATTTTAAAAGCCGAAGCCGAAGCCGGGGGTGGGAGGGGGGGAAGTAGGCAAATGGCGAGAAACACGCTCTCCAACCGGTTCCGGAAAGTCGACATTGACGAGTACGACGAGAACAAGTTTGTGGACGAGCAGGAGGAGGCGGTGGAGCAGCAGGGCCCCGACTCGGTGGAAGTGGACAGTTTGATCAGGCAATATCCTTCAGGGAGAGGGCGGCCCGGGAGCGGGAGCGGGAGCGGGAGCGGGTGGCCTGGGAGCGGGTGGGGGTGGACCGCAAGGTGACAGCTCGTTACCCTGGCAACCGCGCGCCCACCCCCTCATTCCGCCCACAAACGGCGGCTGGGTTTGCGAGTGTTTACCGGCCGGGCTGCAGTCGGTCCCCAGGCAGCCGCTTGCACTAATACACTCTCAATGGATTGTTTCATATCGGTTGCTGTTGGTCGCTTCATTGGCCACACACTCCCCCCACCCCACCCCCGTACTCTGTTGCTCATGTATGCCAATCTTGTGTAAGATTTGTTCAAAGACCTTTTTAATCTCCGCGAAGTTGGAAACGAGGGAGTCGTTGTTTTCAGTCGTAACGTTAAAAATACCACCACAGATTAGTTTCAGCGTTTCGAACCAGATCCCGATGCACCCCTGAAATGGGTGCACTGTACTAACCCTTGCTTTTCGTCTTCAGAAAATAATGACGAATTCATGGCGCACACCATTTAGTTTGTGTGTAGAATCATCAATTTATGACAGACATGCCATGAATTCCACCTCCATAAACTGCTGGAAGATTAACTCCAGCGTTAGCTAAAACTGAAAACATTATAATCGCGCCGTGAGCCTCCCCATTGAAGTTAATTGTGTCATGAAATTGCTGGATTTATGTTGTGAGGACCCCGTTAATGACTGATTTGTGGCCCAGAGAGTGAACAATGAAACTGAGCGGTCTCACCCCCGCAGGTAGTAAATTGTATCTAGAGGTATTTTAAATATATATTCGTGTCTCAATCCACTTTCCCCCTCTTTTTATATATAAAATTTACTCTTTCCTTCTGTTGTTTGCTTTTTTTCTCTATCCTTTCATTTAATTGGTTATAGAGATAGACCATTGAGCATGAGGTCCTTGATGCAACATTGACATCACTGCATCAGTATCATGTTCACATTTCCAGCAACTTGCAGTGCAAATATAGTGCGATCTGAAGGGTGAGTAAAAAGGTCCAGCTCGCATCCCTTGTCGCAAAATGCACCATTCCAGCCATTTCTGGATCAATATATCTGGCTTTGCTGGTATATAATCTACCCTACATAAATCATCTTTTGGTTGTCAATTTTTCAGGAGATCTTGTTCTGTTCTATATAACTGGCATAGATTTGTAGCAAGCCCATCGAGTGTAGTGGTATGGGTAATGATGATATATTGGTATTTTTCAATTTTAAGAATCCAGAGTATCTAAGTCTAAAATCCTAATTTCTAAAACTGTTGAGCACCATATGACCTGGTTGTTGACTTTCCTTGTGATGTGAAGGATATGAGTGAAATACAGTATGTCTAAAAGCTAATTGCTAAGGTGTATAACTGAAATAGCAGCCACGTCATGTCCAAAACTATGTTTAGCTGTGTATGAACCTGTAACTTACAGAACACAAGTTCTTACAGGTTTAAATGCTTGAAAAAAATGTTTGTAATATTCCTTAACCTGTAATGTACAGGTGACATGCTTAGTGCATTCCATGCAGCATTAAGGAACCCTCCAGTCAACATGAAGAATCAAGCAGTTAAGGTATTTAATGAAATCAACCTCGTTCTTCAAAAAAAATTATTTGAAATGTCTGAACTGTGCACAAATGCGTAGCTTGTCTCCAAGAATGCATCTGACTATCTTGAGCAAAAACATTTACCAGATCTCTTCTATCTGCACAAAGATTCATTTCCTGTCGCTGTTTGATGAGATTAATACAATGGCTTTTCTGGTTTTGCTACATTAATTGAAGGGGTCATATCACCTCACAGTTCAGAGCGTTTTGCCGGATTTCAGTTAATGGTCTTTTGATTATCCATTTAAGTGACCATGGTATCCTCTTGTAATCGCTTTATTGGGTATAAGCCTTTAATATTTGATTTGTTGTAATCTCTTTTTTTAACTATTGCTGGATATGGTATAAATCTATTCAAAACATAGACCAACAGTACTTTCACAATTTCTAGCACCTTCAGGGAAAATTCTTAAGTTTGTTGTATTGTGAAAAATTCTACTAACCAGGTAGTTTTTGGTCCCTGCCACAAAATCCATTCCCTAGCCACTGACTCCATCCCTCTCCCCAACTGAACCAGACGGTTTGCAACCTTGGTGTCATGTTTGATCCTGAAATGAGCTTTTGACCACATCTGCAGCATAACTAAGACCGCCTATTTCCACCTCTGTAATATCGCCCGTCTCCGCCCCTGCCTCAGCTCATCCGCTGCTGAAGCCCTCAACGCTCTCCTGGTTAGCCTCCCACATTCTATCCTACATAAACTAGAGGTGATCCAAAACCTGGCTGCCCATGTCCTAACTCGCACCAAGTCCCCATCACCCTTGAGCTCGCTGACCGACATTGGCTCCTGGTTAAGCAACGCCTCGATTTCAAAATTCTCATCGTTTTCAAATCTCTCCATGGCCTCGCCCTTCCCTATCTCTCTCATCTCCTCCAGCCGCTCCCCCCCCCCCCCCCCCGAGATGTCTGCGCTCCTCTAATTTTGCCCTCTTGAGCATCCCTGATTATAATCGCTCAACCATTGGTGGCCATGTCTCCTGTTGCCCAAGCCTCTCTGCCTTTTGGTCTGCCCTAGAATTTCTCCTTGTGTGGCTCGGTATCAACTATTTTGGTCTCACAATACTCCTATGAAGTGCTTCACTATATAAATACAAGTTATTGTTGATACTAGTCAGTCAGCTGAACAAAAAGGCTGAGGAAAATGGAAGGCAATATATTCAAATAATTGCTAATAAAATGTCATTTTAATTTCCTGTAATTTAATCTTGCAATATTCGGACTAGAAATCATTTAATCGTTGTGCATGTGCAGCTTTTTTCTTCACATTTGAAACATGTAAAACACACTAACTTCACCTTTTCTTTCAATTCACAGGAGCGGGCACAGGGAATAGTTCTCAAAGTCCTTACATCCTTTAAAAGTAGTGAGATAGAACAGGCTGTTAAGACATTAGATAGAAATGGTATTGACCTTTTAATGAAGTACATTTATAAAGGTTTTGAAAAACCCACAGAAAACAGCAGTGCGATATTACTGCAGTGGCATGAAAAGGTAATGGAGTTTCTTTTTGTCTTTAATTATTCTGCTTTTGCCATGATACTGCAGTTGTACAAGGCCTTGGTGATGCCACACCTTGAATATTGTGTGCAGTTTTGGTCTCCTAATCTGAGGAAGGACATTCTTGCTATTAAGGGAGTGCAGTGAAGGTTCACCAGACTGATTCCCGGGATGGCAGGACTGACACAGGAAGAAAGACTGGATCGACTAGGCTTATATTCATTGGAATTTAGAAGAATGAGAGGGAATCTCATATAAAATTCTGACGGGACTGGACAGGTTAGATGCAGGAAGAATGTTCCCGATGTTGGGGAAGTCCAGAACCAGGGGTCACAGTCTAAGGATAAGGGTAAGCCATTTAGGACCGAAATGAGGAGAAACTTCTTCACTCAGAATTGTGAACCTGTGGAATTCTCTACCACAGAAAGTTGTTGAGGCCAATTTGTTAGATGTGGCCCTTATGGCTAAAAGGATCAAGGGGTATGGAGAGAAAGCAGGAATGGGATACTGAAGTTGCATAACCAGCCATGATCTTATTGAATGGTGGTGCAGGCTCGAAGGGCCAAATGGCCTACTCCTGCACTTATTTTCTATGTTAAGGAGGAAGACAGGTGCGTGATCTGATTCCACATCTACCAATGCTGGGAGGGTGATGGGCATTCAAGACTCACTCATAAAATATCTGGCCTGTTATATTTAGAAATTTGACAGGCATACTGTTACTGTTTCACTATGATCAATTGCTGGATATGTAAAATTAACTCAGCTTGGCTTAATCTGTAGCACTCTTAAGTTAGAAGGCTGTGGGTTTGTGTTGGCTGTGTCACTATGAAGCACATAAACCAGACCAACACTTCAGTCTTTCACATGAGTTGTTAAACATAAGTCTTTGCATAGTATCATGGGATCTTAGACAAAGAGGAGTTCTAATCTGTCCACTGTTTCTCCTTACACTAGCACCACCAAAGAGAGATTATCTGATGATTTATTCACTTGTACAACATTGCTGTGCACAAATTGACTGCTTACTTCAAAAAGTAATTCAGGGCTATGAATCACTTTGAGGATGTACTAAGGTGCTATATCAATGCAGGTTCTTTGCATGTAGATTTAATGTATCAAGGGACTAAACTGGTAAATACTTAATTTGCACTGCTAAAAAATGTAAAAGTGTTTTGAATGTGTAGTTGAGGATTGTTTTTTTAATTTAAAGGAAAACTTTTAAATGATTTGAGAACTTTTTCCTTCTGTCCCCTCAGGCATTAGCAGTGGGTGGAGTAGGTTGCATAGTACGAGTTCTCACTGCAAGAAAAACTGTTTGAAAAGTTACTACACGCTGACCTGATGAACAGAAAGCTGTTGGAAAGTATATGAGGAAGCAACAGCGAAAGGGAAATATTTGAACCCATCCTCAAAAGATTAATTCATATTAAATGAAATTATTTTGAAAAACTATGTTGGAATGCTCTTTTTATCTTAATAGGTTGTGGTGGAAAGTTTGTATTACTGTATGTTTTGGCCAAGTATGACATGCAAGAACTTGCACATCTTCAGTTCCCGTACCATTTTTGTTTTTACCTTTTTGAAATCTGTTTTGAGAAACCAAATAGTGTGACTAAAACACACATTCACATGATGGAAAAGCAATGATATGACATTGTGCTGTTGTGTTCAAAGCATTGGGTGTTTTACCCAGAATTGTTTGTGCCATGTTGAGTACTGATGGACTTACAAAACTTCAGGGTCAGTACATACAGTATTATAATTTGTTTTATTTCTTTGGGTCACTTTCATACTTTGTTTTTGTACAGTTATTGGTAGATGTAGTATGGTACATATGGCAATAGTAGTAGCTGAACTACCAGGGAAGAAATTATTGTAAAGTGCCTGCTGCAAAATAAAGCTCGTCGATCCTTTTTCGTGGACAGCTTTTTGTTGTATTATATCAAAAATTTTCACATTGGATTTGCAACTTGTCCAAGGGAAGCAGTAAGGAAATGCCTACTCGGTGCAATCTCAAGTAAAATTTAATAAAACCTGTGCTAAAGTAAATACACTGTTGGAGTATCACCAGAAACCTATATGGAGCTTGAAATGTACAAAGTCATAGTTTTAAGTTAAACTAATTCATAATGGCTGTCAGTTCAGAGCTAATTATGCATATAACTGGCACTAAGGAGTTTAGCTCAGAGCACTGGCTGAGCTGGGAAATGGAAATGTTACCCTGCTATAGTACGATTGCTTTGATCCTACTCAACAGCTTTCAGAGTAGAAGTAATTGCGGGACAATTATTTCCATTCCCCACTTGAGCAAAAACATTTATTAGTGTGTTTTAATGACTGAGAATTTATTTATGCAGATTTGCTTCAGTATGTAACATTGTATTTGTAGGCATGTCATTGTTGTTTCAAAGACTTAGTATACATTTCAACCAATTCATAGTTTTAATAAGAAAAATTATGAAGTCTACACAGAGAGGGTACTGGCCTTTACATTTTTATTTCCTCTGTTCAAGTCTTTTAATTCCAGCTACCCTGTTTACATTACATTACAAATTGGCTATGCATTTAACCTAAAAAAAGTATCAGCTGTCTTCTATGGTAAACTTTGATTTTAAACTGTTTCACACTCACTCAGTGAGGAGTAGTAAACTACTGTTTTACACAAACAGTTAAACCAGCTGGACTGGTTTCAAGGCCATGCATACCTTGACATAGATCCCTTTTTTGTTACAATTTAAAAAAAAAAAAAATTTGCTGCCCTTAAGTACAGTAGTGGTTCAGGGTATCTTTCAGCCAAAATACAAAATTCCCCAGAAATCTGGTTTGAGAATGCCAGAGTCAAGTGCTGCCTCATCATTAGCAGCAGTACCATCATGAGTTCCCTCCTTAAACCTCTTTGCCTCACTTTACAATCCAAACTTTTGATCACTCTTAAACTGCTTTGGCTTGGTATTTGTTTTTTTTTTGTCAGATTACACCTATGAAGCACCTTGGGTCATCTTTCTACATTAAAGGCACTATATAAATGAATGTTGTTGTCATAGTTGAAACTTGTGCTCAGTTTGCCAGTGTATTAACACAGATTTTGTAGGTCATGTCTACATCTAAAGACTACAATCCACAACTCACCTCAAAAGATAAACCTTTTCTGTATTTTTCTGATCAGACTGCTCGTGAAACGAAGTTACCCAGAACACCATGGATTAATAGAAAATACAAGTCCTGTTTTTATAAATTAGCTAATGTAATGAAATGCTGTCTGTAGCTTAATTTTTTTTGAACCATATTCTACCTGCTATAATAGCTGAACCAAACACACTTAACATTTAATAACTAGAGTGATAGCACTTAAAAGTCCGAATTTAGAAATGTAAAATTCACTTCAGATGCACGCCACATGGACCATAAGCCTAATTTGGTAAAATCAAATCGTGGCCCTGGGATAAACCCACCTCATACCAGTTATTATGTATTTGATTTGAGAAAGGTGACTAAACATTGCATTTTCAGGGTTTTACTTCCACATATTTCCCCCCGCGGTAGTGAAATACAATATATAAATGCATGTTCTTGGAAGTATATCATTTAGCCCATTTATTTCAAATTACGTGATTTAATAATTAAAATCTGACTATTAAAAAATATTAATGCAGCTACCAATCTGTCACTTAAATCCAGTCTAGATTAACTACATACTCGTCCAACATTGCTGTAAACTAATATTTTTACAATTGGACTGAAAATGCCCAAATCATGCCCTGTAATATCAGCTAACTCAGCACAAACTGACCTCTCTGTTCTGTCATATGTTATTTTCTCATATCCATTCCATTCTTTGCAATTGGGATTTGAATATTTTTTTAAAAATATACAAGACAGCAGCTGCAGCAGCAGCCAGAAATTCCACATCCAACAAGATGCAATTAACAGACCAAATTGAATTTGGAAAGAAAAATGACACCTAGGAAGCTGGACAATAAAGTGGCATAAACGGTTACTTGTTTTAATTCAAGATATCATGGTCACTTAAAAAATTATGACCAATCACAGGGAAACAGCATATTTAAGGAATATGCCATTCTGTTGCTCAGATCAAATTCAACTACCAGAAAGAAGTTGGAATTTATCATCCTGTATTTTTATTTAATTGTTAACAAAATTCACCCCAGTGAAACATTTGGAAGTTTGCCATTTGTGCACTGAATAGCTACATCAGTGGAACCCTCAGGGTCTGATTTTTTTCCTACGATGACTGTCAATGTCTGCTCATTCTTGTAAGATAAAATATTAGACACCCATTGGATATCTTCATCACATTTCAGACCTTAAAAAGACAAAATAAAGGTTAGTCCTGCCAACTGACAATGGTAGCAGCCAATCCCAACAAGTGAGAACACAAATGCACACTTTGAATTACAATTTATGCTGCCCAGTGTTAAATCTTTCAAGCTAACCCATCAAGAGAGGCTGAAATTTTACTGCAAACTTCAACTCCCAGTATACTTTCCATAAGTCCCGTGACAAATAATTGCAACAGGAAATCAACAACTAAAGTTTCACCTGCTAATCAATGAATTCAACCACAATTTCAGCAAGTCTAAAGGAATTTTAATTGGAAAGTATTGCACCTACAAATTATTCCCAAGCAAACACTGGTCACATGGTGTGTCAATTGCTGTATCCAATCCAGGTTTACAACACCAAGAGAGAGAAATTAGTCTCCAAGGCCAATCAATGCATGTACAAAGATTACACGCCACAGCATATTTTTATACAAATAAAAGTGCATTAGTTCATATATAACATATATAATATATTATATTATATATACACACACATGTTTGCTCTTGCTTTCAACAAGAATTCCTGGTTTCACAACAATGGCAGGGTGAAGAAAATACTGATGGATTATTACAACAGCAATGCTTTCTGCCTCAAAGGCTGTAAATAATTTATGCATCCATTTTTTACATCTCGTGTGTTACAACCTTGTTCCAGTTTCTATACACAATACAGAGTTCCCTTTACAAAGACTCCTCTTGGAATGTTTTTTTTCTCTTTTGCATTAGCCCGGGTATATAAGAACTAGCTGTACCTTCTCCTTGCCCTACTGTTTATATCAAGCATTCAATCCCTGGTTTCTGGTTGTCCCAGCACCATTTTCACGCAACACTACTGCATTCTTACACTCCAATAAAACCACATGATCACCATTAAATAGCAACAACACATGAAAGGGATCTAAATGGTGTAATGAATCAATAACAGCATGTTGTACAATTATTAGAGTATCTGAGAGAAATAAATTTGAAAAAGGGTTACAGTAGTATTCTCGGATCAATAAGAGGAAAACCAGTTGCAATATTTAACTTGGTCGCTAGTTTTCTGATCATCATCTTTCATTGGTGCAATTTCTGCCTTGCAGGTTTCCAGTTTTTATTAATCCAAATGACACCAAATGATTCAACTGTAAACATGTAAAGGCAATTAAAAAAAAGAAAGACAGATGTTCTATTTGGACCATGATACCGAGTTCAAAAGCAGTTCCAGACAGCACTGCTGGCGTCCTCCTCTAACAGTGGGGGAACGAGCATGACTTTTGTCATTTTGCTCAAATTTTATTCCCATCCTTATGTTCTAACAGCAAGAAAGAAAATTATAACTTAAAAAAAAACAGATTTTTGTAAGCATTCATTAATGTCTGCCTGCACATATACAAGGATATAAGAGCATGTCACTTCAAACAGTGTTTCATTCAAATCAGTTCAGGACCGTAATAATGCTAAAGGACCAAAAAGAATTGTCCCTCTTGCACGTTTAGAAACTACAGAATTTCAAACCCATAATATCTGTCCACAGTCTACTTTTTTCAATGAATTTCATTCCCCATAGGAGAATGTCTTCATCTGCATTTAAAAGATGCATTAATATAAAGTACCAGTACTATTAAATATTTGTAAACAGCTGGAAAACTTGTAGTCCTGTATTAAAAACACTGTCATAACAGTGACTGAAACCACTAATAAGGATATCTTATTATCAATAACTGTAGTGTTCATCCAATGAGTAATGCTGACAGTTCTTTCAATGTGCACGTTCCAGACGTTGCACTCGGTTTATTGCCAGGGAGGGGGAGGTTGACCAGATATTGATGGACGTACAATGCCTTTAGGAGCAGGTTTTGTCCCAAACCAAGACATCTGCAATGTAAACAGAATAATATTTAGCAAACCACTCGAAGATATTCATTAAAAGAATGGCAATGGTTAAGATTCAGTAAATTGAGTAGAAACGGATGATGACCTTATATTCTAAGGATTCCTTTAACATGTTCTCTTCGTCACGTGTAAAGTTAAGTAGCATGGATACTGCTTTCACCAGTTGATAGGCCTGCAACAAAACACTTATTGTAATCAATTTTTTCCCCATTTATTAGACCATTGAAAATTGTCATGCAATTTTCTACAAGAAAAAAACTACCCACATATCAGCAAAGAAAATTAAAAACTAAAAGATTGCTGTAACTCACAAATCAATTTGAATGCACAGTTTCAGTATGTTACGATTCAAAACAGATTTTTTTTTCAATGTTTCAAGAAATCTTCCCTAAAATTTTTGGAAGTTAAAATTCATTAAAGTAGTATTCCAGGATACATGGCCCCATCATTGAGCATTTTTCTGAAAATGCTCGTCCGTTCGAAAATTACTTGCCATGTGGCACCTGGCTTCCTGATCCTAGCCACCATCTTTTTATATTACCGAAGCCAGCCACCAAAAAACAGCATCCTTGTGCCTAGCCTTTGCTCCCACCAGTGGAACTTCCTATGGAATTTTTAGACCGGGATGTTTTTCTGAGGCTATGATTGATGCAAATGGCCATTTGCTAAATTAGGTGACAGAATGGCAAGCTCGTTCAGAAACAAAATTTTAAAAGGCAGTACAACAAGTCACATATGTGCTTCTCAAACTTTGTGTTTTAAGTTTTAAAATGTTGGCTGTAACTGCAGTTAAGCACATCACTAGTGATGTGAGACCACCTCTTCTCGGTCTCGCAAGACATCAAACTGCAAGTTTCAGATCATTGCAGTGCAAATGATCACACTGCATCAATGCCAAATATGTAGTTTAAGCAGAGCATTAACTCTCCCACTTTCCCCCCTCCATGCACAATCCTTTCCTTGTACATGGCCTTCACTGGTCACATCTAAAATAGTGTGTCCAGTTTTGTTCCCCTCATGTGGTAAGCGATTTTAAGTCCCTGGAAAAGGTATTGAGTAGGGTCACTCGATTAACACCTATTTTAAGGGCCCATAATTATTAGCATAGGCTTAAACAATTGGGGCATTTTACTTTGAAAAAGTTTAGACTTCGAGGAGATATGATTGAGGTCTATAAATAATGAAGGGACTAGGCTGAGCTACATAGGCTGGGGAGGACTGAGACATTGGTTAGATGCTAGGAAGTACTTATCTTCTCAGAGAATCAGTGACCTCTGGAATAGGTTGTTAGTGAGTGTGGATTCACTGCAAGTTTTCAAAAAGGAGAAATTACCCAGAGTTTTTCCCTAAATTGGTCGAGGGTTTTTCTTCATTTCTCCCAGCAAGTTGCATGACTATTGGGGAGGGGCAGTGTGATGCAGTTGATGGTGTATGTAGGTTGCGGCAGGTCAGGATGGGATTGATAGTGGAGAATCACATCTCTGAATACCACATCTGTCAGGTTAATCACCAAACCACTGCAGCACTGTTCTGCATCATCATTTAAAATGACTGCAACAGATCTACATGTTAACATCTATCTAACATTAACTTTTCTACATTACATCAGTGACTGCACTTCAAAAGGTACTTCATTGGGTGCTTCGAGATGTCTGGTGGTCATGAAAGGCGTAATATAAATCCAAGTCTTTCTTTAGCAAACACAAATAAAGGCTTTCTATTGATTACTTGTAGATTACTGCAATTATTATTAACTCACCTCAGATTCTCGTACAGACATGAATTTGAGGAGAACGTGTTTAAGATACTCAAAATTTATCTCCCTGGAGTCATTCAGGTCTGAATTGTTTACAACTGTGCCGGAATTATTGATGCTAGCTGGTGGCTCAAAGTAAGATCTCTCTCGGACTTCAGCAGGCTCCATTTCTGGTTTCATTTTCTTTAATTGAAAAGATTTAGTATGCGTCAATCATAATGCCATATTACAAAATCAAAAGAACTTCCTTGAGCTGTCAATATTGCTATTTTTTCTATATAAAAACAGAAAATGCTGGAAATACTCAGTGGGTCAGGCAGCATCTGTGGAGAAAGAGACTTAACATTTCAGGTTGATGACCGTTCATCAGAACCTGAACTTCATCGACCTGAAATGTTAACTTTATTTCTCTCTCCACAGATGCTGAGATTTCCAGCATTTTCTGTTTTTATGTCAGATTCCAGCACTGCAGTATTTTGCTTTGGTATTGCTATTTTTAAAAAATTTGGTATGACGTACGGAAACCCATCACCATGTTTATGAGTTTCTAACTTGAGCTATTAAGAAATCTATACATGTAGAATTTCTGTTTGCCTGATAGGGACATACCCCATTTACTAAAATCCAGAGATTGTATGCACGCCAAAACAGAGCCAAGGCCTAGTGACCCTCAGGTGTGTACAAGGCTACTGCTCTGTGAACAGTATCAGCCGTGGCTCAGTGGGTAGCACTCTCGTCTCTGAGTCAGAAGGTTGTGTGTTCAAGTCCCACTCCAGGAATGCTGATATGCCAGTGCAGTACTGAGGGCCAATATTTATCTCTCAACATCACTAAAACAAATCATCACATTGTTGTTTGTGGGACCTTGCTTTGCCCAAATTGGCTGCCGCAGATCCTGTACTTCATTGGCTGTAAAGCACTTTGGGACGTCCGATGGCCATGAAAAGTGCTATAGAAATGCAACTGCTGGAATTTAACTAAAACTGCAGCTTATTAGTACAGAATGCACTCACTGCCTAGACTCTCAAATGAAGAACGAGGACAAAGCAATTCTGCTTAAGTGAATAAGATTATTTTATAAAAACTCTCAAATAAATTACAAACAAGATATGCCAGAGCTAGTGCCCTTTAATGCACTTCTAATATTGCCCACATTGATAGTAAACCACAAAATTCACTTCATCAAACCAAAAACTTCCTTCAACCGCTTGAAAAGATTTAAAAAAAATGAAAACAAAGCAAGTTGGTTCAGATTCAGCAGATCCAAGACAGTGAACAGTTTAAAATGGAAAAACATCACGACCATCAATTTAAACCACAAGTGAAAGATGCTAAAAGCAAGGAGTAAAAAAAAAACAGGAATTACAATGGGTTTGTCAAACAAAAAGATAAACTCCATGAATTAGTGCTATTACTTGAATTAAAACTAGGTCAATGAAAGTCATAGGAAAGTATTCTGGGAACAATTCTCCAGACGACATTATTTCAGTATCAGGTTACACATGTTAAGCTGCAGGCGTTGGGTATCTACCACACGACACATGTGCAAACTATTTGTGTCATCTTTCTGACCCATTTTCTGATTTGATCCATTGAAAAAGGAAAAAAACTTGAAGTAACTTAATTTAATGCAAGAGCCTTACCAGTTCTTTTTGTAGTGTCTTTTTCAGTTCTGCTAGCCTCTGCAGTAGTTGTTTAATAGTCTTTGATGGAGGAAAGAGATTTAAAATATAAAATCTAGTGATGCTGTATACACTTAAATCATTTGATAAAACAATTTTGATTTAAAATTTTACCATACAATACCAAAGAACTTATAAGCATACATTCCAAATGTGTTGGATCACTGGTGGAGGTAGGTTGCGTGATTACGGGCTCTGACAATGAGAGAAGAAACAGGTCTGTCGCATCCTCACCTCAAGCAAGGAGTTTCAGCAAAATTAAATGGTGACGGGCAGGGGAAACATAATAACTCTCTGCCTTTACAGCAGGAAAGGGATTATCTTTATAGGAATTTGTCTAGCCGCATTGTCAACATGATTTCCTCCAACTGGGCGGTGTCCCACAGCACAATGATCCTCACTGATGCGAGGAGGCTCCTCTAGCATCACGGCACTGGAATAAATTGCTGTACAGTAAACAAGAAATTGAGCAGGTGCCTCATCATAGGGAGGTTAAGTAAGCAATGGTCCCTGTGAGTATAGTTCGCCTTGGCCATCCCAGCCACCAGAGCTGGGAAGATGTGATAGAAACCAGTGATAGAAACATAGAAAATAGGTGCAGGACTAGGCCATTCGGCCCTTCGAACCTGCACCACCATTCAATATGATCATGGCTGATCATGCAACTTCAGTACCCCATTACTGCCTTCTCTCCATACCCCTTGATCCCTTTAGCCGTAAGGGCCACATCTAACTCCCTTTTGAATATATCTAACGAACTGGCCTCAACAACTTTCTGTGGTAGAGAATTCCACAGGTTCACAATTCTCTGAGTGAAGAAGTTTCTTCTCATTTCGATCCTATATGGATTACCTAAATGGTCCTACTTGAAAAAGTCAGAGGGGAAAGAATCCTTAGCTGCTCTCAGCCACCATTTTACAGAGAATTACACAGGCGCCCAAAACTGTGTGGGAGGGGCCCGAAGCACGCAGCCCCTAGCCCTGGCCGAATGGCCTTACTGGGGCTGCGTGAATAAGGCTCCTCCCCACGCCCAGCTCCTGCTTCCTCCGGACCCGACCCGACTTGACTCCCGCTCCCACCCCCCCCACCCCGACCTCCGCTTCCCCCGCTCCCTACCGACCTCTCCCCCCTCCCCGACCGACCTCCGCTCCCGACCGATCTCCTCCCCCCCCCCGACCGATCTCCGTCCCACCGACGCGCTCCCCCCGATCATGACGCCACCTACCTGTCAATCCGGTAAGTCTAAGCTCGAAGTCTTGGGCCCGGCCGGTTCAGCCTCCCTCTCCTTTCTTTCTCTCTCTCTCTCTCCCTTCTCTCTCTTCCCCCTCCCCTCCCTCCCTTCCTCCTTCCCTCCCTTCTCTTCCCCTCCTCTCCTCCCTCCTTTCTCACCCCCCCCCGCCTTCCCTCCCCTCACTTGTCACCCCCCTCCCCGCCCATCCCCTCTTCTCCCCTCCACCCCCCCTCCCCATCCTCCCCTCCACCCCTCGCTGTCAGAAACACAGACACTGACAGACAGAGCGTGAGAGACACACACAGACAGACAGACAGAGAGATAGAGACACTGACAGAGACACACTGGGCAGGGGGGGGGGGGGGCATCCCAGCACGCTGTTGGAGGGCTCCCGGTGCTGCAGTCGGTAAGTAGAAAATGTTTTATTTATTGATTAAAAAAAAAAAATTATATCTTATTAATTTTTTTTTATTGATTTATTGGTTGATTTATTGATGTATTTATCATTTATTATTGATGATGGCTCTATTTGTAAAACTGAAGTGTTTAATGTTTGTAAACTTCCCTTTAAACCCCCCCCCCCTCCCTCCATTCCCTACGCCTGATTTTCTAAAGTGTAGACAAGGTTTTTTCGAGCGTACAAAAATCTTCACTTACTCCATTCTAAGTTAGTTTGGAGTAAGTTTTCACTGACGAAACTTTGAAAACAGGCATAAGTGGCCGGACACGCCCCCTTTTGAAAAAAAAATTCTGTTCCAAAGTGAAACTGTTCTAACTGACTAGAACTGGAGCAAACTAAATGCCGAGAATTTGAATTTCTAAGATACTCCGTTCTACACCAGTTGCTCCAAAAAATCAGGAGCAACTGAGGCCGAAACTTGGGCCCCTAGAATCTACTGCACAGAAGCAAGCCATTCAGTCCAACTGGTTAAAGCTGGTGCTCATACCCCACACGAGCCTCCAATTACCTCTTCGCACCGTGCCCCTATATTCCTCTATTCCCTTCCCCCTTGTGTGTGCATTGAGCCTCCCCTTAAATCTGTCAATGCGATCCATTTCAACCACTCCATGTGGCAGCAAGCTCCACATTCTTATCACTGTGTAAAGAAATTCCTCATAAATTATTTGATCTGTTTGTGGTCATCTTATATTTAAGCTGGCTTGTTCTGGACTCATCCACAAGTGGAAGCAGCTTCTCCACATCCACCCTATCGAACCCCTTTATAATTTTTAAGAATTCTGTCAGGTCTTCGCTTTTCCAAAGAAAAGAGCTGCAGCCTGCTTAATCTTACCGAAGAATGTCAGGCCTTAAACAGATCATCTGCCTTCTCAGTCAGGGAATAACAAATAACACGAGGAAACATTCAAAGGGGAAAAAAAGATCTTTCTCATTTGATATATAATTTATGCCTAGGAAATAGGGGCAGATTAGGTGACATTTATTTGATAGTGGCATGAAGTGTTTTCAAGCAAATTGGTATCTATTTAGAAACCAACATTTTCAAAGCACAATATCCTGTTTTATAACATATTACTTCTTTCAGCACAATATCCTGATAAATTCTTATCAATTGCAATCAAAAGCAGCCCTCATCTTTCGACACTTCTTATTGGATTTAATGCAACATGATATAGGAACACTAAACATATATTTAAAAACACGGCCAAATTTCTATTTAATAAAGCTTAAATATTGTGAGACGATTTAAAAACTGAATTCTTAAATTCTTTGAGGTTGATGATGCACATTGCAGAGCAAGCCAGTGACTCAAAGTGATAAAACACCGTTGCAGTTTATCAGCTTTGGGAAGGAAACTGTGATGTTACATGAATCATAATGAAACCAACAAACGGTA
Source organism: Pristiophorus japonicus (assembly GCF_044704955.1). Lineage (NCBI taxonomy): Eukaryota > Metazoa > Chordata > Chondrichthyes > Pristiophoridae > Pristiophorus > Pristiophorus japonicus. Next base: position 28,372,420 of record NC_091996.1, on the reverse strand, counting down.
GAAACCCAAGGTGTAGATGGTGGATAGAAAAATGCACATATTTTAACTGGCTAATGGCAAGAACAAGCATCAATCTGGAAAGTAACCTGTTCAAACATTATAAAAACCCAAGCCATCCTCTGCATGTGAGCCTTCTAACAGGTGGAGAGGTTGTAAGATAAAGAGATGCAGCTTCTAAACCACGCTGATGTATACATTTCCTGTGTAGCTAACCTTGTTTTTCTCGATCAACTGCTGCTCTAAATCTTGGTTGTCCTGCTGAAGCTGCAAGGTATCTGCAATTGCCACATCTCCATTTTGCTCTTTCTCATCATTTTCTGGAGGATGTAACTGTCTATTCAGGGCCGTCACTTCTGCTTCTAGATCCTTAACCTGCCAGAGCAAGTTGCATTTCTTTAGTGGGACTCTTAAAGATTGCGATTCACAGAAACAAAAACGTCCAGAAATAGCAGTTGGTGGCTTCCTGCGGCGGATGCCTCTAACCAGAATTTTTTTTACGAAAGTACCTGGTGGTCCCGGAGGAACGTGGACTTGCGGTCCGAGGCGGCCGTTCACAGTCCAGCATATGGGCCCACGCATTCCAGGAAAGTAAGCGCAACCCAGGATCAAGTGGGCCAGGACCACCAGTGAACATGAGAGTATTCTCATTGATAATAATGGTGAGTTCCGTTTGTACAAACTCCCATTACTATCAATGAGAATATCCCCAAAAAACACAGAAACACGACAGAATAAATTAAAAAAAACACCTCACATATTTAAAATTAATTGAAATTGAATTTAATTAATTGTTTTAGACAAAAACATCCATATTTTAATAGCGGTAAAAATAAACTTACCTTAATGGTCAGGGTTTTTACTATAAAAAATGAGTGATAAAATTTAATTTTTCTATCTTTTAAAACTCTTACGCTGGTAAAACCAGGCTATATGCCCAAATCTCCGCGAATGTCCTTCTCCTGGGGATGCGTTTGATCTGTCAAAAGAAATTGACAGTCGCAAGTGCCGGTTGTCGCTGTATGTGCATTGTGCGCCGACAACCGGCACTTGCGAGGCCTCTTCGGGCACATCGTACGCACCCAGAGAGGCTGCAATTTACTGTGTTGGCCTGGATACAAATACACAATTTGATAAAAGCAGAGAAGACAATAAATAAATGCAAACACTGAATACACATTCTTACTGGAGGAAAAAGGGGATCTCTTCGATCCACATCACCACTGCAAATTGCTCCAAATCTAATTCTCTTTTTAAAAAAAAAAAGTGAGTTCTAAGTATTTTTTTTTTAAATTAAAAATAATGAAGTCCCCATCTATGCTGGGTCAGCTGATATCATCTAGAGCAGAGGTAGCGATGCCACAATTGGCTGCAACATCGCTGGGTTAGGGAAACTGCCCAGTGTTCCTGATCACTGCCCAGCCACTCCTGGTGTAAGTCCTGACTCACATATGAAGAATGGCCGCTTGGGCAAAGTATTGTTCGATGTCTGGGCTACAGTACCATATTCCATAGTCAAACTCCTTCTGGAGAAACAAGGGTGAAGGTTGGGAAAAGACATAAAATCTGCCAAGTTTTAAACACTCATCAGAAGTAGCCGACCCCATGATCTCTGGAATAATTTTGATGCCAAGTGCAAGAATGTGGATTTGATGTTGATGATGGAACGGATTAGGCAGTGATCCGTCCAGTAGTTGTCAGCTCTTGTCATGGCTCAGGTGATGCACACTTCCTTGCGATCCCATGCTCGAACGATGATGGTCGAGCAGGTACCAATGCTTGGAGCGAGGGTGTTGCCACGATGCCTTGTACTTGTCCCTCTGGCGGAACAAGGTGTTGGTGATGACAAGGTTGTATTCTAGGCATTTTGTCAGGAGCAGTGTACTGCAGGAGTTGGTTTTCCCTACCCCCATCTCTGCCGATCACGTCTCCCCAGAGGTCTGTGTCCTTGCCGACTCTGGCGTTGAAGTCACCGAAGAGGATCAATTAGTCGTCCGTAGGGACGCGGGACAGGGATTGTTCGAGGCTGGAGTAAAATCCCTCTATGGCCTCATCTGTTGCGTCGAGTGTTGGGGCGTATGCACTGATAACTGTGGCACACTGGTTCCAAGCTAGGGTGAGTCGGAGAATCATGAGACGTTTGCTAATCCCGCGGGGGAGTCTCTGAGGCGGTTGATCAGCTCGTTCTTGATGGCGAAACCGACTCCGTGGAGGCGGCATTCTTCCTCTGGTTTGCCTTTCCAGAAGGTGTAACCTCCACCTTGTTCTTTGAGCTGGCATTCCCCTGCCCGCCGGGTCTCGCTTAGGGCGGCGATGTCGACATCGAAGTGTCTAAGCTCCCGGGCAATGATGGCGGTGCGGCGTTCCGGTCTGTCGCTGTTGGAGTTGTCCATGAGGGTCCTGACGTTCCAGGTCCCGAACTTCATTTTGAAGAGTGGAAGATGCCTGTGCGTGAGTTCTTTTAACGTGGGGTGGTCGTTGCACACCGGCAACCACACGGGCTTAGCTGAGCAAGGTCGGTCCAGTGGCAAGTGGGTCCAAGACGAGTGGAGACCAGGCACTGCTGTATGGACCTAGTTGCCTACGGCGAGATGCGAGCCGTAAGTTCGGTGCTGAGCAGCGCCCTTCGGTGAGGTGGTGAGAAAACCGAGGTCTGGCTGAGGGCAAACATTGGGATGGTCAGAGGTCCACCGTGGAAGGAGGAGAGGTCAAATAAGTCAGACAATGGCCACTGTGCACACCACGTGCTCGACATTGAATGGGGCCAGCAGCTGGTGGGAGGCCAGAACATCGTCGTTGGAATAAAGGCCAGGATGTCGCCGGAGGGATGGCGGCCTGAACGTCGCCAGAGGGATGGAGGGAAGGCTCGTGAAGGCGAGTAAGTGGAGGTAGGGCCCAAACCTGTGGTTGGAGGCTCACCGCTATTTAGATCGCCCGGGGTCTCTGGAACAGCAGAGTCGGCCGAGGGGATGAAAAGCGAGGGTCCAGTTGGAGGGACTTGCCAGCAGGGAGGTCGACCTGGAAGACAAGTCGAGATTGGAGGATGGGCAGTGGGCCCTTGCAGCACGAGTTTTAGGATAGGATAAATACTTTGGGGGGGGTCAAAGTTAGGGCCGATGGTGGGGGGGTGGGGAGGTTGAGGGAGAGAGAGGTGAAGGATGGCAGCAGATTGCCAGAGGAAGATTTGTTCGGGGAGTGCTCTCTAGGGAGCTGCTATCCCATCCGCTATTTTGAGCAGCATATGTATAAACAGCAAACATTTTATGAAATCAAACATGTGCCAAGGCGAGTGCTGTGGCCAGGGTTTCTTGCCTGATTCCTTCAAGGAATGGCAATCCAGTCTTAATTTCACTGATTACCTCCTCTTCCAAGGAAACAGAAGACGATGCACACATCTCCTTGAAGAGTCAGAGACATCTTGTTATTTGGCTGCAGTAATGCTGGCATTGGGGTCGACCCCCACTATTTGGACCAGGAGGTCAATTTGCTCGTTGAATTATGACATGTCATTTTGTAGACGTCAACTGGTGGTGCCTCGGTTAACAACATTAAATTTGACTCTCAATAAGCCAGTGCTGTTACACTATGGCATATTGCAGGATAGTCCTTTGTGTAGTCTCTACCACAACATTCTTTTTGTAACAGATGTGTAGATAGGATCATAAAAACTTTCCAAAAATAAAATGTGTGAAACATCACTCTATAGCGTGCTCTCATTAAATGACTGAATTCATATTGAATTCATACTGATCCAGAAACAATAATGACAGGTAACTTCACACAGAACCACCAAGAAACAAAAAGCTTGAGCCATGGTGGCGTTAAAGTCAAGTCCATCCAGCCACTTACAGTAACACACTGTACAGAAATTGTACACATGGCTGAGAAAGAAAATAACCTACCATCCTTTGACTGGCCTCCAGCAATTCCTGCCTCTCAATCATCTGCAACTTGAGATCACTCAACTGGCTCTGCACTGTCCCCTCTCTTTCCGCTGTTGAACTTTTACAAGTTTCATTTTCCATTTGTAGCTGATGCAGTTGTGACATTACAGCTTCATTGTCTAGAGGAATGTTAAAAAAGATTTTCTAAAAAATGGAATGTAATTAAATATATGCAATTAAGAACCATTTATCACTTCCACAAGTGAAGCACTACTCAATCATAACATTGAAACAACCATAAAACACTTTGGGGACAAAAAAGATCTATGAAGATTCATCTTTCTCATACTGCTCAGTATATTCCACTACAGACACAAATACAGAAAATATGTACCATGTGTCTCTGAAAAGCCAAAGCTTTGATCCACAATTGAATAAGTGTATCTTCTAATCTCTTTTAGTATTCCATATCATCCTTCCTCCTCTTTAGGCGGTCCCTCGTATCGAGGATGACTTGCTTCCACGCCAAAAAGGGATGAGTTCACAGGTGTTTCAATGAAGGACCCGACATTCCAGGTCTCGAACTACATCTTGGAGGGTGGAAGATGACTGTGCGCGGATTTTGTAAACGTGTGGTGGCTGTTGTACACCAGCCACCACACGGGCCTGACAGAGCTAGGTCTTGTTCCAGTGGGAAGGATTAACCAAGACGACTGGAGACCAGCTCTGCTGCACAGACCTAGTGCGCACACATATTACAGTGTGGGCTGGTCTGTGCTGCCCCTGGGCCCTCGCCTCTTCTGGGCCTCGAACTCACATCTCTCCTGGGCCCTGATCACGTCGCTCTACAATCTCTCGCCGCTCCTTCGCCCTGACCTTGCCGCTCCTCCATATCCTACAATTCCATAGCCCACCCCACATGGCAAGCAGGCCTCGGCTTTTGCTGTTTTGTAATTAGCTACTAGAGGGTACACATGAGCAATCAGGGCAAACCACAATGTAACTTCACTGCATTACTGTAGGCAAGCATCTAATCTTTGCTCAGCACCTTTTCCCAAAGACATGGCTCTGATCATAAACTCACCAAGAAAGCTTTTTTTTTAAAATAAGTGAACATTTTGGGCAATACCTGATTTAGCACAACCCTGAGAAGAACAAAGTTGCCTGCAACCAAATTGGTATTTTAATAATTGTGATGCATGCACTGACTTTGCGTCTATTCTGATCTGTTTTATTCATATGTGGATTAAAACATTTTTCGTTGAAGTGAAATGATCAAACAAAGCTTATATTATCACATCAACGTTTTCCAGAGGCTAAAGCTAAAAAATAAACTGTTCCCCTACTTAGACCTTAAAATGTAGTTCAAGGTTTATTTATTTTTTTAACTGTCTGGTTGATTTTCATTTTTCTTCAGTTTTCCTTCAAATATTATTTGATCTTAAATAAATTATATATTTTCAAACCTTGCTTAAGTTTCTTGAAATCTTCTTCCATTTTGATTAATTCTTTATCTTTCTGCAAGACTGAAGCATTTTTTTCATCCAGCGTTTCTGTCAATTTTAACACCTATCAGTGCGAAAAGTTTAAACAAATTCAACTCGTGTTTACACTTCTTGGTGCAACTGTACCTACCTTAGGCAATGGGTTAGCACAGTGGTACAATAAAAACAAGCATCATGATCACAAAGCCCCCCTCTCTCCAGAAACTACAGGCTTTTCTAATATGAAGTGGTATGGTTACAAATCCCTGATACTATGGACTCTCAGACAGTAATCCATTGATAAAACACATGGTGGCAGTGTCATGTCAATGCAGGATCATTCTGCAGTCAATGGCCAAAATTAAGACTAATGCTAACTTTGAAAATAAACTCTTTTTATAATTTCTGGTGGTTTCTGACTGAGGTGTTGGACGACATTGGTAACCTAACCGTTTAAGCGCCTACATATCCTAATAAACAGCATACTTGCAATGTACATCAGACTCTGGTTTATGAATTTTTTGCGATATTAGTTAATGAGCTTTTAGTTAGAATGTGTTTGACATCAAAGCTAGCCCAACCTTAGAAGCTTGAAATATATTAGGTTTTAATTATTATGCATGGATGTTTTTTTTAAAAAAGTGCTCTAGTGTACAATGAAACAAGTTGTAATTCCACAATTAAAAATACTTTCTTACGTAGGGTACCTAGGGTGCCAACTAAAGCTATATCCTCTCAATGGTCTTACATGTACAGAAAATGTAAGATGGTGGAAAAGGAGACATGAGGAAACCCCGGTTGACTTGGGACACATTTTAGGACAATGGATGGCTAAAAAGTATCGGATGTGTTTCAAAAAATAAAGACAGGAGAGACTATTTATATAGAAACGTAGAAAGTAGGTGCAGGAGTAGGCCATTTGGCCCTTCCAGCCTGCACCACCATAATTAGTTGTCTGGTATAATATAGTTGTTAAATTTTATATAAAATTTGACTACTGAAGTTGTTACAATTACATTTAAAAACTTGTAGTTGTCCAATTTGAAAACCAGAGCAACCAAACTTTATAAAGGCACAAGCTTTCCTCTTTATACCTTACAAGGATTGTAAGAAATTAGCCCTCCAGGGATCACGTTTATATTGTGATTAGATACGCTACTCTCAATTTACTCTGGTTCTCTCACGTAGTTCAGGAAGACAGACCTTTTTTTGATATAAAGAAAACACAATGTTATTTTTGGCATACCCAGAGAATACTTTTCTTAATTCTACTGAACATTAAACATTGTAGTGGTGTAAAGCAAAGGGTTTTTGCTCAAAAAGAGCAATTAAAAATACAGTTGTTTGAAATGCAATGGCCTGGAATTTATGGGGCCTATGATGGCGTAAGTGATGTGAATGGCCCCTCAAGTTTGGGGTTTCCGCATGCGATGTGTATGTGCAAAATCCCGGAACTTGCGATCAGTCATGTTTCTCATCGATAGATCGTCCGCATCCGCTGTAAATTCACTTTCGCAGGCGCAACGTTGGGCTACCCACAAAACCCTTACGTCTGGTAAAAGCAGGCGTATGGCCATCTTTTGCCAGTGCAAGGATTAAAATAAATCTTAAAATAACATTTTTTAAATGATTTAAATATTCACTTACATTTAAAATTAGTTGAGGCAAGTTTTGTCCCGTTTAAAATGGTTTAAATTTATTTTTCAAAAAAATTTTAATTTTAATTTTAAATGTTCAATTAAAGGGTATTTTAATTAATTTTGAACTGGTGATCATTTATTTTTATTGAAGTGGTGTGAAATTTTATTTATTAGGTGATTTCTATTACATTTATGGGGATTCCGTTCGTAAATGAAATCTCGGTAAGCACTATAGGAATCGCCCTTTGTCATTGGTTAGCCTGGCCCACGTGAACCCAGGGATGCTTGCGAACCGCATGCACTTGCAGACCCAGGACCAGAACAGTCTGAAGCCCTGGAGACACCAGGGAAGCATGCAGGTTTCTTTTGGTTCAGAGGCTTTCGCGGGCAGCAAGCTTCCGACCGCAATTTCCAGGCCAATATTTTAAACCTTTTATTTGTGGAAAAACAATTTTGTTTAAATTCCACATTATAGTTTTTAAAATATTGTTCTGATGTTACTTATGCATGGCTGTAGCAGACACAGGTTATCATATTGTAAGAACAAGCATGAAGTAAGGAGGCGACATTTGCTTCATCGAAGCCCATTACCGCCAGAAATTTTATGTGGTTTATTCTATTGTAGATGCTATCCAAGTCACTTAAGAAATAGGAGCAGGTGTAGGCAATTTGGCCCCTCGAGCCTGCTCCGCCATTCAATAAGATCATGGCTGATCTGATCATGGACTCAGCTCCATTTCCCTGCATGTGAAAAGATTCTTCAATTTTTATCACATCCCCACTCTATTAAATTAAGTGGAAATCCAAAACCTATGTCTAACCTTACAAATTACAATATCCATCTATGGCCTTCTACATCCTTGACAATATATTTCCATGATCTGTGTAGTTAGTATTTGATCCTCCTCATCTCAATTTATCCTTACAGCTATCCTTTCTGTTCCTAACTAGATATTCATCCAGTTCTTGTATTAATCAAGTTTTCTTTTAGTTCCATGTTACATTTTGGATCTTTTCTAATCTTCTTACCCTACATTATTTTAGCTTTCATATCTTAGATCAATCTCATTGGATTGTCCCAACTCACCCTACCTTCAGGACTGTCTATCTTTTCCTTGACATCGAGGCAAGGTTTCTGCAATGTGTCCAGGAAATGGACAGCAAACTGTGTCTGGTAATTGTTTTAGCTACTGGACTTAACCTTTGCCTCCAGAAGATCCCACTCCAGTCTTTGAACACAGTAGAACATCACATCAACTTTAATATATCAAACAAATTAAATTTAGCAAAAGATGTTCATGCACTTAAAGTATCAGTCATGTAATATAATTGTTATATATTTACAGTACACATCTTTCTGCCTAATTATTCAAGTGGGCAAAATAATAAGACCGTAACTCTAAGAACTAAGCCCATACTTTGCAAGTTACTTTTAATATTACAGTGTTTAATTTCCTGGAACTTCTGAGCACTGTGGGAGTTTAATTAATGTAAAGTCTTGCTTGAAAATTCAAACTGATTTTCCTCGACTCCAGGATTTTCAAATAAACACTTTGCCAACAAAATAGCCCTTTCTGCATCCGAGAAAGATATCCTGGATTTTTAATATTCCACTCAAATTTAAGCAGCAACTGTCAGTCATATACAAACTGAACCAATATACATCATATTGAAATAGCATTGTTTGTGTTATTTTTTTCTAGCCTGTAACTGACCAAACAAGTAACACTATCAAAATAAATTTGAGAGAGATCTAAACTGCAGTCCTGTTTTAAACTACTTATGTATTGTAACTAGATCTGCCCAGAATGTCTTAACTGGAGTGCATTTAACCAGAGTATTTTGTTTGGGAATTTGGCAAGAGTGGGAATTCGGAGAAGAGGAGGAAGGACCTAATTGAAGGAGGCATCAGCAGCGGTGGAACCTTCGACAATTTCCCCCAAAATCAAGGACAGCAGGTAGGTGATTGGTGGGTGAGTATTGAGGTTTTTTATTTCTCTTTTCTCACTAACCTAGGACTGTGATTTAAACTAGGTGCGGGAAACTATAAAAGTACTGTATTGAACTTATAAATTAACTTAGTTAAACTAATTAATATAATTATAAATAATCATTGAATAAAGTCTTTAACTAATTAAATAAATAAAATAAGGCTAGACTAAAATGGCAGAGCAGGTTGTGTGTCGAGACTGCCCCGAGCAAACACGTCTGCAGGAGATGTCTCCATCTCGAATCTCTCCGGCTCAGAGCAACTGAGCTGGATTGAGAGTTGGAGACACTCCGACACATAAGGGAGAGGGAGGAATTTCTGGACAGTTTTATCCAGAAAACAGTCACACCCCAGAGGAAAACACAGGTTCAGGAAAGGGAGGGTATGACTGTCAGGGAGCCGTATAGCGGGGATTTAGGAGAGGTTGAGAAGGAGGTGCTGCAGACACTGATCCTGTCCAACAGGTATGATGTACTCGCTACTGTGAGGACAAGGAGACAGACTGCGGGGAGGACAGCCACAATGCAGACCAAGGCACCTTGGCTCAGAAGGCTGTCCGAGGGAGGGAAGAGCAGAATAGAAATGTGGTAGTGATAGATGACTCTATAATTAGGGGGATAGATAGCGTCCTCTGCAGCCAAGAATGAGAATCACGAAGGGTTGTTGCCTAACCGGTGCCAGGGTAAGGGATATCTCATGGCAGCTGGAGAGGAACTTGGAATGGGAGGGGGTAAATCCAGTTGTCGTGGTCCGTGTTGGAACAAACAACATAGGTCGGAACACAGAGGAGGTCTTGCTGAAATAGTATCAGGAGTAAGGCTCTAAATTAAAAAGCAGGACCTCGAGGGTAATAATCTCTGGATTATTGCCCGAGCCACATGCAAAGTGGCATAGAAGCAGACAGATCACCGGGATGGGACTCGTGTCGCATTGGAAAGGTAAATAGGGAAGTGGCAAAGACGTTAAAACTAATGAGATGAGGGGAGGGAACTACAAGAAACGTAACCAGCCTAAATATAAACAAAACAGGAAAAGAGAGCATAAGAAAGAATAAAGGGAGGACATTGAGAGCATTGACAGCAAAGGAACAAATAGAGTTATAGAACAGCAGTCTAAAAAGATTGTTAAACATAAAGTGAGAGGAAATCCTATTAAAAATGAGCTAAATTATCTGTACAGCAATGCATATAAAGTCTGTAATAAAACAGCGGAGCTAGAGGCAATCATGTGTTGCAAAGAACCAGACATAGTAGGGATTACTGAGACATGGCTACAGAAAAATCAGGTCTGGGATTTAAACATTGCAGGGTATAACATATTTAGAAAAGAGAGAGGGGGAAAAAGGGGAAGTGCAGTTGCAGTAGAAAAAAGTGAGACAGCTGTCTGCAACACAAAAATAGAATCCATATGGACAGAGATAAAAGATAATGAAGGATCAATCACACTAATAGGTGTAGTCGACAGACCACCTAATAGTGGAGGGGAGGTGGAAGAAGAAATATGTAGACAAATTAGGGAAATAAGTAAAAAATATTGGGCTAGAGTTTCCTCTCAAATCAAATAAATTCCAGTCATTACCGCCGGGCGGTATTCGATACTGTCCGCCCATATATTACCACCCAAATTGGAAGTTTCATCATTAAGATCCATTTGCCTCCGGACCTTAACACCGTCCTGAAAAAGCAAGTCTTACTGGATCTTAAGTGGGCGGTATAGACACAGATCTGACAGATTTGTTTGATATTACACAGATCTTTATAGTTCTCCACAGTTTGATGCATTTTTAAATGGATTGTAGTATTTTCTAGTGTGAGGCAATAATATAAATGGTCTAACAAAGCTTTAGTTACTCCTTTAGCCTCTCTCACTCACTAGTCTCACTCACATTAGTCTCACTCACCCATCTCTCTCCCCCTCATCCCCCCCCAGTCTCTCCCCCTCACTCCCCCCAGTACCCCCATCTCACCCCCCCCAGTCTCTCCCCCTCGCCCCCGCCAGTCTGTTTCACCCCCTTCACCCCACAGCGATAATTCTCTCCCCCCTCCCTCCCCACAGCAATCTCTCTCTCTTCCCCCCCCCCCCCCCCCCCACCCCAGCAATCTCAGGCCGGCAATCTCTGACCTCTCGCGGTGCCTCTAGGGGGGGGGGGGGGGGGGGGCGGAGCTTGACAGCCACGCAACTTGGGAGCCGAAGATTCCCGAGTCGTTAGGCCTCCTCTGCCACACACCGCCCGCTCCACTTCGCTGCCATGGAGCACCCGAAAACCGTGGGAGGATACACAAGCGGCATTCCGGTGGTAGAAAAAGACGCAACTGCCGGAATACCGCTGAGGATCGGGCGGGGGCGATTTAAAGGGAAAATCCAGCCCATAGAATAATCAGGGGATTCAACTACCCTGATATTAATTGGACAGAAGAGGTAGGTAAAGGGGAAAAGGGAATGGAATTCCTACAATGTGTATAGGACTCCTTTCTAACCCAACAAAGGGGGATTCGCTAGTGGATCTAGTAATTGGAAATGAACCAGAGCAGATAAGAGAAGTAAAAGTAGGGGAACATTTAGGCAATAGTGAGCATAATGTAATACGCTTTAAGATGATAATTGAGAAGAACATAAGTATGACAAAAACAGGGTAATAGACTGGAAAAAAGCTGATTTTGAGAGTAGAACTCGGGAAAATAAAATGGGCAACAATATTGGCAAAAACCGATGTATAACAGCAATAGGAAACATTTAAAACAGTGTTCAAAGTGCAGGAACAATATATTCCGCTAAAGGGAAAGAACAAACTAAACACGAATGAGACTCCATGGATGAATAAAGCCATAAGGGAACAATTAAGGGGAAGGAAAGAGGCATAAATTAAGTACATAGACAGCAAGGGAGTGTACTAAGGATAAGGGAGAATACTAAAAGATTAGGAAAGAAGTCAAAAAAACAATTAGGAAGGCAAAGAGAAACTATGAAATTAAGTTATCAAGGAACATAAAACAAAATAGTAAAATATTTTACAGGCACATCACTAAAAAGGGAAGGTTGGGATGGGAATAGGGCCATTAAGGAATAAATAGGTGGCAGAAATATTAAATAATTATTTTGCTTCAGCATTTACCAGGGAGATAGAACAGGTGGACATGACATTGGATGATGAGATTAGTAATGAGATAAGTACATTTAAAATAAAAAAAGAGGGGATATATTAGATAAAACCCTCGGTCCGGATGGATTGCATTTACACATTTTAAAAGAATTTAGGGAAGAGATAGCAGATGCATTACTACTCATATTTAATAATGTTAGAAAAAGGTATAGTGCCAGAGGACTGGTGGATAGTTAATGTAATACCGATATTTAAGAACATAAATAGGAGCAAGTCTAGGCCATTTGGCCCCTCGAGCCTACTCCGCCATTTAATTATCTGATCATGGACTCAACTCCACTTCCCTGTCCGCTCCCCATAACCCTTTATTCCCTTATCGCTCAAAAATCTGTCTATCTTCGCCTTAAATATATTCAATGAACCAGCCTCCACAGCTCTCTGGGGCAGAGAATTCTACAGATTTACAACCCTCAGAGAAGAAATTCCTCCTCATCTCAGTTTTAAATGGGCGGCCCCTTATGCTGAGACGATGTCCCCTCGTTTTAGTTTCTCCTATGAGTGGAAATATCCTCTCTGCATCCACCTTGTCAAGCCCTCTCATTATCTTATATATTTCGATACGATCACCTCTCATTCTTCTGAGCTGCAACCTATCTTGATAAGTCAACCCCTTCATCTCCGGAATCAACCTACTGAACCTTCTCTGAACAGCCTCCAATGCAAATTAAGAAGGGGGATAGAACACGTCCAGGGAATTATAGACCAGTCAGCTTAACATTGGTGGTAGGAAAAATAATGAAATCCTTACTAAAGGAGAAAATAGAAGAACATCTAGAAACAAAAAATATAATAACGAATAGTCAACATGGATTTCAAAAGGGAAAGTCTTGCTTGACCAACCTCATTGAATTTTTTGGAAGAGGTAGCAGAGAGAGTAGACAATGGTAATGCAGTCGATGTAATTTATCTAGATTTTCAAAAGGCCTTCGATAAGGTACCCCATAATAGACTGATGAACAAGGTCAGAGAATGCGGAGTCAGGGGACAAGTAGCAGAATGGATAGCTAGCTGGCTTCAAGACAGAAAGCAGAGAGTGGGGATAAAAGGTAGCTATTCACAGTGGCAGAAGGTGGGGGGTGGTGTTCCACAAGGATCAATGCTGGGATCACTGTTGTTCACAATGTATATTCACAATCTAGACTTTGGAATCAAAAACACAATTTCTAAATTTGCAGACGGCATCAAATTGGGGGCAATAGTCAATATTGAGGAGGACTGCAACAAATTACAGGAGGACAGTAATACACTTGCAGAATGGGCATATAATTGACAAATGAAGTTCAGCAGAGATAAATGTAAGGTATTACATTTTGTTAGGAAGAATAGGGAGGTCACTTATTACTTGGAAGGTGCGAGGTTGAGGAACAAAGGGATCTCGGAGTACAAATACACAAATCACTAAAAGTTACAAAACAGGTTAACAAGGCCATAAAAAGCTAACCAAGCACTAGGGTTTATTTCTAGAGGTATAGAATTGATAAGTAGAGAAGTTATTCTAAACCAGTATCGAACCTTGGTTAGACCACACAGACTACTGCGTGCAGTTCTGGTTGCTATATTATAAAAAGGGTACAAAGGCACTGGAGAGGGCGCAGAGATGATTTACAAGGATGATACCTGAAATGCGAGAATATACATATCAGGAAAGGATGTACTTGTTGGGTCTCTTTTCTATTGAAAAAAGGAAGGCTGAGAGGTGACCTAAAATTTTGAAAGGTTTTGATAGAGTGGATAGAGAGAGAATATTTCAATTGTGGGAAAGAGCAGATAGTCACCAAGAAATCCAACAGGGAATTCAGAAGAAAATTCTTTACCCAAAGAGTGGTGAGAATGTGAAACTCGCTACCACAGGGAGTGGTTGAAGTGAATAATATAGATGCATTTAAGGGGAGGCTAGACAAGTGTATGAGGGAGAAGAGAATCGAGGGTTATGCTGATAGATTTAGATGAGGAAAGACGGGAGGAGGCTTGAGTGGAGCATAAACACCGGCATGGACTGGTTGGGTCGAATGACAGCAAGTAAAGACTTACATTTTATATAGTGCCTTGCACAACCACCGGACGACTCAAAGCGCTTTACAGCCAATGAAGTACATTTTGGAGTGTAGTCACTGTTGTTGTGTGGGAAATACAGCAGCCAATTTGCACATAGCAAGCTCCCACAAACAGCAATGTGATAATGACCAGATAATCTGTTTTGTTATGTTGATTGAGGGATAAATATTGGCCCCAGGAAACCCGGGATAACTCCCCTGCTCTTCTTCAAAATAGTGCCATGGGGTCTTTTACATCCACCTGAGAGGGCAGACAGGGCCTCAGTTTAACAACTCATCTGAAAGACGGCACCTCCGACAGTGCAGCGCTCCCTCAACACTGCACTGGAGTGTCAGCCTAGATTTTTATGCTCAAGTCTCTGGAGTGGGACTTGAACCCACAACCTTCTGACTCAGAGGCGAGTGTGCTACCCACTGAGCCACAGCTGAATGGCCTGTTTGTGTGTCGTATATCCAATGTAATCCTATGTAAAGTGATGGTTACTGAATCAAAACTAGACAAAGAAAATATATTTTTTTAATCACAAACACTTAGGCCTAGAAATTTGGGTGCGTCTATTTTGGGCACCTAACCCGCTCAGTGTGAACAGCACGTGATGAAATGGAGAGGTCCGAGGAGCTCTGCATTATGGGCCTCGGAACTCATCATAATGTAGATGGCGCTGCGGTAGGAGACAATTTCCAGGTTAAGTATTTGGGATGGATGGCGTGGGGTCTGGAGGAGGAACGGGTGGGCCTCGGAGTCTGCGATCGGGTGCGATGAGGGATCGGTAGGAAGATCGCTGACCTTGGGAGTACTGTTTGGGGCGGGGGGGGGAGAAATTGGGAGTGCTGTCAGGGATCGGATAGGAAGATTGCAGACCTTGGGAGTACTGTTTTGGGGGCAGGGGCTCCTGGAAGTCGGAGTCGGAAATGAGGTCTCGCGACCAGGAGCAGCGGCGATTATGGTCAGTATTTACCTATTATTACTTACGTGGTGTTTACCGTTGGTTTACCCGCCACTGGCTGCCTCAGGGCAAATCAAAGTTGCAGCAGGGACGAGAAGCAGGCGCTAGGCCTCTTATTTCTTAGGTAAATGGTCTAATGCCTGCTTCAGATGTGGGTAAAGGATGCCTCTTGTCCATCCTTTACCAAGATGGCATCTGGCACGATACAGTGTTGACATCTATCTATAATATATTAAATTTGCTATGTAAGTTTCACATCCTTTAATTAGGCTTCACCTTTGTGACACAGACACACCGGCAGCTGAACACTTCTACCACAAGATGGAGCTTCATAAGCCTTAGAAGCTGCAGATTCCTACATCTTTACCTACCGACTTACTGTGGGCAAAGAAAATCAGCTAGAATGTCAAACAAAATACTCTGAATTGTTTAATAACCGTTTTATACCACATACTGAAGCTTTAACACTATTGATTGGAACAAACCTTATGCTGCAATTCCTCCCT
Source organism: Pristiophorus japonicus (assembly GCF_044704955.1). Lineage (NCBI taxonomy): Eukaryota > Metazoa > Chordata > Chondrichthyes > Pristiophoridae > Pristiophorus > Pristiophorus japonicus. The sequence goes on along the minus strand of NC_091996.1, from coordinate 28,356,758 downwards.
CTGTTTTCTTGTCTCTTCTAACGCTTTGGCAATTTCAACACTTACAGTTTCTCTGCTGTTTAATTCTTCCTGCATTCAAACATTTGAATGTTGTTAGTGTAATTACCCTATTAAAAATTCACAAGGATCACACTCAAATTATGTTTACAACATCTCTAATACTGTAAAATCTAATGTACAAGTTACACACAAATTAAATATTTCTGGTCCTATTAATTATGGGGGAGCAAATTATCCTGTGTAACTATGATTTGTGCTAAAGAATGAGCAGGTTAATAATGTCGCTGAAATTTCGTAGACTGGTTAATATGAGTATTCAAGTTCTGTGCTGTGAGGGAGTGATGGATGGAAAGTACTCAGCCCCTTGGACCTGGAACTCACTGCCTGAAAGAATGGTAGAGGCAGAAATCTTCATTTAAAAAGTACTTGGATATACACTTGAAGTGTCGTAGCCTACAAGGCTACGGACCAAGAGCTGGAAAGTGGGATTAGGCTGAATAGCTCTTTATCAGCCGGCACAGACACAATGGGCCAAATGGCCTTCTTCTGTGCTGTAAATTTTTATGATTCTATGTGCACATTTCAGTTTTTATTATTAAGTTCTTAAATGCTAGAAGAAATATTGCTAATTACACACTGCTGAATCTTTCTGGGGACTTGCCATTTTAGGTAAAATTGAGGCCCTCAAATGTGCTCAACTCACTTCAATGTTTAAAGATTTGACACCCATCGAATTGCGCTCAGCATTACACAACTAGCCTGAACACTTCTAATCAACATCAGATTACCAGATGAATGTTGATCCTACTGAATAAATGTGAACTTTTACCTGAAGGGTCTGTTAATGACATCAGTTGGGTATTTTTTTTAAGAGCGTCTATCCAAACTAAGTTTCAGGAATTTGTGATGAAATAGTGAAGTGTTAATGAATAGTGTTTTTATGAATTCAATTAAAATAGATTAAGTACAAATTATTAAGCGTACAAGGGAGAATATGTTTGATGTTTGTACTTCTCCAAGGATATTTCCTCCCATTGGGGTTGCCTGCTCTATTCTGTGTTTTGCAAAATAATTTTGTTAAAACCATGATGATAAAATAATTGGAAACAGCAGAAACCTTTCGCACAGGGGGCATTTCCTATTATAATGATTTTGTAGGTTTCTTTATTCTATGTTTGCTCTCTGCACTAGATAGGATTACTGTTTCTTGATTGGGTCAATAAGTGCTTCAAAGCAGTGGAACATGCCGCTTTACAGAGGGAAAACTTTTCCAACTACTCGCTTTCCACATGGCCGGAGAGAGAGGTCTGCTGTGCAAGCTTCCCACTACCATCCCAGCTGTAGAACGTTATCAGCATGAGGGTGGGGGAAAAAAAATACTAATACCACTTTAAGAAGAATGTTATATGTTGAAAATACAAATCATGAAAGAGTAGGAAAGATATTACAATGGTTGTGACTAGAACAGTCGGACATATGTGTTTTACATATAAGCACAGAACCATTTAAATTTAAAAAGTAGGACCTCAAAAGTAGTAATCTTGGGATTTCTACCAGTGCCACGTGCTAGTCAGAGTAGGAATCGCAGGATAGCTCAGGTGAATATGTGGCTTGAGCAGTGGTGCAGCAGGGAGGGATTCAAATTCCTGGGGCATTGGAACCGGTTCTGGGGGAGGTGGGACCAGTACAATCAGGACGGTCTGCACCTAGGCAGGACCGGAACCAATGTCCTAGGAGGAGTATTTGCTAGTGCTGTTGGGGAGGAGTTAAACTAATATGGCAGGGGGATGGGAACCAATGCAGGGAGACAGAGGGAAACAAATTGGAGACAGAAGCAAAAGACAGAAAGGAGATGAGTAAAAGTGGAGGGCAGAGAAACCCAAGGCAAAAAACAAAAAGGGCCACTTTGTAGCAAAATTCTAAAGGGTCCAAAGTGTGTTAAAAAGGCAAGCCTGAAGGCTCTGTGCCTCAATGCGAGGAGTAATCGGAATAAGATGGATGAATTAACTGCACAGACATTTAGAGATCGCATGGATGAACTACAACAATTGTACATCCCTGTCTGGCGTAAAAATAAAAAAGGGAAGGCGGCTCAACCGTGGCTATCAAGGAAAATCAGGGATAGTGTTAAAGCCAAGGAAGTGGCATACAAATTGGCCAGAAATAGCAGTGAACCCGGGGACTGGGAGAAATTTAGAACTCAGCAGAAGAGGACGAAGGGTTTGATTAGGGCAGGGAAAATAGAATGCGAGAAGAAGCTTGCAGGGAGCATTAAAATGGACTGCAAAAGCTTCTATAGATATGTAAAGAGAAAAAGGTTAGTCAAGACAAACGTAGGTCCCCTGCAGTCAGAATCAGGGGAAGTCATAACGGGGAACAAAGAAATGGCAGACCAATTGAACAAGTACTTTGGTTCGGTATTCACTAAGGAGGACACAAACAACCTTCCAGATTTAAAAAGGGTCAGAGGGTCTAGTCAGAAGGAGGAACTGAGGGAAATCCTTATTAGTCGGGAAATTGTGTTGGGGAAATTGATGGGACTGAAGGCTGATAAATCCCCAGGGCCTGATGGTCTGCATCCCAGAGTACTTAGGGAGGTGGTCTTGGAAATAGCGGATGCATTGACAGTCATTTTCCAACATTCCATAGACTCTGGATCAGTTCCTATCGAGTGGAGGGTAGCCAATGTAACCCCACTTTAAAAAAAAGGAGAGAGAAAACAGGGAATTATAGACCGGTCAGCCTGACATCGGTAGTGGGTAAAATGATGGAATCAATTATTAAGGATGTCATAGCAGCGCATTTGGAACGAGGTGACATGATAAATCCATGCTGACTTGGACCTGTGAAAGGGAAATCATGCTTGACAAATCTTCTGGAATTTTTTGAGGATGTTTCCAGTAGAGTGGACAAGGGAGAACCAGTTGATGTGGTGTATTTGGACTTTCAGAAGGCTTTCGACAAGGTCCCACACAAGAGATTAATGTGCAAAGTTAAAGCACATGGGATTGGGGGTAGTGTGCTGACGTGGATTGAGAACTGGTTTGGCAGACAGGAAGCAAAGAGTAGGAGTTAATGGGTACTTTTCAGAATGGCAGGCAGTGACTAGTGGGATACCGCAAGGTTCTGTGCTGGGGCCCCAGCTGTTTACATTGTACATTAATGAGTTAGACAAGGGGATTTAATGTAGTATCTCCAAATTTGCGGATGACACCAAGTTGGGTGGCAGTGTGAGCTGCAAGGAGGATGCTATGAGGCTGCAGAGTGACTTGGATAGGTTAGGTGAGTGGGCAAATGCATGGCAGATGAAGTATAATGTGGATAAATGTGAGGTTATCCACTTTGGTGGTAAAAACAGAGAGACAGACTATTATCTGAATGGTGACAGATTAGGAAAAGGGGAGGTGCAACGAGACCTGGGTGTCATGGTACATCAGTCATTGAAGGTTGGCATGCAGGTACAGCAGGCGGTTAAGAAAGCAAATGGCATGTTGGCCTTCATAGCGAGGGGATATAAGTACAGGGGCAGGGAGGTGTTAATACAGTTGTACAGGGCCTTGGTGAGGCCACACCTGGAGTATTGTGTACAGTTTTGGTCTCCTAACTTGAGGAAGGACGTTCTTGCTGTTGAGGGAGTACAGCGAAGGTTCACCAGACAGATTCCCGGGATGGCGGGACTGACATATCAAGAAAGACTGGATCAACTGGGCTTGTATTCACTGGAGTTCAGAAGAATGAGAGGGGATCTCATAGAAACATTTAAAATTCTGACGGGTTTAGACAGGGTAGATGCAGGAAGAATGTTCCCAATGTTGGGGAAGTCCAGAACCAGGGGTCACAGTCTAAGGATAAGGGGTAAGCCATTTAGGACCGAGATGAGGAGAAACTTCTTCACCCAGAGAGTGGTGAACCTGTGGAATTCTCTACCACAGAAAGTTGTTGAGGCCAATTCACTAAATATATTCAAAAAGAAGTTAGATGTAGTCCTTACTACCAGGGGGATCAAGGGGTATGGCGAGAAAGCAGGAAGGGGGTACTGAAGTTGCATGTTCAGCCATGAACTCATTGAATGGTGGTGCAGGCTCGAAGGGCCGAATGGCCTACTCCTGCACCTATTTTCTATGTTTCTATGTTTACATATTAAAAGCTATGTACATCAATCCTTTTCAAATAGGTTTTTAGTATCATTCTAAAAGTCAGTGTCATAGAGGGGGTCTCTTGTAAGTGAAAAGAAAGGAATGAGAAAGATCGTACAGCTGAAACAAGAAAAAAAAGCTGAAAAAAGGTAGGATTCTGGAATGGGGTGCTTTTCATACATCCCAGCAACAGGTCATACAACATGATCAGCAAAGGTTGTGAAGCAATCTTGGGCCTGCCTTCTCAGCCTGGATCGGTAGTGACTTTATAGCAAGGAGTGGAAGAAAATATCTTAAAACATTAATTTAAAAATAACCATTCTTGAATATAATTTTAGAATATGGTACTAACCTTTGACCTTTCACGTTCACACTCAACATTCTGCAATGCATTTTCAGCTTCATTAAGTCTGTCACTTAGATCCTCATTTTTCTGTTGGAGTTGGCTCTGTGCACAAATGAAGATAAACAGATGCTTGTGCTCCACAATTAGGCTATTGCAAAGCTGTATATACTGAATCTCAGCTACAAGACATTTCCCAGGAGGAGGGAGGGTTGGGATGATGGTCTTACACACACCAGGAAATAACAGACGTTCACAAGGTTAAGATGTAGGCCAAGAGGGAAAACACTTCAAAGAATTGCCCAATCTAGCCTATAAACCTAGAAAAAGCGATACACACACACACACGCACACACACAATTATACTGATGTAAATATAATGAAAATACAGGTTGAACCTCCCTTATCCGGAACCCTCGGGACCTGGCCTGTTCCGGATAAGGGATTTTTCCGGATGAGGGGTGGTCATGTTAAATTGGATGGTACAGGTACTGAGCATGGGGATATCGGGGCTAGATGGCTTGGGGCTGGGAGTGCGGCAGAGAGATCATGGAAGGGGTTGGATCGTGGGGTCAGGCCAGCAATTGTGGGGGTCGTCAGCGAGGAAGGACTTCAATTTGTTCATGTTGGAGTTCTGTGCATGCGCCACCTGGCAATGGTTCCGGACAAGGGGTGGTTCCGGATAAGGGAGGTTCAACCTGTATATGCAAATAGAAATCTGACATGTTTTCACTTTACACCATAGTTTTACAAAAATATTTAAAAATGCTGCAATGCTAAATGGATCGACTTTATGCGACATCCTCTCTTTTAAATAATTGCAAATGAATGCCTTAAAAAACTCCTTTTTATGTTCAGCATGCTGAGAAACAGAATACTTTCATTTCAGTCAGCACGAAGCACTTGCATGTCAGGTATAAATTAGGCAGGTGCAGAATAATGTTCTCTCTGCTCCAACATGTCTTAGTCCCAAGCTCAGAAAAATACCTCTCCTGCAGCAGTAGCATTTTCAATCTCTTTCATCAGCAATCAGTGCCGTCTCTTTGATCAAGATTGCCAAATTTGAGGCAGTTTTACACGAAGGGCTTTCACCGACTTGGAACTGGGTTGAAATTTCCTAAACACCTCCTAAAACCCTCACAAAAAGCAGTCTATTTCATCAATTTAAACCAAGGTGCTAGAAATAAAAGGACAGTTTCTTAACACACTGGTAGCAAAGTGTGCAGGGATATCAGCTGGGAGATCATGCACATGAAAGAGACTTTGGTTTTGTTTTCCATACTCTCCCGGTTAGTTTGCTTTTCTGAGTTGCTGGAATATTAAAATGTAAAACTTCACTGGATCTTAGCATGTTACAGTGGAGCACCAATACCTGGAGTCACTGAGAGATAGGGCATGGATTGCACCCCTTCCCATTCTACTGAGCTGAAGAAAGGAAGCAAATGGTCAAGCAGTTCTCCATGCAGAGGGAGAGTCACCATTGAGCAGCTAAAAGTGAACAGCCCAGCAGCATTACTGAAGGACTTGAAGCAGTTACCCACTTGTCCCCTTGGCAGTAGGAAGCTTACGCCCCACTGAGATCCAAGAATAAAAAGGGGACTAAAAAAAAGGTAGTTTCTGACCCTCATTTAAAAAAACCACACTGATAGTACGATACTTACGATTTTGTGTTGCGAGGCTGTTTTGTCAAATTCACGGGCAGTTTCAAGGGCAGCTACTTGGGCATCCACTCGGTTAGTCCTTTCTGTGTGCTGATGTCTTAAAGCAGCAATCTGATGATGTAATCTATCGCTGTCGGCTTCACTTTCACCTTGCTAAGGAAAAATCATTCTCATCAATAAAACCTCAATGAAATTTACTACATATACAAATACCGACATCAAATTTGAAAGATTATTTTTAAAAACTAAAAGTCGATTTTCATGTACATTTTGGATTCATAATAATGATATACTTTTAATTTTTCTTACTATCTTTTTTATTTGAACTTCTTTTTCATTCACATCACTTTCTTTTTGCATTAGCTTTTCGTTTGTAGAATGTAACCGTTGCTCAAGTTCACTGATCTGGGAAACAATCAGAATATTAGAACTAGATGGACTAGGGCCAGAGCAAACAGATGCCGACAAGACTCCAAGGCATGTCATACAACAGACGCGGTTTTAGCACACAGACTATGTATACACTCTCTGCGTGAGTAAACTGAGCCCACAATGCATGGTTTATTCAACTTTACAGTTGCTGGTTATTATACTAAAATTGGCAACATTAAGAAAACATCAGATCAATGAACATGACTATCATTCATTCAACCAGGTGCTGTTATTTGTGTCCTGCAATCATACACAAGAAAATTTTTTTTAAAACACTCATTGTCAGGCCATGTTAAAAATTTAAGCCATTCCACAAGTTGCCGACAGTGGTTCAGTAATTGGACTACTGTCACTGTTCAGTAATACACAAAGGGGTAGTAGTTACCTGACTAGCATTCTTGTCTTTGAAAGTCTGCATCTCATTATCTTTTTGCTTCATCAAAGTCTGGATTTTTGCCACTTCATTGTTTAGTTTACCTATCTAAAACAAATTTGGGGAACCATTTAAAAAAAACAATACAAAAATGTAACAGATTTTTGTGAGAAGAATTGCTGAAATGTATTATTTGATATTAAACTTTCCGCCTGCAGTAAGTATGTACCTGCGTTTCGAGAGTGCTGACAGCCTCAGTGTGGCCAGTCTTAGCTTTCAACAAATGATGCCTTGTTTCTTCCAGTTTCTGCTCCAGATAGGATTTCTGCAGAGCACAGTAACTGGTTAGCAACACAATACAATCATGATTCCAACTCCATTTTAATGGCTATTGAATATGTTAAATAAAGACGGAGTAAAAAGATTTGAGTGCTGAGGAAAAAAATTACAGTAGTACTCAAAGTATGACAATTTATTTAAAAAGAGCTAATCAAGCAACAGAAAATCTGTTGAAAAGCTTGAATCATTTAATTACTGAAGTAGTGTGTGTAATTTAAGCAATTTTCATTACGTTAATACCTCTTTAAGCAGCTCCTGTACATGCTCGTCATCCGAATAATTTCCCTCTATCCTTTTTTCTAGGGAAAATACTTTTGCCTGCAGATGCTCAATAATCTTTCCCTTCTCCTCAGTCTCTATAGATGTCTATTTCAGAAGAACATAGATACAATGAGAAGCCAAGTTAACTAATGACTGCTTACAACCACTGAAAATGCTAACTCGCTAGTACAGGCAACTCTCCATTATCTGGGTCCCTCGGGAATTGGGCTATGCCAGGTAAACGATTTTTCCATTAGAGCGATTAACATTATAAAGTTAAAACCTGATGCCTTCCCGGACTGAAAGGACTCTGAACGCACCGGCCCGATGCTTTCCCGGGCCAAAATTTTAAATCCCGTTTACAACGGTTTCCCATTGGATCTGTGTGCGGATAATCGCGAGTTGCCTGTATGTAAGAATCACAATAAGCTGTAGCACTGTATTTTCCACTGTTTCTAAAAGCCAGTGAGAATGAAAGAGTTAGTTTATCTCATATGGGATGGAAGTCGGAATTTTACAATTGGCACTTGTACTCCGAGGACAGAGCGGGGAAGATCAGCATGTTTCCAACCCAGCAACCCCGGCTGGAAAATGCACAAAATGTGAAGTTAGAGGAGGAGAGAATTAGGCTCAACCATAATGCTACCGTTAGCCTGGCAAAACTCACTGGCTGGTAATTTGTGGTCAGCGGCAAAGCAAAGACATTCACCACTGGCCCTGAAGTAAGCTTCCCACAAAGATCTCGCGATCTTGGTGACGAGACGGTCGGCTTTTCCGACATGTAATTGAAATCAATGCAAGTTAATGGGGATTCCCAGCGAAGAGCTGCTGTGACGTCAACAAGCTGTCTAAGCAGCCAATCAGAACGCAGAATTCTCAGACAGCGAACCAGAAACTGGGTAAGATCCTATGATTCTAACTTTTAAAAAATGTTAGAGAGCAAGACAAAGATTGGGGCACTCTCACATGAGGAAAAGGCAAATCTGAAATAAAGATGAACAACATTGTTTTTAAATTTAAGTTCCTTCAAAATGTAAATTTTTATTAAATTAGATAAATTTGACACTCCACAAAATTAACATTAGTTTTTCAGAGCCATAACCTTCCAAATGGGTCCAACGTTTAATGGGATATTTAACGGCGGTATTACCGTGGAAATGCCAAAGTTTGTGTCAGTTTCCATGATTTGAGAGATTACGCTGATTGTGCTGGTTTGGGGGGGGGCGGTGGGGGGTGTGTGAGAGCAGTGAATGACTGATTACAACTTCAGGATTTCTGCGTTAGAGTGCGCATGCTGTTCATTTGCTGTTATTACATACCGCAAATTCCGGGTCAGTGTCTCATTTATAAAAAAAATGCCTTCAGAGCAATTTGGCAGAAGGTTTCTGTGAATCCATACTATAAGCTTTAGGACAGGACAGAGAATTGACAAAAGAAAGGTAATTGTGTATGAACCTTTTTTCTTGGTCAAAAAACCCCCCACTTTTCTGGCATTGAGCGTCTTAAACTCAGAACATCCATTAAAAATATCCCAGGGCAATAGCTTGCTTGGACAACGGCCCATTCCATTGAGAGATCTGCACCAGTACACTGTGGCACCATGCCATCCAAGTCAAAACAATGAAGTATTTCAAAAAGGTAATTATGCAAAATACATTAACGAGTCACCAAGCTCTCAATAGTTCGATGGCATTGCATTCGGAGCCAAAAGCTTGAAACCTACTTTTTCAGGAGAAAAAGCAAGTAAAATGCCCAGGGTATATTACAAGTTCCAAGTATTTCACTTCTGTATTATCCCTTCTTCTCCAATAAATTATAATTGAAGACAGGGAACACATTACAGATTTTCAACTAGTTGACTGCTTCAGCAACTTCCAAATAAAGGAATAGTTTTCAACACAAAGAGAAATGAACCCCTCTGTGGAGTGCATTATGATTTTAAGAATTATGATCATTCTCAGTAACATCCCAGGACCCTGTCAGAATTCAATTTCATTGACTGATGTATCGCAAAGCACATGGCTCATTTATGCAGCTTAATTTGCTCCTTCTCTACCTTTCTTCAGATGTTTGTTTAAAACCAAGAGAAGATTGATGCTACACCAAAATATTTTAATGATATGGTTTATACTTGGATTTATACAAGAACATAATAGGAACAGGAGTAGGCCATACGGCCCCTCGAGCCTGCTCCGCCATTCAATAAGATCATGGCTGATCTGATCATGGACTCAGCTCCACTTCCCTGCCCGCTCCCCATAACCCCTTATCCCCATATAGCGCCTTTCACGACCACCGGACATCTCAAAGCGCTTATTTTTACTTTCTAAATGAGGTGCCCCTGTACATAATTATTTCCCTATATATTAGGACATGGACTTGCTGCATAGACTGAACACTGAGAGTTAAGTAAAACTTTATATAACAATATATGTACCGGTTACAGCTACTACATGCAACAGCTATTTTTCATAGCTTTTAAACATGTAAACTTATATGTGACTAATCCAAGGTTCCAGCAAACAAGAAATGAACAGATGCTGTTTTACTGTAACTGAAACCCAATTGGCTACAAATTCCAACCTAATAAAACAGCTTATAAAGTTGCACAAAGAAGTGCATTACTGGTGATTATTGAATCTTTTATCATTTGAAATAAAACACTAAGCTTTTGTACCTTATGTAAATCAGCCGAGAGTCGTTGAATTACATCCTGTAATTCCCGTGCTCTGTGTTCCAACTCGGTTATCTTCTCTTCTGCACTTCTTTTTGTAGCCAGAAATTCCTCTCTGTGCAACAAGGAAAATTCAACAGGATTTAACGGAAGTGCAAAACAAAGAACTACAGACAGCAAAAATATGTAAGCAATCAGCACTAGTTATCTGTCGGTCAATGGCCTTTTTAGACAACATAGCAGTTATAAAATGTACCATCATTTCACACACAATAACACAAACATAGCCTTGCTACAATGTACTCTGCAGCTGAATACCTGCATTGCACACAATGCAGTTTGTTTAAATAAAACTTTGATTGTGCAGTAGAACCAGAGACTTAAGCACATAATCTAGGCTGACTGTTCAGTGCAGTATTGAGGGAGTGCTGCGCTATCAGAGATGTCATCTTTTTTTATAAATAAACAATAAACCATAGCCCTGCCTGTCCTCAGAGGTGGATGTAGAAAATCCTATGATACTAATCAGAGAGCAGCACTGGAGTTTTTGCACTGTGCTGGCCAGCATTTATCAACCAACCAACATTACCAAAACACATTATCAGGTCACTTATCTCATAGCCGTCAATGGGACCTTACTGTGTGCAAATTGACTGCTGCATTTTCCTACATTACAACAGTGATGACACTTCAATAGTACTTCATTGGCTGTGAAGCACTTTGGTATGTCCTGATGTAATGAAAGGTGTTATTTAAATGCAACTTCTGTCTTTCTTTACTGTATTTGCTTAATTCAATTTTATTTTTAAAAGTATACAATGTTACATGTACTGTAAGGTTGAAAGCCTGAAGTCAGAAGTATACCATTGATCGCTTTGTCATAATTACACTTCTTGCTTCTCGTAATACCACTATACTTGTCTGACTGTAGAAATTGCCATTAGCAATGCGTGTTAAGACGCTCCCTCATCTGCTACTTTAACACAGGCAATACAATAGCAAAAAAATTAATTCATATAAATGTGATAAACATTCAACTATTAATATTACCAAAAGTATTAATATCTAGGCTTTGGTCTCAAAAAGAATCATTGATAAGAGACTGCATAAAATGATGCGTTACAGTAGCAAAGTTTTACAATCTGGATCATAAGATAGCTACCCGCATCGCCTTGACGTGTGGCATTTGTTACCTTGTGGCTTTGGAGCCAGGAGTGATGTATATCATTGGCTATACATAATAGGTTTAATGGTAATAATGATTACATATAGTATGTATATGCAAGTGGAGGACATGTTAATCAGGACAAATCATAACACACTATAGAGAAGATTGTACATATTTGCGCACTGGGAGCAGATATCGGAAATTTGGGCTTGGAATCATGGGCCCTGCAGGAGTTTCTATCCATTAATCTTAATGGATGAAAAGTTCTGTAGGGCCAACTGACCTCCATGACCAAGTTCATGATATGCATTTCCAGAGCATGAAGAATTGAATCAGGAGCGGGAATTTGTAAAATCTACCTTTACAGTTCATCCTCATTCATATCTTATCCTCCCAAATAAAAAAAAATGGGTGCACCCAGTATACCCTTTACTATAACCTCTGCTGTACAGACAATGCTTTGGTGAACAGGATTAAACTTACCGTTCTACCTAATCTGTCTTTTGCTGAAAGTTTTAGCTTTAAAAAAAGAATATTTTGTGTGTTATCTGTCTTGCTAATGCATCTGTACCAGTCCAATTTTAGAATATATCTAACCAGAACAAGTTTGAAAGTCAGAAATAACCAGTTCATTTTGAATCGAAACAAAATTGTAAAGATCACAGGGGAGGAAACGATTTGGAACACGACTATTGAATTTTTCCTGCTATACCTTTCCTCGTTAATATCCGCATTTAGTGACTGGAGCTGCTGCAGCCTTTCGTCTAGATTTGAGAGTTTCTGATCGGAGATCTTCAGCTCCTCTTTGGTTTGATCTAACTCGGTTTTCCTTTCTTCAAGTTCTCTTTCAATATTGGACAACATCTCTTCTTTCCTCAGGAGCTATATAACAGACAAAAGAACAAGTTCTTATTGGTTAGCTTTAGCTCAAAAACTAAAAGATGCCATTTAAGATAAGGTTAAGTTTCAAACATTACAACACACTTCATTCCCAGCACTCACTTTTATTAACCAGGTTATTAATTTATAGTCTAAGGAAAAGAGAAAAAAAAGATAGAGGCAACAGAACAGCGACTTTTTCACAATTGTCACACTTTACAGTCACTTCCCATTCAGTCACATTTATTAAAAGCCTGGTTAATCACAGTGTAGCAGCAGATCGGTTTATTAACTTGCTCCATCATAGAAAGTAATGAGGCAGGCTCCACATGCATAACTCCTTCCATGGAGCATTCAGATTTCATTCAGGACATCAAGGCAATAGACAGACAGCTGAAACCAGTTATCCCCACATGGTAGGACCCAGATCTCTTGTGTGTCTTCCAGTGTGTGGATATAGTGTGGCATTGGCAGAGAGCTGGGAACAGATTGCCGTTCTGCACTCATAGGTTCAGGAACGTGGAACAATTTCCAACATGGAGGTTGGAACCTAAAATGGGGAAAACCCCATCACAGTAGGCAAGCATTAATTTCAATCGAGGCTTGGGTTAAAACATAACTCTCAAGATGCAAGTTCCGTGTCATGTTAAAACAACTGTGCCAAATTTTGCTCTAGTGTCTACTTCCAACTCCAACTTAAGAATACTTTGTGAATCAAAAATAACATAGTATTAAAGGTACAGAAGAATGAATGTCTGAAAGACTAGATCATACTTTGTTTAACTACAGGCATTTGGTTTAGATAAAGATTCCTGAACATGCGTGATAAATTATGTATTTTATTTTAAACCTGGATATTGATAACAAGATTGCTGTTTTCAAGAAAGAAAATGTAGTGGTTAAAAACACTGTAGTCCTGTACAGGGTTTAACAAACCTTGTGGATGTAATTCTACTGTACAACAGGCTGCAATTCACTTGTGTGATTCAGGCATTTAATAAACCACGGTCTCAGTTTGTGAATATCACCTCAATCTACTGAATTATAGCTTTGAATTCACTGCTAATATTTATAGCATTAGCGATAAATTCAAAGCTATAATTCAGTATTTAGATTGAGATGACATACACCAACTCAGGCCTTGGATTATTACAATGTAAAATATACACTCATCATTTTTAAGTTGTTAAATATTGTTCATTATGAGCCTGGCATCCTTAGCAGAAGTTGAAAGCAAACAGTGGACCAAGTGTATTAGAATGTTGGGCAACGTATCGTGACCAGGTACCATGACATTAAAAAGGTCACCCTGCAGCTCTCATAATAGCATAGCGTAGGGATGTCCATTGTGTTTAGTCTTTGTGGATCATATAGGTGCATATGCATATATAGTCTAAATCCATGCTCTGATTAATTTGCGTAAATCTCAAATTACTGATACTGACAGATCTTGGTGTTCTGTCTGAGGATTAAGCCACCAGTGAGGCAACAATGCCAAGAACAGCTCTTTCCAAACAGTCAAGCCCACAAAAATCAAACGGAACAACCAGTGAAGAAGGCATTTAAGTGCAAATAGATCAGTTACCCAGGCTTCAAGAGCTGGATTGCCAGTGGCTCATGGGCTGCAATTTGGACACCCCTGACCTATTAGCACCATGATTAATTTGAGATTTACGCAAATTAATCAGAGCACGGATTTAGACGATAGGTGGATATGCACCAATGTCATCCACAAAGACACTAGCACTAATCCATATAAGCTAGAATGTCCCTGGTTTAAGAATTGAAATAATTAATTCCAAAAGATTGCCCAGTTCCAAATCCTATTTAGGAAAATGAAATACATCCACTGCAAACTAGACAGCCACCAAGTAGAGCAATGAGATCTTCTTGCAAGAATGTTTATATTCCATTTCTTGTACCATATGTTTGACTTTGGCAAGTTCCTGCTGCTGAAATCCATCCAGTTCATCCTGCTCATCTCGTTTCTGGAACAGGTTCAAACTGTGATCCTTCATCTGCTTCAGCTGATTCTCAAACATTGCTTTTTCCTAAGAAATGTAATTAATGAAAAGGAAAGACTATTAAAATTTACAAATGCTTTTTTTATATACACAATTATATCCCAAAAATCAATGCCATCAAGCAATCATGAAAAACATTTTTCATAAGGTCTCTGTATAGATCATAGACACCTAGCTCGGTGGGTGTGTTTAAAAGGATGTAACACAATTGAGAAGTTCAGATGAACTTGTGATATATAAAATATATCTGAAGGACAATCTGTGATTCAGGCTTGGCAAAATACTCCCGTCATGGATTCCTATGTATATGTGTGCGTAATATATATACCTGCCTAAACCTCTCCGCCTCTCTTTCCTCCTTCAAGGCGTTCCTTAAAACTTACCTCTTCGACCAAGCTTTTGGTCACTTGCGCTAATTTCTCCTTATGCGGCTCAGTGTCAAATTGTTTTATCTCATAATACTCCTGTGAAGCGCCTTGGGACGTTTCACTATGTTAAAGGCGCTATATAAATACAAGTTGTTATATTTTGTGTGTATATATATAAAAAAATAAAATATATTTAAATAGTGTGCTTCCTGTCAATGTTTTCCATTATAAACAGGGCCATAGAAATCTATAATGGAAACTGCCTATGTAAAGATGTCACCCTGTAACCACATGCTGCTCCCAGTGGACATGCTGTAGCGCCATCACTGGCAGGATGATGGTACGGGGTACACTGGTATAGTGGTTATGTTACTGGACTAATAATCCAGAGAATGGTTCATTCCAATCCCACTTTGGCAGTTTGAGAATTTATGGATTGAAATGTGTTTTAAATGTGGAAGAAAAAGGCTGACATCAGTAAAATGACCATGCAGTTGTCAAATTGTTGTAAAAACCCAGCTGGTTCGCTAATATCCTTTAGGGAAGGAAGTCTGCTGTCCTTATCCAGTCTGGCCTATATGTGACTCCAGTCCCACACCAACATGGTTGACTCTTAAATGCCCTCTAAAGTAGCCTAGCAAGCCATTCAGTTGCATCAAACCTCTACAAAGAAAGTGATTCAATACCTTCTCAGGGCAACTAGGGATGGGCAATAAATGCCAGCTTTGCCAGCAATGTCCACATCCCGAGAATTAACAAAAAATTATAGCATGACAAATTTACATAGGCCGTTTCCACTGTAAATGTGGGCATACAAATTTATAATAGCATATGAGAACAAAATGTATGATTTTAAAATGGTGGATGAATAATACCAGTCTACGCTAGTCCAAATACATAAAGAATATATTTGGCCCGAACTCCCTGTGTGCAATGCCATGAGAGCACAACCAATATATAAAAAATGGAGTGAACCCAATTGGTTAATTTTCTTTCCTAATGCCAGTGAATGCATGGAGTTTATATCATATGACAGGAGTGATCCAGGCTTTATAAGAAATATAGATATAGGACATCTCCAATGCCTCAGTTGGCGTATGCATGGTGCTTCTCAACAACTCAGAAAAGGTGGTCCTAGTTTTAGTGCTTAGTCTAAGTTGTTAGCTGATCTCAGCTGGGTCGGTGGTGGGGGAACAAAGTTAGCCTTCTCGAGAGAGGAAAATTACCCAGGAATGTTACTCCTGATCAATATCCAATGACTCCTGTTAGAAAGTGTGTGTGAGTGTACTTCAGAAGAGGACAGGATCAAATATGATGCTGCCATAGTAAGACTGCCTGTCTAGGTTCATGTTTGAAGAATGGCCACCCAAAGGAGGCATCACATAGCTGTTGGCATCTGTGGCTGTGCACCCCAGAACAAGGTACCCCTGCACCACCAGGAGAAATGGTGAGAAAATCAACAAAAATAACACAACAGCACACACAATTATGTAACATTAAGTGATGCAAACTGTTGCTGGGATTTTTGATTATCAAAAGCAAACTGACCAAGCAAATAAAGATCACACCCGACAACTCAGAGGGCTCAGTTCTGAGTTCCAAGACTCTCATAAACTTGAACAACAGGTCAGATGCCTACTGCATGCTCATCAGGATTTTATAAGGGTTCTCTCCTACCTCATCTTATTGCACATTGCATTACCTGTTAGCAAACTAAAGTCCTCCTGTCACTCCATCTCCTGAAAGTGACATGTGAACTGAGTTCCTCAGCAACCTGTTCTAACCTATCTTCCTTCTCTAAGTATGCCTCACAAAATACCTGCACAGGTGGTAGAAGGGAGGCAGGGCCAGTTACAGGTTCATCTTGGACTTAGCTTCCAGAAGACAAAAGCCACCTCGTTTCAAAGAGGCTTAATTAGACCCACAGCAGCTGGCCATTTCATACACTCCTGCCCCGACCTGAGTGAGAACACCAGCGGCAGGTCGGGGCCATAAAAGGAGTGACAAGCTGCCCGGGAGCAGTGTGGCGGCATACTACTCCAGGGAGCAATGCGAGCTGGTGCAGGAGGGCGACGGCAACGAAGAGTGATGTCATCAAGGTCCAGGTTGGTGATTGGAGCGTGGGCAGATACATCAGGAGCGGTGAGATTGGGGCGAAGGAGAGGCGAGAGATTGCAAAGCAACGTGATCGGGGCCCAGGAGAGGCACGAGTGCAGGACCAGGGGCAGCACAGGCCAGCCCACACTGCGATGTGTGCACGCACTAGGTCCCTGCAGCAGAGCTGGTCTCCAGTCATCTTGGGTAATCTTTGCCACTGGACCAAGACCTAGCTCTGTCAGGCCCATGTGGTGCAACAGCCACCACATGTTAAAAAAATCCACGCACAGGCATCTTCCACCCTTGAGGATATAGTTCGGGTCCTTCATTGAAACACCTGTGAACTCGTCCTTTTTTAGTGTGGAAGCAAGTCATCCTCATTTCGAGGGATCGCCTATGATGATGATGACACTCCTGCCATTCAGACATCATCTAGGAATGTTAGTAGCTCACATGTCACAAACTAACACCAAGGGAAAGCACATGATAAAAAATTATTGTGTATGCAGGCATTGTCCTTGTCAAGGTTAGGCAGTGGCTTTGATGAGAAAGCTTGAATGCAAGCAGTATGTGTTTAAGTCGAAGAGAAGGATGTGTAGATGGTAGCATCTTTGTGATGCAGAGAGGTAAGATTTAGACAGTACTGCTGAAGCATTGGTCAAATGTGATCAAGTGAGGGTCTACAATACAAGATTGGCTTGAATTTGTCTTGCAGTGATCAATAGATTGACCTCTGAATCCTCTTCCGCTCCTCAGACTGATCCCCCTGCTGCCTCTGGATGTTTTTTTTCCTCCAAGGTATTTAGAGGAGACCTGTTTGTAAGACAAAGTTGAATAGCATGCACCTTATGTTTCAAGTTAAGAACGTTCAAAATTGGAATGGTGTACTCTTTGGTGACTCTGGTGGCAGAATTGACCACATTATACCAGTGCTAGCTGTTGTCATGGGAAGGCACGCAAATATAAGTCATTGCTTTTCTGGAACATCGGGGTCTATCTAGTTTGCCTTCTACCATCCTGGTAGTCGCATGATATAATAATGAGATAATAAATGAAAGAAAGTTGGCACAGTAGACTGTCTTAAAATGAAGACATTATGACAGCTATCAGGAAAGCAAGCATGCATGATGCGGTACTGCTGCGTGCAGACAAGCTGGGCATTAAACAAGTGGAATTCCTTCCTGTTGATGTTGGTAATGGCATTGATAAAGGGAGCACATAAGGCCACTTGGATGCAATCTAGGAGTCCTTCAACCTTGGGGTTGTCACGGTGAAGCTGCAATGCCCCGTTACATCATCAGACCTCCTTCATCCAATTCCATTGAAAACAGATTACCCATCATTCATCTAATCATTGTTTGCTGTGCACAAAATGGCTGCCAGAAAATCGTGGCGTGCATAAACACCATTTCCTGATGGGTTCTTACAGCAGACAAGATGCTGGCCCGGAATGTATAATCAGAAAAATCGAACGTTTAAATATCACCATTCTTATTTCTTTTCAACCAGCCAGTTTATCATTTTCATTTAATTGAGCAGTTCATAATAATAGGCAATACTAAAAGAGCTGAGAAAATGCAATACCTTTTCAAGAATTGAAACTTTCACCATCCAGTCCTGGAAATAAAAATGACAATTATCTTTTTCTTTTCCAAATTGCAATTGCAAAAAAAACTTCAAACCCTTTATATTGACTGCTACCAACGAACCAGAAGTAGTTGCGCATGCGCAGTTCTATGTTTTTTTTGTTTGTCTGCAAAAGCTTCGATAGATGTGAAGAGAAAAAGATTAGTGAAGACAAGACAAACATAGGTCCCTTGCAGTCAGAATCAGGTGAATTTATAATGGGGAACAAAGAAATGGCAGACCAACTGAACAAGTACTTTGGTTCCGTCTTCACTAAGGAAGACACAAATAACCTTCCGGAAATACTAGGGGTCAGAGGGTCTAGTGAGAAGGAGGAACTGAAGGAAATCCTTATTAGTCAGGAAATTGTGTTAGGGAAATTGATGGGATTGAAGGCCGATAAATTCTCAGGGCCTGATAGGCTGCATCCCAAAGTAATTAAGGAAGTGGCCCTAGAAATAGTGGATGCATCGGTGGTAATTTTCCAGCAGTCTATCGACTCTGGATCAGTTCCTATGGACTGGAGGGTAGCTAATGTAACACCACTTTTTAAGAAAGGAGGGGGAGAGAAAACGGGGAATTATAGGTTAGCCTGACATCAGTGGTGGGGAAAATGTTGGAATCAATTATTAAAGATGAAATAGCAGCGCATTTGGAAAGCAGGGACAGGATCGGTCCAAAGGAAATCATGCTCGACAAATCTTCTAGAATTTTTTTGAGGATGTAACTAGTAGAGTGGACAAGGGAGAACCAGTGGATGTGATGTATTTGGACTTTCAAAAGGCTTTTGACAAGGTCCCACACAAGAGATTGGTGTGCAAAATTAAAGCACATGGTATTGGGGGTAATGTATTGACGTGGATAGAGAACTGGTTGGTAGACAGGAAGCAGACAGTCGGGATAAACAGGTCCTTTTTTAGAATGACAGGCAGTGACTAGTGGGATGCCACAGGGCTCAGAGCTGGAACCCCAGCTATTTACAATATACATCAATGATTTAGATGAAGGAACGGAGTGTAATATCGCCAAGTTTGCAGATGACACTAAGCTGGGTGGTGGTGTGAGCTGTGAGGAGGACGCTAAGAGGCTGCAGGGTGACTTAGACAGGTTAGGTGAGTGGGCAAATGCATGGCAGATGCAGAATAATGTGGATAAATGTGAGGTTATCCATTTTGGTGGCAAAAACACGAAGGCAGAATATTATCTGAATGGCGGCAGATTCGGAAAAGGGTAGGTGCAACGAGACCTGGGTGTCATGGTACATCAGTCATTGAAAGTTGGCATGCAGGTACAGCAGGCGGTGAAAAAGGCAAATGGCATGTTGGCCTTCATAGCTAGAGGATTTGAGTATAGGAGCAGGGAGGTCTTACTGCAGTTGTACAGGGCCTTGGTGAGGCCTCACCTGGAATATTGTGTTCAGTTTTAGTCTTCTAATCTGAGGGAGTTTATTGAGGGAGTGCAGCGAAGGTTCACCAGACTGATTCCTGGAATGGCAGGACTGACATATGAGGAGAGACTGGATTGACTGGGCCTGTAGTCACTGCAGTTTAGAAGAGAGGGGATCTCATAGAAACATATAAAATATGACGGGACTGGACAGGTTAGATGCAGGAAGAATGTTCCCAATGTTGGGAAAGTCCAGAACCCAGGGTCACAGTCTAAGGATAAGGGGTAAGCCATTTAGGACCGAGATGAGGAGAAACTTCTTCACTCAGAGAGTTGTTAACCTGTGGAATTCTCTACCACAGAAAGTTGTTGAGACCAGTTCGTTGGATATACTCAAGAGGGAGTTAGATATGGCCCTGACGGCTAAAGGGATCAAGGGGTATGGAAAGAAAGCCGGAAAGGGGTACTGAGGTGAATGATCAGCTGTGATCTTATTGAATGGTGGCGCAGGCTCGAAGGGCCGAATGGCCTACTCCTGCACCTATTTTCTATGTTACTATGTCGTCGTCGGACTTCCCAAAATAATTAAGAAGCGGATAAAAAAAAATCTTGTCCAGTTGTCGTTTAATTTATTAATTGTGTGAATTGTAGAATTTATTCAGGTATGGGCCACATGTTTGAAAGGGGATTGTGATAATGATCAGACATTTCGTCTAACCACTCCCGTATCGACAGCCCTGACAAGTGATACAGATCTCAGTTGCGACTCACGTCATGTTGAATTTGACACGTGGAAGGGGCGCCGGTTCAAAATTAACCCTTCAATTGACTTCAGTCTGGCGTGATGGCAGCAATTTAAACAGGTGTATCCCCTCACGTTCCCTTTTATCAAAAATAATTATTCGCCTCTTTAAATTAACATTTAGATTTTTACAATTCTAAAAATATCACATCCCCTTTTAACTCTGGAGCTAGGGTGGTTGGATGCTCTCGATTTCGGTAACAAGCCTTTTAACTGAGAGCTAATGTGGCTTTGTCACCACAGAGCTACACGAACCATTGTGAACGTTATTTTTTTTATTTGCCTGTTATTTTTTTTAATTTGCACAGCTTCCAGTCGTTGTCAGGAGTCACTCCATAAAATTAATGCACATAAATTAACAAGATATTTAGGAAATCTATAAGTTGGGTCTCTTGACTGATCTGTATAACATACACTTATTTCTTGGCAGTGCATTGGTGTTGTGAATCACTGTGCCATGAACTGGTAGGGTATACACACATTCCCAATTTTAGCAGCTCCATCTGAAAATGCTACCAGTGGAAGGAAGAAGCTTTCCATAGGGGCAGAAAATTATGCTAGTTTAGAGCAAGTGTCAAACTGTGCCATTCCTGTGTGCTTCTTACTGCAAAGGTCAAAGCAGTGGATTGCAAAAATCAGCTGTAGAATGGAGGTGTTGCTCTGGGGGAGAAATTAAAGCGAGACATCAATTAAAAAAAAAAAAAATGCCTTTTGTAATTCTTTCGGAAAGCAGAATGTATTTTTCTGGTTGTTCCCAAAAAATGAGCAGAATTTATCTGCAAGGAATTCTAGAATGATTTTAAAAGCTGCAATTATCATCATACATTCCATGCTGCATAGCCACTTCAGACTAAATATTAGGTGTAGCACAGCACAATGTTAACTTGCTTCTGTAATATTAGTATAGGTTACCTGATCCTTCTTTTCCAAGGCTTGTGCCATTCCCTCTGCCATCTTTGCTCTGTTGGCTTGATATGCCTCATTCTGTTCTTGAAATTTCCTCATTGAGGCTGATTAAAATTTGAAATACAAAAAATTACTGCCTTGCAGTAAATGAAACTGCACTAAACATCTAACTATAATGTCCTTTAATTAATTTATCAATGCACTTTCTATTCTAAAATTAATTTTGGTTCTTTTGAAAAAGTCTCTTTCAAATGTTGTTCTGTAGTTTTCTACAATAAAAACAGTTACCTATGACTTCGAAGACACAGTTGCAAATAACATAATTAAGAAAGGTTTTTGGCTTTAATTTTTTTTTTACATGTAATTAATGAAATACCATCTGAAAAACTCAATGAAATGGAACGACTAATATAGAAACAATAGAGTAAAGTACATACAATCCTGATGTTTTTCTAATGCAATCTCAAGCTTCTCTTTTGTCTTCTGCAAATTTCGCAGCTGCTCAGCATAATCTTGTGTTAGGGGAGGAGGGACGCAGGCCAGGAGTTCAAAACAGGCAAAAAAGAAAACAAAACACAGGATAATCATGAGTGAAGGATGTAAATGATTTTCTCCCAACAGAAAATCATTACTTTTAAGGAGAACATGTGTTGATGGCTTCCCCTTAACATGTTGTTAATGGTAAACAGAAAGATCAACTCTGGGACTAACAAACATAGCACATTAGGGGAAGTAAGTGTTAGAATATATGCTGGAGCATGTGGAGTTTAAAGACTGAATCGGATTGAAACATCTGTTTGAACTACTGGAAGAAACCACTGTAATCCATGTGTAACATATGTTATCAGTCTTTTCAACCAGTTGTCATCATTTGAACTTGTAATATTAAACTTTCAGAAAACATGCAAATTTCACATGGATTTAATCTGTGCTCACATACCATGTTCCCCAGAGATTTCTCACAGCTTTGAACAGTTAAAAACCAACAAAAATATCTAACCGACCACCTCACTGAATCTATTAAAGAAACAATGAATGAAACAGTACTTGGAAAAAAGTATTTTAGTAAAGCCAAAAGTGTGAAAACAAACCCACTTCTAAAAATTAAATCTGTCAGCATTAAACATTAGCAGCTTTATCTTAATACAAAGTCAAACTTAGTTATTGGATTCAATGTACTCTGCGCTGAAAACAAAACTGGTATTTATCAAATAATTACTGTTAATTAATTAGGTTTGGATACAAGACACATACAACTCAATCATTCAAGTTGGTCTATATTGCCTGTTCCTGTACTGTAACATTGAATAATGCTTTGTACAAGAAAACTTTCTGATGAAAAGGCTCAATTAAAACAAAATAGACAGGGGAGGGAGATTTAAGTTTCACCAACAATTAGTTTTGTCTATGATAAAAAAAACTTTCTTAAACCTGTTAAATGGTGACTATAGTTGTTAAGAGGTTAATATTAAACACTATTTTAACCTAGGTGTGGTTTGAAAACTACAAATGGTACACGACCTACAATCTTTTTTGTTTAGTATCCCAAGTATGATCTGTATCACAGCAACATGCATAGAGATTTACCACATAGCCTATAGTAGCTGCTTGCTGGTTGGTTTCCACTTGTTGGTTAACGGTATCTCCGCAAGATCCTACAAATCCCCGGGAGGACAGGCGCACTAACATCAGTGTCCTCGTCCAGGCTAACATCCCCAGTATTGAAGCACTGACCACACTCGATCAGCTTTGCTGGGCAGGCCACATAGTTCGCATGCCAGACACGAGACTCCCGAAGCAAGTGTTCTATGCGGAGCTCCTTCACGGCAAACGAGCCAAAAGGTGGGCAGCGGAAACGTTACAAGGACACCCTCAAAGTCTCCCCGAAAAAGTGCGACATCACCACTGATACCTGGGAGACCCTGGCCAAAGACCGCCCGAGAGGGCGCTGAGCACCTCGAGTCTCAACGCCGAGAGCGTGCAGAAATCAAGCACAGGCAGCAGAAAGAGCGTGTGGCAAACCTGTCCCTCCCACTCACCCCTTCCCTCAACGATTATCTGTCCCACCGGTGACAGGGTCTGTGGCTCTCGTATTGGACTGTTCAGCCACCAAAGAACTCACTTCAGGAGTGGAAGCAAGTCTTCCTCGATTCCGAGGGACTGCCTATAATGACGATGATGATAAGCTCTAAATTCTGTCCCAGTCTCCAAGGAGCACTTACCACCTCAGTCAAGAGAGTGGTTCCTCTTCTAAAATTGTTACTCTAGGATGACTTGGCTGACAAGGAGGCACGCAATACAAACAGGAATGACTTGTCCCTAGATTTCCCTCACCGTGAGGAAGCACCTGACCTCTACTAGCCCCTCTCCCCAACAACGGGTGACCAAAACAAACGGTAAAAAATAGAATACGAGAGCAAATTAGCAAAAAATATAAAAACAGATTGTAACAACTACTACATGTATGTAAAAAGGAAGAGAGTAGTAAATGCAAACATTGGTCCCTTAGCGGCTGAGAGAGAAGTTATATTGGGGAACAAGGAAATGGCAGAGACTTTAATCAAATACTTTGTACCTGTCTTCAACATTGACTCTGGACCCCATGAAGTCTCATGGTTTCAGGTCAAGCATGGGCAAGGAAACCTCCTGCTGATTACCACCTACCGCCCTCCCTCATCTGACGAATCAGTACTCCTCCATGTTGAACACCACTTGGAAGAAGAATTGAGAGTAGCAAGGACACAGAATGTACTCTGGGTAGGGGACTTCAGTATCCATCACAAAGAGTGGCTCGGCAGCACCATTACTGACCGAGCCCTGAAGGATAAAGCTGCCAGACTGGGCCTGCGGCAGGTGGTGAGAGAACCAACACAAGGGAAAAACTATTTGACCTTGTCCTCACCAATCTACCTGTCGCAGATGCATCTGTCCATGACAGCATTGGTAGCAGTGATCACCGCACAGTCATTGTGGAGACGAAGTCCTGTATTCACACTGAGGACACCCTCCATCGTGTGATGTGGCACTACCGTGCTAAATGGGATAGATTCAGAACAAATTTAGCAGCTCAAAGCTGGGCATCCGTGAGGCACTGTGGGCCTTCAGCAGCAGAATGGTATTCCATCATAATCGAGAAGCTCATGGCCCAGCATATCCCTCACTCTACCATTACGCCAGGGGAACAACCCTGGTTCAATGAGGAGTGTAGAAGAGCATGCCAGGAGCAGCGCCAGGCGTACCTAAAAATGAGGTGCCAACATGGGGAAGCTGCAACACAGGACTACATGCATGCTAAACAGCGGAAGCAGCCTGCCATAGACAGGGAGCGAACCAATAATCAACAGATCAGATCAAAGCTCTGCAGTCCTGTCACATCCAATCATGAATGGTGATGGACAATTATACAACTAACGAGAGGAGGAGGCTCTGTGAATATCCCCATCCTTACTGATGGCGGAGCCCGGCTTTGTGAGTACAACAGTAAAGGCTGAAGCGTTTACAATCATCTTCAGCCAGAAGTGCCGAGTAGATAATCTATATTGGCCTTCTCCGGAGATCCCCAACGTCACAGAAGCCAGTCTTCAGCCAATTCGATTCACTCCATGTGATATCCACTGAGTGCACTGAATACAGCAAAGACTATGGGCTGCGAAAACATCCCAGCTGTTGTGCTGAATACTTGTGTTCCAGAACTAGCCGCAACTCTCGCCAAGTTGTTCCAGTACAGCTACAATACTGGCATCTATCCAACAATGTGGGAAACTGCCCAGGTATGTCCAGCTCATAAAAAGCAGGACAATCCAATCTGACCAATTACCATCCCATCAGCCTACTCTCAATCATCAACAAAGTGATGGAAGGTGTCGTCAACAGTGCTATTAAGTGGCACTTGCTCATCGATAACCTGCTCAGCACTGCCCAGTTTAGGTTCCGCCAGGACCACTTGGCTCCAGACCTCATTACAGACTTGGTCCAAACATGGACAACAGAGCTGAATCCCAGCGGTGAAGTGAGAGTGACTGCCCTTGACATCAAGGCAGCATTTGACTGAGTGTGGTATCAAGGAGCCCTAGTAAAAGTGGTCAATGGGAATCAGGGGGGAAGCTCTCCGCTGGCTGGAGTCATACCTACCACAAAGGAGGATGGCTGTGGTGGTTGGAGGTCAATCATCACAGCCCAGGACATCACTGCAGGAGTTCCTCAGGGCAGTGTGCTAGGCCCAACCATCTTCAGCTGCTTTATCAATGATCTTCCCTCCATGATAAGGTCAGAAGTGGGGATGTTCGCTGATAACTGCAGTGTTCAGTGCCATTTACAACTCCTCAGATAATGAAGCATCCATGCCCACATGCTGCAAGATCTGGGCGACATTCAGGCTTGGTTTGGTAAGCGACAAGTAACATTTGTGACACACAAGTGCCAAGCAATGACTATCTCCAACAAGCGAGAGTCTAACCACCGCCCTGGACATTAAATGGCATTACCATCATCGAATCCCCCACCATCAACCAGAAACTTTATTCTGTGGCGAGTGTCTCACCTCCTGACTCCCGAAAGTCTTTCCACCATCTACAAGGCACAAGTCAGGAGTGTGATGGAATACTCTCCACTTGCCTGGATGCGTGCAGCTCCAACAACACTCAAGAAGCTCAACACCATCCAGGACAAAGCAACCGCTTGATTGGCATCCCATCCACCATCTTAAATAGTCACTCTCTCCACCACCGGCACACCGTGGCTGCAGTGTATACCATCTACAAGATGCACTGCAGCAACTTGCCAAGGCTTCTTCGGTAGCATCTCCCAAACCCGCGACCTTTACCAACTAGAAGGACAAGGGCAGTAGGCGCATGGGAACACCACCACCTCCATGTTCCCCTCCAAGTCATACACCATCCTGACGTGGAAGTATATCGCCGTTCCTTCATCATCGCTGGGTCAAAATCCTGGAAATCCCTCTCTAACAGTACTGTGGGAGTACCTTCACCAGACGGACTGCAGCGGTTTATGAAGGTGGCTCACACCACCTTCTCGAGGGCAATTAGGGATGAGCAATAAATGCCGGCCTTGCCAGCAACGCCCACATCCCATGAACGAATTAAAAAAACAGTAGAAGACTCAAAATTTATACAAAAAATAGTGGGGAACTTGAAATAATTAATATCAGTAGAGAAAAATTACTTGGGAAACTCATGGGACTAAAAGTCGACAAATCCTCTGGACCTGATGGCCTACATTCTAGGGTTCTAAAAGAGGTGGCTGCAGAGATAGTGGATGCATTGGTTGTGATCTTCCAAAATTCCCTAGATTCAGGAACGGTCCCAGCGGATTGGAAGGTAGCAAATATAATCCCGTTATTCAAGAAAGGAGAAGGGAAACAGGGAACTGCAGGTCAGTTAGCTGACATCAGTCATCAGGAAAATGCTGGAATCCATTATTAAGGAAGTGGTAACAGGACACTGAGAAAATCATATGATTAGGCAGCGTCAACATAGTTTTATGAAAGGGAAATTGTGATGGACAAATGTATTTGTTTTTTTTGAGGATGTAACTAGCACGGTAGATAAAGGGGAACCATTGGATGTAGTATATTTGGAATTCCATTCGATAAGCTGCCACAAAAAAAAGGACACATGGGGTTAGGGGTAATGTATTAGCATGGATAGAGGATTGGTTAACAGACAGAAAAGAGAGTAGGGATAAACGGGTCATTTTCAGATTGCTGGGCTGTAACTAGTGGGTGCCACAAGGATCAGTGCTTGGGCCTCAGCTATTTCTATAGCTTTACAATCAGTATTATGAATTAGATGAATGGACCAAGTGCAATGTATCTAAGTTTGCTGACGATATAAGGTTAGGTGGAAATGTAAGCTGTGAGGAGGACACAAATAGCCTGCAAAGGGATATAGACTGGTTAAGTGAGTGGCCAACAGGTGGCAGATGGAGTACAACATGGAGAAATGTGAGGTTATTCACTTTGGTGGGAAGAATAGAAAAACAGACTATTTTTGAAATGGTGAGAATCTATTAAATGTTGGTGTTCAGAGAGATTTAAGTGTCCTAGTACAAGAAACAGAGAATTAGCATGCAGATACAGCAAACAATTCAGAAGGCAAATGACCTGTTGGCCTTTATTGCGAGAGTTTTAGAGTACAAGAGTAAGGAAATTTTGCCACAATTGTACAGAGCTTTGATGAGACCACACCTGGAGTCCTGTGCGCAGTTTTGGTCTCCTTATCCAAGGAAGGATATACTTGCCTTAGTGGTGGTGCAATGAAGGTTCACTGGAGAGATTTCTCGGATGAGAGGGTTGTCCTAGGAGGAGAGATTGAGTAGATTGCGCCTATTCTCTCTGGTGTTTGGAAGAATGAAAGGTGATCTCATTGAAACATACAAGATTCTGAAGGGGACTGACAAGATAGATGCGGAGGGGTTGTTTCCCCTGGTTGGAGAGCCTAGAACTAGGTGTCATAGTCTCAGGATAAGTGATCTGCCTTTTAAGACTGAGATGAGGAGGAATTTCTTCACTCAGAGGGTTGTGAATCTTTGGAATTCGCGGCCCCAAAGGGCTGTGGATGCTCAGTCGTTGAATATATTCAAGGCTGAGATCAACTGATTCTTGGACTCTGAGGAATTAAGGTATATGAGAAAGTGGAGTTGAAGTCGAAGATCAGCCATGATCTTATTGAGTGGCGGAACAGGCTCGAGGGACCATATGGCCTACGCCTGCTCCTAATTCTTATGTTCTTCCCCTACAGCAACTTAATGGTGTGTACTTCACTAACACTGCACCAAACGTTGGTGTCCCAATCACTGGACAGCTTGGATATCATTTCACACAGAAAAAAAGTGAAATCTTATTCAACCAACAATGAGCACAAAACACTTGAACAGAACAAGATAAGCACAAAAATCTATTTTAATATTGCTACCCGTACGCCAAGCTGATGGTGGAATAATATTGCAGCATTCTTCTTGTGGCATCAAGACAATATTGATCCTTCGCAGAACCAGAAACACATGCACCTTACTGGAAAAATGACCACTTCATATCAGTTTCAGAAAATGAACAAAAAACTATAAGTTGCTTCACTGTCACAGCAGTTTGGCAGGGTGTCAGGTCCATGTGAAGAGGAACACTCTAAACACTTTACAGAGATGAGAGTTGCTGAAACCCACTCGAGGAAGTTCAATAATACTATAAAGCAGAAACCCAAGTAGTCTATCAACATAATTTGAACCTTTTAGATTGCTGCTTTGCATTTGAAAACAAACTAAAGCAGTCAGTTAATTGTAGCACCCTATGTCTAAGCAAATCCTAAATGAATATTGTATAAGTGGTGAAGCGCGTCATGATGCAAATACCTCAAAGCGAATGGAAAAAAATTAAAACATCTCCTGAAACTTTAATCTCGAGTTCCTGACTCACCATACTGTGCCATTTTAATGCAAAGCTCCAAGGACAAGTACAACCTTGAAAGTATTAAGAAAACTATTTTGAAAAGTTAATTTTATTGGTGACATTTCACAAGGTAAAGTACTTTGATTTATGGTACAAGGTATATCACATAACCCTTACCATCGCTCTGACAAAAAATGTTTGATTTCCTGTGCAACAAGACGTTACCATGTTCCAGTGAGTTACGAAAATCACGAATATAATTAGATAACAATCTGACCATTTTGTCCCCTTCAAAACAGCAGACAAGTTCATTACTAAGATAACAGTTCACGACTGCAGCACCACACACATCCAGCAGATGAACTGCCAACAGTTCCTAGTTCTCTCGGCACAAATTCATGGATGGCACACCAACACAAAACATACTCCCCTCTTGAAAGAACATGTTAACATTAAAAATGGATCCGGCCTGGACTGCATTAATAATGCAGCATCTAAAGCTAAAGTTTCAAAATGGCTTCCGAGAATTTGATAACATCTTTCATTGGTTTGTCAACGGCTTTCTTGGACTCTAGCAATGCTAATAACCTCCTCCAGCAATGCAAATACACAACATACCTCATTTCTTTCACAGAACAATACAATAAATTTACCACAAACATTCAAATAGACTCAAAATTTACCTCAGGAGACAAGTACTATAAAGTTCCAACTATGTCAGCTGTGGCTCAGTGGAACCACTCTCACCTCAGAGTCAGAAGGTTGTGGGTTTAAGTCCAACTCCAGAGACCTGAACACAACAATCTAGGCTGCCACTCCCAGTGCAGTGCTGAGGGAGTGCTGCACTGTCGGAGGTGCTGTCTTTCAGACGAGACATTAAACTGAGGCGTCGTCTGCTCTCTCAGGTGGACGTAAAATATCCCCAGGCACTATTTCGAAGAGCAGGGGAGTTATCCGCAGTGTCCTGGCCAATATTTATATCTCAATCAACATCACTAACACAGATTATCTGGTCATCATCACATTGCTGTTTGTGGGAGCTTGCTGTGCACAAATTGGCTGCTGCGTTTCCTACATTACAAAAAATATTTCATTGGCTGTAAAGTACGTTTGGGATGTCTGGTAGTTGAGACAGTCTTTCAATAAAGAAACCCCTGTGTTTTAAAATGTTATTTTCTAAATGGCAAGAAGCTAGGAGCTGTGGATGAGCAGAGTGATTTAGGGGTCCAAGTACAGAAATCATAAAATGTTCGTGGACAAGTACAATCAATTGTTGAAAAGGCTAATGGAATTTTGGCCTGTATCTCAAAAGGGCTGGAACACAAAGGGGTGGCGGTTATGTTACAGCTGCACAGAGCTCTAGTGAGACCCCATCTGGAGTACTGTGTGCAGTGCTGGGCACTGCCTTAACATTAGAGCAAGATATTTCAGAGGTGATGTCAGAAAACACTTCTTCACACAAAGGATAGTGAAAGTCTGAACTCTACCTCGAAAAAGCTGTTGAGATGAGGTCAATTTAAAATTTAAGAACGAAGAATAATGGATTTTTGTTAGTCAAGGGTATTAAGGGTTACGGAAACAAAGTTCCAGGTAGATAAAGTTAAGATACAGATTAGCCATGATCTAAATGAAAGGTGGAACAAGCTTGAGAGGCTGAATGGCCTACTCCTGTTCCTAATATTATTGTTCCGTGTGCAACTGGGGAAGATGGCGTAGCTTTATTTACATCTCCTTTAACCTTTCGCTTTCACTGTGAGCATAGTTTCCAACCTCTCTGGAGTTTACAATAGTCCTTAACCTCTTACACTACAGTCAATTTGTCATTGCTGCAATGGGCCCAAAACAGTTTCCCCCAGTCCTTTCCAACCAAAGAAAGGAACCCATATCCAGATACGAGGGCAATTAATAATAGTTCAGAGGAGAATAGATAACAATGAATCCATGCCTTTGTTATCTCCAGACTCAACTATCCAATGCTCTCTTGGCCAGTCTTCCACTTTGAATCTCTGTAAACTGCAGCTCCTCCAAAACCTTGCTGCCTGTACCCACACCAAGTCCCATTCACCCATCACCCCTGTGCTCGTTGACCTACATTGGCTCCTGGTTTGGCAACGCCTCAAAGTTAAAATTCTCATCCTTATTTTCAAATCCCTCCATGGCCTCGTCCTTCCCTAGCTCTGTAACCTCCTCCAGCCCTACAATCCTCCAATTCTGGCCTCTTGCGCATCCCCAATTTCCATCGCCCCACCAGTGGCAGCCATGCCTTCAGCTGCCTAAGCTCCGAGTTCTGGAATTCCCTGCATAAATCTCTCTACCTTTCTCCATCATTTAAGACGCTCCTTAAAATCTACCTCTTTGACCAAGCTTTTGGTCATCTGTTCTAACATCTGTGGCTTGCTGTCAAATTTTGTTTGATAATCGTTCCTGTGAAGTGCTTTGGGATATTTTACTATGTTAAAGGTGCTATATAAATGCATATTGTTGTTGGTGTACAAGTCACATCAAATTGAATGTTGTACAAGTCATTACAGGCCACAATCTAGATAGGACTTATAAAGTAGATTTAATCGGTTATATAAACAGATACTTTATTCAAACAGGGGTAATGGGCAACATTATCACCCATTATCCATTACTCTTGGAATATGCCTTTTGTTATACTTGTGTAGGGAGGATCTTCACAATTACCTCGCTGTTTTGTTGTGAATTATTTATCAGGCTTCGTTCATTTATAATAAACACAAGATATGTGACCTGTTGATCTGAACTGAATTGGACTCTCCCATGTAAACAAAGCACATTTAAGATCAATTTGCACAAAAACAAGCTTCTGACCATAATGTGAATATAAGACTATTGAAATGATAAAATGTTATTTCATATGTCTCTATTTGAATATATTCTTCAAATTTTTTTTGTCAAATCATCAAGATATCTTAAATTGAAATGGATGCTTACATCACAGTTTGAAAATGTTTCATTTTTTTTCCATTCACCCCACCCTTTGATCTCCTCTACCTGTCGAGATTTAATTCTTGCACAAAATGATGGGTAACCTGCTCCCAGGCATTTGCCTGCGCTATGTAGCCAGGAACAATGAGAAATTCTGGAATGCTGCACGTTCACTCAGCCTCTGAATTCCTCTCTTTGTGGCAAGCACCCTTCAGTGGCACAACCCATACATGGCACCAATATACTATTTCACTGGACTGGGCCACAAACTAATTGACAATAAAATATTTATTTCACAAAGCAGAAGCATCTAGTACTGAAAGATCCCGCACTAATCTACTGTTTGATGAATATAATTTACAGCACAACTCTAAGATATCTGGCAAGAAAGAAAGACACAAGCTTAGAAATAACGTTCTACCTGGCAAATGGGAACGCATGTTAGGCGTTTGCCTAAAAATACAATCACTAACTATAGCTGCAGCACAGCACATAGTAATTCTATGGGCATGACTGTGATTATTGTGACCAAAGATAGCAATATCACACCAGTGAGGAAAATATGTACATATACATGAAAGAAAAACTTGAAAATAGTCTTTGACCCTAAACTACATTATGGACAAAACAAACAGAATACTGCACTGAAGAGCAAATACAGGTTTTTAACACTTACTGCCATCAGAGGCCATACAAAAGAGGGAAAAAGATCAAAAAGAATTTGGAATAATTACAGATTATCTGGTTCATATTTAGACAATAAGCTACAAGGAGATACAGCATCTTAATTTATTTTCAAAATTAGATGTAGGTCAAAACTCACACTGCTGTGGTATTCCTCAAACAATGCTTTACAACCAAATCATTCTAAACAGTGGCATGCATCCAAATTTGTAGAAAATCACTTACTTCTTAAAAAGGTAAACTTAGTGAAGCAATTTCAAGAAGTATTCCTCCATTTTTACATTCTCTTATCTTAGGAGAAATGTTAGTGCAGAAATAAAATGTAATGGTGAATGCAACATACAAAGTGATATTTACAGATTAAAGCTGGTACCTGACAGTTTGACTTCCAGCTTTCGAACTTGGCCATTTCGGCGTAGCAGCTGGGACAACAGATCCTCTCGAGAACAGCTACTGTCAGAGGCCTTACAAAAGAGGGGGAAAAGTTAAAAATTTGGGATCATTACAAATTATCTGGTTCATATATTTCTCCCATTTAAACTATGTGCTTTTAAGAAATACAGATCTCTTTCATTTACTTTCCCCAAATTAGAAGCGGGTTCACTTCCCGAGTCCCTATGCAGTGATCTAAAACTCTAATCCCTTTCTACTATATTTTTGTAAGTACAGTGCCTACTATTGGATACAATGCTCCACGTGTTGCGTCACTCATACTTTACCGAATGTTAACATTACTTGCTTGACTTTAGGCTGCTGCACACACCTCAACATACAGTTTGCCTTGCAGTCATTGATGACTCAAACATTGAAGGCAGCAGCTGTTGAATCCAGGTTTTTTCCTGATCTACCTTACTGCATAATTAAGCATCATTAACATAGTTTTTTTTATTGCTAATTTAAATTTTTTTTAAGTGTTTTAATTTAATGGTGAATGCAACATGCGAACTGATATTTGAAGATTAAAGCAGGTACCTGACAGTTTTGACTTCCAGCTATCAAATTTTAGCATCAAAAACTGGCAAACAGGGAAAAATGATTGACTTTAAAACCCTCAGGTAAATTTGGGGGGTGAAAATCAATAAAAACTGGTACTTATTTGGACCAACACTAAAACAAGCAGCAGTACAACCCACGATTATTTTCACAGCTAAGAGACACGGCCTTTTTAGGTCTCAATGATGGTTGTGTAACATTTCTTGTAATGATTCTGTATCATTCAATCATGGGTAAGGTTATTCTAAACTAGGCAAATTTATTCTACCAAACCCAACTGGGTTACGCTTTGCACGTGACTACCTACCTACCACTTTTTTTTTTAAAATGAGTGCAGCAGACCAGATAATTAAGAAAAAATAAACTAATAATTGAATAGTTCCACGCTAGGTGTAAATGTAGAACATTTAAACAATGATTCTTACAATTAGGATCATTTACACTTTCTACCCCCTGCACTCAGCTGCCTCTCAGTCGCAAAATGCTGTTTGTCGCAGGTCCCTCTCCAAGAAAATATCAGTTCCACAATGTTTCCGACTTGTAATCTAATCTGTACAACATCCCAGACTTCTCATCTGCAATCTGTAAGTGAACCCACCACTTGTTTCATGAATGCAGAGCAATTCTAGCCTTTAGGAGATATATATCTCGCATTCTGTTTCACGTGATGTCATGCTCCTGACTTTACAAAACATCGCAGCGATGTGAGCAGGACCACAGGAGAGTCTCTAATGCATTTTTGAAAATATCCGTTTACAGTTTTAAAGAAAATAAAAATAATCAAAATCCTCATTCAAACAAAAGAGCCATGTTGATTTTCCTTGCCTTAAGGACACTCTGGAGATGTCACTGACATGGAAAAGTTGTTTATATCCAATTATAACAGAGCCATGATTTGGGGTCCGAGCACAGGAAAACACCTCCAAATATTATATAGCAATGCCATCCAGCATCCGGACCAGCAAGAGGTTGCAATGTAGGCACAGAAACTTATTTTATCTAATGTCGCCTGAACAACTATACCACATTCGTATATTTTTTTAATCTACTAATGTGAAATCTTGCAAATCCAAATGGAAAACCAAATAAACGTGAGGGTTATGTCGTTCAGGGTTACCAAGTGCAGTCTGATATTAAAATCTAACGAAACATGCGTGTGTGTCAAGCAATATGCCTCAAGCAAGTGAAGCCTATTTCAGCTTCTTGTTTCAGAGCATGAATAAATAAAAATAAATGCTTTAATTGGCCCTCATAATCAGAATACTAAAAACAGAAGTAGTTTTTCCTGACTTGTGGCATGCATTTAGCAATTTATGACTTCAATTTTAGGAGTACTCATGAAAAGAAAGAATCCCTTTAAGAATCAATTCCAAAATACTAACATGTTTCAAATGCCATATTGACTGATTAAAGCAGAGTAAAGCTATCAATTTACATCAGGTGTTGGATAAAATTGAGGAGGCAGAGGGTACTGAGATGTCTGTAAGAACTTTACATACAAACATTAATTGTGATTCTGTTTCTCCAATTAATGAGCGATTTTCACTATGATTCAAGGCCAGAGTTCAATATATACAAAATAGCCACGGGCACTGAAACTGGATACGGAAAGCAATTCACAAGCTTCATTTATAAATAATAACTGGAATGACTCATGTTAACAGCCTGTTGGTATAAGTTTGAATTCATGTCATTAAATCACACCGAGTGCAGCCAGAGATTTCCAACCATTAAAATTCGATTATGCTTTGAAGTGTTTACAGACTTCTGATTGGTTGTGGTCCATGTACAAGGGTCCTCCTTTTTCCAAAGGAGCCCTGAATGGCCATCAATGACCCAACAAATCTGTGAAATGGGAAGTTCATTATAATCTGCTTCTGTGACTCTGTTCTTGAATTTGTTTCAAAATGAGGTGTCTCATTATTCCAGTACTCGCTGTCAGTTGGAACTATGTGCTAATATTGTAAATATAAATATGCTCAAAACATGCTAGATTGGTTAGAACATTTTATTTCAAAATGTGAAAAAAATCTAAATTTACAAGGTACTACAGGTTTTTGGAAAATGATCTTTCTCCAGACGTTAAATGGCCCGGTTGGTATTGCTGGTTAACTATTCACCATTATTAGCTCAAGTGATTTGTTATTAGTCCGATCCACTTAAACAAATGCATTTTCTGTGCCTGTGGGACTTCTTACACAAAATTGCACACTTGGTAACAAATCCACTACACAAGTGTAGAAATGTACAGGATTTGTTCACTTGCCATAGGATGTCGCATCATGCCAAAATCACTTGCCCTATCCATTGTCCTTGTCCTTGCAGGAAATAAAAGTATTGTACCAAATAAATTAATAGAATGTGTTTATTTCTAAAGTCTTGCTTTCAGTCTGAAACCCTGCACTGTGTTCTGGCGTATGTAAAGCTGAAATTATACTGCAATTATCAATCGTTAACTGTGTTTTGTTTGATAAGTTTGGGCACTTATAGAATCATAGCAGCACAGAGAGGGGGCTGTTCAGCCTGTTCTGATGCTAGCTCTTCAACAGGAGCTATCTCCCCCTGTTTGTTTTCTAATACCCTTTATATTTCTCCTTATAGAAAGTATCTGAAAGCACATGGATTTATAGAATGTCTTTAATTGTTTTTCATCATCTCCGTGTCATACAGGTTTACACTTCAGACAGCCTTCAAGGCTCAAAGATAAGAGCTTGTACTGTACAGCACAGCAGACTCACAAGCAACATTAACAAAACTATGTTCTTACACTGCTGTCTCCAACTCTAAAAATCTACAAAGATATAAAATAAATGCCTCACAAAGCATATTAAAGATGTTACGACAGTCTACTTGAATAGCAGTAACAGACAAACAGACTGCAGGCAGCTGCAACTGAAGATTGAAAAACCACAAATGTAACCCCTCCATTTAAAAAAAAGAGGCAGACAAAAAGCAGGAAACTACAGACCAGTTAGCCTAACATCTGTCGTTGGGGAAAATGCTGGAGTCCATTATTACAGAAGCAGTAGCAAGACATTTGGAAAAGCATGATTCAATCAAGCAGAGTCAGCATGGTTTTATGAAAGGGAAATCATGTTTGACAAATTTGCTGGAGTTCTTTGAGGATGTAACGAGCAGGGTGGATAAGGGGGAACCAGTGGATGTGGTATATTAGGATTTCCAGATGGCATTCGATAAGGTGCCGCATAAAAGGTTACTGCACAAGATAAAGGTTCACGGGGTTGGGGGTAATATATTAGCATGGATAAATGGGTCATTTTCCGGTTGGCAAACAGTGACTAGTGGGGTGCCGCAGGGATCAGTGCTGGGTCTTCAACTATTCATAATTTATATTAATGATGTGTATAAAGGGATTGAGTGTAATGTAGTCAAGTTTGCTGATGATACAAAGATGGGTAGGAAAGCAAATTGTGAGGAGGACACAAAAATCTGCAAAGAGATATAAACAGACTAAGTGAGTGGGCACAAATTTGGCAGATGGCGTTTCATGTGGGAAAATGTGACGTTATCCACTTTGGCACAAATAATAGAAAAGCAAAATATAATTTAAATGGAGAATAATTGCAAAGTGCTGCAGTACAGAGTGACCTGGGGCTCCTTGTGCATGAAACACAAAAAGTGAGTATGCAGGTACAGCAAGTAATCAGGAAGGCAAATGGAATGTTGGCCTTTACTGCAAGGGGGATAGAGTATAAAAGCAGAGAAATCCTGCTACAACTGTACAGGGGTATTGGTGAGGCCACACCTGGAATACTGCATACAGTTTTGGTCTCCGTATTTAAGGAAGGATATACTTGCATTGGAGGCTGTTCAGAGAAGGTTCACTAGTTTGATTCCGGAGATGAGGGGGTTGACTTATGAGGATAGGTTGAGCCTATACACATTGGAGTTCAGAAGAATGAGAGATGATCTCAGTGAAACTTATAAGATAATGAGGGGGCTTGACAAGGTGGATGCAGAGAGGATATTTCCACTCATAGGGGAAACTAAAACTAGGGGACATAGTTTTAGGATAAGAGTCCGCCCATTTAAAACTGAGATGAGGAGAAATTTCTTCTCTCAGAGGGTTGTAAATCTATGGAATTCTCTGCCTCAGAGAGCTGTGGAGGCTGGGTCATTGAATATATTTAAGGCGGAGATAAACAGATGTTTGAGCGATAAGGGAGTAAAGGGTTATGGGGAGTGGGCAGAGAAGTGGAGCTGAGTCCATGATCAGATTAGCCAGGATCTTATTCAATGGCGGAGCAGGCTCGAGGGGCCAAATGGCCTACTCCTGCTCCTGTTTCTTATGCTCTTATGTAAGATGCAACCTGACGAAATCATCCTGCCCGTCTACAAAGCCTCTTCCAAGATCTCCTACTTAGACATCAATAATCTATGAAATTATAGAAATCACCATACGTACAATATCATCTCCCGAGTCAGCTCCTACTGAGGTAATGGAATCTCTGCTGACCGATCTTGGAATCCGGCCCATACCAGGCCGTGAGGTGGTACCTGCCTCTTCAGCGATCTTCTTTTTCAGTTTTGCAAACATGGTTTTACAGCTATCCTTTGTGAGGGGAGTTCCAAATCATCCAATGACAAGTTTGCCTCAAACACCAAGTGCTTTAAGTTTATCTGGAGCTTGAGGTTTGCACTTGGAAGAACTTCACTGTACTTTATAAAATAATGCACTCCGTTTGGCGCTCAGCTGCTCCTTAGCAAGGCTCACTTTTACATCCCACTGCAAAAAATTCCATTGTATCCGTAATAAGCACCTGTCAGGCAAAAAGAAATACATTAGATCAGGAAAGTACTGATCTTCAAGTGCAATCATACAAGCACAGCTGGAGTTTCATATCCAACTACAAAATCCACAGCAATTCTACAACAAGCCCATGAGATTTGTATTTCTGCTCCCTGTGAAGCTTTAGTAGGTGCCAGGAAGCTGATGACTACATGAAAGTATATAAATACGGGGAAGGGGGTGTGGGGAGGGAATGAGGGAAACATTTCTAAACCATTTCCCTACTTGACCCGAAGATGAGCTATCCTGTAAGGCAGAGATAACCTTGGTTTAATGCCTCATGTAAAAGACGGCACTTCCAACAATGCAGCTTTCCCTCTTGTACTGCACTGAAGTGTCAGTCTAGATTGCGTGAAGTCTCTGGAATGGGGATTCAACTCTCAACCTCTGGCTCAATCTTGAAAGTTCCATGCAATAAAATAAGGCCATGCAACCGTAAAAAAAACAAGCAGGAAAGCAGTTGCTGGAAGTTTGCGCCTGAGCTCAGCAACAGCACCACACAGTAAGTGGTACTTTGCATTTAATTTACATTGGACAAAAGTACAGACAAAATAATTTTAAGTTTATACATCGTTATAACAACTTTGCCTTTTTTGGTGTTGCATTCTCACATTCCATTTCCCATCAAAGATTGCAGATAGGTGTCCAGCTCCAAGAACTCTGCCAAAACCGTCCTTTGCTGGTGAGCTTGTCTGTTTGGTGGGCTCTTTCACTTGTCTTCCCTTGGGGAAAGCACTTTGTCTGGTGTTATGTATCTTAATCCGAAGTTGCAAAGTCATCTAATGATTGTGGGTACAACCTTACATTTAACCATTTTGTATCACACTACTACAGGTACTCATTATCTTTACTGAAAAAAAAATCATGACTGAATGGACTTGAAGTAGATTAGGTGAGGAAATTGCAGGTGCATTAGTCAGAATTTTACAAAGCTCTCCAGATTCAGGAATTGTGCATTTGGATTGGAAAATTGCAAATATCACCCCAGTATTTAAGAAGGAAAGAAGGTAGGGAGGGAGAAACCAGGTAACTACAGACCTGTCAGTTTAACATCAATTGTGGGGAGGTTACTGAGAGTTGTTGATGCCACGTCATTGGATATATTCAAGAGGGAGTTAGATATGGCCCCTACGGCTAAGGGGATCAAGGGGTATGGAGAGAAAGCAGCAAAGGGGTACTGAGGGAATGATCAGCCATGATCTTATTGAATGGCAGTGCAGGCTCGAAGGGCCGAATAGCCTACTCCTGCACCTATTTTCTATGTTTCTATGTAACATATCATCTGAGATAGTTACTGAGCCCGTGGAGAGGCATCAGCTGATCAGAGACGAATCTAATTTAACTTTTTGAGGAAGTCAGTAGCATGGTGGATAGATGTTGTGCATTGAAACATTACATCAGTGATTACATTTCAAAAGTACTCAATTGGCTGTAAAGCACTTTGGGGTTTATATGAAAGGGTCTTTACCAAAGTTTTTCTTTGGTATGAAGAAAGACTTGTGCAAAAATTATCTTCGTTTTATTCAAACCAAAAAAAGCCAACGGGAATCCGTTTAGCCAGGAACAAAAACAACATGCACAGAGGCTGTTCAATTCCAAACATCACGGGGGTAAAAGTAGCATCAGTTTTGTTTGAAGTGGGAGCTTAGGTCATGTCATGAACGATGCAAAACGTGCATCGTGCACGAAGAATCGTGCAATTGTAATGAAGCGTGTACAATTTCTGGAAAAGTGTGTATATTTTTACCCTTCAAAAAAGTCACAATCCTCCAGGGGGGCGGGGAACAGCAGCTGACAGCTCCTTGACTGTCAGGACAAGGGACCAATCAGCGAGCGCGCTGCTGCCAGCAGTAATCTCATTGGACAGCCGCCATAGCTGCGCGCCAATCGGCAGCCGGGAGGAGGAGGGGGACCAGCCCGGTGAGCGGCCTAGCCTCTGCTGCCGGGGGCCGGCTGGGAAAGAGTCGGCGCCAGCCGCCGCTGAGCAATGGAGCGAACTCGCCGAAAATGCGGTAAGGGGGCTATTAACAGAAATATTAAAAAAATATTTTTAAAAAGCGTCAGCTGCTTTCTCACCCACAACAAAAGTCTGGAGAGAATCAGCGGGCTGCCGAAAGGCCCCGGTCAGACGAGGCGGGCATTGCTTTTGGTTTAATAGTAGCCGGGTACCTCAGTGCGCGCCGGCGGCACAGTTCCGAGCGACGCCAACCACCCGCTCCATCGCGCCCTCGGCCTTTCTCGCCTCACTTCAGCCGATGTGGCCGCCACCGCAACGTCACCGGGTTTCCAGCGGTTTCGGAGCGCTGCTAGGCGCAGCCCGACCAATTGGAGCCGCCGTTAGACTGACGGCCAGTTTTTCGGGCCGTTCGCTGATGCAATCCGGCCGCTGATTGGCCCGTCGCTCAGTCAATCAAAACAAAAGGCAGGGCTGAGCGGGTTCGGCTGCGCGCTGCGATGCCAACAACTTTCTGACCGTGGTCAAGAGGCGACCGCGAGGCTCTGCTGCGCCCCCAGGCTGTGAGCAGTGGGAGGTCCAACCTCCACAGCTTCCCAAGTTAATTCATCTCACTATGATTTAAGATGGTCAATTCTCCAAGATTTAAGATGGTCAATTCTCCAAGATTGACCTGGAACCTCCAGGAATGCACCCTCTCGCCACTGCTGCAAGGAACCAAGGAGAAAAATATTGGATGTTTTCTCTGAACATTTTCATAGAAAATAGGTGCAGGAGTAGGCCATTGGGCCCTTCGAGCCAGCACCACCATTCAATAAGATTATGGTTCATCATTCCCTCAGTACCTCTTTCCTACTTTCTCTCCATACCCCTTGATCCCATTAGCCGTAAAGGCCATATCTAACTCCCTCTTGAATATATCCAATGAACTGGCATCAACAACTCTCTGCAGTTATAAAAATATTGGAGATGGGGGAGGGGGAGAGTGTTTGACTTGGTGGGACATTTGGAGGCTGGAGATCATGTGATGGCACCTCCAAGAATAGTTCCATAGAAACATAGAAAATAGGTGCAGGAGTAGGACATTCGGCCCTTTGAGCCTGCACCACCATTCACTATGATCATGGCTGATCATGCAATTTCAGTATCCCATTCCTGCTTTCTCGCCATACCCCTCGATCCCTTTAGCCATAAAGGCCACATCTAACTCCCTTTTGAATGTTGACAATCCTATTACTTGGAGTCTCGTCGCCGGGAGCGTGCAGAAATCAAGCGCAGGCAGCGGAAAGAGCGTGCGGCAAACCAGTCCCACCCACCCTTGCCCTCAACGACTGTCCCACCTGTGACAGGGACTGTGGTTCCTGTATTGGACTGTTCAGCCACCTAAGAAGCCATGCTAAGAGTGGAAGCAAGTCTTCCTCAATTCCGAGGGACTGCCTATGATGATGATGACTTGGGGGGGATAAGATAAGATCAAAAATCAGGCTGGAGAATTACTGCACTGGATTTATTATTTTCACAATTAAAAATGTACAATGATATAACATAAATGCAATTTCAAACACGAGTAGCTGTTAGTTTTTTGTTTTTACCATGAAATTTGGGATATTGGCAACCTTGCTATGTCTGGACTGATATGTTGAGCATCCGCTCTCACTTTATCAGAGCTTGTTCCAGTCTGGAATATTTACCAATAAAACGGGAGAGAAATTCATATTTTTTTAAATCAGTTTTCTTAGGGTTGTGCAATAAGTTTGGGACAAGCTCCCAATTTCTTGATTTCTGTTGTAAGTTTTGTGTTGGTTTTTGCGAGCTTGGTTTTAGTAATTACTTGCATCCAATTCTGTCGTGAGGCCTGCTTGTTGACTGTTCGTACTGTTACACAAACTGTAGCACAGAGTTGGTTTTGAAAACATTTTTACAAAAAAGATGAGGTACCAGTGGCAAAGGTAGCAAAATAAATGGTTGGTATTAAACCGGCTGTTTGTGACAAATTTTCCAGGGACTGGCTAATTTATCCCAGTTTTTGGAGCAAGGGCAGTGACCAAACATCTAACATTACAGCAAATCATTTACATTGCAAATTATGTAAAACAAATAAAAGCCCAATATATTAAATTTTGCCCTTGTACACCCATTTAACATGTCTTTAGTAGACAAAAAATGAATTCTTTGTAAATCTGCAGTAAATGTACTTCAGGTAGCCAAGCATAGCTCACAACCTATCAAACAATACTTGCACATAATTTATTACGCAAGAGTAAGTTTCCATCAAAACATTCTGCCACAATAACTTTGATTGGTTAAAGCCAGCTAAATATTTTTTAAATAGCCTATTCGCCAGATACCCGAGGTCCCACCTTCTAGGCACATTGTTCCAAAAATAAAAGACATTCAAAAAATGTGCTTCGATGGCATTCACACAGGCTCAGATTTAGGTGGGTTGCGGCTATACCTCTGCAAGGTACCATTATCATGTAGTGAGGTCATAAAATTTCACTGAGGTGATCATTCAGCTTCTCATGGCAGTCAAATATCAGTGTAACTATCAACTCTAATCCCATTTCTCTCTGCTTTTTAAATTTTTCTTCAGATGTTTATCTAATTCTCTTCTAAATTTGATCACAAGCTGCTAATGTAGCAGAGTCAATGGCAAAATAATCCTTTGTATGAAAAAGCCCTTTAACCATTCCCTTTATTTTTCTATATTGATGGTAATGACAGAGCGGATTAGACAGTGGCCCGTCCAGCAGTCGTCGGCTCCTGTCATGGTGCGGATGATGCGCACGTCCTTACGGTCCCTCACTCGGACGATGACATGGTCGAGCAGATGCCAGTGCTTGGAGCGAGGGTGTTGCTATGATGCCTTGTACTTGTCTCTATGAGGGAACAAGGTGCTGGTGATGACATTTTGACAGGAGCAGGGTACCACTGGGGTTGGTTTTCCCTACCCCCTCTCTGCCGATCACACCTCCCCAGAGGTCTGTGTCCTTTCCAACTCTGGTGTTGAAATCGCCGAGTAGGATCAGTTTATTGTCCGTTGGGACTCAGGACAGGGATTGTTTGAGGCTGGAGTAGAATTCCTCTTTAGTATCATCTATTGCGTCCAGCGTTGGGGCGTACGCGCTGATGACCTTAGCGCACTGGTTCCAGACTAGAGTGGAAATAAACGATAGAACCAATGGGAATCTGTTCAATCTGCGCCGCCTCCAGGCTAAATCCAAGGTCGTCCCATCCTCTCTCATCGAACTACAGTACGCAAACGATGCTTGCGTCTGCGCACACTCATAGGCCGATCTCTAAGCCATTGTCAGCACCTTCACCAAGGCATACGAGAGCATGGGCCTTACACTACACAGCCTTAAGACAAAGGTCCTCCACCCAACCTGACCCTGCCATGCAGCACTGCCCCCCGGTTATCAAAATTAACGTCGAGGCCTTGGACAACGTGGACCATTTTCCATACCTCGGCAAGGGCAGACATCGATGACGAGGTCCAACACCACTTCCATTGTGCCAGTGCAGCCTTTGGCTGCCTGAGTAAGAGAGTGTTTGAAGACCTGGACCTCAAATCTGGCACCAAGCTTATGGTCTACAGGGCACTGGTGATACCAGCCCTCCTATATTGCTCAGAGACGTGGACTATATACAGCAGATATCTCAACGTGCTGGAGCAGTACCACCAGCACTGCCTCCGCAAGATCCTGCAAATCCATTGGGAGGATCGGCGCACCAGTGTTCTCGCCCAGGCCAACATTCCCAGCACCGAAGCACTGACCACGCTCGATCAGCTCCGTTGGGCGGGCCACATCGTCCGCATGCCTGGCCCGAGACTCCCAAAGCAGGCGCTCTACTTGGAGCTTCGTCACGGCGAGTGAGTGCCGGGTGGGCAGAGGAAACGTTTCAAGGACACCCTCAAAGCTTCGTTGATAAAGTGCAACATCCCCACCGACACCTGGGAATCCCTGGTCCAAGACAACCCAAAGTGGAGGAAGAGCATCCAGGAGGGTGCTGAGCACCTAGAATCTCATCACCCGAGAGCATGCAGAAACCAAGCACAGACAGCGGAAGAGGCGTGCGACAACCCAAGCTCCCCACCCACCCATTCCTCCAACCACTGTCTGCCCCACTTGTGACAGAGACTGCAGATCCCGTATTGGACTCTTCAGCCACCTGAGAACATTTTGAGAGAGGAAGCAAGTCTTCCTCGACTCTGAGGGACTGCCTATGATGATGATGATTATGTTTCTAGTTCATTAGAATTAAGGAACAATAGAGGAGCTATTATGCTACTGCATGTATACTATAGGCCATCAAATAGTGGGAAGGAGATAGAGGAGCAAATTTGAAGGCAAATTACAGAAAGATGCAAAAACTAGAGGAGTGATAATGGGGTACTTCAATGATCCTAATGTAGACTGGGATAGTAACAATGTAAAGGGCAAAGAGGGGTAAAAATTCCTGAAGTGTGTACAAGAGAAGTTTCTTGATTAGTGTGTTTCCAGCCAGCCCAATAAAAAACTTGCATTTATATGGTGCCTTCCACGACTGGACGTCCAAAAGTGCTTTACAGCCAATGAAGTACTTTT
Organism: Pristiophorus japonicus; assembly: GCF_044704955.1. Classification (NCBI taxonomy): domain Eukaryota; kingdom Metazoa; phylum Chordata; class Chondrichthyes; family Pristiophoridae; genus Pristiophorus; species Pristiophorus japonicus. Next base: position 28,311,899 of record NC_091996.1, on the reverse strand, counting down.
TTTTTTTGAGGAAGGAAGCAGTGTTAGATCTAGTTCTGGGGAATGATGTGGGACAAGTGAAGCATGTTTCAGTGGGAGAGCATTTGGAAAACAAGATCATAATATCAGGTTTAGAATAGTTATGGAAATGGACAAGGAACAATCCAGCATAAAAATATTTAACTTGGGGCGAGCTAACTTCAGTGAGTTGAAAAAGTGGACTGGAGTCAAAAATTGGTCGGCAAAGCAGGAAGGTGCGTCACTTGGAGGGGAACATGGTGCTCCAATGAGCCTGTTGCCGTTGTCCTGCTAGGTGGTAGAGGTCGCAGATTTGGGAGGTGCTGACGAAGAAGCCTTGGTGAGTTGCTGCAGCATCTTGTAGATGGTACATGGTGCGCTGGTGAATGTTTAAGATGGTGGATGGGATGCCAATGAAATGGGCTCCTTTGTCCTGGATGGTGTTGAGCTTCAGGAGTGTTGTTGGAGCTGCACTCATCCAGGCAAGTGGAGAGTATTCCATCACACTCCTGACTTGTGCCTTGTAGATGGTGGAAAGGCTTTGGGGAATCAGAAGGTGAGACACTTGCCGCAGAAAACCCAGCCTCTGACCTGCTCTTGTTGTCACAGTATTTATGTGGCTGGTCCAGTTAAGTTCCTAGTCAATGGTGACCCCCAGGATGTTGATGGTGAGGGATCTGGCGATGGTAATGCCATTGAATGTCAAGGGGCAGGGTTAGACTCTCGCTTGTTAGAGATAGTCAGTGCCTGGCACTTGTGTAGCGTGAATGTTACTTGGCACTTATCAGTCCAAGCCTGAATGTCATCCAGATCTTGTTACATGCAGGCATGGACTGCTATCATTATCTGAGGAGTTGCGAATGGAACTGAATACTGTGCAATCATTAGCAAACATCCCACTTCTGACCTTATGATGAAGCAGCTGGGCGTAGGACACTGCCCCGAGGAACTCCTGCAGCGATGTCCTGGGGCTGAGATGATTGACTGGTAACAACCACAACCATCTTCCTTTGTGCTCGACCTGACTCCGGGTCAACTGCTGCCTTGCAGTCAAGAACAGTCACTCTCACCTCGCCCCTGAAATTCAGATCTTCTGTTCATGTTTGGACCAAAGCTCGAAAGAGATCTTGAGCCGAGTGATCCTGGCAGAACACAAACGGAGCATCGGTAAGCAGGTTATTGGTAAGTGCCGCTTGGTAGCACTGTCAACAACTGCTTCTGTCATTTTGCTGATGATTGAGATTAGATTTGTCTTGTTTTCAGTGGACAAGACGTGCCTGGGCAATTTTCCACATTGGCGGGTGGATGTCAGTGTTGTATCTGTACTGGAATAGATTGGCTAAAGGTGCAGCTAGTTCTGGAGCAGTAATACAGTAGAGAACCAAGCTTAATGTACAAAGTACATACAAAATCTAAAACTGGAGGGGCAGAGAGTGAGTATGAGAATAGGTTGGGGAACCCAAAAGTCTTTTTATAAACCAACAGTAAAAGGGTCATCAAAGGTGAGGCCAATTAGGGACCAAAACAAACCTATTGTGGAGGCAGAGGGCGTGGCTGAGCTACTAAGTACTTTGCACTAAACCTTCCACCTCTTGCCCAGACCATTTTCTGTTTCTATTTCAGCTTTCCAGCATCCGCAGTATTTGCTTTTGTGTTTATCAGATTAAAGGATGGGTAGAGACCTGATCCTGTGACAGTTTCCTGCTTTTAGCTTAATTTATAATTTTGGTGCAAGGTAACACCTTGAGCATGATCAGCTATGATCTTATTGAATGGTGGTGCAGGCTCGAAGGGCCAAAAAGCCTACTCCAGCACCTATTTTCCATGTTTCTATGTAACGGGCTTGCAACTGCAAATTCCAGCGAGGATTTGCCCAAAATGTTCACCATGCTGCTGCTAAGTTTCAGAATACAGAATAACTGTCACAATAGGTTCATCTCATGTTGCTACAAATCAACATGCAATAAACATCATATATCTGACCATTCACAAGTTATTTCTAATCCCCGGTCTCACTTCTGGTCTTTATTAAGATTCATTTCAATTGGCTCCTTTGTGCATTTTCACTGAGATACGATCTTAATCGTTCAATAACCCCATCCTACTTCAACTATATTATTTAATATGGTGGAAGATCATTACTCTCTATTTTCATTTCCCCCCCCAACTCATTGACAACATTGATAGTGAATGCACCAAGTTGAAAGGCATGAGGGGATGTTTTATTCTTAATACTATTTCATGATTTATAATGCTCTTTAATGTGTTCTGTAATATTTCAATTTCCTGAGACAGCACTTAGATTTGGAATGATTACTGTATGCATAAGCTTGGAGTCATTCCTATCAGGAAAGTTCTTGAATACTGTGATGGTGTAATGTCAGCATCATATAAAAGAGTATCCGATGGAATTCATAAATTCAATCCCTTTCTGATGAATATTTTTTGTATTCAGATTAAAAAACTGGAAGCAGCAGCTAAGAGCTTTGATACAATACTTTAACCAGCTTTCTAAGAATACAAACAAGTTTCAATAATCAAGAATGATGGGTAGACAACTACAATACCAATCAATACATTTTCCAACATCCATGGGAAAGTAAGCATTATCGTGGGGAAGAACAAAGTGATCAGCATGTATGTTGTCTTAAAAATATTTACAAGATGTAAGGCATTGAATATAAAAGCAAGATGCAGACGAATCTCCAAGACCGTAGCTAGGCTCAGTTGAAGCCCAATCTGAAGTTTTGAGAATCCTATAATAGGTCCAAACAAAATATGCAACACAGATTCATTGGAATGATAGCATATAGGTATACTGAGAGACTTGAAACATTTAGAACTGTATTCACCAGAGCAGTGAAGATTAAAAGGGATGAGAGAATAAATAGTGAAAGATTTGGACTGAATCAGTAATGGGTATAAATTTAGGACTAGAATCATAGAATGATACAGCATAGGAGGCGGCCATTCGGCCCATTGTGCCTGTGCCGGCTTTTTATAGAACTAACCAATTATTCCCACGTCCCTGCTCTTTCCCCATAGCCCTGTAAATTCTTTTCCCTCAATATATTTATCCAATTATGTTTTGAAACTTATGAATGAATCGGCTTCCACCGATTCATTAGTGTATTCCAGATCACAACAACTCGCTGCGTAAAAAAAAAAATGATTCTTCATGTTGCCTCTGGTTCTTTTGCCAATCATCTTAAATCTGTTTTCTCTGGTTACCAACCCTTCTGCCACTGAGAACAGTTTCTCCTTAATTAGTCCATCAAAACCGTTTAAGATTTTGAACACCTTTCTCAAATTTCCTCTTAGCCTTCTCTGCTCAAAGGAGAACAATCCCAGCATATCCACTCTAACCACGCAACTCAAATCCCACATCTGCAATACCATTCGAGTAAATCGCTTCTGAACCCCAAGACCTTGACCCTTCCGAAAGTGTGATGCCCAGAATTAGACACACGACTCCATCTGGGGCCTAACCAGTGTTTTATAAAGGTTTAGCATAACTTCCTTGCTCTTGTACTCTATTGCTCTATTTAAAAAAAAAAAGCCAAGGATCTCGCATGTATTTTTAACAACCTTCTCAACTTGTCCTGCCACCTTCAAAGATTTGTGTACATATACTCCCAGGTCTCTCTGTTCCTGCACCTCCTTAAAATTTGTACCATTTCTCTCTCCTCATATTGCCTCTCCTCATTCTTCCAAACACAATGCATCACCTCACTGCATGAAATTTTATCTGCCATGTGTCTGCCCATTTTATCAGTCAGTCCATGGCCTCCAAGTCTGTTACTATCCTTCCCACTATTTACTACCTTTCCAAGTTTAGTGTCATCTGTTTGCAACCTTGATGTTATATTTGACCCTGAAATGAGCTTTCGACCACATATCCGCAGCATAACTAAGACCGCCTACTTCTAACTCTAACATCGCTCATCTCTGCCCTTGCCTCAGCTTATACGCTGAAACCCTCATCCATGCCTTTGTTACCTCTAGACTTGACTATTCCAACGCATTCCTGGCTGGCCTCCCACATTCTACCCTACGTAAACTAGAGGTGATTCAAAACTCAGCTACCAGTGTCCTAACTCGCTCCAAGTCCCACTCACCCATCACTCCTGTGCTCGCTGACCTATATTGGCTCCTGGTTAAGCAATGCCTCAATTTCAAAATTCTCATCCTTGTTTTCAAATCCCTTCATGGCCTCGCCCCTCCCTATCCCTAATCTCCTTCAGCCCCACAACCCTCCGCGAGATGTCTGCGCTCCTCTAATTCTGCCCTCGAGCATCCCTGATTATAATCACTCAACCATTGGTGGCTATGCCTTCTGTTGACTAGGTCCTAAGCTCTAGAATTCCCTGCCTAAACCTCGCCACCTCTTTCCTCCTTGAAGATGCACCTTAAAACCTACCTCTTTTACCAAGCTTTTGATCACCTGCCCTAATTTCTCCTTCTGTGGCTCCATGTTAAATCTTTTGTGTTATATATGCAGACTATAGATATACTCTCTGTCTAGTCACTGTATAGTTGCATAAGATGGAGATTTGTTACCTGATGAAATATCAATAAGGTTTACACTGTGTATATACTATGCTGGCACCACTAGAGGGTGCAACTGGTGGAGACCGGGGTTTCTTGCCCTGGTGGCAGGGACTGTATAAAAGGCTGCCCACCATGCTTGTGCCTCACTCTGGAGTTACGAATAAAGGGCCAAGGTCACTACAGTTTGAGTACAACACATTGCCTCGTGGAGTCATTCATAAGTACATTACAGACATAACATTTTGTCCCATAATAGTCCTGTGAAGCGCCTTGGTAAATTTCACGATGTTAAAGGTGCTATATGAATACAAGCTGTTGTTGTCATCTGAAAACTGTGCCCTGTATACCCAAGTTCAGGTCATTAATATAGATCAAAAAGAGCAGTGGTCCCAATACTGACCCCTGGGGACCACCACTGTATACTTCTTTCCAGTCTGAAAAACAGCCATTCAGCACTACTCTCTGCTTTCTGTCCCTTAGCCAATTTTGCATCCATGCTGCCACTGTCTCTTTAATCCCATGGGCTTTAATTTTGCTAACAAGTCTATTATGTGGTACTTTGTCAAAAGCCTTCTGAAAATCCATATACACGTTAACCGCACTATCCTCGACAACCCTCTCCGTTCAAAGAACAATAACGTTAAGTCAATAACCAACGAATAACTTTCATTTATTAGCCCATACTTTTCCAAATGCCAATGAATTTTGTCCTGGATTGTTGTGTCTCAAAGTTTCCCCACATCCCCCTCTCCTTTTATGAAAAAAAAGGGTGTAACATTTGAGATCCTACAGTCGTCTGGCACCATCACCATATCCAAGGAGGATTGGAAGATTTTGGCCAGTGTCACTGCAATTTCCACTCTTTTTACTTCCCTCAGTGACCTAGGATGATCCGGACTGGGTGAATGTTCTACTTTGAGGACTGCCAACCTTTTAAGTACCTCCATCTTATCTATTTTTATCCCATCCAATATCACTACTGTCTCCTCCTTTACTGCTACATTTGCAGCATCCTTTTCTCTAATAATGATAACTTTTATTTATATAGCACCTTTAACGTAATAAAACGTCCCAAAGCACTTCAAAGCAGTGTTACAAGGCAAAACAGATAAATTTGACACAGAGCTACAAAAGCAGAAATTAAGGCAGATGACCAAAAGCTTGGTTCGAGAGGTAGGTTTTAAGGAGCGTCTTAAAAGGAGGAAAGAGAGGTAGAGGCGGAGAGGTTTAGGGAGGGAGTTCCAGAGCTTAGGGCCCAAACAGCTGAAGGCACGGCCACCAATGGTTGAGATTTTATAATGAGGGATGTTCAAGAGGGCAGAATTTGAGGAGTGCAGACATTTTGAGGGGTTAAGAGGCTGAAAAAGATTAGAGGTAGGGAGGGGCAAGGCCATGGAGTGATTTGTAAACAAGGATGACATTTTTTGAAATTGAGGCATTGTTTAATCGGGAACCAATGTAGGTCAGAAAGCACAGGGATGATACGGGTGATCATGACTTGGTGCGAGTTAGGACATGGACTGCTGAGTTTTGGATGGCCTCAAGTTTACGTCGGGTGGAATGTGGGAGGCCAGCCAGGAGTGAGTTGGAGCAGTCAAGTCTAGAGGTAACAAAGACATGAATGAGGGTTTCAACAGCAGAAGAGCTGAGGCAGGGGCGGAGGCGGGCAATGTTACGGATAAAGGCAGTTTTAGTTATGCCGCAGATATGTGATTGGAAACTCATTTCAAGGTCAAATATGACACCTAGGTTGCGAACAGTCTTGTTCACCCTCAGATTGATGCTAGGGAGAGGGTCAGTGGTTAGGGAACACAGTTTGTGGCGGGGATTAAAGAAAATGGCTTCGGTCGTCCCAATATTTAATTGGAGAAAATTTCTGCTCATCCAGTCGGACAAGCAATCTGACAATTTAGATACCAAGCAGAGGTCAAGAGAAGTGGTGGAAAGGTAGAGCTGAGTGTCGTCTGTGTTTTTGGATGATATCGGCAAGGGACAGCAGGTAGATGAGAAATAAGAGGGGGCCAAGGACAGATCCTTGGGGGACACTAGAGGTAACCATGCGGGAGTGGAAAGAGAAGCCATTGCAGGAGATTTTCTGGCTACGATTAGATAAGATAATTAGATAGGAACCAGGCGAGTGCAGTCCCACCGATGGTGGAGAGGAGTTGGAGGATGGAGTGGTCAGCTGTGTCAAAGGTTGCAGACAGGTCCAGAAGGATGAGGAGGGATAGTTTACATTTATCACACTTACAAAGGATGTCATTTGTGACTTTGATGAGAGCCGTTTCGGTACTGTGACGGGCGCAAAAACCAGATTGAAGGGATTCAAACATTGAATTCATGGAAAGGTGGTCATGGATTTGGGAGGCGACAACACGGTCAAGTTCTTTGGACAGGAAAGGGAGGTTGAAGATGGGGCGACCTCTAGCAAAGTGGGTTCAAGGTTTCGTTTTTTGAGAGGGGTGATGACAGCAAATTTGGAGGGGGGAAACAGTACCTGAGGAGAGAACCATTAACAATGTTGACTAACATGGCAGCCAAAAAAGGAAGTTGGGTGGTCAGCAGTTTGGTGGGAATAGAGTCAAGGGAGCAGGAAGTGGGTCTCATGGACAAGATGAGCTTGGAGAGAAAGAAACAGAGCTAACGTTTCAGGTCAGTGACCTTTCGGTGTCCTGGCCAATATTTATCCCTCAATCAACATAACAAAAACAGATTATCTGGTCATTATCGTATTGCTGTTTGTGGGAGTTTGTTGTGCGCAAGTTGGCTGCCGCATTTCCCACAACAGTGACTACACTCCAAACCGTACTTTATTGGCTGTAAAGCACTTTGAGATGTCCAGTGGTCATGAAAGACGCAATATAAATGCAAGTCTTTTTCTCCACAGATGCTGCCTGACCTGCTGAGTATTTCCAGCATTTTTTGATTCTATTTAATCTGACATCACTGCTTTGAGTAACGCATCCATAATTATCAAACCAAGTTGCATGTCCTGGTAATTACAGAACGAAGCACTTTCAGCTGATCAGAAAGCACCAAAAATAGGTGGTCTATTCACTGGGAAAGATAGCCATTAGGTGTGGTCCTGTCAGAATAAAATGAGAGGTTTTAAAGTTATAAAAAACTCTGGTAGCCTGCTGTGCACGAATTCAATGTTTAGTGACTGACTAGAAAAAGAAAACTTAAGTCTTATCAACTATTTTTAACTGCTAAAAATCACCCCAGTAATGGGAGACCAGTGTTGGTGAGTGTCACGCCTTCTCCATAAACATGGAAGAAAGCAATAACATGGCTTCTACTTGAATTGCTTTGAAAACAGTCAATACTGCATCCATTTGCCTAAATAATGACAGTAGCAACATTTCAAAAGTAATCCATTAGTTGTAAAGCACTTTGTGCACCTAAGGAAAACAAGGAGTTATAGAAAAACCACGTTCTGCAATGTAAGTTTCTCTTTGTCTTTCCTTTTTTTCTCTTCACAGCTCACGCTGGTGGATGGCGCGAAAACATCTCCAGTTTTTTCTCACTCGCTAGTGGCAGAAATCAAAGGAGGCTTTGGAGTGTCATTCCCAGTGGTACTGAAAGCTGTCATTAAAATTATATGAACCACAGGTTTAAGAGAGAGCTTTCACAAGTACAGTCAAGACAGAAAGAGAGTTCTTTTGCTGGTGAGCAAATAAATTCAAGAGGAAAGCCAGGAATTAAACGTGCTCACACACGCAATATTGCAAGCTTCCGGCACGGTGGAGGCAAAAGATCGCAACCTCACATATGATTCTCTTCCTCCAGCCCCTGGTCAACCAAAACATGGGAGGGTTGGTAGATTGGTCATTAATGACTATCTTTACAGATCAGATATGATCTTATTGAATGGCGGAGCAGGCTCGAGGGGCCGTATGGCCTACTCCTGATCCTATTTCTTATGTTCTTATAATAGTTAGGCTCAGTAATGTCTCCCAACTTGTGTTAATGAATATATATTTAAATGATAGGTGCTGAGTATAAGGGATTGATAGCATTCAAAAGGGATGACAAGATGGGAGGCGGAGGCTTCATCCCTAAAACTTTATGTTCAGTTAACATTATTCCATGAGCTCTGGATCAGACATCACCCCCATCAGCTGTTTTTCATGACACAAACACACCGCTTCCCCTGAGCTTCACCTTTTAAAGGATTTGACCGGTGAAGAAAATTGAAACATTTGGCTGTGTTTTCTATATTGTTTATTTGTTGCTAATAGATTCTCAAACCACTCTATAATTAATTTCATAAATATTCTTAGTGAAAGGAATAAATGGCAGTGGTGCACCGTACCAGCCCATGATACGCTGGGGTGGAAATTGCAGTCGGAGGCGTACCTCCGGAGTACGCCTCCAACCCGCGAAAAAAATCCGAACCCACCTCCAGGCTGCTGAGAGTTGCGGTCTCAGGCCTCCAGGCGGATGTCAGTGTAAAGGCCCATGGATCCCTGGGACGCAGGTGGTTCAGAATCGTCCCTGGGATCGCATGGGCCCGGTCCTCCCTGCCCCTGTACTCAAATCCCCTCGCTATGAAGGCCAACATGCCATTTGCTTTCTTAACTGCCTGCAGTACCTGCATGCCAACCTTCAATGACTGATGTACCATGACACCCAGGTCTCTTTGCACCTCCCCTTTTCCTAATCTGTCACCATTCAGATAATAGTCTGTCTCTCTGTTTTTACCACCAAAGTGGATAACCTCACATTTATCCACATTATACTTCATCTGCCACGCATTTGCCCACTCACCTAATTCATTTACAAAGGGAATCCTCTAATGATGTGCAATGGAATCTCCAAATAATTATACAGTTTACATAGAAACATAGAAAATAGGTACAGGAGCAGGCCATTCGCCCTTCTAGCCTGCACCGCCATTCAATGAGTTCATGGCTGAACATGAAACTTTAGTACCCACTTCCTGCTTTCTCGCCATACCCCTTGATCCTCCGATTAGTAAGGACTTCATCTAACTCCTTTTTGAGTATATTTAGTGAATTGGCCTCAACTACTTTCTGTGGTAGAGAATTCCACAGGTTCACCACTCTCTGGGTGAAGAAGTTTCTCCTCATCTCGGTCCTAAATGGCTTACCCCTTATCCTTAGACTGTGACTCCTGGTTCTGGACTTCCCCAACATTGGGAACATTCTTCCTGCATCCAACCTGTCCAAACCCGTCAGAATTTTAAACGTTTCTATGAGGTCCCCTCTCACTCTTCTGAACTCCAGTGAATACAAGCCCAGTTGATCCAGTCTTTCTTGATAGGTCAGTCCCACCATCCCGGGAATCAGTCTGGTGAATCTTCGCTGCACTCCCTCAATAGCAAGAATGTCCTTCCTCAAGTTAGGAGACCAAAACTGTACACAATACTCCAGGTGTGGCCTCACCAAGGCCCTGTACAACTGTAGCAACACCTCCCTGCCCCTGTACTCAAATCCCCTCGCTATGAAGGCCAACATGCCATTTGCTTTCTTAACCGCCTGCTGTACCTGCATGCCAACCTTCAATGACTGATGTACCATGACACCCAGGTCTCGTTGCACCTTCCCTTTTCCTAATCTGTCACCATTCAGATAATAGTCTGTCTCTCTGTTTTTACCACCAAAGTGGATAACCTCACATTTATCCACATTATACTTCATCTGCCATGCATTTGCCCACTCACCTGACCTATCCAAGTCACTCTGCAGCCTCATAGCATCCTCCTCGCAGCTCACACTGCCACCCAACTTAGTGTCATCTGCAAATTTGGAGATACTACATTTAATCCCTTCGTCTAAATCATTAATGTACAATGTAAACAGCTGGGGCCCCAGCACAGAACCTTGCGGTACTCCACTAGTCACTGCCTGCCATTCTGAAAAGTACCCATTTACTCCTATTCTTTGCTTCCTGTCTGACAACCAGTTCTCAATCCACGTCAGCACACTACCCCCAATCCCATGTGCTTTAACGTTGCACATTAATCTCTTGTGTGGGACAATTCTAATAAATATAAATGTACTGAATTTCAATTTTAGTCCCAAGTCCCTTCATTGCACCAACCAATTTTGATAAATAATTTTAATTATCTTAATCCAGGCCAATATTTGCATAACTAAAGTGTATGCGCATCATTTTTGAATTTTGGATGTTTAATACAAGGCTTGACACCCTCAAAGCCTCCCTGATAAAGTGCAACATCCCCACTGACAACTGGGAGTCCCTGGCCCAAGACCGCCCTAAGTGGAGGAAGTGCATCCGGGAGGGCGCTGAGCACCTCGAGTCTCAACGCCGAGAACGTGCAGAAATCAAGCGCAGGCAGCAGAAAGAGCGTGCAGCGAACCAGTCCCACCCACCCTTTCCCTCAACAACTATCTGTCCCACCTGTGACAAAATCTGTGGCTCTCGTATTGGACTGTTCAGCCACCAAAGAGCTCACTTGAGGAGTGGAAGCAAGTCTTCCTCGATTCCGAGGGACTGCCAATGATAAACCCTTACGCTGATGAAAGCAGACCCTACGCCTGTTTTTACCAGCCGTAAGAGTTTTGTGGGCAATTGCTGGGCAAATAGCCCAACTCTGCGTCAGCAATACTGATCTTCCATGCGGTTCGGATGATCTGTCCAGGCATAACTTGACAGATCGCAAGTTCCAGATTTCGTGCAAGCGGAAACCCGGAAGCTGCTGGGCTTTTCAAATGGATTGCGAGGACGTACTCAAAAGTACACCCCAATTGGAGACCTCAATTTCAGGACCATTACAATACTGTGATGAGGATTCTGGCATACCTTGCCAACAGTTCTGAGTTCCTAATCTCGGCTGCATTACTGAGGGAAAGAACAAGGTGCTGGCTCACAGCCAATCAGATAAACAGAGAAAGCAGGGCGTGAGGTTGGATGTGCAAGTTTATTTTTGTCAAGGAGGGTGATCAACCAGTGTAACTGCATTCCAGAGATCATAGTGAGGACTGACTCCTTGCTGATCTTCAAAAAGGTGTTAAATGCATTTCTGATAAACTACGTCATCACAGCAGAAGGAAGACAAGATTCTAGGTTATAGCTAATGGGCATGGGCCTGTGATTGCATTTGAGGGGCCGAAGAGCAACATTGGATAAGGAATTATGTTTCACTGCCTCTCCTAAGGAGTGGGTGGTGTACAAGAGAAGTCCAGTAAGAAATGGAACGTGTGTATAGGCCTGATGGCCTTTTCTGACAAGTATATTAAATAACATATTAGAGGGTGATCCCTGGTTTGCTTTTGTGCATTGCATAGGGCTGGTACATTTGGCTGAGGAACTGAGCAGTGCTTTTTTTTTTTGAAGGGGGCAGGGAAATGGACTGAAAGGAATATGATCACAGGTGTGAGCAGATTGTCATAGTATTGCAACTTAATGCATATTGATACAAATGAATGTAGAACGATTGAAATAAAATCCAAAAGGTACCTTTTGTAAAATATAGAACTGTTTGTTGATCATTTGCTATTAACTAAAAAGGAGAAAAATCCTTTCCAGTAAAAAGAAATGATTGTGCTCAGACTAACTTTTCAGCTTTGCAGTTGCCTGCCCACTGAGGCACTTGTTCATATATGAATCATCAGATTATCAACTAGGTCACCGTCAAGCTCCAATGGTACAGCTGAACTTAAATAGACTGTTTAAATTTTTTAAAATCATAACCTTTTGAATCCAATTCAAATTCAGCCACCATAAACTGTTCATTTTAGTGACTTCCAGTAAACAAAGTATTTCTCAAAAATCATTAGAGTTGTCATTTTACTATTCAACTCAGTCATCACTAAAAATGTAGAGAAAGTTATTTAACACTATACAGAAGAATCAACATCGCTTTAGGAATTTTTTTTTTTATTGAGTCTCATTGATAAAGCATAGTGTAATCCACATTTATTACGAACACGCAGTAAAAACAAAAATGTACAACAGTTAAATTACTTTAATCACAAGACGCATTATAATGTGCAGACAGTGAGAACATTTTCTCCAGTGTGTGCCATCTGTTTACCTTTTAATATAACTAAAAGTATAGAACTCTGCTTTCATCTTGCATTTTTTTTGCTTCAAGATAGTAGCAAAAGATCACATTTAAATCTAATAACATGCTTAACAACCTGTTGAAAAGGTGCAGCTCAGGAGCTGGGTTGCATCAAGTGAATACAACGGATTTCACAAAAATTCCTTTTCATTAAAAAAACCCTTGAACATCTTTGTTGCAATTATTTACATATTAATTATTGGCCATTTTTAGAACTTTGGAAGCAAAACTGTCAATACTACAATGTCCTCTTATGCCATCTGGCCAGTAAGCATTTAACCTTTTACTAATTAAGCTGCCTTCTTGTTTTACTTATCTTAAAATTGTATTTTAGCCAAAACACATTTAGACACAAGTTCAAGTGACAGAAAATTGAACCAACATAAGTTAAATCAGATCTACATGAGGGAATGGTAGCTAAATCTTCAGAGAGAAATTTCACACAATACATGTCAAAAAGCTGTTCCTAAACAATCTAGGAGGTAATACCAATTATGAATGAGGAGTTCATGACACGATGCAAAAGATGTAGTAATAGGCATAAAAAGTATCTTTAATAGACTTGATACTCGTCATGGATGGATCAAAATCTATTACAGGAGAGATTTGTTTCCTTTACATAACATTAATATACAAAGTATATTTGGCAAAGGTACGAATACCAAAGCATGTTCACAAAAAAATCTTGCTTATTTCAAGTATCTATGTATAAAAATGTAGCAGCGTCATATGGCTGAACAAAAATTAGTTGTGCAGCACAATACTAGTAACCGTAAGATGTGTGACCAGTCATGGCTATTGTGTTGAGAACACAGAATACATCTTTCAGCTTCTAATTTCTACCAGTCTTTCAGGAACACAACAATGTTAAATTATAGCTACTAGCAATTTCATCACTAAAACTGTTCCTCTTTCAAAGAGTATACTTAAATTACACATATCTTTTATTTCCCTAAAATGACGCTTAACTGCAAAAGTAAATTCAATTATTTCACGCGCATACGTACCTATCTGTAGTAAATGAAACAGATCAGACTACACAGGAAGATATCAGATATCATGCTACAGTGTTTTGTAGCAGTTCCGTTAATGTAAAGTAATACACAGACATACACACCAAACCTACCTTAATCTTCTGGACTCTGCCTTGAATGTCTCCTGGTAGTTCTCTCATCAACAGAGCATGCTCAACTGTCACATTGCACTATGGGAGTATCAGATAATCTACACCGCCATATACAGTGTTTTCCAGGTCATGTATTATTTAATTGCAATAAAGATACAGTAACAGGGGTATTGGTTTCCCTTAATTATACCAAAAATGACCATTAAAAGGGTTTACTGATAAGAGCACAACTAGCACATATGGTTAACTACAACTCACAAAATGAAACAGAATATCATGGGCAATAGTTCATTATATATATATTATGTATGTATGTATGTATGTATGTATGTATGTATGTATGTATGTATGTATTATATATACATACACACACACACACGCTGCCAAGAGATACTTAATTTATAAACATACTCTTTAAAATATGACACCCTTGACATCTGTGTGTTTTACTGTAACACAAGATGCACAAATGAACCAAGTCAAAAAGCTTCTATTGCTTTTGTAATAAATGCCCTTTTCAGCTAATTGTGGTGTATAAATCATCTTTACAATTGTGTCCTGCCGTGTTAATGTTTTGTTCACAAACTACGTTAATACACCAACTATGGAACACATATTAACTACAGAAACATCATAATTGTGCCAGATACATTAGTCTTTGAGAAATTGTTTGAACAAAAAGACTTCTAACGTTTGAAAAAGAAGTGCTTCAGTTATCCGATAGGTAAATGCAAAGAAAAAAGTCTCCTTCAGAACCAGTGACTTCAAATAAAATGTTAAGTTTATTTTTCGGCCCTTCTCCTAATATTCATCAGTGGTCTTTTCCAGGAAAAGGCTTCGAACATCCAACATGGAAGCCAGTTCTAGAATGTGATTCTGGAGGGCAGGATTCTCCACACTATCTTCTTTGTGCAACTGTGGGTATGTTTCCGGGTAATTCCGTGTTTCCTTTTGTTGGGTGTGGGAACAGAAGGAAGAAAATAAACAGCTGGGCAAAAATGCAGAAGTTAATTTTGCACTATGGTCTCCCCACATAGCAACATATTTAAGATATGAACAAGACTGTCTCCAATTTGATCAATATACTACTCAATTTTACAACAAAAATTAAGATTAAAAAATCCAAAAATGCAGATGAACAGCCAAGACCCATATTGCAGGACACTATTATGGTTCAAGAGTAGGAGAGAAAACACAATAATTCAAGGAGAAGGATAAACAGTCAGACATGGTAACAACTGAAGAAAAAACACATCAACTGACCCAGCAATTCTAGCAACATTGGCAGGAAAGGCAGCAGAGATTGATTGTTCTAAATTACGATACGAAACAAAATAATATATTTTATTCTATTCATGGTTTAAGATTCATAGCCATATACAGGTAGTATTGCTGAATTCACTATTCCTATAAAAGCAAAATCTTGTGATATGTAGCGACCAACATCCTCCTTACAAATACGGCCCACAGTGTAAACGATTAAAAACACATATATTCCCATAGCCAATGGGGGCAGCATGTATAATAGAGTTAGATTAAAACGGAATGAAGCACTACCCCAGACTCCTTAATGGAAGTGAACCTTTTGTAGTTATGATGCAGTTCTATTTACGGTGAGAAAGATTTACTTCTCATGTAAATAACTATCTTGTCTGGAGAGAAAGTGAAAGCAAGGCATGGTGAATGGGTATGGAGGTGGGGGTGCGGTGAAGGAGGGTAAAGTGAGTTGGAGAGGACAAACTTGTAACATTTTAGGCAAGATGACAGAGCCTGTGGATGTACTAACATACAAAAGAGTGCTAGAACAGTGCATGCTTATAATTCTCAACACAAACTCCCAATCTCTGCATGTACAGAAAAAGTACATAATAGAAGCCAGGTCTGCTCTCCCTCATCACTGCCAGGAAGAGATGTGCAGTTACAGAGTAGGAGTGAGAGAGACCTAGTAGTAGGTTGTCCACCCACTTTCATAAGACCATAGAACATAAGAATTTGGAGCAAGAGTAGGCCATTTGGCCCCTCGAGATTGCTCCGCCATTTAATAAGATCATGGCTGATCGGATCTTGGGCTCAGCTCCACTTCCCCGCCCGCTCCCCATAACCCTTATCACTCAAAAACCTGTATCTCCACCTGGGTATTGATATGTGGCAAGGGAAGCACGAAAGGAAATAAATTAAATTCACAAATGAAACACAGTTTACCTTGTGTTATAGTCGAATTTTCAATGGGTAACTGTAAAATACTTTCATAATCACTTGAGGAATATTTTATTGCAGGTACTTCCGTTTCTCCCCCATGCAATAGCAGTGTAAATCCAGAATTATTCACCTGCCCATTCATCACCTCCCACACCATTGTCCAGGGTCTCAAACATTGATACAACAATTTATGTGTACTTCCTTCAACCTTGTATACTGTATTTCCTGCTCACAGTTTAGTCCTCTCTACAGCAGGGAGACCAAATGCAGATTAGGTAATCACTTTGTCAAACATTTCTGTTCTGTCTGCGTGCAACCTTTGAGCTCCCCGTCACTTGCCAGCCACTTGAATTCCCAACCTATTCCCACTCTGGCCTCTCAGTCTTTGGCTTTTTACTTTAGTTCAATGAAGCTCAATGCCAGCTTGATGAACAGCACCGTTTGTTTCAACTGGGCACTGTGGCCTTAATATTGATTTTAGTAACTTGAGACCTTAACCAACCCTTTCTCTTCTGCAGGGATTGCTGGCAATATGGGATTAATGTGCCAGCACTTTCAGGGATGGGGGAAAGGAGCGGATTGGTGCTTGTGTTAGAACTGGAAGATCTTTCTGCGAAGTGGCCCGCATCCTTTGTGTCAACCTGTTTTTTTTTTCCCTGGGTTGCTGGTGTCTGCTCTACTTTGCTAATGTTTCCTTTCTGCCTGCCTCACCTTTTAGCTATTCACACATTCATTGAGTCTTGTATGTCTCTTATAGTATCACTTCTGCCATTTAACTATCTCCTGTTTTCCACAAGCATTGTGCAGGTCATTCGGTTTATTCCCCGTAACGTGCCGGTGTTTTTCCCGCCTCTTTTTCTTTGTTCTGTTCCTTTTTAAATGCTGTTAATCAGTAATATCTTCCAGTCTTCACATTTCATGTGTAGATCCTTCGTCAACATGCCTGTTGTCTCCACAGATGCTTGATCTACTCTGTTCTAACGAGTGTTTCCAGCATTTTCTGTTTTTGTTTCAGATCTCCAGCACCCGATTATGTATTTTATCTCAGTCATATCTACATTGGTCAGAAATAGCTCAATGTTCAAAGTGAGGCCCTGGTCCAAATGACTTTGCGGATCTTGTTTTGATGGTTTATAGACAGGTCACTTTCTTCAATAGGCAAGAACTCATGCTGGGGTACCAGTATACTTTATACACCTATCCCACATAGCCATTGTTTGTATAAATTTAACAGTGAATATTGGCAGGCTATTTGATTGCGGAGGACATCACAGCCATTCCTGATTCTGTTCTCACCAATGACAAACTTCTAACAGGCTGAAGGTATGTATTTTATAGAACCTAAACTTTTGAGACGTTCATATTATCAGTTGCTGTATTCCTGAAGTCAAAATCAAAAAAGGTACAAATCTTACCCTGAACATTTTGTGCAGTCTCATGGTTGCAGAACAGAGAACAAACCGGGTCAACAATAATCGAAGAAAATCATCACCAAAAAACTGAAGGAATGCTTGATCTGTAACAAAAGATGAACAAGGAAATGTTTTGTGATTTATTTGTCACTCAGATAATTGGTGCCTTTCAGTCAGTCGTCCAAGGTAGAGCGGATATAACTAAACTGGTTGGAAACATACATTTCAATCTGAGTGGTTAATGTGGCTATGCCATTTTATTAACATTTTGCAATGTTAAAAGCACTTTTATCCCCTCAGATAATTGTAAAGTCATGAAACAAACTATTTTACAACTGCAAAAACCTTGGAGTCCAACCTTTGAAACAACTAACTTCAGTCTTGTGGGAAGACATACTTGTGCAACAAAAGGCTTACCATCAGGATGGACAGTGCCACATACAAGAGAACATGCAATCACTGTACTGTGTTTATAGACAACAGGAATCAGGACAGCAGTCTTGTGCTTCCTTCTGATTGCACATGGTGATACTGAATAATGTACGATAGCTTTCATATTACTCTGGAACATGGCACATCTGTTTGGCTCACTGAGAATATCAGTTTCTTGTTACTTTGAAAAAGTTGACGACAAAAACTACTTAGAGGGTAATTTTCAATCTTCAAATTAAATGCTTTCTCCAAATATTTCAGGTGTTCAAATTAGCTTGTGTGCTTAGCTTGCACATTAAAATATGTTATTGAAGATGGGCAGCTCCATGTGTCTTCTTACTCCAAAATCCCAGAAAGCATTAGAACCTGTATCACAGTGCCAATTCTTATGAACTGAAGCGAAACTAAAACGAACTAGAAAACCCCATAACCTCAAATGCCTCCATGTCCGAGGAGATTAGTGTATGTGAAGGATTCACATCATTCAAAGAATGAAGACCCTACAAGAAAAAAATATCAAAGAGCAAGTTATTATTTAAATGGAGAAAGATTGCAAAGTACCACAATACAGCGGGACCTGGGGGTACTTGTGCATGAAACACAAAAGGATAGTATGCAAGTACAGCAAGTGATCAGGAAGGCCAATGGAATCTTGACCTTTATTGCAAAGGGGATGGAGTATAAAAGCAGGGAAGTCTTGCTACAGCTAATTGGTGAGGCCACACCTGGAATACTGCGTGCAGTTTTGGTTTCCATATTTACGAAAGAATATACTTGCTGTGGAAGCAGTTCAGAGAAGGTTCACAAGGTTGATCCCGGGGATGAGTGGGTTGACTTATGAGGAAAGGTTGAGTAGGTTGGGTCTCTACTCATTGGAATACAGAAGAATGAGAGGTGATCTTATCGAAACGTATAAGATTATGAGGGGGCTTGACAAGGTGGATGCAGAGAGGATGTTTCCACTGATGGGGGAAGACTAGAACTAGAGGGTATGATCTGAGAATAAGGGGCCGCCCATTTAAAACTGAGATGAGGAGAAATTTTCTCTGAGGGTTGTAAATCTGTGGAATTCGCTGCCTCAGAGAGCTGTGGAAGCTGGGACATTGAATACATTTAAGACGGAAATTTTTAAACAAATGTTTAAGACAGTTTCTTAAACGATAAGGGGTTATGGGGAGCGGGCGGGGAAGTGGAGCTGAGTCCATGATCAGATTAGCCATGATATTAAGTGGCGGAATGGGCTCGAGGGGCCGTATGACCTACTCCTGTTCCTATTTCTTATGTTCTTATGTAAGATAGGCAATCAATCGTCGTTCTTCATTTAAACATTTTCCACACACAGCAGAAATACTTCGAAGTAATGCAATGCAGGGAGGCTCCTATGTGGATATTGATAGGAAAGAAAAGAGACTCTTGTGAATGTCTGTTTAAATGAGAAATGCTTCTGTGATTTTTACTGTAAAAAAAAAAAGCCGGGGAGTTGTGGTTTGTTTTATCTCAAACAGAATGAAAGTTTGTTTTAACCCTTCGTAGTGTTGTCCTGTATGTGGGAAGTTTAAGAGTGTGAACCTTATTGAATTACGTATATTCGGATGATAAGTTACGGAGCCAGGAAATGCACAAAGGATAGGTTTGTTAAAAAAAAAGAAAAAATTACATGGTCCCGGTGGTTAAAAAAAAAAAGAGAAAAACTTGTTGAAAGAAAACATTCAGAGAAGGCACAGCAAAACAACTGAGATGGATTCAAAAGGATTCAAAAAAAAAAAAATTATATTAAATAACACGACCTTGAGGCTGGAACAAGTGAGATAACGAAAAGCAGTCCACAGCCTACGTGCCAGACTTCTCTCTAGTCATGGAAAAAAAAGTAACGTACTAAATAGGTGCTGAAAGAAAAAAATGTTCTGAGATTTTAAATTGAGAAAAATTCCACTGCAGTAAAAAAAATAAAATCACTCCTGTCCAGTTGGCAGAAAAACTCCATTAAATTAGGGCTTTCATTGACTGATTGAATTTAAACTGCGCAGTAACGCGAAAGGATAGGGAAATTTGGAGACTGAAAGAAATTAATTGAGGCTCA
The DNA here is from genome assembly GCF_044704955.1 of Pristiophorus japonicus. Taxonomy (NCBI): domain Eukaryota; kingdom Metazoa; phylum Chordata; class Chondrichthyes; family Pristiophoridae; genus Pristiophorus; species Pristiophorus japonicus. The sequence continues at coordinate 28,292,049 of NC_091996.1, read as the reverse complement.
TAAGAAATCAAATTTAGAAAATTAGGCTCACAGGGAATAAAATGGGGAATTAAATAGAGGATAGGTGTTCAATTCAGGTACGACGTCGACCTTGTATATCACTTGGCCCGTCTAGGCTCTGATTGAATTAAAAAACCCGCAGTAACTTGGAAGGTAGGGCCGACGCGAACGCGCAGACGACGCGAGCGTGCGGCCGAGAGGAGGGCCGACGCAAACGCGCAGCGACGCTAACGTGTAGCAACGCGAACGCGCAGCGACGTAACGCGTAGTGAAGCGAACGCGCAGTGACGCAAACGTGTAGGGACGCGAACGCGCAGCGACGCTAACACGTAGTGAAGCAAACGCGCAGTGACGCAGACGCGCAGCGGCGCAAGAGTGCGGCCGAGTAAAGGAGGGGTGACGCAGACGCACGGCAGCGTGAACACGTGGTGACGTGGGACGTGTGGCAGCACGCACCCGAGTAAACGTGGGCCGACGCGAAGGCGCAGCAACGCGGACCGCGAAAGTCAGTGCTAGTGTCAGTAAGTCTTTATTAGTTTTAAGTGTTTTAAAGTCTTGTGTTTTAAAGTCTTAAGTATTCTAATCGCGCGGCTACGTGAACCGCGGGGCGACGCGGGAATCTTAATTGTTCTAAATCGCGCGGCGACGCGGATCAGTGTTAGCATTAGTAAAGTTTGTTTATTTGGAGTTGGTTAAAAGTCAGTTAGTTTCTGTAAAGTCTGTGTAAATTTTTAAGTTTGTTTAAATTGCACGACGACACGAATGCGTAACGACACGGTAATACGAGGGGCAGCATGAAAATGGGTAATCAGTTGGATAAAACAACGGATGCGGATAGTCCGCTACAAAAGCTATGTGAGGAATTCCCTGAAAGAGCTGAAGACTTTAGAAAATTATCAGGAGCCCTGAATAAATTATTAGGAGATGACCAGTGGCCTCTAGGTGGCACTAGAAGCGTAGAGGTAGTAAAAAAAAAAGCACAGGGATTGTTAAAAAAAAATTAATTAAAAGATGCATCACTTCTGTCAAGTTGGCAAACAAATGCTATTAAATTAGGACTTGCATTGACAAAGGGAACACATGTTAAAACTGTAGACGTCTTTAAAAAAAAAAGAATGTGCGCACGAGAAACTTACTAAGAGATCCTCTGGGACCTCTAAGAAAGGTATTGACCGACTACGTAGTAAAAATGGCTGGCTTTGTGTTAACCGAGGCTGATGATGAAATTGATGAGTGGCCACTGACTCAGCGCCCAACGGCGCCTCCCGCACCCCCTGGCCTCTTGCTCCAGTCCTCTTCCCAACACCCTCCACCTAACACTCCGGCGAAAAGAGTTAGGAACAACCCCATATCACCAAAGCAACAAACCCAAACTGACTCCTCATCCTCTGATAGCGATTCGGATCCCCAGTTCACAAGCAATATAGCCGAAAGGACCAGATCTCACACTCGAAAGGGCAGAACAAATCTCGACATCACAGACAGTCCCGTAAATCTTCTAGTCAATCTACCAGTCCAAGTTGTGAAAGACATAGCAAACACCCCCGCCGATTGAGACGCAGAACTGTCAAGCAGTCAGACAGCTCCGAAACATCCTCCGACCTAGAAATGATTTCCAAGATCCCAAAGTCCCGACACCAATTCCCTGTCAGACCAATGCCAAACCCTGATGCACAACAAGCTGCAGACCACCCCACTATCCGGACAAATGGAAAGGGCAGTTAGATATTATTGGCAGGAAAAGAAAGGGGAGGGGGGAGGTACGCCCCCAACCCGGGTCAAGACTGAATACGTGACTAGAAAGGAAGAGCCATCTCGGGAGGAAGGATCAATTGGATAGATAAGCAAGGATACGGTTATACTAAACAACCAAACGGCCCAAGCCCTGCTAATAAACCTCCCTATTGTCCCCGGCATGGTATGGGAAGAGGCCGGGACTGGGTAAGAGGAATTGACTATTTTAATTGTGGGCAGGAAGGACATTGGAATAAAAATTGCCCCTACCGTCAGCATGGAAAAGGAAGAGGAGGAAGAGGAGGGGGGCAAGGGGGGGGGGGGGGGGGGAGAGGAGGATCTTACACTAACTTCTCCCAGAACAACCCCTTTGGTCAATTGTCGCCCGATTGACTACGCAGCTTGATTGTGCAGGGATCCTCCCCGGACGACGAACCCATTCTGAATGAGTGGCAACCCTTTTTGATAGATACGGGAGCCTTCATGTCTTCTGTACAATCAAAGCTTAAACTCCCTGCCTCTACTGAAACACAGGAACTTTCAGGATTCCTGGGACAAATCTCGACATTCCCAATGTCAGAACCGGTTAAAATGGGTTACCAGGAAGAATCGGTGGAACATCGAGTTGTTATCACAACCAATCTGGACTGTAACTTGATGGCTAGAGACCTCCTCTGCAAATTCCAGTTGCATTTGGAGTGTGGAGATGATGGGATTATTGTAAAACAGGAAACCCTTAAGCGGCAGTATTATACCACTAGAACCCCTCAGTGGTGGTCTCTGGACCTGCCGCAGGCACCCTATCACGTGACCCTAGCATACGATTCCAGTGGAAAGAATCAGGACCTGCAGAACTTTTATCAGGATCACGAAGGGGAAGTGAAGGGAATTCTATTAAGGGCTAGAGTGACTGGACTGGAAAGAGAGGCAGATTTTGTGGAAGTGGATAAGAATCTGTGGAAACAGCCCCTAACAATGGCACCGCATATTGCTCGTGATGAGGAAGAACCTAGTCATGATTGTTTATGTATGTTGACGGAAGTACTTCTATTAATCCAGAAGATACACGAATCTCAGGATACGCCATAGTAAACCAGGAGAATCAGGTCTTGGAATCTGCCGCTTTGAAACCGCCTATTCTGCTCAACAAGCTGAACTATTCGCCCTCACCCGAGCCTGTATCTTGGCCAAAGATCGAAGTCAATATCTATACCGACTCTAGGTATGCCTTTGGGGTGGCCCATGATTTCGGACAGTTATGGAAAAATAGGGGATTCCTAACCTCACAGGGGAATGAGATATCTCATAAACAGCTAATATCTGATTTGTTGCAAGCCCTCATGTTCCCCAAACGCATTGCCATTGTCAAATGTACCGCCCACACTACCGGAAATCTTTTGGTTGATATGGGGAATCGTTGTGCTGACCAAGAGGCCAAACAGGCCTCTCGTGACCAACAGATGGTAGTGCCCAAAATTATGAGTCAGACTAAAAATCCTGCGAAGGATAAGTTAGCCTCGGAAAAACCAATGCCAACCATCCAAGATGTTATAAAAGCACAGGAGGACGCTCCTGAAAAAGATAAACTGTTGTGGAAATATTATGCATGTACTTATGACAATGTTTCTAAACTCTGGACCACTCCCGCGGAACAGACTTGCATGTCTGACAAGTTGGCTCTATGGGTTATTGAATGTATGCATTTTGCTACTCATTGTGGAGCAAGGACCACGAGTGACACACTTTTGGCTACTTGGTGGCACCCTAGACTCCAGGCGCTCACCCAGAACATCAGTAGTCGTTGCCTGGTTGGCCAGCAACATAATCCAGGGAAGGGAGTCCCCTGTGATTGGGGTAAAACGCCCCTACCCGAAGGTCCCTTTGAGACATTTCAGTTGGACTACATTGAGTTGCAAAAAGTTCAGTGTTACAAATATGTGTTAGTAATAGTAGATGTGTTTAGCAGATGAATTGAAGCCTACCCTAACCTGGACAATAAGACTCAAACTGTTGTTAAGGTGTTAATGAGGGAAATTGTTCCTAGATATGAGATCTCAGCTCGACTGATGACCACCTATGTTCTTTCTCTGACTCAGGCTCTGCGACTAGTTCACAACCAGGTTCAAGATGCTCACCTCGACCTCCCAGTTTTACCCGAATTGTCCCTCGTGGCACCAGGGAAGTATGGATTCGGAAGGGATTAGAGCCACAATGGGAGGGGCCTTTTTAGGTGTCACTCACTACCCCCACTGCAGCCAAGGTTGAGGGGAAAAGTGCCTGGGTTCACCTGCACCACTACAAGCTCACCACCCTCTAACGAACCTATTTTACTGGTTATTCTAACTCCTGTTTCTGTTCCAGACTTCCTCTTCTCCATAGCTGAACAAGGCCGTTGGCATCCTAATTGGAACGTGGACCAGTTTGAACTTTTACCCGTAGTGATAGACAGCCAGCTACACCGACGGTGACCTGAGAAGAGAGACGGGAAAACTGAACTCTTTTAATCAGCAAAATTGGACTATTTATCTGAATCCTGAGCCATAGGATGAAACTGTCTGTATACCACAGTCTGTATAATAGTGTTGATATATGACAGTTTCGGCGCATGGAAGGGGAGACAGAGACGAGAGCTACATGTCTTATGTTTATGCGCAAAATGGGAACTTTTCTGGATATTAGGTGTGTTCACATTCCCTATACATTTTACTCCTAGAATGATCCTAAATGTTATCATAGAATGATAAAAGGAGGGAATGTGGATATCTGAACGGAATATATGGAATTAAGGACAGTAAAGTAAACGGGATATATGAAAATGTATAAGCCATGGAAGAATAGCTGGGAGAATGTCAGATTGCAAATAGTGCAACATCAGCATAGCTAACAGTCTTTCTCAAGGTTTCAAGTCACTAATCCTGCCAATAACATCTAATTGTAACATGAAATAAATCTGCAGAATTGCAAGGTCTCAGCTAATAGTCACACCACTAGATTGAAACATTTAGAGGCAATGCTTGAGCTTTCATAAAAACATCTCATATAGATTGACTAATGAGTGGCTGAGTTAGAATGTCAATCTAATTGTATTTTGTTATCTGATTTCAAAACTGTATAACTGTTGACGCTTTACGATGTAACTTCACCTATCCGTAGGGAGTGTGTACGCTCTATCCAGAGAGTATATCTTCTGTCTGATAGGTCTTACTGGCCGGATTGCTTTGTTCAAAGCACAAGAGGTATTCGACTCAGTAATTTTACTGAACCAGATTGAGGTAAAAGAATCCAGGAATTTACATTTACAAAGAAAATACAATCAGCCACCCTTACAGATCTGCCCAAGATATTGGGCTATCATTTGCTGTAGGAGTGCATCTAATGGCATCTGCCATTAGTTAGACTTGCCCTTGCATATTTAGCTTTTTAAATCTTTTGCGTGCCAAGTTGCTGAAAGTGCGAGCAGATAACATCGCAGCGAGGGAAACAAGGCATTTAGGACCTGAATGAACAGGACAAGCAACTATATATCTCCTTAACCAATCAGATTGAAGGACTGTGAAATTAACAGCGCAAGGACCGAGAAGGAAGTGTAAATTAGAGTGGGTGAATTCAATGGCCCGTAATTTGCGGTCAGCGGCGAAGCAATGACGTTTGCCACTGGCCCTGAAGAAAGCTGTCCACAAAGATCTCACGATCCCTGTGGCGAGAAGTTTGGATTTTCCGACGTTCAATTACATCAGTGCAGTGTAGTGGGAATTCCACAGCACGAGCTGCTGTGATGTGATGTCAACAAGCTGTCCAAGCAGCTAATCACAATGCAGAATTCTCAGACAAGAAACCAAGAGGTGAAGAAGCTCCTTTTATTCTAATTTTTAAAAAATGTGAGCGCGCAAAATAAAGATTGGGGCTCTCGCATGGGGAAAAGGTAAACCTGAAATAAATATGAACACATTTTTAAAAATGTAATTTAAAAAAAAGTTTCTTAAAAAAATTGTAACTTTCATCATAATGGAGAAAAAGTTGTTTTTTCTGGGTCATAACATTTGGCAGTCACTACGCTGTTAAAACTCCAGTTACACCTAATCCAACAATGGAGTATTGAAGAGCGATATTATCACAGAAATGTGCAGTTTGTCAGTTTGACCGATTTCCCTGATTGCAGGTTTGAGGTTAGGGGTTCTGTGCAGTAATGTCGGAGCAGTGAATGACCGACTGTAACTTCAGGATTTTCACGTTAGGATACGCATGCCCTAAATCCTGAAGTTGCGGCCAGTTTCAAGGGTACCAACAGCGAACACTGTTCGTTCACTGTTATTACCCACTGCAAATTCTCGGTAATTGTTAAATCAGGTACAGAAAGAGTAATAAAGAAAGAGGAAAAGATTAGATCAAAAGAAAGGTAGACAGAAAAGTAAAAAAAATATAAATTAAAAAATCTCAAACAGCAATAAAAACCTGAAGGAATGAGACTCCATACAGAGTTAATTTTCAGTGCCAGAGTGTTTGGTTGACAGCAATTAACACTTATCACGCTGTTAAAAGGGTACTAATACTGAAACGGACAAGACTTAACGTTCTGTGGAGAGTTTAGTTCATATCTATTGCGCAAGAACAGCAACTTCACGGCCTTCAATGAATTTCAATGGTGAGCCAGAGAGAGATGCCGTCTTCACAAAGCTGATGGGCAGCACAACTTGGGCAGCAAATATAAATAATAAAAACAGCAAATGCTGAAAATCTCAGCAGGTCAGGCAGCATCTGTGGAGAGAGAAAGAGAGTTAACGTTTCAGGTCGATGACCTTTCATCAAAACTCAAGAGTTCTGACGAAGGGTCATCAACCTGAAACGTTAACTGTTTCTCTCTCCACAGATGCTGCCTGACCCGCTGAGATTACCAGCATTTTCTGTTTTTATTTCAGATTCCAGCATCCGCCGCATTTTGCTTTTGGACAGCAACTTTTGGATTTTTGCGTTTAACCGCGCATCTGCCCCTTGCCTGAAGTTGCTGTAGTATCTGCGCATAAATTCGGCGCATGCCATTAGCCTCACGGTTATTTTTGACAGCAAATTATGGTCCATTGCGTGCAGCAATCATATCTCGACAGTAATGTTTAGAAACCTGAAGGATTACTTTGCATGCTAGCTTTGCAAATACTAATTATGTAGAACCTGAATGAGAGTGTACAGGAAGCAGCCATGAAATGGAGTGACCTTCAACTTGGCCCTGAACTATTCCTTCACTGTGCAACAGTAGCCATATAAAATGCACCCAATCGTCCATCTAACTGTCTGCTGCATGGTTACTAGTTTGCTTTAGATCTTGTTTTGTAGTAAACAAATAGATGCTGAAACCTTGGAAATGGTTTAGAGTTGGGGCCTACAAATACTTACAGAATAAAAACTTCCCAATGGTGGAGCGCCAGATGAAAATGACACATTTCTCAGCCCAATAAAAACGGGGAACGGAATTTGATTTGAACTCGAGATTGATCTACACCAGAGGCCCAGTCGGTTGTTAATGATGAGAAAGAGATGCTTTTCAAGGGGACAAAAACTGAGTAGGTTCAGCTGAAACAATCTCAAATATTACATATTCATCATCATACAAAGAGAGCTGCTGTATCAGGTTGAGTATCCATAAACAGATTTTTGCTAGGATACAGAAACAGAAAGGTTTTGGATCTAAATCCATAGATCTCATCCCTCAGTGACCTCAGCAGACATGATCTGCTGCTACCAGTAACTATCTAACCTAAGAGTGAGTAACGACTGAAGACTTTTTCTCCATTTAGCAGCAAGAGCTGTAACCAATGGAGCAGACAGCACAACCTTTCCAGCTGGGGATAAACAAACACGACAATGAAGACATCTTCAGATGAATTTAAGCATGTATTTTTCCCTGAACCAGTCATGCTAGCTCAATATCTAGATAGTGTAGAGAATGACTTAAAAAAATGTTGGATTGGGAATTCGCAAAAATATTTGAGAAACACGAGTTTAGATGTACAAGTGTGCCGTTTCTTAGCACAAAACTTGGTCATAACATCAGAATCCTTTGGAAAAAAACACCAAACCGAGGCCTCATTTGCTAAACCGAGGCCTCATCTGCCAGCTCAGATGGGCGTTAAAGAACCCATGGTACTATTTGAAGGGAATTCCATGCATCCTGGCCAACATTTTTTCCCAGCCAACAGCGCCAAAAACAGATTAACTGCTCATTTGCTGTTTAAGATCTTGCTGTATTCAAATTAGCAGCTAGGTTTGCCTACATAATAAAAGAGTGGCAGCACTTCAAAAAGTAATCTATTGGTGTGAAATGCTTTGTGATTTTCTGAGAATGTGATAAGGCTCGACATAAATGCAAAATTTTCTTCGACTGATTTAGCCTTTGCTCCAAATTTGTCATTCAGACCATTAGCACAACTTAAAGAAAAGGCGGCGGCTAACGTTTGATGTGTGAAGACTCGCTTTCATAGCCACATTTCTTTTCTTAACAACTGTGTCCAGTTCCAACTCATTTCATATGGATGGCAGCTGAAATTCTACCTGTTTGGGTTCCAGCCATGATCACAGATATCTGCATGAGATTCAACTATCCTTTAACCACTGTTCTCACCACTTCAAGTGATCCATCATCTCCATCATATACCGCCACATGCATATGCTCCAGCAGCACTGACTCACTTTATTTTATACTATCCTAGGTCCTGATTCCCTGTTCCATTTCATCCTTCATCTTATTCGACACTTCAACAAAAAACTATTTTTCCCACCTTTCAGGTGGCAAGCACCACAAGCTTCAACAACTCTTGGATGCCAGTGTCTCTTGGTCTCTCCCCCACTTCTAACCCCATTCCTGCTTCAAATCCTACTCCGTGCCGCATTTTTACTGTCCCCTCTGACCTTCGTCTTGGACCTTGAACAAATCCCCCAATCCCTCCTCCACAAAGGCTTCACAGCTTCATCCCTTTGCACCCCCACCTCAACTAACTCTGAACTCGGCATGATGCCGATTTCTTATTCTGCCCCCTTTTTCTGGCCAGAACTGTCTCTCCTCTTCCCCTCACCACCCACCGCCCTCCCCTCCAAACCCTGCATAGCAGATCCTTTCATCGGTTTTCAGGATTCACGATTCACTTGGGATCTTCCCTCTGGCCTCCTAACCTCTCGATCCCTTAGGTCCATCCCAGATATCATTATCAAATCTTCCAAGAAGGAAGGTGCTGTTGTATGGCGAAGCGCCTCTTGCCTTGCTGAGGCTGAACACCAAATCTCTGACAACTCCTCTTACTGCCCCTGGACCACGACCCATTACTGAACACCAAGCCATCACTGCTCAGACCATTACTTACCTATTTCTTCTGGAGATCTCCTCCCCCACCATGGCCTTCAACGTCATAGTCCCCCAACGCCACAAATTCTGCATACAGGTCACAGCAGGCCTAGCGTTTCAGCCCGCTCTTGCCCCATGGAACATTTTTCCTCTTATGTCGGACTCAATGTTTTCTTCCCATCTCCAGTCCCGAGCCAAGCTACACCCATGACTCTTCTGACACCCTCCCTCACCAGGACAACCTGCAGCACTCCACTTCTTCCGATGAACAGTGGCCCAACTGGTCTCCATGCACCACCACCTGGCTGAACTTGTTCACACTGAACACCTTTTCCTTCAATTCTGTCACTTACTCCAGATAAAAGATGTTGTGATGGGTCCCAGCTATGCCTGTCTTTTTGTGGGATATGTTGAACATTCTTTGTTGCATTCTTTCTTACTCAGGTACCCTCCATAATCTCTCTTTTCATTACACAGATGACTCTCGTCTTTACTTCCCGTTCTCGATCTGATCAAATTTCTACCCTCCCTTGCCTTTACAAGGTCCAGCTATGATTATGACTTTATCTCTATTCCCATCTCTGGGGATCGGCTGTCCACTGACATCTATTACATGTCCACGAACTCCCACCTCATCTTATCTTGTCTCGGTGGAGTCGGAATATGCAATCCAGCTGTACTCTGCCAACTTTTGGCCAGTACATTGGGGAGAACTCCCCTGCTCTTCTTCAAAATAGTCCCATTGGGATCTTTTAGGTCCACCATAGCAGACAGGGCCCTCGACTGAGTCCATCCGATTTCCTTTTCTTCCGCTCTCCCCTCCCAGCACAGTGATGGGAACCCTCTTGTCCTCACCTTCCACCCCAACTGCCTCTGCATTCAATACATCAACATCTGCCCATTAACCTCTTTCCACACCACTGTCCATGTCCAAAGCACTCTTTCCAGGTGAAACAGCAATTTAGTTGAACTTCTTCTAACCTAGTATACTGTATTCACTACTCACAATGCAGTCTCCACTACGTTGGTTAGGTGAACGCTTTGCTGAACACTTCCACTATGTCCACAATTGTGACCTTGAGTTCCTTGTTGCTTGCCACTAATTTCCCATTCTACTCCCACTCGGATCTCAGCCTTCTACAAAGTTCCAGTGAAGTTCAGCAAAAGTTCAAAAAACAACATTTCAACCTTCTACTGGACACTTTGCAGCCATTTGGTCTTAATATTGATTTCAACAACTTCAAGCTATTCTAATGAAGGGCTATGTCCGAAACGATAATAGTCTTTTTCTTTAAAAACATATGTTGCCCGACTGGCTAAGTGTTTCCTGCATTTTGTTTCAGCATTCTAAAATGGCTTTGTTTTTTTAGAAACAAATATACTTTCCACTTGTAACCAATGACGGGAAAACGTGGCTTGGTCTAGACATCAGTATAGGATAGTGTTGCGTATGCAATAACTCAATAGGCTTAATACCATGAAGTCAATCAGGTACAACCTGACACTAATTTATTAGCTCTCAAAGGTGAGGATTAAACATGGAGGCTTTCTTTATATACAAGGGCTGCACATGTGCGTCTGTGGCCCAATGACCAATGACTGTCGCGCCCCCTGGTGGCAGGTAAACACAGGCATACCTACATTACAGATAGTTCAACCAGTTTATATCTTCACATCTGCAGTCACTGCTGCTCTGTGCATGGTCCAGGAAGAAACATGCATAAGCATTACCTAGCCCACTGCTACACGGTGTGAAGCAGGAAATTTCTGCAGTAATTCTGCAGGATAGGGATGAAAACTCTCACACACGCAAGTACAATTTGTCAATAAGAGCTCAAATATTCCAGCATCTAAAGCCCAGGTACAATTTCCAACTCTGGAACTGAATCCCCAGAGGAACAAACTTATGCCTGGGGTAAATTCTTGCAGGCAGTTCTAACATTATATGATTAATTTTATGGGCAAGGTTAATATGTCCTCCCCACCCCCCACGAAGTAATCAAGTAAACCTCCCAAATGTCTTGCAAGGACTGCAGCAGTCTAATGCAGCCCATTACCACCTTCTCAGAGTAACTATAGATGGGTAATAAATACAGCCTTGCCAGCATCACCCATTTCCCAAGTACAGATTCTATATACACACAGTTCTTCCCTCATGAATCGCACAATTAACAGTACTATTGCTCAGTGATTTGCAACTGTTTCACAATCCCAAGTGTTATATATGTAAACTTGCATATACCTTGTACAGCCACCAGAGGGCTCATCCCCTGGAGTCCCAAGGGATCCCACAATCCCTTGGGAGCACAGATACTTAAAGAGGCCTCTAAAGGTTGGAGAGGTACTCTGGAGACCTGCAATAAAAGACTACGGTCACACTTTATTTTGAGCTCACAGTATCCAATCAGACTCTTCATTCATACATAACAATTGGCGACGAGGTACAAATGACGAACCCAACGATGCAGAGAACAGTGGGCATCCTGGAGAAATTCTCAGAGGGAGATGATTGGGAAACCTTCGTGGAGCGACTCGACCAATACTTCGTGGCCAACGAGCTGGAAGGAGAAGCGAACGCTGCCAAACGCAGGATGATTCTCCTCGCCGTTTGCGGGGCACCAATGTATGGCCTCATGGAAAATCTGCTTGCTCCAGCGAAACGCAGAGAGAAATCGTACGATGATTTATGCATACTGCTCCGGGAGCATCTGAACACGAAGGAAAGCGTTCTGATGGCGAGGTACCGGTTCTACACCTACAAAAAGATCTGAAGGCCAGGAATTGGCGAGTTATGTCGCCGAGCTAAGACCCTTGCAGGACATTGCGAATTTGAAGGACATTTGGAGCACATGCTCAGAGACTTTTTCGTACTTGGCATTGGCTATGAAATGATATTTCGCAAACTTTTGACTGTAAAGACCCCAACCTTGAGTAAGGCTATAAGCAATAGCCCAGGCGTTCATTGCCACCAGTGACAATACTAAGCAAATCTCTCAGCACACGAGTGCTGCTATAAGTACTGTGAACAAAGTGATGATGTTTTCAAATCGCAACGTACAAGGCAGGCCCCCACATGCCTGCAGCTGCACGTCTGCAGATGTCGGAGTCCACCATCAAGAGTAATGAGTGCAAGGCCATTAACACCTTGTTGGCACTGCGGGGGTGATCATTTTTCCATTCATGCCGATTCAAAGGGTACGTTTGTAAGGGGTGAGGAACAATGGGACACCTCCAACGTCTGTGCAGGCGAGCTGCAAACCCTGTTAATCCTGCAAACCACCATGTTGCAGAGGAGGACAGATCCACGGCAGATCACGACGAACCAGAGCCTCAGACCGAGGAGGCAAAGGTATATGGGGTGCACACATTTACCACAAAGTGTCCCCCGATAATGCTGAAGATTGAATTAAATGGACTCCCGGTGTCAATGGAACTGGACACGGGCGCGAGCCAGTTCATTACGAGCAAAAAGACTTCCGATAAATTGTGGTGCAGCAAGGCCTCAAGGCCAGTCTTGACTCCCATTCGCACGAAACTGAGAACTTACACTAAGGAACTGATTCCCGTAATCGGCAGTGCTACTGTAAAGGTCTCCGACAATGGAGCGGTACACAAGCTACCATTCTGGGTGGTACCGGGCGATGGTCACACGCTGCCCGGCAGGAGTTGGCTGGGAAAAATATGCTGGATCTGGGACGACATCCGAGCGCTCTCGTCTGCTGACGACACTTCGTGTGCCCAAGTATTAAACAAGTTCCCTTCGCTGTTCGAACCAGGCATCTGGAACTTCCAAGCAGCAAAAGTGCAGATCCACCTCATTCCGGGGGCGCGACCCATCCATCACAAGGCGAGAGCAGTACCGTACATGAGAGAAAGGGTAGAGATCGAGCTAGACCGGCTGCGAGAGGGGGCATCATTTCACCGATCGAATTCAACGAGTGGGCCAGTCCAATTGTTCCAGTCCTCAAGGGAGATGGCACCGTCAGAATCTGTGGTGATTACAAAGTAACTGTCAAAGTAACTCCCTGCAGGATCAATACCCACTACCAAAGGCTGACTACCTTTTTGCTACGCTGGCAGGAGGAAAGATGGTCACGAAGCTGGACTTGACCTTGGCCTACATGACGCAGGAGCTGGAGGAATCATCGAAGCGCCTCAACTGCATCAACACGCACAAAGGTCTCTTCATTTATAACAGATGCCCGTTTGGAATTCGATCAGCCGTGGCGATATTCCAGAGAAACATGGAAAGCTTACTGAAGTCAGTCCCGCGCATGGTGGTCTTCCAGGACGACATCTTGGTTACAGGTTGAGACACAGTCGAGCATCTGCAGAACCTGGAGAAGGTTTAGGTCGACTCAAGCACGTGGGGCTCAGGTTAAAATGCTCGAAGTGCGTTTTCCTGGCGGCTGAAGTGAGTTCCTGGGGAGAAAAATCGCGGCGGACAGCATCAGGCCCACCGATTCAAAGACGGAGGCAATCGAGAACGCATCGACAGAGCTGCAATCGTTTCTAGGACTCCTGAACTACTTTGGTAACTTCTTACCGGGTCTCAGCACACTGTTAGAACCACTGCACTCTTTACTGCGTAAAGGAGATGAATGGGTATGGAGCAAAAGCCAAGAAAATGCCTTTGTAAAATCTAGAAAATTGTTATGCTCAAACAAATTGCTTGTGTTGTATGATCCATGTAAGCGTTTGGTACTAGCATGTGATGCAATACACACCAGACGCCGTACGACGACGCAACAAGCTAATGATTATGGGAAATTGCAAACGGTTGCTTATGCATCCAGAAGTCTGTCTAAGGCTGAGAACGCCTACAGCATGATTGAAAAAGAAGCGTTAGCATGTGTTTATGGAGTAAAGAAAATGCATCAATATCTGTTTGGGCTAAAATTTGAATTGGAAACTGACCATAAGCCACTAATATCCCCGTTTTCCGAGAGTAAGAGGATAAATACAAATGCATCGGCCCGCATCCAGAAATGGGCGCTCACGTTGTCCGCATACAACTACGCCATCCGCCACAGGCCAGGCACAGAAAACTGTGCCGATGCTCTCAGTAGGCTGCCATTGCCCACCACGGGGGTGGAAATGGCGCAGCCCGCAGATTTAGTCATGGTAATGGAAGCATTAGAGAGTGAGCAATCACCCGTCACAGCCCGACAGATTAGAACTTGGACGAGCCAGGACCCCTTACTGTCCCTAGTAAAATATTGTGTGCTTCACGGGAGCTGGTCCAGTGTCCCAGTGGAAATGCAGAAAGAGATAAAGCCATTCCAGCGGCGCAAAGATGAAATGTCTATATAGGCAGACTGCCTTCTGTGGAGCAATCGGTTAGTGGTCCCCAAGAAGGGCAGACACACTTTCATCAGTGACCTTCACAGTACCCACCCAGGCATCGTAATGATGAAAGCCATAGCCAGATTCCACATGTGGTGGCCCGGTATCGATGCGGACTTAAGAGTCCTGCTTGCACAGATGTAACATATGCTCGCAGTTAAGCAATGCACCCAGGCAGGTGCCACTAAGTTTATGGTCTTGGCCCTCCAAACCGTGCAGGTCCGTTTTTGGGTAAAATGTTCCTTGTGGTTGTAGACGCGTACTCCAAATGGATTGAATGTGAGATAGTGTCGGCTGCCACCACAAAGTCTGCGGGCCATGTTTGCCACGCATGGACTACCTGATGTCCTTGTGAGCAACAATGGGCCATGTTTTACCAGTGCAGAGTTCGAAGAATTCATGACTCGTAACGGGATCAAGCATGTTACATCTGCCTTGTTCAAACCAGCATCCAATGGTCAGGCAAAGAGAGCAGTGCAAACTATCAAGCAGTGCTTGAAGAGGGTAACTGAAGGCTCACTGCAGACTCACCTATCCAGAGTCCTGCTTAGCTACAACATGAGACCCGACTCGCTCACTGGGATTCCACCTGCTGAACTGCTCATGAAAAGGGCGCTTAAGACAAGGCTCTCGTTAGTACATCCTGATCTACATGAACAGGTAGAGAGCAGGCGGCTTCAACAAAGTACATATGATAGCGCAAATGTGTCACGCGAAATTTAAATCAATGATCCTGTATTTGTATTGAATTATGGATAAGGTCCCAAGTGGCTTCCCGGCACTATTGTGGCCAAAGAGGGGAGTAGGCTGTTTCGGGTCAAACTTTCAAATGGACTCATTCACCGGAACCACTTGGACCAAATCAAACTCAGATTCACGGACTATCCTGAGCAATCTACTTTGGACCCTACCTTCTTTGACCCCCCCAACATACACACCAGTGGCAATCGACACCACGGTTGGTCACGAAGCAGAACCCATCACCCGCAGCAGCCCAGCAGGACTCACCACACCAGGCAGCCCAGCAAGGCCAGCTGCACAGCAGCCAGCGAGGGCCCAACAAACGATTCACCAAAACTAGCATTTGCACCAAGATGATCACCAGGGAAAGAAAGGCCCCAGATCGACTCACCTTGTAAATAGTTATACTGTTGACTTTTGGGGGGGGGGGGGGGGGGGGGGGGGGAGTGTTGTTATATATGTAAACATGTATATACTTTGTACAGCCACCAGAGGGCTCATCCTCTGGAGTCCCAAGGGATCCCACAATCCCTTGGGAGCACAGGTACTTAAGGAGGCCTCACAGGCTAGAGAGGCACTCTGGAGACCTGCAATAAAAGACTACGGTCACACTTTACTTTGAGCTCAAAGTATCCAGTCAGAGTCTTCATTCATACAGAACACCAAGCTGCGGAAGCAAAATTTAAAAAAAACAATTCCCACTGCCTAGCACTTTCCAATGATTCCGACTGGAAAGTGTATTATGCGGGGAATGTTGTGACGGACAAAACTGACTTCAATTCTCAATCAAAAAAAAACTCAAAAAATGGCTCATGAGCTAATATGCCAAAGTGGTACAGGTGCCAGTGGAACCATGTCCCAAGTATGCCACTGCCTGGAGAAGAAAAGTGCAGAATTATTTATTAATTAAATGCTGTATTCTACAGGGCGGAGGGCTAGATTAATTGGACCACTCAATATTCTTAGTGAAACTAATGAACATACATGTTCATGCATACATTTCTTCATAAAAGACATGTGTAGAACATAACTTACCCACAGTCCGTGATTTAGTCATCAGGTGTGCTATGTCTCTATAAATCTCATGAAGATATTCCTGACATTTATCCCACATTGCTTGCCTCATACTTGGGAGTCGACACATTGAGAGAAATGCCATCAAAGGATTGTACAGAAAGAGGGTGAAGAGGCTGCCACGTTGAGTTTGATCTATAAAGAGAGGCACACAATTGAACAAGATTTTGGTTAGGACAATCCTTCCACCAATAGTTATCATGGAGTCTTAACACAACTGTAGGAGTGCAGAAGGAAAACAACATCCCTGACTTTGAACCCTTGCAATGTGAGTAAGACACGATCATTCTCTGCTTTCAAGTTTAAGTTTAAGTTCGCTTCACTATAATTACCTATTTAGCAAATAAGTTAATACCAAAAGATTTAATTTAACTGTGAATTACATGGTAACAGTTTCAGGCAGAGGATATTTAGCCCATCTATGCACAGTATTCCTGTATTGCATTTCTGAATCCCATTTGGTGACAAAAACCTGCCCAGTCCTTTTTGAAACCCATTGAAGTTTTCTTGCTCCACGACCCGTGCCGGTCATCTGTTCCACATATTTACCATCCTACATATACAATGAAATTACTCACCTCAAATGTCTCCATTTCATATATTAAAAATCAAATAGTTAGTCGTAATTGGATCATTTAAGAATCCCAGATCAAAATGCTGTCCACAATATTGATGCAATCACACTGCATCTTTGGATAATTGAGAAAATAATGGTAATACTGCATTGCACAATCATCTTTTAAGTAACCATGTAAGTGGCATAATGATCAAGTCATGTCCCCAATCAGCTTTTAAATATAAAATAAAAACAGAAAATGCTGGAAATATTCAGGAGGTCAGGCAGCACCTGTGGAGAGAGAAATGGAGGCAAGGTTTCAGGTCCACTGCACTCCCACTCTGACCTCTCCATCCTCGGCCTCCTGCACTGTTCCAACGAAGCTCAACATAAAGCTCGAGGAACAGCACCTCATCCTTTGATTTGGCACTTTACAGCCTTCGAGACTCGAGATCAAGTTCAACAATTTCAGACCATAACCTCTATCCCTATTTTTTTCACTTGGCAGCTGTCGATGATTCTGCCATTCCCACTTAAACCTCTTCTAGACTCATCTTTTGTTTCATTACCATCTCCTTTTGCTTTGTACTATCAGACCTTTTTTCATTTCATCTCTCCTGCCTTCCACACTATCACAGACCTTCCCTTTTATTCTTTCCTCCCCTCCCCCCCTTTCCCTGCCCCTGCACTTGCTTAAAATCTGTTACGTCTCTAACTTTTTCCAGTTTTGACGAAAGGTCAGCGACCTGAAATGTTAACTCTGTTTCTCTCTCCACAGAGGCTGCCAGACCTGCTGAGTATTTCCAGCATTTCCTGTTTTTATTTCATATTTCCAGCATCTGCAGTATTTTGCTTTTGTATTAGTGTTTAAATATGTTCATACCTTGTAATCCTTTGGGGTATGCTGTTGGAGAAAGCAGGCAAACTAAAGGCTGGCCAAATAAGTTGATAAAGTTCTGCAACAAAAAGCAAAATTATAATTTTTAACCTGCATTTCTTGATCTTGCTCTTCAGAAATGGTACAGCAGAGGGCAATACATTTGACAAGAAAATATGGAGATAATGTATTACAAAACAACAGCACTTTTATTTAAGCTGTTGGGATTTATTATTTGCAGCTTCTGAATTAACACCATGAATTACGGGTGACGTCCAGCAACATTGTTAATGGATGGAAAGTGAAGGGAACAAATCCCGAACAAGACAAATGATAAACCACATTAACTGCAAGCTGTGAAACAGGAATATAGAGGAAAGTTTAACAGATATTATGTCAGTCAAAGACACCAAGGACAAATCTTGGGTTGCTATGGGATCAGCAGAACAGACTGGTACAGTCTTGAGATAAGACACCACTGAACAACGGTGAGTAACATTCATGATGAGGTAACCCCACTAAACTCCAAACCAACCACAAGCAACAACGGGTATAGACACAGCTGAAGGAACCATTGAGATGTGCATGTGAGAATCACGAAGGAAGTGTGGACACAAAGGGGGCGAAACTCCCCTGTTGTGTGCCTCCCATTAGTGCCTCCTGGTGGCTACCGGCTCCCGCGAAATTGCGCGGGAGTTAATGGAGGCGCGAAAGCAGTAGCGCCGGGCACCCGCTGGCAGCACCCTGGTCCGCTGTGCCTCCGCTGATGACATCATCGGCGAGTGCGGTGACCCCTTCTTACCCTGCGGTAGCCAGTTTTCGTCTCGCGGCAAACATTGGGCAGCACTCCGTGAGGCTGCTGCGGGCAACGTCAGCGCCGGACTCATGGGTTGAGAACCGGGCCGCACGCCGATCACGGGGCGAAACTTAAAGGCGAGGTGCACGCCGACACACGCCATTTTTTTAGGTTCGCCTTCCCTTTCGGTGCCGGTCTGCGGCCATGGCACCCCGCATCCCCAGTGGCCGAGTGGAGGCCCATCAAAAGGCCTGCAGAGCTCACAGCGGCTTTCCTCTTTAACGGAAGGGGAGAGCCCGTGGAACGCATCAGCGCCAGGTGGAGAGGCCGCACAGCGCACCAATGTTCACCCGGGAGCGCCGCCGATCCTGCCCAGAGAGGAAGTGGAGCGTTCAACATTGAGCTCCACTTCCTGTCAGGGGCGGTAAGCCCAATTTCGCTTCCGGGGCGGGAGTTCTGAGTCGGGCGCAGAATATGCAGCCTCGGAAAGGTTACCGCCCCCAACCGGTGTGATGTGTAATTTCAGCCCCAAAGAATATAAGAACTAATACAATATCTAACTTTTCCACTGCAGTCAGCTAGGCGTCCTAGTCAAACAGAGAGAAGACTTCTAAAGAGTCAACAGACTTCAAGTGGTTGTTGGTTTGGCCATCAGGCACTTGGAAGACTCAAGGACACTCTCGTTGGGTTTCATATTTAATTTGTGTATTAGTGGTTAAATAAATGATCTGAGTGTGAGTGTGTTTTGTATCTGGACTTGTATTTACTCTGTATAGCCACCAGAGGGCTCATCCCCTGGAGTCCCAAGAGATCCCATAATCCCTTGGGAGCACAGATATTTAAGGAGGCTTCATAGGTTGGGGAGGCACTCTGGAGACCTGCAATAAAAGACTACAGTCACACTTTACTTTAAGCTCACAGTGTTCAGTCTGACTCTTTCTCCATGCACAACAGTGTATCTGGTGTTTCTGTTTGGGAAAATTCAAGTCTACAAACCCCAATTTAACACCCAATGTGGGAGATGTGAAAGTTGTAAATAATTCCAACAAAAGTAAAAGGTTTACCACACTGGTCATGAAATCCCTCAAAAGGGTCTCTCCGCTATCTCTTCACCCTCGTGCAATATGGTGAATCAGATCTGTCGCGATCCGCTCTCTTCCCCGAAATGGATCAGGATCAATGTTCCTTCTCATTTTTAACGGGCTGCGCAGCCCATTCAAAATTCTGCACAAGCGCATTTTTTCCATTTAAAAGCTGGTGACCCTCCAGAGCAGTGTCCAGCCGCGAAGCTTAAAGGGGACATTGATCAGGACCCTTCTCTCCGACTCCAGTGAGTCAATCTTTCTCTCTCCACTTCTCTCTCTCTCTCCCCCTCTCCCTCTCCCTCTATGCTGGCCCTCCAACAGGTTATATTTTCTGGCAATCAGGTCTTTACTCTCCCCTGGAAATGGCATCTCGTAACTGTCACTAGCACTGCTTTTGTTCTAAGACATATATTGGTTGCAACGCTGCGTGTCATGCCTTTCAAAAAAGATGTAAAAGATTGAAATTCAGTAAATCAACAAAAGAACACGTCAGATACATATAGTCAGAGAGAGACTTACTGAAATGAAGAATAAGAGTTTGACAAAGATACAGAGGCAACAATGAAAGTGTCTGAGCACTAGAGAGAGAAGAAGCAGGACAGAAGGAAGACAACAAAACATAGGTTGACAATTGTTATTTTTGATTAAGAGCAACACAAGACATGCGCCAACATACAGCATTATTTCCATAAACTACTGGAGCTTTGCTGTTGTATTCCTTGATAACAGAAGGACTTCTATTTTCTCATTGTGCAGATGTTTTGCAGAAGCCAAGCAAATCATCCTCCTGGTAAATTGCCAGTCAACTTTATTCACTTACCCTGTGTATTACCCATCTCTTTCCCCCTCCCAGCTCTCCTGCAACAAGGTTTTATTGCTGTATATTGACCTCCACTTCAGGGTGTGTCTCTCCTGTTTGTCGTGGTCACTATAGAAACCAGAATATGATACTTGAAGGGGTGCAAAAACTTCCCATCTCTGTTGTTCCCAGAAATCTTTTTCATTAAAAAAAAACCTACTTTGATATTTAAGAAAGACACTATATAATTCTCCAGCAGTCAGTAAAATAAATCCAGATATCACTACTTGCCAAATCACAACCAATGTGGGAGCTGAATGGATATGAAATGATGGCCTGGATTTTGCAGTAGAAATAATGGTGAGGCCTTCAGCCCTCATGATCATTAACGAGTGAATCAGACAGCAACTTCCAGCACCCACACACGCACAGTTGAACGCGGAAATCAGGAAGTTTCTGTCTGAGTTGCCCCGCTCCTCCACAAGCTTCACTATGACGGTACTCTGCCGAGAAACTTGGAATTCAAATTCATGTAACGGCATGAAGTTGCAGTACTTGCCCACTAGATACACCAGAAAAAGTTATAGCTTGTCCATTCAAGTGCAAGTGAATTTTTAAATGGCATGGTAAATCGTAAGTACTGCCAAACAACCTCTCCAGCACTAAAAATTAACTTTTACAAGTGTGGAGTCTCGTTCCTTCGGATTTTAATTATTGCTGGAGATTTTTTTTTTTTTTAAAGTTAACTTTTTAAAAGAATGTTTTCTTTGTCTCGTTATCTCTCTCTCTTAATCCCATCCTTTTCCCCTCTATTTTACTTTTGGTACATGATTTTACATTGAATTTATTCCGACTTGCACTTCCTAGTTTAGACTCTGTGGCCGCGATTTTCCCTACCTCAGCGGGTCCGTGGCGGGCAACGTCGGTGGCTGGTCGCGGCCCTGCTGCTGGCTCCATCGCAGCCTCTGACATGACTTTCTCCTGATTAGGCCTGTTAAGCCTGTCCAGCGAATTTCACGGTCAACTGAAGGAAGTGGGTCTGATGACGTCATTTGATGATGCATCATCAGCCGGTTTCCTTAAAAGGGACCATGCACAAATTTACTTTGACATTTGTGCTGTCAGTATTCTACAACAGAGGTGCTGCAAACACTGACCAGCGCTGTACAAAGGTGCATGACTCCATCCAAGCTCTCCCATGACTCCCTCCATATGCTTATGGAGGGAATCACAGCAATCAGGGAGGTTCTCATCCTTTCCAATGGGTGGAAGAGATCTCCCCAGAAGACCAACGCAGCCTGGTTGCACACTGCACAGGAGGGAACAAGCAGGGATGTCATCAGGAGGACCAGGCTGCAGTGGCGCAAACCTTTCAGTGATTTTCAGTAGATCACGAAATGTTACTGTAAAGCCACACTCAATCTCATCCTGCTGTCCCTCTCATCATATCCCCATCACTCTGCCTTCCTTACCCTACTCCTGCACAGCCTTACTCACACCAACTTACCTTGCACCAACACCCACCCCTCTATCTACATTATCACTTTCCCATTTCACTAGCCACCCCTCACACTTTCTCTCATTCTAGTCCAATCATACCAGCTAACAACACACAAGGGTAGGCACTTGGGTCATTTAGCCAATGCTTATGTAAAGTTTCTGTTAATGTGTTGTCAAACATTGAAACTTTTATTTTCAACACTGTGTTCTTGGAGAGATGTGTGCGCGCCTTTGGAAGTAGCTTAATGTGTTGCAGTGAATGGGGAGACAGAACGGTACCTCCCGCATTGCTGATGAGTGCAACAGGAATGGGCTTGGGTATTGTAGGGATCCTTTATGTTGTTGGTGTGGAGTGGTGCCAACCTGGTGCATCATGTGGCAGTCAGGGTGTACAGCATCAAGTGAAGTAAATGTGGCCATGGCAAGGCCATCCCTGGCGTCCTGGGCAGCAATGTGGTCAGGTGCTGAGGCCCTGTGCAGCATCAGGTGATTGCGGAGAAGGTGGGTGAGGTTGTTGATGCTACCGGTGTTGAGGCTGATTGTGGTCAGATTCTGAGGACCAAGGTAAGAGAGTATAAAGTGAACCTATGCTGATGGAATAGAAGGCAGGTAAAGTAAAGTTGACAGAAGTGATCTGTCAACGGTGGGAGAGGTAATGAGATCAGATTGGATGGAGACCTGTATAAAGACTTGCAGCATTCTGAATCTGGAGTGGAAATGCAGTTTAGAGAAGCTAGTGGTTAAGGGAAAATTTCTCAATCAGCTGAGCATTTCCATTTGACATTTGAAGCTGTCAACTCATCAGCTGATTCAATGGCCAGTGACTTCCCGCCTCAACTTCACAGACAAGGTCTAGGCACAGCAGGAAACAGGTGGGCGACCGATTAATTTTAAAAAGCTGGGGGGAAAAAAGCTTGTTAAGTGGCTTCAAACAAGCCACTAATGATTTGAATTGGGTCCCCCCGCAGCTGCCCGTTGGGTCTGCTCACTGTTGGCAGACCCGACATCGGGCAATGCAGGTGTGTACGTTTTGACAGAAGATTCCCAACCCTTGGTCAATCATTTTAAATTTCACAGCTGACCCATCCCGTCCATTGAGCAGCAGCAAAATCGCAGCCTGCGTGTTTTAGTAAGGATTCTTCAATCCGATTGGTGAGGAGATACTTGCCCTGTTCTCACAGGTCACAGACCTCCTATGGAGGGCACTGTACTGCTCCAGCTCACTAATAACCGCAAATCAGTGTAAAGGCCCACAAAAAGTCTGTTGGCAAGTGTAAGTGGAATGAACGGCGACTGCAAAAACCGAGCCTGTTTCCATGTTTGATGAACAATTCATTCAAGTGCTCCAAGGCTGTAATACATCAGGATTTGCTTATGAACACGATCTCAATTACTTCATTTGCTACTGTCCAGTAACACACTGCAGACTCTTATCTTAGAAGCTCTGGATATGCCATCAATGCACAGCTGCACGATACAATACAGTACAATTACCAGCATTCAACATTTGCATTCACAGATAAAGGAAAATTCCTCACTCCAATCAGTGGGGAAGTTGCCTCGCGCTTGTGGTTCAATTTCTCTGCTCCAAACTTCACCTACAAAGTACAGAAACTGTAAAACCTGCTGGAAGTCAGTTGAACAGTTGCAAGGTACGACTCAGTTGGTCTCCTGATTACAAGGACACCAAGTTTTCTTGGTCCAGATGTGTCAGCTCAATAGGAGATATTGAGCAGATAGTCACAAATATAGGAAAAACAAAACCTTCACCAGTAAAAAGATGAAAGCATGTATCTTAAAAAGATAAACATTCAAAAAAGAAAAGTTTATAGATACTCATTTACATAAAGAAGCAGAAATCAGAAAGTAAGTGATTGTTCTAGTCACTAATCCTGTATGCCAGGATTATAGCAAATTTGAAGTTATTATTGAGAAATTAAATGCCTTATGGCTTTGTTCAAAGCAAGTATTTTACTACTTACCATTAAAAGATTACACTAATTCCCCTTAAGCGCATTATATTGAAAGCTGCTGTGTAATCAAATCAATGTAATCCTCAACAATGAATGCAACATAGCTGATACTCTACAGTTACACTGGATGGGGAAAGAGAAGTTTCAACACATCGGTTTTTGATGTCGTCACTAAAAGATCACATTCTTTCCAAGTAGAAGAGCCCAGGTTTTTTTCCCCAGTTATTCCTCATAATTAATATAACAATATTTATTCCTATTCACTCCATCAAAACATTTCATCATTTTAAAAGCATCTATTAACTCTCCTCTTCACCTTTTCCACTCCAGTGAAAAAAATCCCAGTATCTGAATCTCAAGTCTCTCCTAATAATTTGGGTAATTTTATTAATTGTATCAGACAGTTGCTATAAGTGAATCCCAGTATAATCCAGAGGGCAGAATAACTCAGACAAACTTGCCACAAGTGCCTTTCCTATTAACCAACCACATCACGATGGTAACAGGAAGGCCTACACTATTGTCCGAAAGGATGCAACGGGGTAAAATCGAGAACCTCGATTTTCCCCATCCCATTGTATTTTCATAGTTAATGAAATAATAGTTCTGATTCCAAGACCTGTACGCTTATTGAAATTAGGCTCTGCACGACAAAGTATTCACAAAAACTGCATGAAAAGGTGCTTGTGCAATCATAGAAATTCTAGTCCACAATAAAAAGTATTTCAATTTGAGAAGGCACAATGAGCTAGCACACAGCCCTTTTACTTCTAGGAACTAGACTTCATACCAACGAAGACTGATGGGTTGAAAGTCTTTCCACAATCAGATGTAAATGTCCTGCATGAAGCAAGTTTACGGAGTCTCAACCAAGTTCTTAGTGGGCACAGTCTATCGCACAAAATGATCCAGAAGTCAGCATTAAATGGACAATCTCAGTCACAGAAGTTATAAAGACAGATGGAAAATATACAACGGCAAGTGAGGTGAGCTCTTCTTTTCAGGCTAGGGTTGAAATACATTTAGGAGTCCTGCTGTACCATACCTCACCTGCAAGTGCTCGATACAGACACTGGATGTCTAAAACAAAATGTTCTACTTCTAAGCTCAAACATTCGCACCTTGATTATGAAAATTTATCAAAAGGTATAAAGGAAAATTTCAGAAAGAACAGAATGGTATTTTTCTGAAGAACAAATAGTCAGAGATAGGTTGCCGGCAATACATTATTCTTGATAATTATCTGTTTGCCATAATATTATGACAATAGTCAAGCACCAGAGGGCGCTAATGTGCTTTAAATACTGTACCACAGGTAATCAGATGCATGTAATGAACAATAGATAAATGCATTTTCTAACTGTAGAAAGATTGTAGATGCAACCCCATTTAAAACAAATACCATGGCTAATAACATTTGGACAAATTTTCTTTGAAAAAAGCAGCTGTGAAATGCACAACATTGACTATATAATCAGACACTATTTTACCTTTGAAAAGATATATTTCTACATACATACAATATATCCTTCAATAGTCCAACTAAACATAGTGCTGATTAAAAGATGATTTCTGACAAGGACAGAGTGAATTTGTTGTTTCAGTATTTTGTTTTGAACAGCAGGTACGGATTAAGGGGTAATGGGGAGCGGGCGGGGAAGTGGACCTGAGTCCATGATCGGATCAGCCATGATCGTATTGAAAGGCGGAGCAGGTTCGAGGGGCCGTATGGCCTACTCCTGCTCCTATTTCTTACGTTCTTATTTTATTGTTCAGAAATCGGAGTTAAAATAGGATGGCATCAGACGACCAATTACTTGTCTTTTATTTACCTGCAGTAATGTAGAAATGCTGGCAACAAACCCAAAAAGGGTGTTACAATGTTTACTTTAGTTCAGAAATTTATACGGGATACAACCCTTATATATGACTAATTCCTATAAAGGATAGTACTTTATTGCCCAGAATAATGCACTCTCTGGCAACCTGCCTCAGAGTTGAATTTTAGATTAGATAGCACAAGGTAATTCAGGTTACTGACCAGTTGTGTGTGAGAAACAAGACACATGCTAGAAAGATAAAAGTGAACTCGCCCACCATTAATCACTTGAGAAAATATCCCCAAGTACCACCAAGGAGACAGTGACTTAATATTAATCTGAAGGAGGTCCTGTACAAAAGAACAACCAATTCATAATTTAGTTCAGCATCTAATTCAGATCCAGGTACCACAGCCCCTATAGAATATATGCAAAATAACGCATTACTTGATCCAAACAATAACTGCAACACATACAACATATATATTGAAAAATATGCCTTGAAAATGAATACATCACTCAAGGATGCTCAACAGAAAGTGACAACAGGCTATTGAGCTGTAGTTCGAAATCCTAAAAAGAGTGCCTCAGATTTGCATGCGGTTGAAAATTGAACACACTTTTAGACAATTAAGTAACCCAAACATAGCCAGTAGAGCAGGACTGCAGTTGTTCAAGGGTTGCCACCTGAATTGTTGGCTGAGTACCAAAGCACCTTGTAGCTGAGGAGCACACTGTTACTGAATCGTAGAAATTTACAGCACGGAAGGAGGCTATTTCAACCCATTGTGTTCACATAGAAACATAGAAAATAGGTGCAGGAGCAGGCCATTCAGCCCTTCTAGCCTGCACCGCCATTCAATGAGTTCATGGCTGAACATGCAACTTCAGTACCCCCTTCCTGCTTTCTCGCCATACCCCTTGATCCCCCGAGTAGTAAGGACTTCATCTAACTCCCTTTTGAATATATTTAGTGAATTGGCCTCAACTACTTTCTGTGGTAGAGAATTCCACAGGTTCACCACTCTCTGGGTGAAGAAGTTTCTCCTCATCTCGGTCCTAAATGGCTTACCCCTTATCCTTAGACTGTGACCCCTGGTTCTGGACTTCAACAACATTGGGAACATTCTTCCTGCATCTAACCTGTCTAAACCCGTCAGAATTTTAAACGTTTCTATGAGGTCCCCCGTCATTCTTCTGAACTCCAGTGAATACAAGCCCAGTTGATCCAGTCTTTCTTGATAGGTCAGTCCCACCATCCCGGGAATCAGTCTGGTGAACCTTCGCTGCACTCCCTCAATAGCAAGAATGTCCTTCCTCAAGTTAGGAGACCAAAACTGTACACAATACTCCAGGTGTGGCCTCACCAAGGCCCTGTACAACTGTAGCAACACCTCCCTGCCCCTGTACTCAAATCCCCTCGCTATGAAGGCCAACATGCCATTTGCTTTCTTAACCGCCTGCTGTACCTGCATGCCAACCTTCAATGACTGATGTACCATGACACCCAGGTCTCGTTGCACCTTCCCTTTTCCTAATCTGTCACCATTCAGATAATATTCTGTCTCTCTGTTTTTACCACCAAAGTGGATAACTTCACATTTATCCACATTATACTTCATCTGCCATTCATTTGCCCACTCACCTAACCTATCCAAATCACTCTGCAGCCTCATAGCATCCTCCTCGCAGCTCACACTGCCACCCAACTTAGTGTCATCCGCAAATTTGGAGATACTACATTTAATCCCCTCGTCTAAATCATTAATGTACAATGTAAACAGCTGGGGCCCCAGCACAGAACCTTGCGGTACCCCACTAGTCACTGCCTGCCATTCTGAAAAGTACCCATTTACTCCTACTCTTTGCTTCCTGTCTGACAACCAGTTCTCAATCCACGTCAGCACACTACCCCCAATCCCATGTGCTTTAACTTTGCACATTAATCTCCTGTGTGGGACCTTGTCGAAAGCCTTCTGAAAGTCCAAATATACCACATCAACTGGTTCTCCTTTGTCCACTTTACTGGAAACATCCTCAAAAAATTCCAGAAGATTTGTCAAGCATGATTTCCCTTTCACAAATCCATGCTGACTTGGACCTATCATGTCACCATTTTCCAAATGCGCTGCTATGACATCCTTAATAATTGATTCCATCATTTTACCCACTACTGAGGTCAGGCTGACCGGTCTATAATTCCCTGTTTTCTCTCTCCCTCCTTTTTTAAAAAGTGGGGTTACATTGGCTACCCTCCACTCGATAGGAACTGATCCAGAGTCAATGGAATGTTGGAAAATGACTGTCAATGCATCCGCTATTTCCAAGGCCACCTCCTTAAGTACTCTGGGATGCAGTCCATCAGGCCCTGGGGATTTATCGGCCTTCAATCCCATCAATTTCCCCAACACAATTTCCCGACTAATAAAGATTTCCCTCAGTTCCTCCTCCTTACTAGACCCTCTGACCCCTTTTATATCCGGAAGGTTGTTTGTGTCCTCCTTAGTGAATACTGAACCAAAGTACTTGTTCAATTGGTCTGCCATTTCTTTGTTCCCCGTTATGACTTCCCCTGATTCTGACTGCAGGGGACCTACGTTTGTCTTTACTAACCTTTTTCTCTTTACATACCTATAGAAACCTTTGCAATCCGCCTTAATGTTCCCTGCAAGCTTCTTCTCGTACTCCATTTTCCCTGCCCTAATCAAACCCTTTGTCCTCCTCTGCTGAGTTCTAAATTTCTCCCAGTCATCAGGTTCGCTGCTATTTCTGGCCAATTTGTATGCCACTTCCTTGGCTTTAATACTATTCCTGATTTCCCTAGATAGCCACGGTTGAGCCACCTTCCCTTTTTTATTTTTACGCCAGACAGGAATGTTGTAATTCATCCATGCGGTCTCTAAATGTCTGCCATTGCCCATCCACAGTCAACCCCTTAAGTATCATTCGCCAATCTATCTTAGCCAATTCACGCCTCATACCTTCAAAGTTACCCTTCTTTAAGTTCTGGACCATGGTCTCTGAATTAACTGTATCATTCTCCATCCTAATGCAGAATTCCACCATATTATGGTCACTCTTCCCCAAGGGGCCTCGCACAATGAGATTGCTAATTAGTCCTCTCTCATTACACAACACACAGTCTAAGATGGCCTCCCCCCTAGTTGGTTCCTCGACATATTGGTCTAGAAAACCATCCCTCATGCACTCCAGGAAATCCTCCTCCACCGTATTGCTTCCAGTTTGGCTAGCCCAATCTATGTGCATATTAAAGTCACCCATTATAACTGCTGCACCTTTATTGCATGCACCCCTAATTTCCTGTTTGATGCCCTCCCCAACATCACGACTACTGTTTGGAGGTCTGTACACAACTCCCACTAACGTTTTTTGCCCTTTGGTGTTCTGCAGCTCTACCCATATAGATTCCACATCATCCAAGCTAATATCTTTCCTAACTATTGCATTAATCTCCTCTTTAACCAGCAATGCTACCCCACCTCCTTTTCCTTTTATTCTATCCTTCCTGAATGTTGAATACTCCTGGATGTTGAGTTCCTAGCCCTGATCATCCTGGAGCCACATCTCCGTCATCCCAATCACATCATATTTGTTAACATCTATTTGCACAGTTAATTCATCCAACTTATTGCGGATACTCCTTGCATTAAGACACAAAGCCTTCAGGCTTGTTTTTTTAAACACCCTTTGTCCTTTTAGAATTTTGCTGTACAGTGGCCCTTTTTGTTCTTTGCCTTGGGTTTCTCTGCCCTCCACTTTTCCTCATCTCCTTTCTGTCTTTTGCTTTTGCCTCCTTTTTGTCTCCCTCTGTCTCCCTGCATTGGTTCCCATCCCCCTGCCATATTAGTTTAACTCCTCCCCAACAGCACTAGCAAACACTCACGACGGCCGATAAAGAGCTATCCAGCCTAATTCCACTTTCCAGCTCTTGGTCCGTAGCCCTGTAGGTTATGGCACTTCAAATACACATCCAAATACTTTTAAAATCTGGTGAGGGGTTCTGCCTCTACCACACTTTTAGGCAGTGAGTTCCAGACCCCCACCATCCTCTGGGTAAAGAAAATTTCCTCAGAGCTGGTTTTTCAGACTTCACGTTCAAATTGCAGAAAGGCAAGAACTTTTTCCACACTTCAACCCCAATAGTAGTCCTGTGCTAACAAGAATTTCAGGTCCCAATCTTTTACATGCAGGTTATCAACAGTCTCACTGCAGGACGGTGCAGATGCAGCCATGTGTAGCCATCTGAGTAGAAACCCAAAGTTTGATAAAACTTTATTGGTGAGTGGATGTAATTTGGCAAATCAAAACAAAGAACAACATGCAATATAAAATAGGTCACAAAATAGTCATTACTGACAGATTAAAAGAAGATGGGTTAAACAAGCATTCAAATGTTGACAATCATCAATCTCTTTCAATACACATTATGGACAAGGTATTGAACTAAGGGATGCAGAAGCCCAATCAACATGGTTTTTATGCAAGTAATAAAGTAGATTTAAAAGTTAAAACAAAATGAGGTAAAATTGCGGTCGGAGGCTTCCTTCGTATAAACACCTCCGACCTGAATAAAATCTACGAATCTACCCATTGGTCCCAGAGAAATGCAAGATCCCAGTCGGAGGCCTAGATTCGTTGTGCAGCGCATGGGGACCCGTCTTCGAGGTACGTACGGAGAAGCTGGAGTCACGTGGGCCTGGACCACCAATCACTATGCAGTATTTTCATTGCTAAAAATGGGAGCTCTATTTGTATGGGCTCCCATTACTATCAATGAGAAAATCCCATAAAACATTGAAACACAGCATAATAAATAAACAAATAAATAAATAGAATACCTCGCATAATCAAAATTAATTGAAATTAAATGTTTTAGAAAAAAAAATTGGGGGGAATTTATTTTTTTTTAAATGTGTTTTAATAGTGTTAAAAATAAACTTACTTTAATGGACAGCATTTTTAATATAAAAGTGAGTGCTTAAATTTAATTTTTATATGTTTTAAAACTCTTACGCTGGTAATAGTAAGCTATGCGCCTGCTTTTACCAAGCGTAAAAGTCTGAAGGACATTCGCTGGGCATGAGTTGGGCAAATAGCCCAATCTCTCCTGCGCGAATATCCTTCTCCCGGGGATGCAGAGGATCAGTCAAGAGAAATCTAGACCAATCAGAAAAGCCAGTTTTCGGCGCATGCACATTGCGCCCCAAAAACTGCCTTATGAGAAGCCTCGCCAGGTCCGTGCGCACTTCGTACAGATCCGGCAAGGCCAGAATTTTCAGCCTATTATACTGCGTGAGGAGGAGAGTATTCGAGGATCAGGCCCTCAAATCTGGCACCAAGCTTATGGCCTACAGGGCGAGTGATACCGGTCCTCCTGTATGGCTCAGAGATGTGGACCAAATACAATAGAGACCTCAAATCACTGGAGAAATACCACCAACAATGTCTCCGCAAGATCCTGCAAATCCCCTGGGAGGACAGACGCACCAACATTAGCGTCCTCGATCAGGCCAACACCCCCAGCATCGAAGCAATGACCACACTCAATCAGCTCCGTTGGGCGGGCCACACTGTTCGCATGCCCGACACAAGACTCACAAAGCAAGCGCTCTACTCGGAACTGCTACACGGCAAGCAAGCCCAAGGTGGGCAGAGGAAACGTTTCAAGTACACCCTCAAAACCTCCTTGATAAAATGCAACATCCCCACCGACACCTGGGAGTTCTTGGCCAAAGACTGCCCTAGGTGGAGGAAGAGCATCCGGGAGGGCGCTGAGCAACTCGGGTTTCGTCGCCGAGAGCATACAGAAATCAAGCGCAGGCAGCGGAAGGAGTGTGCGGCAAACCAGACTCCCCACTCACCCTTTCCTTCAACCACAGTCTGTCCCACCTGTGACAGAGACTGTAATTCCTGTATTGGACTGTTCAGTCATCTAAGAACTCACTTTTAGAGTGGAAGCAAGTGTTCCTCCATTTCAAGGGGCTGCCTATAATGATGATGATGTTTGTATAATTTTCTCCTGTAAAGTTGATAAGTACATTGAATATTGAATGCCTCGACATGGAATGTTGGCAGGCTATTTTACTATAAAATGCATCACAGCTGAGCCTAATTCTGGCTTTACCCGATACAAGCGCTTTCCATCAGGGATCAATGAATCAGGGGCAGTAACGGACTCTGGCTGCTTTTCCCCTCCATATCGCACAGTCACCGTCACTGCAGCCAGTTGTAGTCCCTGGCTCAGATCAGCTAACTTAGCACCAAGTGAGAATCAAACCTGGGATCTTCTGGAAGGTATGCCTAACACACCAACTGAGCTATCAAGCAAACGTTATCAACGTTTAACTTCTGAATCTGTAAAAAGATACAATATTGGAGTACCTATTTTTAAAATACTCATTGATAAAAGCTTATCCTGGAATATAATTTAATTTAATTTAAAAAATTATTTTCCAAAACACTGGTTTAAACGTATTAGACCAGATTTTGTTGCAGAAAGAGTGGGGAGGCCAACACCACTCACCATTATTAAAGTACCAAATCAGACAGCAACTTCCTGCGGCCGCACCTGCTCAGTTAAACGTGGAAATCAGGAAGTTCTGGCTCAGAAGCTGTGCTGTACTGGTATTTCGGCGAGAGACTCGTGTGATGTTGAGGTACTTATGTGATATATGCCCAATAAAACTTTAGGGCTTGTCCAATTCAGTGCAAGTAAATTTTTTAACAGGGTGGTAAGTCTTCATTGCTGCCAAACAACCAATCTAGCTCTGAAAATAACTCTTAGAAGTGTGGAGCCTCATTGCTCCAGATTTAATTATTGTTGGAGAGGGAAAAAAAAATGAATAATTTTTTTTTAATCCTCTGTCTCTTATCTCTCTCTTTCTTAATCCAGTCTTTCTTTCCCTCTCTCTATTTCACTTTATGCACCGGATTTGACATCGAATTAAATATTCAAACCGACACTTCCTGGTTCAGACTCTGCACTGCTCATTAACAAAAGTTCAATCTGATTGGTCAAGGAGATACACTGTTGCTTTCCCTGTTCACACAGGTCGCAGAGGGTGCTGTGCAGAAATGGCTCTCCAATTACAGTAAGTTGCAGTGCAAAATCCCAAAGTAAGTCTGCGGACAAGTGCAAATGTAGTGAATGGCTGGTGCTGTTCGTTCGCCGTTGAGAACAAAATCTAGTCCATTATTTTGTCCTAAACTGCACATTTCATAATGGAATTCATTATTCTGCAGGTAGACATCAAATTTTAGCTGCCATCTGCTCCCCCTCTGAACTTTTTCATATTAATTAGCCCACAGAATGTGTTCACAATTCCCATGCCTCTTAAAGACTGCATTTTTTTGGAAAGATCTGTAATGAAAGGAACATTTACAACTTAGGTTTGAGAAATCTACATTATGAACAAATTATGACATTTTGGTAACATCTGGGAAATTAAGTCAATGCTCTAGCCTTTTCTGCGTAGCGTGTGCCATTAATTTTCTATCCAGATGGCTCCAAAGACGTGGTACAACATTTCGGAAGGATAGGCAGAGAGGAAAAGGAGGTTGGTTGGCATTGCCGGTTAAAGAGGAAATTAATACAATAGTAAGGAGGGACATTAGTCTGGATGATGTGGAATCGGTATGGTGGAGCTGCGGAATTCCAATGGGCAGAAAAAGTTAGTGGGAGCTATGTACAGACCACCAAACAGTAGTAGTGACGTTAGGGACAGCATCAAAGAAGAAATAAGGGATGTGTGCAATAAAGGTACAACAGTTATCATGGGCGACTTTAATCTACATATTGATTGGGCTAATCAAACTGGTAGCAATGCAGTGGAGGAGGATTTCCTGGAGTGTATTAGGGATGGTTTTCTAGACCAATATGTCGAGGAACCAACTAGACAGCTGGCCATCCTAGACTGGGTAATGTGTAATGAGAAAGGACTAATTAGCAATCTTATTGTGCGAGGCTCCTTGGGGGAGAGTGACCATAATATGGTAGAATTCTTTACTAAGATGGAGAGTGGCACAGTTAATTCGGAAACTAGGGTCCTGAACTTAAGGAAAGGTAACTTCGACGGTATGAGGCATGAATTGGCTAGAATAGACTGGCAAAGGATACTTAAAGGGTTGACAGTGGATAAGCAATGGCAAACATTTAAAGATCACATGGATGAACTTCAGCAATTGTACATCCCTGTCTGGAGTAAAAATAAAACGGGAAAGGTGGCTCAACCATGGCTAACAAAGGAAATTAAAGGATAGTGTTAAAGCCAAGGAAGAGGCATATAAATTGGCTAGAAAAAGCAACAAACCTGAGGACTGGGAGAAATTTAGAATTCAACAGAGGAGGACTAAGGGTTTAATTAAGAGGGGGAAAATAGAGTATGAGAGGAAGCTTGCAGGGAACATAGAAACTGACTGCAAAAGCTTCTATAAATATGTGAAGAGAAAGAGATTAGTAAAGACAAACGTAGGTCCCTTGCAGTCGGATTCAGGTGAATTTATAATGGGGAACAAAGAAATGGCAGACCTACTGAACAAATACTTCGGTTCTGTCTTCACGAAGGAAGACACAAATAACCTTCCCAATGTACTAGGGGACAGTGGGTCTAGTGAGAAGGAGGAACTGAAAGATATCCTTATTAGGCGGGAAAGTGTGTTCGGGAAATTGATGGGATTGAAGGCCGATAAATCCCCGGGGCCTGATAGTCTGCATCCCAGAGTACTTAAGGAAGTGGCCCTAGAAATATTGGATGCATTGGTGATCATTTTCCAACAGTCTATCGACTCTGGATCAGTTCCTATGGACTGGAGGGTAGCTAATGCAACACCACTTTTTTTAAAAAGGAGGTAGAGAGAAAACGGGTAATTATAGATCGGTTAGCCTGACATCAGTAATGGGGAAAATGTTGGAATCAATCATTAAGGATGAAATAGCAGCGCATTTGGAAAGCAGTGACAGGATCGGATCAAGTCAGCATGGATTTATGAAAGGGAAATCATGCTTTACGAATCTTCTGGAATTTTTTGAGGATGTAACTCGTAGAGTGGACAAGGGAGAACCAGTGGATGTGGTGTATTTGGACTTTCAAAAGGCTTTTGACAAGGTCCCGCACAAGAAATTGGTGTGCAAAATCAAAGCGCATGGTATTGGGGGTAATGTGCTGATGTGGATAGAGAACTGGTTGGCAGACAGGAAGCAGAGTCGGGATAAATGGGTCCTTTTCAGAATGGCAGGCAGTGACTAGTGGAGTGCCGCAAGGCTCAGTGATGGGACTCCAGCTCTTTACAATATACATTAACGATTTAGATGAAGGAATTGAGTGTAATATCTCCAAGTTGCGGATGACACTAAACTGGGTGGCGGTGTAAGCTGTGAGGAGGATGCCAAGAGGCTGCAGGGTGACTTGGACAGGTTAGGTGAGTGGGCAAATGCATGGCAGATGCAGTATAATGTGAATAAATGTGAGGTTATCCATTTTGGGGGCAAAAACACGAAGGCAGATTATTATCTGAATGGCGGCAGAGTAGGAAAAGGAGAGGTGCAACGAGACCTGGGTGTCATGGTTCATCAGTCACTGAAAATGGGCATGCAGGTACAGCAGGCGGTGAAGGCGGCAAATGGTATGTTGGCCTTCATAGCTAGGGGATTTGAGTATAGGAGCAGGGAGGTCTTACTGCAGTTGTACAGGGCCTGAGTGAGGCCTCACCTGGAATATTGTGTTCAGTTTTGGTCTCTTAATCTGAGGAAGGACGTTCTTGCTATTGAGGGGGTACAGCGAAGGTTCACCAGACTGATTCCAGGGATGGCTGGACTGTCATATGAGGAGAGACTGGATCGACTGGGCCTGTATTTACTGGAGTTTAGAAGGATGAGAAGGGATCTTATAGAAACATATAAGATTCTGACAGGACTGGACAGGTTAGATGCGGGAAGAATGTTCCAGATGTTGGGGAAGTCCAGAACCAGGGGACATAGTCTTAGGATAAGGCGTAAGCCATTTAGGACTGAGAAGAAGAGAAACTTCTTCACTCAGAGTTGTTAACCTGTGGAGTTCCCCAAGATCATGCCAGTTCATTGGATATATTCAAGAGGGAGTTAGATATGGCCCTTACGGTTAAGGGGATCAAGGGGTATGGAGAGAAAGCAGGAAAGGGGTACTGAGGGAATGATCAGCCATGATCATATTGAATGGCGGTGCAGGCTCGAAGGACCGAATGGCCTACTCCTGCACCTATTTTCTATGTTTCTAGTAGACTTCAAGTTAAAGAAGCCCAGCTGGATTGAGAAGATAATACATATGCGACAGTAGGACACAGCGAGGAGGATATCAAACATAAGGAATATATATCCAGGCACACACTGTTGGTTTTTCTGACATTAACGACCTGATCTTTCCCAAAGGCTGGAGCAAGCAATTTAGAAACTATCATCATCATCATATACAGTCCCTCAGAATCGAGAAAGACTTGCTTCCACTCTTAACACGAGTTCTTAAGTGGCTGTACAAGACAATACGAGAACCAGTCTCTGGCACAAGTGGGGCAGATAATTGTTGAGGGAAGGGGTGGGTGGGACTGGTTTGTCGCACGCTCTTTCCGCTGCCTGCGCTTGATTTCTGCACGCTCTCGGCGACGAGACTCAAGTTGCTCAGTGCCCTCCCGGATGCACTTCCTCCACTTAGGGCGGTCTTTGGCCAGGGACTCCCAGGTGCCAGTGTGAATGTTGCGCTTTATCAGGGAGGCTTTGAGGGTGTCCTTGTGACGTTTCCGCTGCCCACTTTTGGCTCGTTTGCCGTGAAGGAGTTCCGTGCAGAGCACTTGCTTTGGGAGTCTCGTGTCTGGCATGCGAACTATGTGGCCTGCCCAGCGGAGCTGATCAAGTGTGGTCAGTGCTTCAATGCTGGGGATGTTGGCCTGGTCGAGGACGCTAATGTTGGTGCGTCTGTCCTCCCAGGGGATTTGTAGGATCTTGCGGAGACATCTTTTGTTGGTATTTCTCCAGCGACTTGGTATCTACTGTACATGGTCCATGTATCTGAGCCATACTAGCTTTTAAGTGACCTCATGATGTGCCTAGTCAGACCTATTCCCTACAAGCAGCATCACAAATGATGCACAAGTGTTACAAAGTGCTCCAGATAGTTTTTCCAATGCCCAAAACAAAAATTCAATTTTCAAAGGGAATCCATGCTCCCTATGATGTGATGCATGACCTTGTGCAGATTGCAGGGCAAACAATTAAAACTTATTTTTTTTGCACCATCAAGGTAGGTGCTGGAATGAGTACAGGATCCTTTCTGACCTCCGATTGACTTGCAAATAATATTCTGGCAGACCATATATCTCAGGTTGAAGCTATGAATCAGGTTTAACAGAAAATAAAACTAGCAGAAGCAAGTGTCAAATCAACTGCGGTAAATCACGATGCTGCTTACTTGGCATAAAGAATAAAACCTCTTGCGTTCTGGCCATTCTCTGTAGTATTACACTTTTACTTTGGACCAATGGCAATGATACAAAATTTACTGAGTCCACAATAGGCAAAGCAGGTCTAAGAACCCAAAACTGTGTGACTGATGGGAAAATGCATTACTGATGAAACACTCAGTAGATATCTTTTCTGGATTAAAACTAAAGTATTTATACAGTGCCTTTAATGTATAAAAATGCATGAAAGCTCGATACAGAAGCACAAGCAAAAAATAAACGCTGCAGGGACGCAGTATTCCAAAAAGTTGGGAGAGATAATCAGAATGTAGAGAGCAATTAACTCCAGTTACTGAAAAGAAGTTGCTCGACGTGCTGTTTTGTGTTACAACAAGCTGGTTGACTTGCAACTTTGAAAAACACAATCTGCCCCCTCTCTTGGTAGGACCATTTCCCATATCTCGGGAGCCTCCTATCAACACGAGCAAGCATCGATGACGAGATCCAACACCGGCTCCAGTGCGCCAGTGCAGCCTTCGGCGACCTGAGGAAAAGTGTGTTTGAAGACCAGGCCCTCAAAACTGCCACCAAGCTCATGGTCTACCTACCCTCCTGTATGACTCAGAGACGTGGACCATGTACAGTAGACACCAAGGTGGCTGGAGAAGTATCACCAACGATGTCTCCGCAAGATCCGACAAATCCCCTGGGAGGGCAGTCGCAACAACATCAGCATCCTCATTCAAGCTAACATCTCCAGCATTGAAGCACTGACCACACTCTATCAGCTCCGCTGGGCGGGCCACACAGTCCGCATGCCGGACACAAGACTCCCAAAGCAAGTGCTCTACTCTGAGCTCCCGCACGGCAAACAAGCCAAAGGTGGGCAGCGGAAATGCTACAAAGACGCCCTCAAAGCCTCCCTGATAAAGTGCAACATCCCCACTGAAACCTGGGAATCCCTGGCCCAAGATTGCCCTAAGTGGAGGAAGTGTATTCTAGAGGGTGCTGAGCACCTCGAGTCTCAACGCCGAGAGCATGCAGAAATCAGGCGCAGACAGCGGAAAGAGCGTGCGGTGAACCAGTCCCACCCACCCCTTCCCTCAATGACTATCTGTCCCACCTGTGACAGAGTCTGTGGTTCTCGCATTGGACTGTTCAGCCAAAGAACTCACTTCAGGAGTGGAAGCAAGTCTTCATCATAGGCAGTCCCTCAGAATTGAGGATGAGGGTAGGAATGGCTACTTTTGGGGTGTATTGTGCTCATGGGAGCGAGTTCTGCCACTCACTCACTCACTGTCTTTATCAAACTCAAAGAAACAAGCATCAGGGGTTTTATTTTCAGTTGAGGTTTACCCATAATTTGAAAAACAACAAAGTGGAAGACTGTTGTGATTCATTCCATCCTAGTTTTGCACATTCAATTTATCCTCCCCAGAATTGAGAGAGGATGGGCAGTGGGGAGATGGTTAAGCATTGAATGCCACAAGGCTTTTTATTTTGTTAGAATGTGACAGAATTGTGCAACAAAATCTCATGACTGGCCAGAGGAAAAACAGTTACAAAATCCACATAAATTCAACTACTAGGACACGAGTTTGTATACATTTGAAATGCTTTTAAAAATTCTACCAAGAACTGCAAATTAGTTCTTAATTCTTCTATTCACAGGCAAACAACAGAAGTAGAATCATAGATTACAGCACAGAAACAGGCCATTCATCACAAGTCTGCTCTGGTGTTTTTCGCTACATATGCTATCTAGTCTAATCTTACTCTCCCACTCCAAATTCCACATTCTGATCACTCCTTGTGAAGATATTTTTGTAACTTCCCTTTTAATTCTTTATGGTCATCTTAAATTTGTGCCCTCTTGTTGCCATCTTGCCAACCAATGGGAATAATTCATCATTACTTACCTCATCATAACGCTTCAGTCCTGTAAACCTTATTGGGTCTAGTGCAAAAAAGTCTTAATATTTCAGGTTACTCTGCATACCTATAACCCATCATGTATTCTAACATCCTAGTGAATCTACATTGCACCTTTTCCATTATTTTTATATACTTCCTACAATGGGACGCCACAAGACTCCAACTGTGGCCTAACAAAAGTTTACACAAGTTCAGCATTACCTGCTTGCTTTTGCAACTTATGACTCTAAATACAAAACCAAGAAGAGGGGAAGAGGGAGCAAAAGTAGGAGCAAAAAGAGGGAGCAAAGAAATCTGAACCAGATTTACATTAAGTTTGTGTACATTGGTATTTTACAGTTCCAATTGCATTTAACTGGCAAGAATGAATCATTACAATTCTGAAAGAAATTAAAGCACCAGATGTTGGCTTGGCGAGAAATCCCGATTCCCTCCGGACTCCTCAAAGCTTTTCCACCTTCTACAAGGCACAAGTTAGGAGTGTGATGGAATACTCTTCACTTGCCTGGATGAGTGCAGCTCCAACAACACAGAATAAGCTCAACACCATCCAGGACAAAGCAGCCCGCTTGATTGGCAGCATGCACTGCAGAAATTCGCCAAGACTTCTTCGACAGCATCTCCCAAACCCGCAACCTCTACCACTTAGAAGGATATGGGCAGCAGGTGTATGGGAACACCGCCACCTCCAAGTTCCCCTCCAATTCACACACCATTCTGACTTGGAAATATGTCGTCGTTCCTTCAGTCGCTGAGTCAAAATCCTGGAACTCCCTCCCCAACACTACTATGGGAGTACTTTCACGGACTGCAACGATTCAAGAAGGTGGCTCACCACCACTTTACGGGATGGGCAATAAATGTTGCCAGCAACGCCCACGTCCCCATGAATTAATGTTTTTAAAATTATACTCATGTCGACAATCGTTGAAGTAAAAGAAAAGCAGAAGAGATGCCAGTTTTAAATTAGAACTGAAATCACACAAGTTTGGTCACAGCAGAAATATTTCATGACCGTTTCAAACTTTTCCTAAACAGTTGGAGTTACATGCAAAAAATTGCTTAAAAGGTTCTATTTTAGCTTACCTTATATGCTATACTATTTGAAGAGTCCACAATTAGAAACAATGGTTTCCGTGTGAAAGGGAAAAAATCGCCAGGGTGAAGACTAAAGAGAAGGGAAAATACAGAGGAGTTACAGCACACTGAGGGGTAATTTTACCAAGGATTTATGCCTTATATACCAGAGTTCCGTATGTGCAAACAGTGGACAGTTGAGGTTACAAACTTGGCAGAAATATTCACCATATCTTCAATTTAATGTAAAAGATTTCCTATGAGGATTAAACTATTTAATTACTGCACTGTGTAAACCCAGCCTATGTTTAACTCTGAAGTGAATGGGGTATAGCATAGCACAATTCATGTGTAATGCAGTCAACAGATTACTGCTAGGGACAGATTATCAGCAAAGATACATAGGGGCTAGATTTTCCAGTGATGTGTGGTTCTGTTTTTGCCCCGGAGGGATAGCAATGAGCTCTTCTGGGTGGGCAGTCAGCTTCCAGCGCCCCGCGGAGGTTTTCGGGGCCGGTTTTGTGGGGCGCAGAGCAGTACCGCCCGGAAGAGTTGAGCCAGTGTGCAACGCTCCTGGTTGCAACACTGGCTCGCTTTTTGACTCCTGCCCGACCCGTATGCCCTGCACCGCGCCCGGCTGGGACCGCCTGTGAAAAGGGGCGGCCCGACCTATACCGCCTGCCGTGAGGTAAGTAATGTCCACCTCAGGTAAGTGTGATTATTTTTTCTTTTATTTTGCAATTTATGTTGTGCTGATGTGGGCTATGTAATGGGAATGTTTTTGGTGGTGTTTTTTTTTTCTCCCCAGGCCTCTCGGAGCGCTCCCAGGCTGGCTGTTTAGCTCGGGATTTTCGCATGCTCAGCCGGCCTAGCGCCCTGAGAGAGGTGTGCAACGCCTTCCTTCGCGTTCCGTCTCATACTCAAGGCCCAACTGCCCAATTTTGCTGACTGAGGCGCAAACTGTTCCCAAGCACAAACTTTACCGCCCCGCTGCCATTACCACCCCGAAATGAGCAAAGCCTAAAATCCAGCCATGTTTGGGTGCAGGGGAAAAAGATCGCTGAGAATCACTACAAATCTGTTGAAACACAGATAATGATTCTATAAAAACCTATTGTAACAATTCACCAGCACTGACGAAATGAAAGGTAAAGTTTAAATTGGGGATGGCAGGTGATGTGGAAATGTTAATATTTATCAACATTTAAAATATGGTGGGGCACCAACATTTTTAAATTCTTAAGTTGGTTTTCTTATTTGCTTGTAATCTTGTCACTCATGGGTTATATAGAAATTAGCCATCTTGGCAAGTGGAGTAATCATGTTAAACACATCCCGCCCATAAAATGCTCAAAGTCCTTTACTTCCCAATATCTGTATTGAAATGGATTAATACCCTGTCGACATACCAGTGCATTTCTTTAAAAGAATTGTTGCGTTTTTGTATTACTTCCAAGCCTCCTGCATCACGATTATTGTTGGTGAGTACCCCACCAAAATCGTATGGACCTGCACAGAAAAACAAACATTCACAGAAGATACAAACACATTTTACGACATACTAGTTTGTTCTGGATCGGTTGGCACTGGTGCAGTCACTCTTGTTGCACAAACACTGTTGCATTACTTTTTGCTCATCATGACACATTGAATATAACATAATTTCATGATGCACGAGCTTAAAAGTTATAGTATTCTTCATTTATTACAGGAACACCCGGGGGCTACAACAACCACCTCCATGATTTTGCATCTCCTCTATCCCGACAATCCTCGGAGATCTCTGTGCTCCTCCGATTCTGGCCTCTTCGGCATCCCCAATTTTCACCACTCCATCAGTGGCAGCTGTGGCTTTAACTGCCTAGGCCCGAAGCTCTGGAATTCACTCCCTAAACCCCTCTCTCTCCTCCATTAAGACACTCCTTAAAACTTACCTCTTTGACCAAGCTCTTGGTCTCTTGTCCTAATATCTCCATATGTGATGCAGTGTCAAATTTTGTTTGATAATGTTCCTGTGGAACAATTCTGGAAGAGGCCGTCTGTTCATTAAGAGTGGGAGATTACACTGGAGAATACTTCAGGGACATTTGATTAAAATCTAATGTTCACATAAAATGTATAATGCATTCTGCATTTTCAATATTAAAAATTATAGATGAATACTTAAATCTTTTTCCTTTTTGGTTTAAATGGAGCATGAGCAGCACAAAATTATACATTCCAGTTTAAAACAGAATCATACAGCACAGAAGGAGGCCGTTCAGCCCACACCTCTTTGAAAGCGCTGTCCAATTTAGTCCCACACCCCAACCTTTTTCCCATAACCTTGCAAATTAGTCCTCTTCAAGTACCTGTCCAATTGCCTTTTAAAAGTTCCTATGGAATCTGATTCCATCACCCATCCAACTAGTGCATTCCAGATCTTAACACATTTAATAATCATCAGTGAGATGCACTTTAAAATCCACACTGTTGTTAAATGCAGATACAAATTGTCATCCAATTTATTTAAAATTATTTTGAATCAAAAACTACTAGTTAACAAATATATTATAAATTCTGTCAATAAAGCAACTTATGCTTGTTAACAATCCATTGAGGTAAAGAATTCCACAAATATGGAAATGTAAGTTTAACTGATTTGATAATGCAACATAGTATAAAGCTATTTAAAGACCATTAAATTGCCCCTAGAGTGTTGAGGAAAGCATTATTTCATAAGGATAAATCAATATAGTCTTTAAAATGTCTTCAATAACTTTCAGATTTATTATCCTTCTTTTGCAATGAAATTCAGGACTTTTGATTTTTCTAAACACACTAAGGAATACTTCATTATGCAGAAAGATATTATTTTTCTATACAACACTTCTGCCATCTGTTTAATGGTTGTGAATGGCAGACATCTTGAAGCATTACCGCTT
The DNA here is from genome assembly GCF_044704955.1 of Pristiophorus japonicus. Classification (NCBI taxonomy): domain Eukaryota; kingdom Metazoa; phylum Chordata; class Chondrichthyes; family Pristiophoridae; genus Pristiophorus; species Pristiophorus japonicus. The sequence goes on along the minus strand of NC_091996.1, from coordinate 28,249,034 downwards.
CACCATCAGGTACTCTAAAAATCCAATACTTTTGCGCAGTGTCATAACCTGCAAACCTAGGCAAGTAATTTGAACACCAGTACAAGCTTTTGCTGTCAGCTACCCAGTAAAATACTAATGGATACGACTTTCACTCCAGGTGTCAGACACACACTCATATCTTTCTCCACCCACTCCACAACATAAAACTAGTTATGAAACATTGAGATGGAAAAAACCCTATTTGCCCAAATCCCCCATTTTAAAAACAACATGGAAGAAGGATTTGCAATAATTTATATAGAGGTACTTCAGCCAACCAAAATTTCCAATTTGGGATCTTGTGCAACAAACGTTATGTTCAAATATCACTGCACCAGAGCTTTTCCCCTCAGAGATCATCAGGACTTAGGAAGAGGAAGAATAATTCATATTTTGGATCTTTGTTCCCAGTTCTTCTGTACCAGCATTTCTGATGCATGCTTTTGATGTCCTTACATGGGCACAATATATTTTGTAGCCCACATTACTCATAAGATTAGTCTAGGGCAAGACCCCTTCAGTGAGTGAATATGCTCCTAATTCCTCTTTATCCCACTCCATTAGCATCCTCAGCACGGGAATGTGTTGTCGGAAATCAATGTTTGAAGGTAGCCCTCATAAGATTCATTGACAGTAATTTCTACTCTTATATTTCTTTTTTCAACCTAGTCCCTCCTAAAGAGACAGTGCTGTCAAGAAGCGATACCCACAGTATGAAGGAATGATGAACAAGGGATGCTACAAGCCTTAAAAGGGTAAATAATCTTATGTTTTATACCAAAGATAATATATAACCAACAATATCACAGTACTGTACAAGACTAGGACTCTTTCCTTACTTCCTCAGAAAGCAATTTAGTGTGGGGCTGAAAGTCTAAACAGAACTAATAGAACAAGGACAGTCATACATCGTGACATTTAAAGACAATCATGAAAACATGAACAGAATATTTTGACTTCAATTTAGGCATATATAATAAACAAAAATCATGCACGTCAAGAACACCACTGGTGCATGCACATCATAAAGGAATGCAAGAATCACAATGAAGCAAACAATTTGTGAACAAACAAATACAAGCAACCTTCCCCTCAAGTGTACTTAAAAGTGTATTAATACTACTTAAAATGTTAAAATATCCATGGAGATTCCCTTTCCACTTTTTTGTTTAAATGTTGAGCACTTATCTCCTCACCTTTCCACTGCCCACAGTCCCTTCTCTTATGAAGATAGCAACACTTGGTGGGATAGTTTCACATGAAATACTCATTTTCTGGTACATCACCCCAAGTGGCTATTTTTCATGTTAGAATCAGCTAGATGACACAGATATCACAGCCAAACTCAATCTTACCCTCACACAATGTTCATAAATGCAGGCTTTCTATATGAAAATCAATCAATAGTAATCAGGAGCAGGAACCCTGGCTGGTTCTTCCCCTCCGTTGCCCGCAGATGCAGACATTAATTGCAGTGCCCTGACTGAGATCAGCGAACTCAGTCTAGACCAGACATCAAACCTGGGATTTTCCTGATCCATACGGCTTAGTAGCATTTGCCCAGTGAGTCATTTGAAGCATACATTGTGTCTTCATAGGAAGAGTTTATAATATTAACTACCTTTGAGGAATTACTGTTCTCAACATTGGGAGGTAGTGAAACTGAAGTAACTCTTAATGTTAAGACTGTTCGACTTAACAACTCCTCCCACCCAGCAGGAAAGACTGCTTTCAAAAAGTAATCGTTAGCTGGCAGTGTTGAAAATAGTGACAATAATAACAGCGACACTCTTGTATATAAACAAAAACATGTCAAGACAAACTAACTTGAATAGCTTTGGAATTAATTTTCTAGATATTCCAATGAAGTGAAAGTGTATTTTCATTCATCAACCAGAACCTCTCTTTAAAATGTAACCTAATTTATTTCTTTAAGACTAGCTATCAATTAAGAGATTTCCAGCTTTCCTTTAGTGAAATAAAGATAAACAGAAGGGATTACAGATCTTCCAGAAATTTGAACAGATAATCTAGGCTGACATTTCAGTGCGATACTAAGGGACTGCTACACTGTTGGAGGTGCCAACTTTTGGATGATACATTTAATTAGGGCCCTGACTGCCCTTTCAGGTGGACGTAAAAGATCTCGGGACAATATTTGAAGAAGAGCAGGGGAATTCTCCCGGTGTCCTGGCCAATATTTATCCCTCATCCAACATTATTAAAACAGATTATCCGGTCTCATTGCTATTTGTGGGACTTCGCTGTTTCTTATAACTTCAATTCCATTTCATTAGCCGTGAAGCGCTTTTGGACATACAACCAACTTGACGGAGAAGGGGTTAACAAACACCCTGTTTATAAACTATTATGTTAGAGCCACGGAACAAATTTTTTAAATGTATGTACAAGGAATCAATACTGCACACAGAATTTGCAAGCAACTAAAAACAAAACTTAGTACACCAAAAACAAAACTTAAATGTTACGATCACAAGGAAAGGCTTGAATTTAGATGAACAATTTGGTCAACATCAGTTATCAAATGAATCATCATTTAATCTGTTTAAAACAGATTTTTTTTAAAAGTATAAACACAAAATTCTACACTCTGTTTTACTATTCACCTTTTCCTCTTGCAAATGTCCACTCTTCCCTTTCCCTGCTTTTATTTATCCACATAATTGCACGCCTGAGGCAATACATTTCTGATGCTAATGTTACTTCAGCAGTTGGACAACTGGTGGAACTCTGTTCAGAAGTTTATATACACATTAGTTGTTAACATTACTGACAAGAAAATCTTTTCTGTATATTTGCACAGACCAAGGCTGGAGTAGGAGGAGAGGGAATTAAATATCAAATGTGATGTTGAAAGGTTGCCTGGTAACTAGGTTACCACGACACTGCAGCACTAGTCAGTGGGCTAGTTTCACCAAACAAAACTTGCCTTGAAGTAGATCGTCCTGAGAAATATAGAAAATAGGTGCAGTAGGCGGCCATTTGGCCCTTCGAGCCTGCACCACCATTCAATATGATCATGGCTGATCATGCAACTTCAGTACCTGCTTTCTCTCCATACCCCTTGAACCCTTTAGCCGTAAGGGTCACATCTAATCCCCTTTTCAATATATCTAACGAACTGGCCCCAACAACTTTCTGTGGTAGAGAATTCCACAGGTTCACAATTCTGAGTGAAGAAGTTTCTCCTCATCTTGGTCCTAAATGGCTTACCCCTTATCCTTAGACTGTGACCCCTGGTTCTGGACTTCCCCAACATCGGATACATTCTTCCTGCATCTAAGCTGTCCAATCCCGTCAGAATTTTATTTGTTTCTATAAGATCCTCTCTCATTCTTCTAAATTCCAGTGTATATAAGTCTAGTCGATCCAGTCTTTCTTCATATGTCAGTCCTGCCATCCTGGGAATCAGTCTGGTGCACCTTCACTGCACTCCCTCAATAGCAAGAATGTCCTTCCTCAGATTAAGAGATCAAAACTGTACACAATATTCAAGGTGTGGCCTCACCAAGGCCCTGTACAACTGTAGTAAGACCTCCCTGCTCCTATCCTGAGGAGGCGGTTATAAAAAATGAACTTGAAGAATTAGAATTATTATATTAGAATTTCAATAACATGACTAACTGAGATTAATAATTAGAAGAGCTCCCTTGTCAGTTCAGCATCATCACCCAGGTTTAATCCCCAAATTGTGCTGAATTTGCTGATTTCAACTGGGCAGCAGTATGCGCACTGCAAGTGACCAAAGCACCCATGGGTTAACTGAGGAAAATCAGCACCAAAATTCCCATTCCGGATTGCATGCTTGCTGAGGACAGGATTAGGCTATGCCCCCCATGGTTGAATAGTATGGCAACATTCAGTCAAGGTTTCCACATAATTAACTATTTGGCAAGGTACCAGAGGACAACCATAACACGTGGAACCAGAGCAAAGCAAAGAATCAACACCTTCAAGAGATGAGGGAAGAAAATTTTATTTAAAATTCTCATCCTTACTTTCAAATCCTTCCATGGCCTTGCTCCTCCAGCCCTACAACCCCTCCAGTTCTGGTCTCTTGCGCAGCCCTGATTTCCATTGCCTCACCGTTGGCGCCTGTGCCTTCAGTTTCCGAGGCCCAAAGTTCTGGAATTCCTTTCCTAAGCCCCTCTGCCTCTCTTTTCTCCTTCAAGACGCTCCCTTAAAACCTACCTCTGACGTCTGTCCAATATCCCGTTACGTGGCTTGGTGTCAAATTTTGTTTCAAATTGCTCCTGTGAGTTACCTTAGGACATTCTACGACTAAAGGCACTATATAAATGCAAGTAGTTGTTGCTCATATAATCAATTGCTTGCTGCAGTCCTGCATCGTACTTGATGACTGGAAGGAGGCTCATGTTATATCAATATTCAAAAAGGGCAACAAATTAGAACTGGAAAATGATTAGCCCATAAGCTTGGTGTCAGTTATAGGAAAGTTGCTCGAAGGAATAATTTCAGTTTGCAGATGAATCGAATCTCGGAAATTTAGTACACAATGAGGAGGATAGCAACACATTTCAGGAGGACATAGTCAAAGTAAAATGGGCAGACACATGGCAGATGAAATTTAATGCAGAGAAGTATGAAGTGATTCATTTTGGTAGGAAGAATGAGGTGATGCAATATAAACGAAATGGTACAATTTTAAAAGGGGTGCAGGAACAGAGAGATCTGGGGGTATACATACAAAAGTCTTCGACAGTGGCAGAACAAGTTGAGAAGATTGTTAAAAAGGCTTAAGGGATCCTTGGCTTTATAAATAGAGGCAGATGACAAAAGCAAGGAAGTTTTGCTAAACCTTTATAAAACACTGGTTAGGCCCCAGCTGGGAGTATTGTAGCCAATTCTGGGCAGCACACTTTAGGAAGAATGTCTCGGCCTTAGAGAGGGTGCAAAGGAGATTTACTAGCATGGTAGCAGGGATGAAGGACTTCAGTTACATGAACAGACTAGAGAAAATAGGGTTATTCTCTGCAGAACAGAGAAGGTTAAGGGGAAAGTTCAAAATCATGAAGGATTTTAATATAGTAAATAAGGAGACACTGTTTCCAGTGGCAGAAGGGTCTGTAACCAGAGGACACAGAGGTAATTGTCAAAGAACTAGAGGCAACATGAGGACAAATATTTTACATATGAGGATCTTGAATGCACTGCCTGAAGAATTTGTGGATGCAGATTCAATAATTACTTTCAAAAGGTAAAAGGAGAACTACTTGAAGGAGAAAAAATTACAAGGCTATGGGGAAAGAGCGGGGGAGTGGGACTAATTGGATAGCTCTTTCAAAGATCCGGCACAGGCAATGAGCCAAATTACCTCCTCCTGTGCTGTATCACTATGATTCTAGAAGGGATCTTTCAGGATACTTTACACAACCAAAGTGACGGAGAAGGAGTTATAAGGACAGGCAACATGGCGTCTGTAAAAGGCCATGTCTTATCAACCTGGTTAAATCTTTTAGTAGGTTATTGGGTTGATGGATGAAAGTAGACCAATAGCCATTGTATATTTTAACTTTCAAAGCTTTTGTCAAGGTGCCACACAGTATGTTGCAGTGCAAGGTGGAGTCCTGTGGGATTGGAGGACAGATCCTGGGTGGATAGGGAATTCATTGCACTCTCGTAGACAGGGAGCAATCATTAATTCAAGTGGTTCTGTTTGGAGACCGGTTTCAACTGTAATTCCATAGGGATCAATGTTAAGGCCTCTTCATGATTAATATCAATGATCTGATGAAGATGTTGGAGAGGTTCTGGCGACAGATGACATGAATATCTGTGCTGGTGTCAGAGCCCGCAGGAGTAAAAAAGCTTACAATCTAATTCTATGCGATGGAGAATGAACCTACATCTGGCAGATGACATTTAATGTAATGATTGTGAGTAGGGCTAGTGCCATGCATGTATATAATGTCTGTTTAAAGGGAAAGAGATCAGTGTGTCATAGTGCATGAGTTTCTAAAGATCCGCGGCCAGTGCCGAGGAGCTATAGCAAAAGCAAATAGAGCATTCGGATGTACAGCTAGGACAATTCAATACAAAATGAAGAACACCAAAGTGTCATTGTATAAGACCCTGTTTAACCCCCATGTGGAATACCTCTCACATGATTGGAGAGAAAGAGACCCTAGAAAAGGTTCAGAGCAGGATCACTAGATCAACAGCAAGTATACCAAGTCCTAGCTCTCACGATAGGACATAGTCTCAGAAAATAGGTGCAGGAGTAGGCCATTCCTACTAGGTGCAGGGTGCTCTTACTGGGATAGGTGCAGGGTGCTCTTACTCTTTAAAACAAAAGACACTCAGCTGAGGCTTTATTTAAAATGATGAAGGGACTACAAATGGTGTCTTAAAAAACTTGAAAGCTCACAGATCTGACAGGGAAATCCTGAAGATCGATTTCAATGTTTTTGGGAAGACTAAGGAGCACAGATTTCACCAGAATACAAATTCCCAACTGCCCCGTGGAAATTATTATGCTTTTGTACTCACTAATGTTCATACATAAACTGTTGAAAATTAGAAATATTCTCCTGTGCTCAACCAAATCTCCCACAGTACCCTTCCCTGTAAATGAATAAGTTTAAATAATTAAGTTCAACTCAATTCAAGCTTTACAAATGACTGGAAGCATTCCTTTATTATACCTTCATAATCACAACGACCTGTGGGAAACACACCAGTAGCTGACAGGTAGACCAGGAGCACGCTATTTCCAGGCAGCTCCTGAAAATGAAAATAAAAATATTTACCACTGATATTTTCGGCCAACATTATCATCTTTAAAACAAAATTTGAAATTTGAAACAGTCATCAAAGTAATAGATTGGTGTATGCTGGTGTTCTGATGTATTGTAAACCATTTGACTGATTAAATCCTTGCATTTTAGACAAAAAATACTTGCTTTCAATAAATGTTTCTGCGGTCAATTGAAAGTGATTTAGACCAGAGGCGTTGAAGCTTATTGTTACTGTGGGCCTCTTGACTGTATGCCATGCTGCGTCAGGAGCCACATTAAGTTGAACTCCCAAGTTCCCATTAATTTGCACGACTCACATTGCTGACATTAACAGATCTTGGTGTTCTGATGTAGTATTTAATCACAAATGAGGCAACAGTTCGAAGAACAGCTCTTTCTATACCTCCAGGCCCACAAAATTCCTACAAGACAAACCAGCAATTAAGAAATAAACACATATAGGAGTGAGTTGCCTGGGCTTCGAGGGCCAGTTTGCCAAGCCTCAAGGCTGCAAGTATCCCGCAGGCTAATTTGGACACTCCTGGTTTAGACTTCTTAAAATACATTCTTACTAGTAAGTAATTACAACAGCCCAGTGGAGGCACAAGATTTAATCCATTTTAACCTAATAAATCAGGGTCTACTTTTTGTTTCAGGTGAGTAGGCAAATTACTGGTCTTGAGTGGGGAAGTTAGCAAATTAAATGCACTGAAATAAGAAGCCTGTTTACCCTACACTGCATTGTACACTTTCCCACAGGGTGAAATCTTGTCTTGGCTCCGCTATCAGATAGGAAATCCTGAATGGAGGTAGGTTTGGCAGAGGGGGGCAGGGGAGACGATGAATAAGTAATCTGACTGACTCTTCATATGCCTTACATAGTACAGGTACAATCTCCAAAATCCGGAGTTCCAAAAACTGGAATGTTCCGAAAACCAGACACCAGTATTCTGATCAGTGTTCTGCAAATAATCCCCCCACCCTCAACATGCAGAGACACACACACCCCCGCCAAAAAAATTGCCAAAAAAAAAAAAATCACAAAACATTCACAAGACACTTAACTATCGAATCGCTGCAAAAGTATTAAAAATTAAAAACTTTAACTTACCTTTTTTGCAGGTCTTCACGCAGGTTTTTCCTGGGCATTTTTTTTCTTCCCAACTACAGGTGTGCTGAGAGCTAAATTTTGGGATGTCGGATTTCGTCTCCGAAATCCGGAAAAACACGAAACTTGGCCCAGGGGTTTCCGGATTTGGGACGTCTGAAAACCGGAATGGCCTCGATCCTGAGGTTTCCGGATTTCGGAGGTTGTACCTGTATTACATAGTATTTACAGCACAAAAACAGACCATTCAGCCCAACATGTCCATGCTGGTGTTTATGGTCCACATAAGCCTCCTCCCACCATACTACATCTAACCCCATCAACACATCCTTCTATTCCTTTCTCCCTCATGTACTAAACTAGCTTCCCTTTAAATGAATCCAGGCTAGTCGCCTCAACTACTCCAACTGATAGTGAGTTCCACATTCTAACCATTCTCTGGGTAAAGAAGTTTCTCCTGAATGTCCTATAAGATTTATTCGTGACTATCTTATAGATACAGCCCCTAGTTCTGATCTCCCCCGCAAATGAAAATATCTTTAAGTTTACCCTATCAAACCCTTCCATAATCTTGAAGTCCTCTATCAGGTCACCCCTCAGTCTTCCCTTTTCGAGAGAAAAGAGCCCCAGCCTGTTCTATCTTTCCCGTTAGGTATATCCTCTCCATTCTGATAGTGGTGCAAAAATTTTTTACTCTTTCTCCTGTGCCTTTATATCCTTTTTATAATACGGAGACCAGAGCTGTTCACAGTGCTCCAAGTGGGGTCTAACCAAGGTTCTATACAAGTTTAACATAACTTCTCTGCTTTTCAGTTCTGTCCCTCTAAAAATGAGCCCCAGTGCTGTTTGCGCCTTATGGCCTTATTAACCTGCATCACTACTTTTAGTGCTTTATGTATCTGCACCCCCCGATTCCCTCTAAAATGTGCCTCCACTGTGCGGTTGTATTTCTAATTACTTATTAACAAGACATAGAACTTGTATAAATGATTTACTTTAAGCAAACTAAACCAAGAGTTTTCAAACTGGCCTGTGGAATACCTGCAGCCTTAAGGCCCAGGTAACTCACTCCAGTGTGTTTATTTCTTAATTGCTGGTCTATTCCATTTCTATCTTAAATGTCTTTACATCTATTTTGATTGCTTCTTCTAATGTCCTGTCCACCATGTTAGTCTCTCTGGTAAATACTGAGGTAAAGTCATTATTTAATATGACTGCCATTTTTCTGTCATCACCTGTAAGTTTATCGTGTGTACCCCTTAGTGGCCCCATCCCTATCCTGATTTGTGTGTCTCTAGAATACTTTACTATTTCTTTTTATAGGGTGTAGGCCATCAAGTTATGGAGATTTGTTGACTTTTAGTCCCATAAATTCCTCCAATACTTTTGCTTTACTAATAGTAATTACATAAAGTTCCTCACTCTCATTAGACCCCAACAGTATGGTCTGTGTGTCTTCTACTGTGAAGATTAACACAAAATATTTGTTCAACATCTCTGCCATTTCCTTATTCACCATTATAATTTCTCCTGTCTCTGCCTCTGAGGGACCTACATTTACTTTCGCTAATCTCTTTCTTTTTACATACTTGTAAAAGCTCTTACAATCTATTTTTATGTTTCTTGTTAAGTTTACTCTCATTTTATTTTCTCCCTCAATCAATTTTTTGGTAATCCTTTCCTGATTTTTAAAACCCTCCTAATCATCAAGTTTACTATTCTTTTTGGCAACATTGTAAGATTCTTCTTTTGATTTAATACTATCCCTTAACTGCTCTAGTTAGCCCTGGCTATACCATTTTCCAGTGGAGTTTTTAAATCCTGAAGGGAATGCATATTTGTTGAGAATTATGAATTATTTATTTAAATGTTTGCCATTGCTCATCTACTATAATATCTTTTAATCTAATTTCCCAATCTACCTCAGCCAACTCGCCTCCCATACCTTCGTAATTGGCTTTGTTTAAATTTAAGAACCTAGTTTCAGACTTAACCACATCACTCTCAAACATGAAATTCAATCATATTATGATCACTCTTACCGAGAGGATGCTTTAACAATAAGATTACTAATTAATCCGGTCTCATTGCAGAATACTAGATCTAAAATAGTCTATTCCCAAGATGAACTCATCCTCCAAGCTACTGAACATCAACATCAGAACATGCTAGCAAACCTTAAATGATGCAGAAAGGAATGTGTACAGTTGACTAAATGTTGGCTTGTACAGCAAATATTTGTGTGGATTTTCTCTTTTTGACGGTTTCTCTGTTGACTCCTGGAGAGAACAAAAGACAAATAATACAAATCATATACAGTCATTTTTATTGAGGAACTTGCTCCCCCTTTGCATCCCTGGACTCTCTTCCTGTTAGGCCATACACCATTCCTGATTCAGGACAATCTGCCCTCAGGTCTTTGTCAAAGCTGTTCAAAACAGATTCTTTCACATGGCAATTTGAAAAAAGCTGAACAACTTGGCTTTCTTTAGCCAACAGGATTGACAAAGGGCCATGATGTCACACTTAGCTTGGGGTGAAATAGAATGGACTTTTTTCAACTTATTCAGGCAGCCTCACCCAATGAAACTGAACAAGTACACCACTGGATTTGAAGTTGAGCCATATTTAAACTACTCCTTGTTTATCTTTCGATATCTTCATTTCCGTCAGCTTAAGACTTATTCAACTTTTTCCCCCTTTCTTTAATTCAACCTTTTCCTGTAGACCGCCACAGCCATCAGTTGCTCTCTGGTACCTCACTGAAGTAGGTTTTGTTCATGTGCAACCCTTGATAAGAATGCACTGGTAGGCTATTTAACTGTGGAAGACATCACAGCTGAGCTCGATCCTGTCCTGATCTGGCACACTCACACTTCCAGCAGGGATCTTTGGAAGTCAGGAGCAGAAACCCGGAATTACTTTCTTCTCCCTATCCCAGGAAAGCTGTACACAACTGCAATCCTCAGCAAAGAATGGGGATCAAACCTGGGATCTTCTTGGTTTGTATGGCTCAAAGACTGTGACTACTTCGGAACCATCCAGGGAGCCTCGGAATAAAGTATGTCTACACTGTTGGCCAAGAGGAGGCAGATTCACAATTGAAGTGTTCAGCTGGGCAACTGCATTTAATAAATATTTGCGATATAGAGCAAGAGTAAAATTAGAACAAGGGGATCTATTCCATCCATAAATATTCATCCTATTGGGCCACTAGCAAGTGGGATTAATAGTGTTGGTGGAGAAATCCTGTGTTCCTTCACACTCTCACCTCCTCCTTTCAGACAGACTGGTCTGTGAACTCCCATTAGGTGTGGGGAGAATAGAAAAATAGCAAATGCTATAAACAGCTTTTTTGTTCCAGTGCATCAGCAATAACAATTTTAGACCACTGAATTTTCTAGCTAGGAAGTACTAACAGGAAAATCTGGCAAGGCATCTTCAACGAAAGATGGTCTGAACAATTCTTGCAGACTGGACTTCCTGCTCCTTACATTCCTTGCTGGCAAAATAACTTTAAAAAAAAATCCCAATCACCAATATGTCAACAAATTCAAACAGTTAGGAAAATGATGGCTCTGATCTCTTCAATAAAACAGAGGTTTATCCATTTATATGAGCAGTTTTGAGATTATTTGCAAAATTTTGTATAGAACACCATACCGCAATTGAAAATCTTAAAATAAAAATTACCGAGAAAAAGAACTCTCGTTATTTCAAGAAAATACTGGAAACAAAGCAAGTCAGTCAACATCTGTGGTGGGGAACAAACAAATTAAAGCTGTGGGTACAGACCTTTCTTCCATTTTGAAGGGTCTGCACCCAAAACGGCAACTTGCCAGATCTCTCCACATGTACTAACTGGGCTGCTGCGTTTCCAGAAATTGCATTTTTGTTCCCAGTAATTTCATTATCTTTCCTGACCCCGAGATAACTCGGCCTCTTCCCACATACAATAATAATCCTTTAATTGACCGAGACCAATTTAGATTATTTCCTCATGGTGGAGTACTTCAGCAATGCCTTAAAAAGAACAGGCCAGGTTAGCAGCCACACATTATAACCATGTGCAGATCAGAACATGCATAAGCAATACCATATAAAATCAACTAGAGTTATATAGGTTGAGTCATGCGGATAATACAAAATTCCAAAAAACAACTGTGATTTCTAACTTCCTTGTTTGTGCCACTACCCTAAGAAAATATACTTCATCTGGTTTAATTTATAACACAAATTAGAATGTTTCCTTCTTTAACATATCTAAAAGCTCAGCAACTATCACTCACCTGTGATCCAGTCTTATTTAATTGTGAAGCCAAATTAATGGGTTCCCGTTCAAGAGCCTGCAGCATTCTGAACATGTCTATAGTTAATTCACTGAACTTAACCTAAAGTTTAAAAAAAAAAATCAAATGAATTTACAAAAAAAAATTGCAAAAATGGGCACCTCCATACAGGTCTAATACATGAAATCTCTCAAATTTTAAACAAGAGCACGTTATTTTTTATCGTGGCCCAGGAACAGAGACCATCACATCTGTGCTCACAGTTTTTCCAATGAGAGAATAAAGTACATGCAACAGTCCCCCAAACTGCTACTACATGTTAAACAGTTGTTTAAGAACAAGTCAAAGTCAACTCCACATTAATAAAAAGTGTTTCATATAGCTCATTAAGCAATACAGACTAATGAGGGGCAATTAATGCGCGTATGCACACACTGACGATACCCCAATTAGATCCCTAATGCTACTTTTAGTTGCGAGGTTCTTCATTTAGTTGGAAGGGTGTAATAGTCTGATCCATTGACATTTCCTATCTGTGAACAGAAGTGTAGTTCTGCAGAGCATGGCTGGTGCTGCAGGGTTGTCCCTCTCTCTCCCCCCCTTTCCTCCCACCCCCCCAACCGGAGGAGAAAACAAGCACAGGAGATTGCTCTACTGCCATGTACCACACAGTACTCCCTACAAAAATAGGGAAGCAGGCTGGGATTTGGGGCTGTGGTTATTGATAAAATGAACCTCAGGGTAAAGTCCAATGCTTAAACATGCACTACCAGGCTGTTGTGTAAACGTAAAAACTGAAAGGAGGGCAAGGTAATGTATGTGTTTTAGCAGTAGAAAGATAGCAAATGGCAAACCTGACTGCTGCAGTTTCCAATGATTAGCGCATCTGCTAATGCCAGCTGGCCAGCTACCATCCCTTGTTCCAATGGTGGGACTACTCCCTCCGCTAGGCGATTTGAGGTTACCACAATGCTGTTGTCATCACTTAACACAATCGCAGGATCTGCCTATAAACAATAGGTCAAACAGCATTTGAACCCGATTAAGGTACCACAAACCCTAAACCATTCAGGCAAGCTACATGTACATTCCAT